>NC_081861.1:84603600-85251600 GCF_963259705.1 Myotis daubentonii | reverse complement strand
CTGAATGAGAATGTCACCAATAAGAAAAGGAATCAAGAAGAAATGAAGAATGACCTAGCTGCAATAAAGAACACAACGGAAGGATTAAACACTAGACCAGAAGAGGCTGAGAACTGCATCAATGAAATAGAATAGAAGGTAGGAAAAAACACACAAACCCAGCAGCAACTGGAAAGAAAACTTAAAAAGCAGGAGGAGAGCCTAAGGGAGCTTTGGGAAAACATGAAAAGAAGCAAAATTCACATAATAGGGATACCAGAAGGGGTGGAAGAAGAACAAGGAACAGAAAACCTGTTTGAAGAAATAATGACAACAAACTTCCTTGATGTTGGCAAGAAAAATCCACACAAGTCCAGGAATCACAGAGAACCCCTAACAAGATGAGCCCAAAAGACCAACACCAAGACACATCATAATGAAATTGGCAAACATCAATGACAAAGGAGGAATCTTAAAGGTTTCCAGAGAGACAGAAAGTTACCTACAAGGGATCTCCCATTAGAGTATCAACTGATTTCTCAAACAGAAACATACCAGGCCAGAAAGGAATAGAATGAAATATACAAAGTGATGCAAAGCAAGGGACTGTATCCAAGAATACTATACCGAACAAGGTTATTCAAAATTGAAGGTGGAATCAGGAGCTTCACAGACAAAAAAGGGCTGAATTTATTACCACCAAGCCAGCAATGCAAGAAATGCTAAAGGGACTGCTGTAAAAAGAAGAAACAGAAAGGTAAGAAGGCACACAAACATCCTATATAATAAAAGGGTAATATGCAAATTGACTGAACAGCAGAACAACCATTCACTATCATGTGCACTGACCACCAGGGGGAAGATTTTCAATGCAGGAACTGCCCCTTGGTGGTCAGTTCAAGCACCACTCAGCCAAAAGCCAGGCTGACTGCTGGCAAGCACAGTGGCCTGTCTCCGCAGCAGTGCTAGGATGTCCAACTGTGGCTCAGGCCTGCTCCCCGCATCAGTCAGACATCCCCTGAGGGCTCCCAGACTGCAAAATGGTGCATGCCAGGCTGAGGGACCCCCCACACCGAGTGCATGAATGTCATGCACCGGGCCGCTACTGTGTCTATATCTCTCTTATATTAAAGAAGAAGGTATCTCCATCATCCCTCCCCCACAAACCCCGTCCACCAGCAAATATATTTTTTAAGTGTCTAGGCAGCCCTAGCTGGTTTGGTCTAGTGGATAGAGCATCAGCCTGTGGACTGAAGGGTCCCAGGTTCGATTCTGGCCAAGGGCACATGCCTGAGTTGTGGCTTGATCCCCAGTAGGGGGCGTGCAGGAGGCAGCCAATCAATGATTCTCTCCCATCACTGATGTTTCTATCTGTCTCTCTCCTTCCCATTCTCTCTAAAATCAATAAAGTATATTTAAAAAATAAAGTGTTTGGCACAGATTTTCTATAATAATCCTATATAATAAGAGAGGAATATGCTAATTAGCCATTACACCCTGATCACGGATCAGCAGGAGGGCGGGCCAGCGAGGTGCAAGCAGGCTGTGAAGAGCTATAGGAGGGTGCAGGGCAGCAAGCTATGAGGGGGGGAGGGAAGGTCAAGGGGTCAGGGAAGCTACAGGAGGGTGGAAGTGACCTACTGGCTACAAGTGGGCGGCAGAGAGCTACAGGATGGGACAGGGCAGCAAACATGCAGGAGGTGGAGAGCTACAGGAGACGGCAGGGCAACAAGCTATGGGGAGGAGCTACAGGAGTGGGGGACAGCAGGTGGAGTGCTACAGGAGTGTGGCAGACTTACTGGTGCACAAATTCGTGTGCAGGGCTACTAGTAAGGAATAAAAATGGGGACAAACAAGTACTCACCAATAATAATATTAAACGTAAAAGGATTAAATGTTCCAATCAGAAGACATAGGGTAGCTGAATGGATAAGAAAGCATGACCCATATATTTGCTGTCTGCCAGAGACTCACTTCAGTATGAAGGATTCACAGAGACAGATAGTGAAGGGATGGAAAAAAATTATTCACGCAAATGGAAATGAGAATAAAGCTTGGGTTGCAATACTTATATCTGACAAAATGGACCTCAAAGTAAAGGCCAAAATGATAGATAAGGAGGGCCACTTCATAACACTAAAGGGAGAAATTCAACAAGAAGATGTAACTCTGGTAAACATATATTAACCCAACACATGAGCAATAAAATACATAAACAACTTCTGGAAGATATCAAGAGAGAGATTGATAGCAATAAAATCATAATAGGGGACTTTAATACTCCATTGGCACCATGGATAAATACTCTAAACAAAAAATCAACAAATAAACATCAATCCTAAGTGACTCATTAGATCAAATGGAATTAATTGACATCTTCAGAATATTTCACCCCAAAGCTACAGAATATACATTCTTTTCAAGTGCACACGGGACATTTTCAAAGATAGACCACATATTAGGACACAGGCAAAGTATCTTCAAATTAAAGAGGATAGAAATCAGCGGTTCTCAACCTGTGGGTCGCGACCCCTTTGGAGGTTGAATGACCCTTTCACAGACAGGTCACCTAAGACCATCCTGCATATCAGATATTTACATTCTGCTTCATAACAGTAGCAACATTACAGTTATGAAATAGCAACAAAAATAATTTTATGGTTGGGTCACAACATGAGGAACTGTATTTAAAGGGCCAGAAGGTTGAGAACCACTGATAGAAATCATAACATGCATCTTCTCAGATCATAATGGCATAAAATTAGAAGTCAACTACAATAAAAACAATGAAAAAAATCAAACACTTGGAGGCTAAATAGCATGCTATTGAACAATGATTGAGTTACCAAAGAGATCAAAGAAGAAATAAAAAGCATTCTGGAAACAAATGACAATGAAAACACAACAATCCAATATCTATGGGACACAATGAAAGCAGTCCTAAGAGGGAAGTTCATAAGTCTACAGCCTACCTCAAAACAAACAAACAAACAAACAAAAAAAAAAACACAAGAAAAAATGGTAATAAATTATCTAACCTTACAACTTAATAAATTAGAAAGAGAGCAACAAGAAAAGCCCAGAGTAACCATATAGAAGGAAGTAATAAACATCATAGCAGAAATAAATGACATAGAGGCAAAAATAAAATACAATACAAAAGATCAATGAAACCAAGAGCTGGTTCTTTGAAAGGATAAACTAGACTGATGAACATCTATCCAGGCTCACCAGGAAACAAAGAGAGAAGACCCAAATAAACAAAAGCAGAAATGAAAGAGGTGAAGTAACTACTGACCCCACAGATATACAAAGGGTTATAAAAAAACAAAACAAAACTACAAACAACTCTACTCCAACAAACTGGACAACTTCGATGAAATGGACATATTACTGGAAAAATACAAGCTTCCAAAACACAATCAGGAAGAATCAAAAAACCTGAATAGGCCAATAACTACTGATGAAATTGAAACAGTAATTAAAAAGCTTCCAGCAAACAAAAGCCCTGGACCAGGTGACTTCACAGGGAAGTTTTATCAAACATTCAAAGAAGTACTAAAACCAATTCTTCTGCAACTATTCCAAAAAATTCAAGAGAAAGGCACACATCCAACTTCTTTCTATGAAGCCAGCAGTACCCTAATCCCAAAACCAGATAAAGACACCACAAAGAAAGAGAATTACAGGCCAATATCCCTGATGAACATAGATGCTAAAATCCTCAACAAAATTCTAGCAAACTGGATCCAGCATTACATTAGAAAGATCATAGACCATGACCAAGTGAGATTTATTCCAGGGATGCAGGCTGGTACAATATCTGCAAATCCATAAGTGTGATACATCACATAAACAAATTGAGAGACAAAAATCAAATAATCATATCAATTGATGCAGAAAAGGCATTTGATAAAGCCCAACAACTTTTTCTGATAAAAACTCTCTACAAAGTGGGAATAGAGGTATCATATTGCAACATAATAAAAGCTTTATATAACAAACCTAAAGCCAACTACATACTCAATGGGCAAAAACAAAAACCATTTCCCCTAAGAAAAGGAACAAGACAGGGATGCCCACTGTCACCACTCCTGTTCGACATAGTACTGGAAGTATTAGCCATTGCAATTAGACAAGAAGAAGAAATAAAAGGCATCAAAATTGGAAAAGAAGAAGTAAAACTGTCCTTATTTTCAGATGACATGATATTGTACATAAAAAAAACCCTAAAGACTCCATCAAAAAACTATTAGACTTAATAAATGAATTTGGCAATGTAGCAGGATAAAAAATTAACGTCAAGAAATTTATGGCATTTCTATACAGCAATAGTGAACTTATAGAAAGAGAGACTAAAAAAGCAATCCCACTTACCATCACACCAAAAAAATTAAGATACCTAGGAATAAACTTAACTAAGGAGGTAAAATACCTATACGCGGAAAACTACATGACACTGAAAAAAGAGATAGAGGAAGACATAAACAGATGGAAGAACATACTGTGTTCATGGATTGGTAGAATCAACATCATTAAAACGTCCATACTACCCAGAGCAATCTACAGATTCAATGCACTCCCCATTAAAATACCAAGGGCATATTTCACAGACCTAGAAAGAACTCTCCAAAAATTTATCTGGTATAAAAAAAGGCCCCCAGTAGCCACAGCAATCCTGAGAAAGAACAACAAAGTAGGTGGGATCTCAATACCAGATTTCAAGCTGTATTACAAAGCCACTGTTCTCAAAACTGACTGGTACTGGCACAAGAACAGACATATAGACCAATGGAATAGAATAGAGGACCCAAATATTGACCCAAACCACTATGCTCAAATAATATTTGACAAAGGAGGCAAGAACATAAAACGGAGTCAAGACAGACTCTTCAATAAATGGTGTTGGGAAAATTGGACAGATTCATGCAAAAAAAAAATGAAACTAGACTACCAATTTACACCATACACAAAAATAAACTCAAAATGGATAAAAGACTTAAACATAAGATGGGAAACCATAAAAATACTAGAGGAATCCACAGGCAGCAAAATCTCAGACATATGCCAAAGCAATTTCTTCACTTATACCACTCCTAGGGCAGTGAAAACTAAAGAGAAAATAAACAAATGGGACTACATCAAAATAAAAAGCTTTTGCACAGCAAAAGAAACCATCAACAAATCAACAAGAAAGTCCACTGTATGGGAGAACATGTTTGCAAATGTTATCATTGATAAAGGTTTAATCTCCAACATTGACAGGGAACTCACACAACTTAATAAAAGGAAGATAAATGGTCCACTGAAAAAATTGGCAACGGAATTAATAGATACTTTTTGAAAGAAGACAGAAGGAAGGCCAAGAGACATATGAAGACATGCTCAAAGCCACTAATCATCTAAGAGTTGCAAATCAAAATGACAATGAGGTACCACCTCACACCTGTCAGAATGGCAATCATCAACAAATGCTGGAGAGGATGTGGAGAAAAGGAACTCTCGTGCACTGCTGGTGGGAATGCAGACTGGTGCAGCCACTGTGGAGAACAGTATGGAGTTTCCTCAAAAAACTAAAAATGGAACTCCCATTTGACCCAGTAATCCCACTTCTAGGAATATATCCCAAGAAACTAGAAATGCCAAGCAGAAAGGATTTATGCACTCCTATGTTCTTAGCAGCACAATTCACCATAGCTAAGATTTGGAATCAGCCTAAGTGCCCATCAGCAGATGAGTGGATTAAAAAACTGTGGTACATCTACACGATGGAATACTTTGCTGCTATAAAAAAGAAGGGATTCTTACCATTTGCAGTAGCATGGATGGAACTGGAGAGCATTATGTTAAGTGAAATAAGCCAGGCAATGAAGGAAAAATACCACATGATCTCACACATTTATGGAAAATAAAGTACATTATAACCTGATGAACAAAAAGAGAGATACAGAGGCAGTAAAGCATCGAACAGGCTGTCAAATTACAGCGGGAAGGCTGGGGAATATTGGGGAGAGGAGGAAAGAGATCAACCAAAGGACTTGTATGCATGCATATAAGCACAACCAATGGACACAAGACACTTGGAGGGTTGGATGAGGGCATGCGACAGGGGGTAGGGGAGGCTGGTGGAAGGTCAATGGGGACAAAAAGGAGATATATGTTACTTTAAAGAATAAAAAAAAACTAAAACAAACAAACAAAAAAACAAAGTCCTATTTTGCTTCAGGTTCCCACACCAAGGTGATGAGACAATCTTTTTGGTCTTCCTTAATTAGTTGGTAAAGTGGATGAGCTATCTCCCTATAGCTGGGAATCCACAGTCTGTGGTATCCTGTAATGACCAGGAAATCCCTTAGTTGTTTCAAGGTCCATGGCAAGGGGAAAGTGGGGATAGGTTTTATTCTTTCTTCTCCTAAGGCCTGAATTCCTTTGGAAAAGTTTAGGCCTATATATCTAATGGACCTCAGGCACAATTGAGCCTTGGCTTTCAAGACCAGCTGGGTAGGTAGAAAGTTCATTAGAGCCTTAGTTCCTTCTTGTGAGATGTCCTCCAAAGGAGCAAACAACAGGATGTCATCCACATATTGGATGACTTTTGTTTGGGGATGTTCAAACTGGCTAAGGCAGCAGTTCTTAATCTGTGGGTCGTGACCCCTTTGGTTGTCTCGACCCCTTTGGTTGTCGAACGACCCTTTCACAGGGGTCGCCTAAGACCATCCTGCATATCAGATATTTACATTACAATTCATTACAGTAGCAACATTACAGTTATGAAGTAGCAATGAAAATAATTTTATGGTTGGGTCACAACATGAGGAACTGTATTTAAAGGGCCAGAAGGTTGAGAACCACTAGGCTAAGGTCTCAGGATAAGGCCTGCCCAAATAAATGAGGTTATCTCGAAAGCCCTGGGGCAGAACTGTCCAAGTTAATTGGGAGGCCTGGTAACTAGGGTTCTCAAAGGTGAACAGAATCTGGGAATCTGGGTGTAGAGGTATACAGAAGAAAGCATCCTGAAGGTCTAGTACTGTAAACCATTCGGGGTCCTCAGGGGTCTGGGCCAGTAAAGTATAGGGATTAGGAACTACTGGGTGCCTCATTTACTAATATCAAATCTTGTACTAGCCTCCAGTCTCTGTTGGGCTTCTGTACCCCTAACATGAGGGTATAACAGGGGCTATCACATGGCTTCAAAAGGTCCTGTGCCCTTAGATTGTTAATTATGACCCTGAGTCCCGCAAGGGCGTCAGATTTAAGGGGATACTCCCTCTGCTGTGGATAAGAGGAAGACTCCTTAAGGCGTATGTGAGCCAGGAGAGTAGTAATGGCTCATCTTATCTTGCCCTGAGTGGCCCAAATGTCAGGGTTAATTTCAGGCTCTATCAGTGGAAGACACAGAATTTGCTCTGGGTACATATGAATAGTTGTCCCCAGGGGGTTAGGATATTTCGCCCCAGGAAGGCATGATCAGGAAGGCATGGGAAAAGAACAGCTCACCGCAGCTACACCCTAAAGGTTGAGAAAAAGATATTTTTATCAGTTTTCCAGACACACCAGTAACAGTCACAGCCTCTGATAGCTGACTGGGGTTCAAGAGGAGTACTGAGAAAGTGGCTCCTGTGTCGAGAAGGAAATTAATTTCCTTGTCCCCGACCACTAGGATTACCCAGGGCTCCTGAGAGGAGATAACAGTCCTATGGGGAGCAGGGTTGGGAGGCCCTGGGGCCCATCAGTCCTGCTGACCAGCTGGATTATTGGATCTGCTCCCTGGGATCTCTGTCCCTGAGGACAGTCTGACTTCCAGTGGTCTCCTTTACAAACAGGACAGGGCTTAGGGGGTCATTTCCTTCACCCCTTGGAGCAACTCCACCACATATTCCAGCTTGGCCATCATAGTTTTAAAAGGTGACCGGGACTGACTGTCCACCTCCAGGTCCTGACTTGAGACCCTTATTGGCCTCTTGGAGCAGGGCTACTATGACCTTCTCCATTTTAGTAGCCTTGGCTTGATCTCTCTTGTTTTCCCCCTCTTCCTCCTACTGGTCCCTGTTATAAAATACAGAGGTAGCAAATTTCAGGAGATTCTCTAAGGTACTTTCGGGACTGATAGCCAATTTCTATAACTTTCTCCTGATGTCCGTAGCCCACTAGGTGATAAATTTGTCCTTTAAAATCAGTTGTCCCTCTGTTGTATCTGAGATCATATTGGTATGCCAGTGCCTCCTGAGCCTTTCTAAAAATGCTGAGGGGTTCTCATCAGCCCCTTGATTAATTGTGGCCAGCCTAGAGTAATTGACAGGCTTTGTTTTGCTATGCAGCAGGCCCTCAATAACAGACTTGACAGTGCCTTAGTGTCAGCATTCCATTTGGGATCCATAGGGGGAACTGCCTCCTATCCCATTAAGTAATTCTTTCTTCTTTCCTCAGGATCTTGTACTCCTTGAGCTATAGTGAGATAGACCTTGTCCCCGAATTCCCTTGTATTTTCTAATAGTCTGTCTGTGTGACAGTCTGTCCTAAAAGTAACATGATGTCTCTATAGGAGAGATCAAATATTTGAGTAAGGCTTTAGAAGACCTCAATATATTTACCAGGGTCATTGGAAAATTTCCCTATATCACTCTTTTTTTAAAAAAAAAATACATGTTATTAATTTTTTACAGAGAGGAAGGGAGAGGGATAGAGAGTTAGAAACATCGATGAGAAACATTGATCAGCTGACTCCTACACAACCCCCACTAGGGATGTGCCCACAACCCAGGTACATGCCCTTGATCAGAATTGAACCTGGGACCTTTCAGTCTGCAGGCCAACGCTCTATCCACTGAGCCAAACCGGTTAGGGCAATCACTCTTGATTTATCTCAGATCTTATAATGAGAAGGGAAATTGTACTATGGTGGGGCCAAACTCACCATTGGTTTGCTCAACTAAGGGGAACAAACCCATGGGAGAGGCTGGATTTGGCATTCCACTGGGTGTAGGCCCCCCTGGCTGGGGAGATACCTCCCCTGGGGGTCCCTGGTACCGTGGACAGTAAGGCTCACATGGAAGCACTGGCTGTGGGGTGGCCTAAGCCTTTTTCTCTGGTGGATCCTGAGTTATTATGGCCAGTAGAGAGGGGTCTAATAGTATTTTGCAAAGATTTGGTTTATCCCTTAAACCAAAAAAGGCCGGGACATCAGGGATTTCTGACCACTTTCCCTCTAAGATGGTGTTATAATTCAGGCTTCCCTCAGAGGACCATGTCTCCCCATTGCTAGCTAGTACTGGGACCAAGCCTGGGAGCAAAAGAAAATAAGGTGTTTCTTCTTAAGGGTTTGAGGGTAGAATGTGCCCCAATATTTAAGAATATAGCCCAAAGGGCTATCTGCAGGGGGTGTGGATGAAGTGTGTACCATCTGTAAGAAAACACACATGTCCAGCACCCTTTGTGATCTTCCTTCTCTGTTTGGGGCATCTCCCTCCTAGACAAGGGATATGAGATGAGTGCCTCATTGCATGCAACCACAAATGAGCATCTGCCAGACTAAGTTGTGCTTACTCGCCAGTCCTGGTGTGTCCTGCCCTGTGGTTGGGTGCATCTTCATCCGCATCTGGGAATGCCTATGGTAACCCGAGTACCTTCTTGGAAGTGCCTGAGGAAATTAAAATGTTTCTGAAGTATCCACTGGGCCTCTTTGAGCAGGATAGAGAGGAGCGACCAATAGCAAGTTTCTTGCAAAGATGGACACTTTCATGGTGTCCAGGATCAGGACTCAATAGTGGTGGCCCTCGTTTTGGCATCAAACTTATCATAAACTCGCAGTTCCCTCATAGGGCTTTCTATATCCACCACAAGGGAGGGAAAAATGTAAAAAGGATGGTATCCCTTTTTAACCAGGACCAAGCTCCTATGTCCATTGGTGATTTGCTTGGTCAGGTGGAAAAGATGCTTACGGAATGGAACTTTAAGGACCTCAGGAGAGCAGTGCAAGAAGTGCTGGAGCGCCTCTACTACTGCCTCAAATACAAATCCCCTAACTCTCCAGCCTGGTTGTTGCTCCTTAAATTTCACATAGGGGAATACCCACCCACACATGGCGTGGTGTGAATACCAGGGGCAAGTGGTGCCCTTCAGGCAAGGGCACGCCTCTCTTGGCTCTCCTAACATTCTATTGAAGACTTGAATTCCCTCTGATCCCCATAAAGTCACTGCAAGGAGTTGGAAGAAGTCAGGCCTCTGTGGGTTAGGTCCAAGGAGAGATTGAGGGGATGAGGGAATCCTCTGTTCATGCATGGTTGGGTTACTATGTGGTAGGGGACACCAAGAACAGCAGATCAACTGGCCAAAACCTGGACCCGAAGAACTCAGCGTCACTCTATCCCCAACCTTGGGTGGGAGGAGGAAAGAGGCAGGAAAGACTGAGTGCATCTCTGGCAGTAGAAATCCTAACAAGGGAATAGGCCAGGGTTGGGCTATGTGTACTTTTTCATAGTGTGTCTTTCATTGGTTGGACTTTGTCTTGCAACTGGCGGAAAGCCTACTGCTTTTTAACCTGATCTGACAACCAGTTAACCCTAGCATGGGGATCTTCTTGTGGCAGCCACCCCAGTGGCATTTAACTGGCTGACCCATGCCCACTTCAGAGGGCCCAAGGGCCAGAGATCGCATCTGGGAAAGGGAAAGTGGAAGAAAATTACCCATTAGAGATGACAGCTGAATTAAGTGGCTGATGGGCACCTGGCAATGCCTCCAAAACTATAAAGGAAACAACAGAAGTGATAGAATCAGTATGCTCACCATCTGATGCAAATAGTTCAGATCCTGACGAGCCTCCAAAGCTGATACTCAAAGCTGATACTGTAATAGCAAGCCAAGGTTCTTCCCAGGATTGTGTCTCACGAAGTTGAAGAATAAAAATTGCAGACGAGAAGATTTAAGCAAAAAGCATAGGATTTATTGGAAGTAGATACAGACTCCCCACATGGGGAGGGGGCCCAAGAAAGGGATGCCACAAAAGCTCTTATCTAGGGGTTTATATTTGTCACCTCTTCTTCATTTCCTCCTTCCTGTTACCTCCTGATTTGTCTTCCTATCCTTCTTTGGCTTAGTAACAGTCTTAGTCATGTCTCCCTCCTCCCTCTCTTCAGCAACATTGTAACCAAGCATTCCTCCTTGTTCCATCCATCAGCAACATTTTAAATAAGTGTTCTGTTATGCCCTGGTGACTTGGCCACCTGCTAGAACTTCCTTCTTTCTTATTTCCCTCACCCTCTGCCTACCTGCCTCTAACTCCTCTCACTGGCACTCCCTGGTGGAAGTCCCCAGAACTCTTCTGGGAAGCAGTGCATTGAAACAGGGAGAGGTGAATGAACTCCCAGGGCTGAGGAGAGAGGTAGCCCCCAACCTGCTAAGGGAACCTGGTGCCACTGACCTCACGCTGGTGCTTCCTCTCTCCCTCCACCATCCCAAAGGGCTCTGTCCTGACCACTTGGGGAGGGCACCCCCTCTTGCGCTACCCAGAGAATCCAACCTCCAAAGGAGATGCCCTACTGCACCCTTTGGAAATTCAGAATTTGGGCAAAGTATAGCTCAAGTGCTCTGCTAGAGATCATGTCCCAGCCAGGGAGTGGGGTGTGGGGGGAGCACCAGCTCAGCATGAGTGCCAAGGGCTGAGGGTCCTGGAGGCCAAGCATGGGTTTTTGGGACTCCTGGAGGCCGCCTCCAGCATCTTTAGCCATACCAAACTAAACACACACAATCTCCTCTGATCTGGGAAACTCAGCAGGGCCAGGCCTGGCAATTACTTGGATGGGAAGCCTGTTGGTAATACTGGGCACTATAGACTGTTTCCAACAGAGATGTCCACATGCCCATAATAGGCACACAAGCCCACATGCTTGGCGGCCAGATCCAGTGTGCCTGCCTCTTGTTCTTGTGGAATTTTTCCACACCACCCTGAAGCTCTTGGGGCTATCTCTCCAGAAATGTGGTGCTCTGAGGCCAGCCATCATGCCCGCCCCCTTCCTACCAATCTGTAAAACTCCCACTGCTCCCCACCCACTCCACCCCACCCCACCCAACACCCCCCAGGGGAGTGGTCCCACCACTACCCTCCTCCCCTTGGAGGTATGGAGGGAACCCCAGGGCTACTCTTGGAACTAGGACCTGGTGGGCCAACACCCCCCCCGAACCCTGCCCCCAATCAGGGAAAGGTGTCACCCACCTTACAGAGTGCACTCCTTGATTAGAGGGAGGTGTCCCTTATCCAGCACCCCTGGGTGGAAGCCCACACTGAGCCTCTCGGGACCCCGTGCTTGGAGACAGTGGGAACTGAATGAATGCTGGGTGCTGAGGAGGGAGGTAGCCCTCAACCTGCTAGGAAAACCCTGCACACCCACGCCCAAACCACCACCTATGCCAACCATTGCCTTCCACCATCCAAGGGGGCCCCTCCTGTGCTAACCATGGAATCCCATCCCAAAGGAGGTGGCCTCCTGCACTCTTTGGAAGCTCAGAAGGTGGGCGAGGTGCAGCTAAAGGTCTCAGTGAGAGATCTGGTCCCAGAGAGAGGGCAGGGACCCAGGGAGCACTAGCTGGCCAAGGGCTGAGGGGCCTGGAGGCCAGACATGGTCTCTTGGGGCTCCCGGAGGCCACCTCCAGTATCTTCAGCCATACCACTCTGAATGCACTGGATCTCCTCTGATCTGAGAAGCTAAGCAGGTACAGGCCTGGTTAATACTTGAATGGGAGATCACCTGGGAATACTTGGTGCTATAGGCTTTTTTGCCCCATGGAAGGCTGGCCACGCACCACAGGAATGCAAGCCCACACGCATGGTGGCTGGATCCAGGGTGACTGTGTCTCTTGTTCCCATGGTATTTTTCTATGCCTCCCACACCCCTGGCCTGTGGGGCTATCCCTGGGGAACTGTGATGCAATGTTGCAGGCCCATACCTTCCCCCCTCCTGCCATTCTGTGAAACCCCCTCTAACCCCCCACCCCTGCCTTCTCACCTCCTCCTTTTGGAGGTGTGGAGGGAACCCCAGGCCTACTCTGGTAACCAGACCCTGGTGGCCTACCACCTGCCCACTGCTCCCAATTAGAAAAATGTGTCTCACTCCTTGCTGAGGGTATGACTCGATTAAAGGTGTTGACTCTTACCCGGGCATGCCCATGTGGAAGTCCCAGCACTCCTTTGCAGACCAGGTGCCTCGAAATGGTGGTAACTGAATGAATCCCAGGTGCTGTGGAGGAATGTATTCTCCAACCTGCTAAGTGAACACCACACCTCTGATGGAAGGCCAGTGTTGGCCCTAGCTTTCCACCATTACTAGGGGGCTCTGTCCTGCCCAGTTGGGCATGGCAATCCCTCCCGTGCTATCCAAAGAATTCCAACTCCAAAGGTGGTGCCATCCTGAACCCTTTAGAAGCTCAAAAGTTGGGCCAGAGTCAGCTAAAGGACTCAGCTAGTGGGCAGGCGTCAGAGGGGCACAAGCTCAGCATGGGGGCCAATGGCTGAGAGGACTGGAGGCCAGGGGCAGGCTCTTGGGGCTCCCGGAGACCACCTCCAGCATCTTTGGCCATACCACCATGAATGTACCAGATCTCTGATCTGGGAAGCTAATCAGGCTCAGGTCTGGTTAATACTTAGATGGAAAACAGCCTGGGAATACAGGGTGCTGTAGGCTTTTTTTGCCCCAGAGAAAGCTGGCCACCCACCACAGGCACACAAGCCCACAGGCTTGGCGGCAGGATCCAGGGTGCCTGTGTCTTTTATTCCCAAGGAATTATTCCATGCCTCCCACTCCCCTGGTCTTTGGGAGCCTCTCTCAGGAACTGTGCTGTGCTGTTGCAGGCCACCATGACTGCCCCCTTCCTGCCATTCTGTGAAACACCCTCTGACTCCCCACCCTCACCTGAAACCAGGTGAGTGGCTCAGCCTCTCCCCTCCTCCCCTTGGAGGTGTTGAGGGCTACTCTGGTAAGCTGGCTTGGTGGGCTGCATGCCCCCCCCAACCACTGCCCTCAATTAGGAAAATGTTTTGTCCTCTTTACTGATAACAGCCTGTGATTGGAGGGGGTGTATCTTACCCTTGCATTCCCAGGTACAAGCCACCAGTACTCTTCAGAGGACCTGGCACCCCTAAAGAGGGGGGACATAAAAAACCCCAGTGCTATGGAAGGAGGTAGTTCCCAACTTGCTAAGGAAATCCCAAGCTCCCTACCAAAGGCTGTTGCTGCCCCTGGCCTTTCACCATAGCTACGGGAGGCTCTGTCCTGCCAGTTGGGGAGTGAACCCCCTCCCTAGCTACCCTGGGAATTCCATCCCAAAGGAGGTGCCCTTCTGCAATCTTTGGAAGCTCAGAAAGTGGGTGAGGGGCAGCTAAAGGGCTCAGCTAGCAATCTGGGCCCAGGAAGTGGGCAGGGTTCTGGCCCAACACCAAACTCAGTGTGGAGGCCAAGGGCTGAGGGTCCTAGAGGCCAGGTACACACTCTTGGGACTCCCGGAGGCTGCTTCTAGTCTCTGGCCATACCACCCAGAAAGTGGATATTCTCTGATCTGAGAAGCTAAACAGGGTCAGCCCTGGTTAGTGTTAGGTTTGATTGAACAATTGAATTGATATACCTCCCCTGGGAACTGACTTTCAGGCCATTTCACAATGGACATTCCCTTTTGCTGAGACCATATTTTACTTGCTGAGACCACATTCCACTTGCTAAGACCATTATCTCTCCCCTCCAGACCAACACAGAGAATTCTACGCCCAGAGAAAGCCCACCAAAAGTCCTTTAAAAACTTCTGACTCCCGTCACTGGGTTCTGGAACCATTTGGGGCTCAGCCACCTGGTGTGTGGATGACCGAACAAATTCATAATCCCTCACCCTCTGGCCATGTGCTTTCCTCCCTCAGTGACCCTAACAGTTAGTACTTGAAAATGAAAGATTGCCAGGAATACCAGGTACTGTAGGCTTTTTAACAAAATATATTTTTATTGATTACAGAGAGGAAGGGAGAGGGTGAGAGAGAGGTAGAATCATCAATGATGAGAGAGAATCATTGATCAGTTGCCTCCTGCACACCCTACAATGGGGATTCAGCCCACAACCTGGAATCCAACCCTAACCTCCTTGTTCATAGGTCAACACTCAACCACTGAGTTATGACCCGGCACTGCAGGCTTTTTTGCCCGAGGCCCCCCACCAGCCCTCCACAGGCACATGAGCAAGCACAAGTGGTAGCAATGAGAGGGTTAACTTGAAACGCAGGCAAATAGGGCAGGGGTCCAGTGGAAAACAAAGGCAGGTGGAACATAGGCAGGGGCAGACATGGCAATTTGAGCAAGCCTAATCACAGAAACCATCCAAGCAGAAATAATCAAATGTGTCTGGACTCAAAGCAGGAGGCATGGGAAAACAAGGGAGGGCCTGCAGTCACAAGGTGTAGGAACCCATAGAAACAGAGGAAGTTCAGCATAGAGACAGAGAAAGAACACATAGAAATGGGGAAAGTTCAGGTCCGTTGCTTTGCAAAAACAATTGAGGGACTCAATCAGATGACACAAGCAGACATAGAGCAGGCTTGTGGCAAATATATAACCCTGGACTACAAGGCTTTAAAGGGCAGCCCACTATTGGGTCCCCCTCCCCTTGTGGGGAATCTAAATATGCTTGTAATACATTTTTCACACTTTTGCTTAAAGCTTCTGGTCCTCGGAGCTCATTCTTCGGCGTTGCAAGACACAACCCAGGGAAAAAAACACCTTGGCTCACCTTTCTGGCTATCAGCAGGATCCAGGGTTTCTGTGTCTCTTGTTCCCGTGGAATATTTCCACACCTCCCAGCCCCCTGGCCCATGGGGCTGTCCCTCAGAAACTGTGATGGGCTGTTGCAGGCCACCATGCCTGCCCCTTTTCTGCCATTCTGTGAAACTTCCCCTGCCCCCCCCCCACTCCCACCCTAATGAGTGGTCCTGCCTCTGCCCTCCTCCCCTTGGATTTGTGTAGTGAACCCAGGGTTACTCTGGGAACCAGGCCTTAATGGGATCCTGATCACCACCTCCAATCAAAAAATGTGTCACCTGCATAACAGAGGCCACCCCTTGATTAGAGGGGTTGTGTCTTACATTGGCACACCTGGGTGAAAGTGCTCTTCTTTCGCACAATACCCAGGGAATTCGCCACCCCCCCCCCCACACACACACAAAGGAAGTGCTCTCCTGCACCCTGTTAATGTAAAAACATTCAAACCTGTAAATAATTTTTGTGAGTTTATTTGAGCCAAACTGTTGACAATTGCCAGGAAGCAAAATCTGAATGGATTGGGATAATGCTCCTGAGAATGGCAGTTTTTTTAAACCTATTTTTATACATTACAATCAAAGGAGGAGGCATAGGTGGGTTACATGAAATCCACTGGTGCTACATTAGAGAGGCAGAAGAAAGCAAAGTGGGGAAACCTCTGGGATTAGATAAAAAATAAAAGGATACACACATACTTCTTTAATTTAGGTGAGTACAGGATAGTTAACAGTCAACAACCTGATAACAATAACAATGAAGGAATTTGTGGTATCTGTCCTGGCCCCCAGGGCATTTGGTCCGGCCCTGAAAGGTTGAGTGGTGGGAGGGGCGGGAGGAGAAAAGGGAAGTTACAAGTTACTCAAGACATTTCAATGATATGTTATAGTAGATGCAAAAAACCAATAAGCTCAGTTAAGGTAAAGATTGACCTTGTCAGGGAAGATACCTGCCTAGGAGGTGACTACCCACCATAACTACTTTTAGTTGAAGTTTAATTTCAGACCATCTCTTGTGGTTACTTTAGGTCTCAGAGTTTGCAAGACTGCCATGCAGGCCTTCCCTGAGCTTGGCAGGTTAGCCCCTTTTGTCCACAACCCTTTGGAAGCTCAGAAGGTTGTTGAGGGCAGCTATAGAGCTCAGCTAGAGATCTGGTCCCAGAGCGGGGGCAGGGAGTGGTGCTGGAACCAGCTCAGCATGGAGGCCAAGTGCTGAGGGGCCTGCTAAGGGAATCCAGTGCCTCAGACAGAAGGCTAGTGCCGCCTCTGGTCTTCTGCCATCCCTCTGGGGCTCTGTCCTATCCAGGTGGCTTGGGCAATCCTTTTTGCACTATCCAGGGAACCACACCCCCAAAGGAGGTGCCCTCCTGCACTCTTTGGAAGCTCAGAAGTTGGGCAAGGGGTAGCTAAAGGGTTCAGTGAGAGAGTGGGGGTGGGGGGAGTACTGTCTTAGCATGGAGGCTAAGGGCTCAGGCTCTTGGGACTCCAGGAGACTGCCTCCAGGGTGTTCTGCCATACCACCCTGAAAATACCTGGTATCCTCTGATCTCTGAAGCTACTGGTAAGCAGGTTCCTTCCTGGTTAGTACTTGGATGGGGTACTGCCTGGGAATATCAGGTGCTGGAGGCTTTTTTTGCCCACCAGATGCCTGCCACCCACCAAAGGCACACAAGCCCACATGAATACAAGCCCACATGCCTAGAGTGCAGATCCAGGGTGCCTGTCTCTTTCCAGGTGGATTTCTCCAAGGACCCCTGCTCCCATGAAGCTGTTCATCAGGAACTGAGGCAGGCTGTAGCAGGCCACCATGTCCGCTCCAATGCTGCCATTCTGAGAAACTCCCACAGCCCACCAACTCCACACCACCTGCAAAAAGGAATGGGTCCACATCTCCACTCTGCCCCTTGGGGTGTGGAAGGAACCCCAGGGCTACTCTTGGAAGTTGGGTCTAGCGAGCCACCCCTCCACTGTCACCCCAATCAGAAAAGGTGTTGCCCCCTTTACAGAGGGTACCCCTCGGTTGGCGGGGCATGTCTTTTACCCTGGCACACTTGGGTGGAAGCCCCTAGAGCTCCTCTGGAGACCCGGCACCCCAAAGTAAGGGGAACTGAATTAAGCCCAGGTGCTGCAGAGGGAGGTAGCCCCCTTCCTACGAAGAGAATCTGGTCTGGACCAAAATGCAGGTGCCCTTCGCCTCCGCAATCCCTAGGGTGCTCCATCCTCCCAGTTGGGAAAGGCCCCTCTCCCATGCTACCCAGGGAATCCCACCACCAAAGGAAGTGCCCTCCTGCACCCTTTGGAAACTCAGAAGGTGGGTGAGGGGTAGCTAAAGGTCTCAGCTAGAAATCTGGTCCCAGCGAGGGGGCAGGGGAGGGGAGAAGCACCAGCTCTATGTGGGGGCCAAGGGCTTAGAGATCTGGAGGTCAATCTCAGGCTGTTAGGGCTTCAGGAGGCTGCCTCCAGAGTCTATGGTCATATCAACCAGGCCTGATCTCCAAGGTAAGCAGGGTCATGCCTGGTTAGTAACCACCTGGGAATACCAGGTGTTCTAAGCTTTTTTGCTTCTGGATGCCTGCTCGCCTACCAGTTACACAAGCCCACATACCTAGAGGACAGATCAAGGGTGCCTGTGTCTCTTTTTCCTAGGAGATTTCTCCATAAGCTCCTTCACACTCCCCCCAACTCCTCCGCTCTTATGGGGCTGTCCCTCTGGAAATGCTCCACTCTGCAGCTGGCAAACATGCTTGCTCCCTTTTTGCCATTCTGAGAAACTCCCACTGTCCCAAATCCCCCAAGCTCGCAAAACAGAATGGCTCTGCATCTCCCCTCTGCCCCTTGGTGTGTTGAGGGAACCCCAGGGCTACACTGGGAACCAACCCAGGTGGGGCGTCCCCTGTCTGCTGCCCCCAATCAAAGAAAGGTGTCTCCTGACTTACAAAAGTTACCCTCCATAGGAGGGGGTTGTCTCCTACCCCTGCGTGCCTAGATGGAAGTCTGAAGCACTCCTTTGGGGACCTGGTGAACCCTAAACAGGGGGAAGTCAATGAACCCTCAGTGTTATGGAGGGAGTTAGCCCCCAAGATGCTAAGGGAATCCCACACCTCTGACCGATGACAGGTGCCACCCCTCCCCTTCCACCATCTCAAGGGGCTTCCCTGTTGTGCAGGGCACCTCTTTCCACACTACCCAGAAAAATCCCATTCCCAACAGAGGTGCCCTCCTGAACCCTTGGGAACTTCAGAAGGTGGGCTAGGGTGAGCTAAAAATCTCAGCTAGAGATCTGGTCCCAGTGCCTGGGTGGATGTGTGTGGGAGGAACACCAGCTCAGCATGGGGCCCAGGGCTGGGGGGCTGGAGGTCTGGCTAGGGTTCTTGGTGCTCCAGGAGGCTGCCTCCAGCTTCTATGATATCTTCCAATGTATCTCTTACTTTTGTGGAATTGCATTTGATTATTGGGCTGGATACTAAGAAGACTTCTGATCCCTTCTGTGACTAAGCATGGACTCAAAGGCTTGGAGAGGAGTAACCTCTTTCTTGGAAAATTGGAACCGGAAGAAATACTCTCATCTATATAATAAAGAGCCAGAGTCCTAAGGTGCTGGGGTCCAATCCCAGCGGGTCCAGGGGTCCCCAAAGGCATGGACGGAGTCGGCGAAGAAGGAATGACACGGAGACAGCGTTCAGTTGATCAGCAGCCTAGCCAGGATCTCCAGCCAAGTTCTGGTCTCGATCTCCAGAGAGGTTCTGCTTAGGATCTCCAGCCAGGTTCTGTCCAGGTTCTCCAGTCAGGTTCAGTGTCCAGGTTCCAGTCAGGTTCTCCTGCCAATCTCTGTAGTCAGGTTCAGTCCAGGATCCTTTGCCATGTTCTCCCGCTAGACTCTGTCTCTAGGCTCCGAGGCCAGTCCCTCTCCAGGATCCTCCGGCATGCTCTCTCCAGCGAAGTTCTTCTGTCTCTAGGCTCCGTGTAGGTTCTGTCTTCTTGATTCTGTTCTAAGTTCTGAGTGTTTCTGTCTTGTTACAACTGTATTTATACCAGTTGATTCAATCCTATCAATCTCTATTACAAAGGTTAGGGCATTTCTTATCTCCATTCCAGGGAGAAAAGATTATGTAGTTTAAGCATGATTGTTCGTAGTTAAAGGGATTAATTACCCGCCTGGCACTTAGTTGAGGGGTTTTATTCCCTCCCTAACTTCAGGGGAAAATCCCTACCTGGGGAAAACAACCTTTCTTAGAGACCTTGGTTAAAACACATAGTGCCAAGAAGGTGAGCAAACATATTAAGAACCGTATGCCATATATGCCAGGTCCCTTGAAACAGCAAGGATGGACCGGCTCCCGGCAAATTCCCCCTTTTTTATTTTTTTAAAGCAAGCATTAAAAAGAAAAACCTCAAATGCTCTCTTATATCCATTTTAAGAGTAGGATTGGCGCTTTCCGCTATTACCTGAGTCCTGATCTATCATCCCAGGGAGAGCTTGCCAATCCTGCACTTTCCCAGGGTAGAAAGGCTGCAGTGGGGTTAAGGATAAGGCTCCTTGGGCCTACCTTCTCCCATGCCTCTACATTTACCTTTCCGGCACCTTTCCTTCCTCAGAAAAGCATGGACGTATTTCTTGTATAAAATGTTCCATCTGACTGGGAGTAACCTTAATTCCTCTGGTAGCAAGCATATGTTAAAAGATCAATACAGAGTCTTTTTTCTTTAGACTCAGTATGGCACATCTTCTTAATCTAAAGATCAATACAGAGTCTTCTTTCTTTGGACTCAGTATGGCACATCTTCTTAATCTAAATTCTGTACTATCCACCTTCTTACCCTATTTATCCTCTATAGGGGGGTCTGTAGCACCCTGGTGGAGTCCTATCCGTCCCGAGCGTGGGGGTTCTCAATGGGGGGGGGGCTTACCTATGGGAATCCTGTTCCAGGGGTTCCCAAAGGTGTGGACAGAGTCGGCGAAGACTATCCACCCTCTTCCTATGGTGGAGTCCGATCTGTCCCGAGAGTGGGGCTTACCAAAGGGAATGCGGGGCTTACCTAAGGGTCCCTGTTCGGGCGCCATATGCCGGAGTCCAACCCCAGCGGGTCCAGGGGTCCCCAAAGGTGTGGATGGAGTCGGCGAAGAAGGAAGGACATGGAGACAGTGTTCAGTTGATCAGCAGCCTAGCCAGGATCTCTAGCCAAGTTCTGGTTTCGATCTCCAGAGAGGTTCTGCTTAGGCTCTCCAGAGAGGTTCTGTCCAGGTACTCCAGTCAGGTTCAGTCACCAGGTTCTAGTCAGGTTCTCTTGCCAATTTCTGTAGTCAGGTTCAGATGCTGGGGTCCATCTTCTGTCTCTAGACTCTGTGTAGGTTCTGTCTTCTTGATTCTGTTCTAAGTTCTGAGTGTTTCTGTCTTGTTACAACTGTATTTATACCAGTTGATTCAATCCTATCAATCTCTATTACAAAGGTTAGGGCGTTTCTTATCTCCATTCCAGGGAGAAAAGATTATGTAGTTTAAGCATGATTGTTCGTAGTTAAAGGGATTAATTACCCGCCTGGCACTTAGTTGAGGGGTTTTATTCCCTCCCTAACTTCAGGGGAAAATCCCTACCTGGGGAAAACAACCTTTCTCAGAGACCTTGGTTAAAACACATAGTGCCAAGAAGGTGAGCAAACATATTAAGAACCGTATGCCATATATGCCAGGTCCCTTGAAACAGCAAGGATGGACCGGCTCCCAGCACTAAGGACCCAAGGCTTGATCAGACTGGAAGTCAGTGCTGGGTTGCCTTGGTGACCCAGCACTGACTATGGCCACTGTGGGTACCCCGACCCAGCACTGACTGCCTAGGGGGCTGCGGATCAGGCCCGGAGAGGGGCTTGCAGAGAGAGAGGCAAGGTCTGGTCCATAGCCTCTGTGGCAGCAGTTGATCAGAACTTTCCTCCCTTTCTCTCCCCGCCTGGCCAACAGCCAAACCTCCATTTCTCTCCAGGCCTCCACCAGGGCTGCTGATCACCCCCACCTTTCTGATCAGGCCCTGTTGATAGACCCAGAGATGCTGATTGGCATAAAAACTGACCAATCAGAACCAAATTGGCTGGCAGGGGAGGGCAGTTAGGGCTGATCAGGCAGGCAGAGGCAGTTAGGGGCAATCAGGCCACCAAGGGGAGAGCAGTAGGCTTTCTTGTTGTTTTGTTGATGGTTTCTTTGCTGTGCAGAAGCTTTTTATTTTGATATAGCCCCATTTGTTTATTTTCTCCTTAGTTTCCATTACTCTAGGAGCTGTATCAGTAAAGATATTGCTACAATATATGTCTGATATTTTGCTGCCTATGGACTCTTCTAAGATTTTTATGTTTTTCCATCTTACGTTTAAATCCTTTATCCATTTTGTTTATTTTTGTGTATGATGTAAATTGGTGGTCTAGTTTAATTTTTTTAGAGAACAATTTCTTTACTTTCTTACCTAAGAAATATCATCATCTGTCATACTCTTTGTTATAATGTACTCTAGAGGGAGAGCTTTATTGTCTTTATATATGGAATAGCATGTTGATTCATCATATTGATGGCATTTTGCTATTCCAGATGTGCTATCTTTACTAGAGAATTGCAATAAAGTCCCTAGGACCTGGGACCCAGATATTAACTAGGAAAATACTTTCTTTTTAATTCCTGTCAGCAAAGATAATCAAAAGCAAGAGTGTATGCCAGTGGTTCTCAACCTTGGCTGCACATTAGCATCACCTGGGAATCTTTTTAAAATCTTGATTTCTGGGCCTCATCCTCCAGAAATTCTGTTTCTTTGTTACTAATGTTGTGGCCCCACCCCATAACAAAGAAACAGAATTTCCAGAGGATGAGGCCCAGAAATCAGGATATTAAAAAGGTTCCCAGGTGATTCTAATGTGCAGCCAAGGTTGAGAACCACTGGTGCATGCTGTTGAGAGCAAAGGGAATCTTTTTGTAACAGCATATATCTTTAATAACAAAATGTTCACATTCTGGGAAACTTATAAAGAAAATCCCTCTAGATTTCCGGCTACATGATTTTTTCTTTTCTAGGGAGGAAAGGCACTAAGATTGGGAGATAATTTTTGTCCATTTATTCAAACAAAGCATCTATCACTTTGTCAAGTGCTGATAATTCTCCTCAAATATGTGAGCAACACAGACCTAAACTTCTATTTTGAGAACTTACTTCCTCAGAAAACTCCTGATTCCAAATTACTATATCAATTAAGGTCTCAGTAGGAAACAAACTGAACACTGAAACTGTGACTGTGGCATTGAGGAAAGATTAATAAAAGGACTACACATTTATAAAGGTGCGGTCAGGATTAAGGGAAACTAACAAGGAATAATGAAGCTCACAACAGCTGGGAGATTTTATACTGATAGGTCTGAAGGGGGAAAGGGAGGGAGTGATTACTGAAGCTATATCTGCAGGAGAAGGCCACCTGACTGGATCTGTAGCCAGCCATAAGAAGAGTCATTTTGTGACCCAGCAGTAAAGAGACAATGGAATAACTCTATCAATCTCACTATCCTCCCACCATTCAATTTCCTACTGGTACCTTCCTTTGGTCAAACCCAACCAAAATCCACAGGGAAAGAGAGGTCCATTGAAGCAGTTCATTAATATTTGGCTTTTGGGGCAGAGAACAGAATGAAGAAGTGCAAAGAGAAAATATGCAGGTACGGATGTAGACTATCCAGAACCTATCTTATAGGTAGAATTGGCAGCGTTTTTTTAGTCTAATATAAAATAATACTGCATCTTACAAGTAATAGCATCTTAGAGTAAAAGGATTCTAGCATGTGTCAGGTGTCAAAGCTCTCAAGAACTTTAGAGCATGAGAGGATGTTGGATATCACTTCAAGACCCTTATAAAATCCACAGCAAATAGCTGAACTAGGAGTAGAAGCTATGCCTCTAAGCCATCAAACCAAATATTCTTCATCACAAATCACCCTCTTTCAAAGCTTGATTTTGTATTCCTGATTCAGGTCTCATATTTTTCACTAGTATAAGCCAAGCTGGTATCTAAATGATTTTCTCTCTATATGATTATCAGCAGGAACACAAGTGTTTTAAAATTCATGCAAATCACTGTTAAACATCAAGAAACAAACAAATCTTGGAAATCACAGCTATAGAGCAGTACACTATAGAACAGTGTTTGAAACCACTTAGAATTCACTTCTAAATGACTAGGAAGTGTATAAAAATGTTAGAAAACACTTGGAAATCACAGATCAATATCAGGATACAGTGTAGAACAGTGTTTGATGAAACTTGGGAATCATTGCTAAAGAGCAGTACACAGTGGAACAGTGTTTGAAACCACTTGGAAGTCATATCTAAATGGCAGGAAACGGTGTAAAAGAGTTTGAAAACGCTTGGAAATCACTGATCAACATCAGGAAACAGTGTAGAACAGTGTTTGACAAAACTTGGGAATCACTGCCATAGAACAGTTCACTATATAATAGTGTTTGAAGCCACTTGGAATTCGCTTCTAAATGGCAAGAAATGGTGTTAAGGTGTTTGGAAACACTAGGAACTCACTGATCAACATCAGAAAACTGTAGAACAATGTTTGACAAAACTTGAAAATCACTGCAGTACACTGTAAAACAGTGTTTGACCCCACTTGGAATTCACTTCTAAATTGCAATAAATGGTGTAAAGTTGTTTGGAAATAATAGAAGAGATATCATATAGAAGATGTCTGATTAGTATAATATAATAAACCTTTGAGGGGCTCTATTTTCTCAGGTTTAGAGGAGACTACTTCTAGATTTAGTTGGTCCTCATTGGATTAAGGTTTGAAAACTCATCTAGAATCAAAAATATCCAGTTCTTCATTGCATGTAATCTGAAACAAGGTCAGACTAAATGCCCAGGGAATGTCTTTAAGAACCTAACAGCAGAACAGAGGAAATAAAGAATGATAGTCATCAGACATGCATTTATGAGAAGAAATAAAAAGTGAAGGGAATAAAGTGGCCAAAAAAGAGACTTGTTGATGGGAAAAAAAATAAAGAAAAAAAATGAAGAGACTGGTAAATGGGGTGTCTTAGGCCAATAGTCACATTAACTAACAAGTACCAATTCTTTTTTTAAAAAAATATATTTTATTGATTTTTTACAGAGAGGAAGGGAGAGAGATAGAGAGCTAGAAACATCGATGAGAGAGAAAGAAACATTGATCAGCTGCCTCCTGCACATCTCCTACTGGGGATGTGCCCGCAACCAAGGTACATGCCCTTGACCGGAATCAAACCTGGGACCTTGCAGTCCGCAGGCCGACGCTCTATCCATTGAGCCAAACCGGTTTCGGCAATTCTTAAGGATAAAATACTTTAAATCTCAAGGCCCATTCTGAAATATTCTCTACAGCAATGCTTCTTAAAGTTTATTGCACTTGCAAATCAACTAAGGTCTTGTTATAACAAATACTCAGATTCAGTGGATATAGGTTGTAGCCCAACATTCATTTTCAACAAGCTCCAGGTAATGATAATGCTGGTAGTTCATGAATCACATTTTGAGAAGCAAGTCTCTAGCTCATGAAAAACACAGAATTTTTATCTGGGGTGCAGTTTGGTGAAGTACAAAAAGCATGGGCTTTGGGATCTGAATTGGGGAGCTAAATGTGAGGCTCTAATACACAATAGTTGGGTAAATTTGGGCAAATTACTTAACCTCTCTGAGACTCATATCTTTTTTGTGCTTTTGTCTTTTTTAAACTCAGCTAACAACTTAAGTCACAATTTGCAAAGCACCTGATGCATAGTATGTACTCAATAAATGTCACTTTTGGTCCCTTCCCCAGTCCCTACCCATGATTTATTGAGAGGAGGGCAAAGAGAGTGATGGTATCAGGATTCACATTTACAGGAAGATAAGTGACCCAAAACCCCAAATGAGGTTACATTCAGTAGCTGAGTATCAAAAAGAGTTGCTCAATATCATTCTAGCCTTGGAAATAGAATCCAGACAATCATCCAATCTGAATGTCAATTTAGCAGATATACTTTTCTCCAAAGACAAATAGGTATGAAAACAGGAGGAATAGGTGACATACAATCAATCTTCAAGTAGTCAGAAATAACTTGGAACACATTAGAGATATTAGGAAAATGAATTTAATGCAAAAGATATCACACTTTGCAGCAAGTACAGTGTGACACAAAGTTTTGGTCTGGAGTATATATTCCATACAGAAGCTTAGAAGTAGGCATGGTGACTTTAAGTATCACTACTTCTTTTGCAATAAACATGATAAAACAACTAAATAGAAACAGTCCTTTGCACCCAACAATAAAACCAAGAAAACTAGCAAAATGAATGCAGACTTTCCTTCATCTCCAGAGAAGTTTAAATATAGTCTTACTGTCTTTTAGAGTTCTTTCATCCTTCTCTCTCTCTTTGCTTAAAAATAAAGATACTGCATCATACACTTAAAATGTCAATTTAATAAAAAATTGGTAAGAGGGTAAATCTTATGTTAATTTCTCTTACCTCAGCAACAAAATAAAGAGAGCTATCAAGTCACAAAAAGACATTAGAGGAAACTAAATGCATATTGATAATTTAAAAAAGCAAGTAGGAAAAGTCTACATACTGTATGATTCCAACAATATGATATTCTGAGGAAAGTCAAAACTATAGAGACACTCACAAGATCAATGGTTGCCAGTGAAACCACTCTGTATGATAATGTAATTGTGGAGATGATATTATATATTAGCCATAGAACTGTAAAATACAAAGAATGAACCATAATATAAGCCAGCGGTTCTCAACCTGTGGGTCGCGATCTCTTTGGGGGTCGAACGTCCCTTTCACAGGGGTCGCCTAAGATCATCGGAAAACACATATATAATTAGATATTGTTTTTGTGATTAATCACTATGCTTTAATTATGTTCAATTTGTAACAATGAAATTGGGGGTCACCACAACATGAGGAATTGTATTAAAGGGTTGCAGCATTAGGAAGGTTGAGAACCACTGATATAAGATATGAACTTTAATTTATAATAACATGCCAATATTGTTTCATCAATTGTAATAAATGTGGCACACCAAAGCAAGATATCAATAATAAGAGAAACTTGTGGGGGGAGAGAGCAGTAGTATATGGGAACTCTGTACTTTCTGCTCAAATTTTCCATAAACCTAATGCTTCTCTAAGAAATAAAGTCTATTAATTTAAAAATAATCTAACACAGAGACCACCTTCCTATCAGAGCAGGAGTTCAGAAGAATAAATTGGCATCCAAAGCAGGTGGGTATCAGGGACAAAGCAGAAATAACATACTGATGTGTAGGTGACTCAGCCTGTGGCAGAGTTTGGAAAATTACTCTTATTTCTTCTCAGGAGAGCCCCATTCTAATGTCCTAGGAAATCAGTGATTCTTAACTGTTTTTTGGATATTGAAAGTGTTCTTTTCTTCTTTAGCCCACTACACTCTTGGACTCATCTTCAGGCCTAGAGATAAACAGCCTGCTCATGACAACTACTTTCAATCTAGGAATGGAGATAGAGTGCATTCAGCATTGGGCCAATTCTTATTCTGATGATGTGATGCCCCACACAGGTCCTTGAAATATTTATCTGTACATTTATTTTGAGAAACACCTGCCTGCTAAAAGGGATACAAAGGAAATCCCCAATGAAGACAAACCACATTTTTTCCTATGTACTTAGCAATTCACATCTGGCCCAAATTGTATACCTCTTCAACAAAACAGGCCTGCTGCTAACCAGACCTGTATGCCTCAGAATTTATCAACCATGAATTGCTCTTCAGGCATAGGGTCTCCTCCTCACTTATCTATTCAAGTGGACATTATTTATTCCTGCTAATACCAGGCTTTTCTTGGGAGGACTTATCCACCTCTTTAACTTTTCAGGAATGTTTAGTACCCTTTATAATTTGGCACCCCCTAAACCTAACTGCAACCTGGCTCTGTGCATTCAGATTCTTTGCAAGCAAATAATTCTAACAGAGCTGGCTTTGAAGATGATAGGAAAAAAGTGAAAATTAGTAATAGTTCCATTAATCCATGTGGGGAAAAAAAAGCATTAAAGGCATACCTTATGTTTCTGGTGCACACCCCATCTGTCAGGAATTAAGGATGACAAAATACAGTGGGGCCTTGACTTATGAGTTTAATTCGTTCCGTGATGGAGCTCATAACTCAAATTACTCATATGTCAAATCAAAAGTGAACGAGTGAGACACGTGATGCTGGGCTGATGTTGTGGCGTTCACTGTGACATTCGCTGCGCCAACTAGCGGTGGGGTATCTGAAGCTGGCTCATAACCCAAATTTTAGCTCGCAACTCAAAGCAAAAAATCGGCCTAGAGACGGCTCCTATCTCGAAAAACTCGTTAGTCGGGACACTAGTAAGTCAAGGCCTCACTGTAATTGAAAGTGGTGAGAAAGGTCAAAAGCAAGAAGATTCAGGAGAGTCTTCATTTTTCTTTCTTCACAGCATCTGAACGCTAATGATATCTCTTCAAAAACGTCCATTTATGAATAATGAATATTAGGAAAGGATAGAAAATAAAATATATCCCCACCCATCAAGCACTCTAAAAGTAGTTCAACCATAAATGATTGACAGAAAATGTTTTGTAATGGAATAGATACTTCCCTTGTCTCCAAATTAGAAAGATTTAAAAACAAGCTTTACTGTGGGGACCCCTCAATTCCCATGGATTTGCACAAAGAAGTTTCAACTTTCTGAAGACAAATAAACCATTGGCTAAGCTGAAATAAAAAACAAAAAGAAAAAAAAAATCCTTGCAAGGAGCAATCAGATCCCTTCCCCAAAGTAAGTGGATTGAATGATAAATGGGTAATAAATGGGTAAAAATAAAATATTTGGGGTCAAACATATCTAGTTTCAGTCCATCTTTCAGGAGACATTTTTCCCTAAGCAAATGCCAGTGATTTAGACATTTGCTTTAGCTATTATAATATTTTATTTGCTTTCTGTATTAATTGCTGCCTCATTAAGAGAAAAAAGAAAGCAAAATAGAGACAAGTATCTTCTTGTACAAAAAAAAAGTGGAGAGAAGAGTAGGATTTCCTACTCTATATGAGTGTTTTTTCATTTATAGTCAATACTCACATATATTCTACTCCCCTTTTCCAAGTATGAAAGGAACCCTCTACCAGAATATTTTTATGGATTCCAGTGAGCTAAGTAAAGTACAACTGATAATCTCTGAAACACTGCACTCCTCATAATGACAACAGTAGATTGTATTTCTATGGAATCTGGTTTGACAGATTGCTAAATTTCTTCCTGCAGATAAAAGGCATGATTCTGCACAACATTCCCTTGTGGAAAGCAGATTAATCTCCCTGACATAGGTCATAGAAAGAAATGGACATTACACTGGAAGGAGGTTCCACAACCTGCTAATGAAAACTGATCATAGTTTTTTTTTTCCATAAAATTAATTACTTTTTGTAATATTTATTATATAATCAGATAATAAAATAAATAAATGATCTACACCCTAAAAACAAATAAATGACTAACACCCACAGTGGGTAACATAGCACAAAATAATTTTTTTGTATTTTTGCTGGATACTAGAGACCAATTCATTATGCATAGAATGCTTAACAACTAACCAAACATCCAGGAAAAGAGAGGCCTGAGATATTATTAACCACAGAGTGCTTTAACTAGCTCATTAATAATGACCATTTTCTCCATAGTGGCTTAAAATTTACAAAGCACATTTACATATACTACCTCATTTGATATCTTCAATTACTTCAAGGTAGCCTAAATATTCTTATTTTACATGCAAATAGATGAAGGCCTAGATTGGATAATTTACTTGACTGAGGTCACATGGTTGGTAGTCAAGACTTAGTAACGTTATCTGAGTCCAGGGTTAGGCTTCCTTTTACCTTATCATGGTTGCCTTGCAATCAATAATGTCCGGGTCAGTCAAACCCAATCTGCCATCATGACACAGAGTTAGTCCAAATAATATAGTTAATATAATTTGTCCTCCAATGCAGTGTTTCTCAAACTGTGATCCGCTTAAATTAGAATCACCTGAGATGTTCAATAAACATGGAGATTCCTGAAGATTTTAGTTAGTAGGTTTGGAGCAATGCTCTTGAATCAATGTATTAAATTCACACTCCAGATGATTCAAATACTCCTTTGGAATTCTTGTGGTGGCTTAATTTCCATGATTATTATTTAAATCTTGTAGATCCAATTTTTGTTATAGTTTTGCCTGTGTAGATTTCCTTTTCCTATTTATTTTCCTAATTTCAGAGGCCATAAATGACACCATTGTAGGAGGAAAACACTTCTGCCAACTTCTAAAGGCTATGCTCAGTTTAATGGAAACATCTACATAGAAGAAAAAAACAAACATTGATCACAGCCCAAAATGCCATAGGCTTTCACACTGAGGTATTTCAATCCACTTTGCTTCTAAAAGTGGGGTTTCCCTTTATTTCTTCCACTGCTTTCTCCTTCCCCACCAGATATAAACCTTGAAGGAGCAGGTGATAATGAGACTAATATCACCAGGAATCAGATGGGCTCAATTCATCTGCTAGTTACTTAATTACTTGATGACCATAGAGCATATATTAGTATAAGCTTCTTAAGGAAAAGGAAGCCAACAATATGAAGTCCTATCCTATATAATAAAGAGCTAATATGCTAATTAGACTAGATGGCAGAACAACCTTCCAGAATGACCAGTGGGTGGGGCCGTGAGGCCAAGGCAGCCAGGGCTGCAAAATTTTTTTTTTTTTTGCACAAATTTTGTGCATCGGGCCTCTAGTCAAAATATATTTGTTTTTGTGACCTGGAAAGTCTACATTCTGATGACTCCAGGAATAGTAACAACAAGTGAAATGAGAACTTATAAACTGAATCTTCCACATGTCCTACAGGCATTATTTACACAATGAATTGATAAAGTCAGGCTTTTAAGCTTGGCCATGTTCTGTTACAACTTACCTGATTCAACTGGGGGGAAATTAAGGACTGAGATCTCCAGGCAAGGTTGTGGTCTCTTCTGAGAAGTGTATAGGATTGTTACTACAGTACCTGTAGAAAGCTTTCTTTTAAAAGACCTATCAGTAAGCATATTAAGTGATTTTTCTTGACCTGTGTAGGCTCCAGTTTCCTTATCTGTTAATTGGAAGTTAGAAACAGTGATCTGTCCTCTAAAGATGCCTACTGGTCTAACATTCTCTGTTGTGATATTTTTATTTATTCATTTATTTTTGGTTTTCACTTATTCCATCAATATTTTTTAAAATTACCAACTGTGTACTAAGCAAATAGAGGCATTAAATGACTCATTACACAAATAATTTATTATAATTGTGATGTGTGCCATAAAGGAGCAATACAGGGAGACTGTTGTGACCTAGTCACATAAAGGATGATCAGGGGCAGTCTCCCTGAGCAGGTAACATTTAAGACCTGGATGATTAATGGAAAGCAGGATGATGAGAAGGAGCAAGAAGATTCTTTGCAGGAGACAAGATGGCAGCGGAATAAGCAGACTCGTCCCCAGGCTTGTCCCGGAGCAAATGGAGTGAGCAGCTGAAACTAATAACACCCACCCCGAATTGGCGAAGTATACTCAGCTGGTGAGACAGTTTGCAGCCGGGAAGGGCAGAGTTCCCCTGGAAAGGTAAAAACCAAGGATCTGGGCAGGAAAGTTTGCCAGACCTCTGAGCCCAGAGGGTCAGAGGGAGACTGAGTGGCACACAGCCGTGTCTCTTGGGACAGGCACAGCCCCTGACTGTGGAAAAGAGATCTGCGGGACTGTTGGTGCCTGGGAATTTGAGATCTGGGTTCCGTAATTACGGAGGACTGAGCCTAAAAGGGGCAGCCTGAAGCGCTGACCAGACCATGCAGTGCCAGTAAGAGAGGAGCTTACAGAGACTCAGCCTTCCCCATTTCTGCAGCCGGCGTTTGTTTGTTTGTTTGTTTGTTTGTTTGTTTTCACTGAACCCTGTTTATAGGACATTCCGGATACAGACACTCACCTGTGCTAAAGAGCGGGAGAAGGTGTGGATGAGTGGAATCTGGGGAGAGGCTAGGGAGAGAAGGGGGCCAGGAGAAGTGGCAGCAAATTGAGTGCTGAGTCACCCCTGAGCCCAGGACCTGGACAGCCATTTTCTCCTAAGATTATAACCCCACCCCTCCCTCTAGCCCCCAGGCAAGGAATACAGCCACACCCAGATTCCACCCTGAATGAGATGAAGGATTAAAATAATCTGATTAGTCCCTGGGAGTTAACAGGGTCTGACCTATAGAGGGGCTATCAGTCCCAGCAACGACAACAACAACAACAACAAATCACAGACATTCCATAAAACTAGGATCTTAAGCCAGCCAAAGGAATGACATTTCAATTTTTCATTTTTATTTTGTTGTTATTTTGTTAGCATTTTTTTTGCTTTTTTCTTTGTTCTCCTTTTTTTTTGTTCCTTTGTTCCTTTATTTCCTACTTCTATTTGCATTATTTTTTCAACCACGTGAGCAGCAGACACGTGAGCGGCGTGCTCTTGTCCAGGAAGCATCAGCCCCATGAGCAGCCTGCCTCGAACCTAAGAGCCTCAAGTGGCCTGCCCCTGTCCAAGGAGCAGCAGCTGTGTGAGCTGCCTGCTTCCCCGTCCGAGGAGGAGCAACCATGCAAGAAGTCCGACCTGTCTGAGGAGCAGCAGCTGGACGAGCAGTCTTCCTACCTCTGAGGAGCAGCAGCCCTGCACAGCCTGCTCCCATCTGAGGAGCAGCAACTGCGCACACCTTGCACTAGTCCGAGGAGCAGCAGCTGCACAAGCAGCCTGCCCAATCCGAGGAGCAGTTCTATGAGCGGCCTGGCCCCATTTGAGGAGCAGCAGCAACCCACCCCGGTCTGAGGAGCAGCAGCCACACGAGCAGACCACCCACGTCCGAGGAACGGTAGCCCTTCGCAGCACGCACCGGTCTGAAGAGCAGAGCCACAACAGCCTGCACCTGTCCGATGAGCAGCAGCTGGGTGAGTGGCACGTCCCCGTCCAAGGAGCAGAAGACTTGCAATCAAACTGACCAAGTACTAGGAGCAGTAGCCTCACAAGCAGCCCACCACATCAGAGGAACAACAGAAGCATGCAGCCAGCCCCCATCCAAGGATCAGCAGCCAAGTGAGCAGTCCACCCCAGTGCAAGGAGTAACAGCTGCATGTGTAGCCCGCCCCCATCCAAGGAACAGCAGGCTCGTGATCAGCACACCCTCTGTCAGAGAAACAGCAGCTGTGTGAGAAGCCTCCCCGCGTCAGCCAGAGGAGCCACCAGGGCTGTGAACGGCACCCGCCAGAGGAGCTGCTGCCAACTAAGGAGCAGCTGCTACCACAACCGCACGAGAAGCCACTGCCACCCAAGGAGCAGCCCCTGAATGACTCAACAAATAGATATGTTGGTGAGACCAAACATGGGTAGACAAAGAAACCCCCAAAGGAAAAAAAGGAGGACTCGCCAGAAAAACAGCTAAGTGAAACAGAGGCCTTGAGCATGACAGAAAAAGAATTCAGATTAAGGGTCCTAGAATGCGTAAAACAGATGGAGGAAAAAACCAAAAACTTATGCAAGAATCAAGAAGAAACGGATGAAAAAATCAGCAACTAATCTATGAATCAAAAAGAAATGGATTAAAAAATCAATAAATTATGTAAGAACTAAGAAAAAATGAAGAGTGATATAGCTGCAATAAAAAACACCATTGAAAGTTCCAACAGTAGACTAGGAGAAGCGGAGGACCTAATTAGTGAATTAGAAGACAGGGAAGCAAAACACACCCAAACTGAACTTCAATTGGAGAAAAAACTTAAAAGACAGGAGGAGAACGTAAGGGAGGTATGGGACAACATACGAATAATAGGGGTGCCAGAAAAACAGAAAGAGGAGCAAGGGATAGAAAACCTATTTGAAGAAATAATATCAGAAAACTTCCCTGAGGTGGGGAAGAAAAAAGTCACACAAGCACAAAGAATCTCAAACAAGGTGAACCCAAAAAGACCTAAACCAAGACACATCATAATTACCATGGCAAATGTTCAGGACAAAGAGAGAAACTTAAAGGCTGCAAGAGAGAGATGGAAAGTTACATACAAGGGATCTCCCATTAGATTATCAAATGATTTCTCAACAGAAACACATCAGGCCAGAAAAGAATGGACGGAAATTTACAAAGTGATGCAAAGCAAAGGACTGAATCCAAGAATACTCTATTCAGCAAGGCTATCATTCAAACTTGAAGGGGAAATAAGAAGCTTCACAGACAAAAAAAGGCTAAGGGAGTTTATCACCACCAAGCCGGCAATGCAAGAAATGCTAAAGGGACTGGTACAAAAAGAAGAAATAAAAAGCTCAGAAAGAAAACAGCCACACAAAAAAAAATAGAAATGGCTACAAACAAGTACCTTTCAATAATAACTTTAAATGTAAATGGAATAAATGCTCCAATCAAAAGACATCAAGTGGCTGAATGGATAAAAAACTATGACCCATACATTTGCTGTCTACAAGAGACCCACCTCATTTGAAGGGACTCACACAGACTGAAAGTGAAGGGATGGAAAAATATCTTTCAGGCAAATGGAAATGAAAAAAAAAAAAACTGTAGTAGCAATACTTATATGGGACAAAATAGACCTCAAAGTGAAGGCAATAATAACAAGAGATAAGGAAGGCCACTTCATAATACTAAAGGGAACAATACAACATGAGGATATAACCCTGATATACATATATGCACCCAATGCAAGAGCACCCAAATACATAAAAAAAAAAACTCTTGGAAGATATCAAGGGAGAGATCGACAACAATACAATCGTAGTAGGGGGACTTTAATATACCACTAACTTCACTGGATAAATCCTTTAGAAAAAATCGGCAAAGAAACAGTAATCCTAAATGACTCACTAGATCAGATGGAGTTAATTGATAACTTCAGAACATTTCACCCCAAAGCCACGGAATATACGTTCTTCTCAAGTGCACATGGGACATTTTCAAAAACAGAACATATATTGGGTTACAAGCAAAGTCTCCCAAAATTCAAGAAGATTGAAGTCATACCAAACATCTTCTTAGACCCCCAATGGCATAATATTAGAAACAAACTATACTAAAAACAACCCAAAATACTCAAACACTTGGAAGTTGAATAGCATGTTATTAAATAATGATTGGGTTACCAATGAGATCAAAGAAGAAATTAAAAACATCCTGGAAACTAATGACAATGAAAACACAATATCCAAAACCTATAGGACACAATGAAAGCAGTCCTGAGAGGGAAGTTTATAGCTCTACAGGCCTATCTCAAAAAACAAGAAAAAATGGTAGTAAATCATCTAAATCTACATCTCAAAGAACTAGAAACAGAGCAACAAGAAAAGCCCAGAGTGAGCATAAGGATGGAGATAATAAAAATTAGAGCAGAATAAATGACATAGAGACCAAAAAACAATACATAAAATTAATGAAACCAAGCGGTGGTACTTTGAAAGGATAAACAAGATTGATGAACCTCTAGCCAGACTTACCAAGAAGCAAAGAGAGAGGACCCAAATAAACAAAATCAGAAACGATAGAGGCGAAATAACAACAGACCCCACAGAAATACAAATGATTGTTAAAAAATACTAGGGACAACTCTACTCCAACAAACTAGACAAACTGGAGGAAATGGACATATTCTTAGAAAAATACAACATTCCAAAACTCAATCAGGAAGATTCTAAAAATCTCTATAGGCCAATAACTAGGGAAGAAATTGAAGCAGTCATCAAAAAGCTTCCAGCAAGCCAAAACCGGTTTGGCTCAGTGGATAGAGCATCGGCCTGCGGACTGAAAGGTCCCAGGTTATATTCCGGCCAAGGGCATGTACCTGGGTTGTGGGCACATCCCCACTGGGGGATGTGCAGGAGGCGGCTGATCAATGTTTCTCTCTCATCGATGTTTCTGACTCTCTATCTCTCTCCCTTCCTCTCTGTAAAAAATTAATAAAATATATTTTAAAAAAATTATAAAAAACAAGCTTCCAGCAAACAAAAGCCCAGGACCAGACGGCTTCACAGGGGAGTTTTACCAAACATTCAAGGAAGAACTAAAACCTATCCTCCTCAGACTACTACAAAAAATTCAAGAGGAAGGAACACTTCCAAGCTCATTCTATGAAGCCAGCATCACCCTAATACCAAAACCAGGAAAGATAACACAATGAAAGAGAATTACAGGCCAATATCCCTCATGAACATAGATGCCAAAATCCATAACAAAATCTTAGCAAATCAGATCCAGCAGTACATCAGGAAGATCATACACCATGACCAAGTAGGATTTATCCCAGGGATGCAATGATGGTACAATATACGCAAATCAATAAACGTGATATATCACATAAACAAATTGAAAGAAAAAAACCACATGGTCATATCAATTGATGCAGAAAAAGCGTTTGACAAAATACAACGCCCATTTTTGATAAAAACTCTCAGTAAGGTGGGAATAGAAGGATCACACCTCAACATAATAAAAGACATATATGACAAACCCTCTGCCAACATCATACACAATGGGCAAAACCTAACACCATTTCCCCTAAGAACAGGAACAAGACAGGGATGCCCACTCTCACCACTCCTGCTCAACATAGTACTGGAACTATTAGCCATTGCAATTACACAAGAAGAAGAACTAAAATGCATCAAAATTGGAAAATAAGAAGTAAAACTGTCCTTATTTGCAGACGACATGATATTATACATACAAAACCCTAGAGACTCCATCAAAAAACTACTAGACTTAATACATGAATTTGGCAATGTAATAGGATACAAAATTAACGCCAAGAAATCTACGGCATTTCTATACACCAATAGTGAACTTACAGAAAGAGAGACTAAAAAAACAATCCCATTTACAATCACACCAAAGAAATTAAGCTACCTAGGAATAAACTTAACTAAAGAGGTAAAAGACTTCTACTCAGAAAACTACAGGACCTTGAAAAATGAGATAGAGGAACACATAAACAGATGGAAGAACATACCATGTTCTTTGATTGGTAGAATCAACATCATTAAAATGTCCATACTACCCAAAGCAATCTATAAATTCAACGCACTTCCCATTAAAATACCAATGGCATATTTCACAGACCTAGAACGAACTCTCCAAAAATTCATCTGGAATAAAAAAGACTCTGCATAGCTGCAGTACTCCTGAGAAAGAACAAAGTAGGTGGGATCTCAATACCAGATATCAAGATGTATTACAAAGCCACTGTTCTCAAAACTGCCTGGTACTGGCACAAGAACTGACATATAGATCAAATGGAATAGAATAGAGAGCCCTGAAATCAACCTGAACCAATATGCTCAATTAATATTTGACAAAGGAGGCAAGAACATACAATGGAGTCAAGATAGTCTCTTCAATAAATGGTGTTGGGAAAATTGGGCAGATACATGCAAAAATATGAAACTAGACCACCAACTTACACCATACACAAAAATAAAATCAAAATGGATAAAGGACTTAAACAAAAGACAGGAAACCATAAAAATACTGGAAGAATCAAAAGGCAACAAAATCTCAGACATATGCCGAAGCAATTTCTTCACCGATGCAGCTCCTAGGGCATTGGAAACTAAAGAGAAAATAAACAAATGGGACTGCATCAAAATAGAAAGCTTCTGCACAGCAAAAGAAACCATCAGCAAAACAACAATAAGCCCACTGCATGGGAGAACATATTTGCCAATGTTATCACCGATAAGGGTTTAATCTCCAACATTTATAGGGAACTCATACAACTTAACAAAAGGAAGATAAACAATCCAATAAAAAAATGGGCAAAGGACCTAAATAGACACTTTAGAAAAGAGGACATTCAGAAAGCCAAGAGACATATGAAAACATGGTCAAAGTCACTTATCATCCCAGAAATGCAAATCAAAACAACAATGAGTTACCATCTCACACCTGTCAGAATGGCTATCATCAGCAAATCAACAAACAACAAGTGCTGGGGAGGATGTGAAGAAAAAGGAACACTTGTGCACTGCTGGTGGGAATGCAGACTGGTGCAGCCACTATGGAAGACAGTATGGAGTGTCCTCAAAAAACTAAAAATGGAACTCCCATTTGACCCCGTGTTCCCAATTCTAGGAATAGATCCCAAGAAAACAGAAGCACCAATCAGAAAGGATATATGCACCCTTATGTTCATAGCAGCACAGTTCACCATAGCTAAGATCTGGAAACAGCCTAATTGCCCATCAGTAGATGAAAGAATTAGAAAACGTGGTACATCTACTTTTTTTTTTATTGCTTAAAGTATTACAAAGGGTATTGCGTATGTGTCCATTTTTTTCCCCAGCCTTGGACAGTCCCCTAGCCTCCCCTACCCCCCGGTGTCTTATGTCCATTGGTTATGCTTATATGCATGCATACAAGTCCTTTGGTTGATCTCTTACCCACCCCCCTCCTGCCCTCCCACCCTCCCCGACCTTCCTGCTGTAGTTTGACAGTCTGTTCGAGGCAGCTCTGCCTCTGTATCTATTTTTGTTCATAAGTTTATAATGGTCTTTATTATCCAGAAATGAGTGACATCATGTGGTATTTTTCCTTCATTGACTGGCTTATTTCACTTAGCATAATGCTCTCCAGTTCCATCCATGCTGTTGAAAATGGTAAGAGTTCCTTCTTTTTTAGAGCAGCATAGTATTCCATCGTGTAGATGTACCACAGTTTTCTAATCCATTCATCTAATGATGGGCACTTAGGCTGTTTCCAGATCTTAGCTATGGTAAATTGTGCTGCTATGAACATAGGGGTGCATATATCCTTTCTGATTGGTGTTTCTGGTTTCCTGGGATATATTCCTAGAAGTGGGATCACAGGGTCAAATGGGAGTTCCATTTATAGTTTTTTGAGGAAACTCCATACTGTCTTCCATAGTGGCTGCACCAGTCTGCATTCCCACCAGCAGTGCACAAGTGTTCCTTTTTCTTCACATCCTCGCCAGCACTTGTCGTTTGTTGATTTGTTGATGATAGCCAGTCTGACAGGTGTGAGATGGTACCTCATTGTTGCTTTTATTTGCATTTCTGGGATGATTAGTGACTTTGAGAATGTTTTCATATGTCTCTTGGCTTTCTGAATGTCCTCTTTTGAAAGGTTTCTATTTAGATCCTTTGCCCATTTTTTGATTGGATTGTTTATCTTCCTTTTGTTAAGCTGTATGAGTTCCCTATAAATTTTGGAGATTAGGCCCTTATCAGATATGACAATGGCAAATATGTTTTCCCACACAGTGGGTTTTCTTGTTGCTTTTTTGATGGTTTCTTTTGCTGTGCAGAAGCTTTTTATTTTGATGTAGTCCCATTTGTTCATTTTCTCTTTAGTTTCAAGTGCCCTAGGAGTTGTATCAGTGAAGGAATTGCTTCGGCATATGTCTGAGATTTTGTTGCCTTTGGATTCTTCTAGAATTTTTATGGTTTCCTGTTGTACATTTAAGTCCTTTATCCATTTTGAGTTTATTTTTGTGTATGGTGTAAGTTGGTGGTCTAGTTTCATTTTCTTGCATATATCTGTCCAATTTTCCCAACACCATTTATTGAAGAGACTATCTTGGCTCCATTGTATGTTCTTGCCTCCTTTGTCAAATATTAATTGAGCATATTGGTTCGGGCCGATTTCTGGGCTCTCTATTCTATTCCATTGATCTGTATGCCTATTCTTGTGCCAGTACCAGGCAGTTTTGAGAACAGTGGCTTTGTAATACATCTTGATATCTGGTATTGAGATCCCACCTACTTTGTACTTTTTCAGGATTGCTGCAGCTATTCGGGGTCTTTTTTTATTCCAGATGAATTTTTGGAGAGTTCGTTCTAGATCTCTGAAGTATGCTGTTGGTATTTTAATGGGAAGTGCGGTGAATTTATAGATTGCTTTGGGTAGTATGGACATTTTAATGATGTTGATTCTACCAATCCATGAACACGGTATGTTCTTCCATCTGTTAATGTCTTGCTCTATCACTTTTTTCAACGTCCTGTAGTTTTCTGAGTAGAGGTCTTTTACCTCTTTAGTTAAGTTTATTCCTAGGTAGCTTAATTTTTTTGGTGCGATGGTAAACGGGATTGTTTTTATAATCTCTCTTTCTGAAAGTTCACTATTGGTGTATAGAAATGCCTCAGATTTCTTGGGGTTAATTTTGTATCCTGCTACATTGCCAAATTCATGTATTAAGTCTAGTAGCTTTTTGATGGAGTCTCTAGGGTTTTGTATGTATAATATCATGTCGTCTGCAAATAAGGACAGTTTTACTTCCTCTTTTCCAATTTGGATGCCTTTTATTTCTTCTTCTTGCCTAATTGCAATGGCTAACACTTCCAGTACTACGTTGAACAGGAGTGGTGAGAGGGGGCATCCCTGTCTTGTTCCTGTTCTTAGGGGAAATGGTGTTAGTTTTTGTCCATTGAGTATGATGTTGACTGTGGGCCTGTCGTATATGGCTTTTATTATGTTCAGGTATGATCCTTCTACTCCCACCTTGCTGAGAGTTTTTATCAAAAATGGGTGTTGAATTTTGTCAAATGCTTTTTCTGCATCAATTGATATGACCATGTGGTTTTTTTCTTTCAATTTGTTTATGTGATGTATCATGTTTATTGATTTGCGGATATTGTACCATCCTTGCATCCCTGGGATAAATCCTACTTGGTCATGGTGTATGATCTTCCTGATGTACTGCTGGATCTGATTTGCTAAGATTTTGTTGAGGATTTTGGCATCTATGTTCATGAGGGATATTGGCGTGTAATTCTCTTTCATTGTGTTGTCTTTACCTGGTTTTGGTATTAGGGTGATGCTGGCTTCATAGAATGAGCTTGGAAGTGTTCCTTCCTCTTGAATTTTTTGTAGTAGTCTGAGGAGGATAGGTTTTAGTTCTTCCTTGAATGTTTGGTAAAACTCCCCTGTGAAGCCGTCTGGTCCTGGGCTTTTGTTTGATGGAAGCTTTTTGATGACTGCTTCAATTTCTTCCATAGTTATTGGCCTATAGAGATTTTTAGATTCTTCCTGATTGAGTTTTGGAATGTTGTATTTTTCTAGGAATTTGTCCATTTCCTCCAGGTTGTCTAGTTTGTTGGAGTAGAGCTGTCCATAGTATTTTTTAACAATCATTTGTATTTCTGTGGGGTCTGTTGTTATTTCGCCTCTATCGTTTCTGATTTTGTTTATTTGGGTCCTCTCTCTTTGCTTCTTGGTAAGTCTGGCTAGAGATTTGTCAATCTTGTTTATCCTTTCAACGAACCAGCTATTGGTTTCATTGATTTTCTCTATTATTTTTTTGGTCTCTATGGCATTTATTTCTGCTCTAATCTTTATTATCTCCTTCCTTCTGCTCACTTTGGGGTTTTCTTGTTGCTCTCTTTCTAAATATTTGAGTTGTAGAGTTAGGTGATTTACTACCATTTTTTCTTATTTTTTGAGATAGGCCTGTAGCACTATAAACTTCCCTCTCTGGACTGCTTTCATTGTGTCCCATAGGTTTTGGATTGTTGTTTTTTCATTGTCATTAGTTTCCAGGATGTTTTTAATTTCTTCTTTGATCTCATTGGTAACCCAGTCAATATTTAATAGCATGCTATTCAGCTTCCAGGTGTTTGAGTATTTTGGGTTGTTTTTATTGTAGTTTATTTCTAGTATTATGCCATCTTAGTCTGAGCAGATGCTTTTTATGATTTCAATCTTCTTGAATTTGGGGATACTTTGCTTGTGACCCAATATGTGGTCTATTTTTGAAGATGTCCCATGAGCACCTGAGAAGAACGTATATTTCCTGGCTTTGGGGTGAAGTGTTCTGAAGATGTCTATTAAGTCCATCTGATCTAGTGAGTCATTTAGGATTGCTGTATCTTTGCTGATTTTTTGTCTATAGGACTTACCCAGTGCTGTCAATGGTGTATTAAAGTCCCCTACTATGATTGTATTGTTGTTGATCTCTCCTTTGATATCTTCCAGGAGTTTTTTTTTATGAATTTGGGTGCTCCTACATTGTGTGCATATATGTTTACCAGGGTTATATCTTCTTGTTGTATTGACCCCTTTAGTATTATAAAGTGGCCTTCCTTATCTCTTGTTAAGGCCTTCACTTTGAGGTCTATTTTGTCCCATATAAGTATTGCTACCCCAGCTTTCTTTTCCTTTCCATTTGCCTGAAAGATATTTTTCCATCCTTTCACTTTCAGTCTGTGTGAGTCCCTTCTAATGAGGTGGGTTTCTTGTAGACAGCAGATGTATGGGTCATGTTTTTTTATCCATTCAGCCACTCGGTGTCTTTTGGTTGGATTCTTTCTGAGCTTTTTATTTCTTCTTTTTATACCAGTCCCTTTAGCATTCCTTGCATTCCTTAGCCTTTTTTTGTCTGTGAAGCTTCTTATTTCCCCTTCAAGTTTGAATGATAGCCTTGCTGGAGAGAGTATTCTTGAATTCAGTCCTTTGCTTTGCATCACTTTGTAAATTTCCGTCCATTCTGATCTGGCTTGATGTGTTTCTGTTGAGAAATCATTTGATAATCTAATGGGAGATCCCTTGTATGTGACTTTCCATCTCTCTCTTGCTGCCTGTAAGATTTTCTCTTTGTCCTGAACATTTGCCATGGTAATTATGATGTGTCTTGGTGTGGGTCTTTTTGGGTTCACCTTGTATGGGACTCTCTGGGCTTGTGTGACTTTTTTTCTTCCCCACCTCAGGGAAGTTTTCTGATATTGTTTCTTCGAATAGGTTTTCTAATCCTTCTTCATCTTTCTGTTGTTTTGGTACCCCTATTATCCGTATGTTGTTTCGTTTCATGTTGTCCCAAAGCTCCCTTAGGCTCTCCTCCTGTCTTTTAATTTTTTTTCTCCAATTGCAGTACATTTTGGGTGTGTTTTGCTTCCTTGTCTTCTAATTCACTAATTTGGTCCTCTGCTTCTCCTAGCCTACTGTTGATACTTTCAATGGTGTTTTTTATTGCAGCTATATCACTGTTCATTTCTTCTTGGGTCTTACTTAAGTTGTTGATTTTTTCATCTGTTTCTTCTTGCTTCTTGCAGAGGTTGTCGATTTTCCCTCCATCCAGTTTATGCACTCTAGGACCCTTATTCTGAATTCTTTTTCTGTCATGTTGCATGCCTCTGTATTACTTAGCTGCTTTTCTGGAGAGTCCTCCTTCTCTTTCCTTTTGGGGGTTTCTTTGTCTACCCATGTTTGATCTCACTGACATATCTAGACGTTGAGTCGTTCAGTGGCTGCTCCCTGGGTGGCAGTGACTCCTTGGTCTGTGGTTGCTCTTCGGGCGGTTGTGGTAGCAGCTGCTCTTCAGTTGGCAGCAGCTCCTCTGGTGGGTGCTGTTCACAGCTGTGGTGGCTCTTCTGGCTGGTGGGGGGTGGTTTCACGCACTGCTGCTGTTCCTTAGCCGAGGGTGTGGTGCTCAGTAGGCTGCTGTTGCTCGGTTCTGCTGCATTGATTTAAGGGCACAAAATACAACACAACAAGGCACCACGTACCAGGCACTAAACACAAATATATTCACAATATTAATAACCCCAAATAAAGGTGACCACCCGAATAAAGAGAATTAGGGGATAAGGAAGAAGGAAGAGATAAAGATAAAAGAGAAAAAAGAAAAGAAAAGTAGGGATCAAAAAAGGGAGTGCAAAAACGAAATTGGGAAAAAGAAGGGGGGAAAATAAAAGCGAGAAAAGAAAAGAAAAAAAAAGAGCGAAAAAAGAGAATGAAGTGGAAGAGGGGAAGAGACTTTTTATATGAGGAGAATACTCCTATAGAACCACCACGAATCCCAGCAAATTCCATCAACAGCTCCCTGTAGATGGATGCAAACTAGAAAAAACCAATAATATAACGATGAAAATAGAATGGAGAACACTAATACCAAAATAGAATGAAGAGAAAATAAAATGGCACTTTAAAAGATGGTAAAATGGTAGCAGTAATAATGCTGGTTAAAAATAAGAAGGTAGTAGACTATGGCTGTTGGAGGGACGGCGGTGATCACACGTCCGCTGCTGGGAAGAAGTTGATTCCCATTTCAGGCCATTATCAGAAAAGCTAAGTTTGCTGCATAGTAAGGATCAGAAGGCCTGATCCTGATTACAGAATCTTGGGTTGTCTCCCACCTCATCCTTCTATACCATCCCAGAAGATCTATAAGATTCAATCTGGAAAAGCATTAGAAGTTCTTAGAAGACCAAGAAGAAAGAGGATTATTGGTTGAAATAAAAACAGGGATGAATGAGTTCCAGAAAGCAGGGTTCTCAAACTCGTGGACAACAACCTGCAGAAGAAGACAACTTCAAAAAACCAACTAGAAGCAATATGCAGAGAAGTAAGATGAGGGGAGCCTCATCAGGAAAGAAGACAGCTGGTCCACAGCAGAAGAATCTGGAACCAGCCCTCCCGGGTAGATGGGGGGTCGCTCTGCAGAGAATCCCCCTTCTGGATCCATGAGGAAGACCAGAAAAAACAAGCAGAAGACTCCTGGAAATGGGGATGGTGGCAGTACCAGCGAAGCCCCTCAGCCACCTCGGAAGAAAAGAGCCCGGGCTGACCCCACTGTTGAAAGCGAGGATGCATTTAAGAATAGAATGGAAGTTAAAGTGAAGATTCCTGAAGAATTAAAACCATGGCTTGTTGAGGACTGGGACTTAGTTACCAGGCAGAAGCAGCTGTTTCAACTTCCTGCTAAGAAAAATGTAGATGCCATTCTAGAAGAGTATGCAAGCTGCAAGAAATCACAGGGAAATGTCGACAATAAGGAATACGCAGTGAATGAAGTTGTTGCGGGAATAAAAGAATACTTCAACGTGATGTTGGGCACTCAGCTGCTCTACAAATTTGAGAGGCCCCAGTATGCTGAAATCCTCTTGGCTCACCCTGATGCACCCATGTCCCAGGTTTATGGAGCACCACACCTACTGAGATTATTTGTAAGAATCGGAGCAATGCTGGCGTATACACCCCTTGATGAGAAGAGCCTTGCATTATTGTTGGGCTATTTGCATGATTTCCTAAAATATCTGGCAAAGAATGCTGCATCTCTGTTTACTGCCAGTGATTACAAAGTAGCTTCGGCTGAGTACCACCGCAAAGCCCTGTGAGGGTCTACTGACCACTCACTATTATGTCTGGTATCTGTAAACACTCTTTTTGTTCTTAGTCTTTTTCTTGTATAATTGATGTCCTTTAAAATTGTTACTGTATAACAGGGCTTATATTTCAGTTTTTCTGTTTTGTTTTAAACAGAAAATAAAAGGAGGAGTACAAGCTCCTTTTCTCATTTCAACATTGCTACCAGTGTACGCAGTAATTAGACAAAAAAAGAAACATTCAGTAGAACATTTTCTTGCATAGTTGACAACATTGCTTGAATGCTGGTGGTTCTATCCCTGACACTACACAATTTTCTAATTATGTGTTAATGCTACGTGATAAAAATGCCCTGATTCCTAGTGTCAAAGGTTCAACTTAATGTATATACCTGAAAACCCATGCATTTGTGCTCTTTTTTTAATGGTGCTTGAAGTAAAACAGCCCATCCTCTGCAAGTCCATCTATGTTGTTCCTTAGGCATTCTATCTTGCTCAAATTGTTGAAGGATGGTGGTTTGTCTCATGGTTTTTGTATTTGAGTCTAATGCACGTTCTAACATGATAGAGGCAATGCAGTATTGTGTAGCCACGGTTTTCTGGAGAAGTTGATATTTTAGGAACTGTACTTCAGATCTTAAATAAAATTTGTTTCTAAATTTCAAAAAAAAATAAGAAGGTAGTAATTAAAAGGGTAAAATCAGGAAAAAGAAGAAAAAAAAGAAGAAGGAAAAAAAGGAGAAAAAAAAGAAAAAAGAAAAAAAATTGGTTTCTTAGTTAAAAGGTGAAAAAAAAAATTGCAGTAGTGAAGGTCTTTCGGTTCTTTTATTCTTCAGTCTGGCTCGCCTTTAGTCCTGCCAGGTATTTAGGAGAGTGTTGAGTTTCCCTGTGATACAGTGTTCCTCTGTGTTGTAAACCACAGTCCTTATTTCAAAGCAGGCCTTATTTGTTTCTCAGACTGCCTTATTTTGTGTTTAGCAAAGAGTCAGTTTGTGGCTCAGCCTCTGGGTGGCAGTGTTCTGGGGTTGGCCTCTGAGGCTATAAGGCATTGAAAATCCTTCTATAGGCCAGACCCTGTTAACTCCCAGGGACTGATCAGGTTATTTTAATCCTTGATCTTGTTCAGGGTGGAATCTGGGTGTGGCTGTGCTCCTTGCCTGGGGGCTGGGGGGAGGAGTCTCACTCTCTGGAGAGAATGGCTGCCCCAGTCCTGGGCTAAGGGGTGTCTCAGCACTCAACACTCAATTCGCTGCCACCTCTCCTGGCCCCCCTTCTCTCCTCAGTCTCTCCCCAGATTCCACTCCTCCGCACCCTCTCCCTCTCTTCAGCACAGGTGAGTGTCTGTATCCGAAATGTCCCATGAACAGGATTTGGTGAGAACAAACAAACAAACGCCGGCCGCGGAAACGGGGAAGGCTTAGGTTCTGTAAGCTCCTCTCTTACTGGCACTGCATGGTCAGGTCAGTTCCTCAGGCTGCCCCCTTTAGGCTCAGTCCTCCGTGGTCACAGAACCCAGTTCTCAAATCCCCTGGCAGCACCAGGAATCCCGCAGATCTCCTTTCCCCTGTCAGGGGCTGTGCCTGTCCCAGGGGACGCGGCTGTCTGCCATGCGGTCTCCCTCCGACCCTCTGGGCTCAGAGGTCTGGCAAACTTTCCTGCCCAAATCCCTCGTTTTTTTTTACCTTTCCAGGGGAGTTCTGCCCTTCCCGGCCGCAAACTGTCTCACCAGCCGAGCAATTTCCCGTGGTACATCTACTTGATGGAATACTATGCTGCTGTAAAAAAGAAGGAATTCTTACCATTTGCAATGGCATGGATGGAACTGGAGAGCATTATGCTAAGTGAAATAAGCCAGTCAATGAAGGAAAAATACCACATGATCTCACTCATTTATGGATAATAAAGACCATTATAAACTTACGAAGAAAAATAGATACAGAGGCAGAGCAGCGTCAAACAGACTGTCAAACTACAGCGGGAAAGCCGGGGAGGGTTGGGGGACAGGAGGGCATGGTAAGAGATCAACCGAAGGACTTGTATGGATGCATATAAGCATACCCAATGGACATAAGACACTTGGGGGTAGGGGAGGCCAGAGGATTGTCAAGGGCGGGAAAAAAAGGAGACTTATGTAATACTCTTTTTAATACTTTAAGCAATAAAACAATTTAAAAAAAGAGAACATGTACATTATAACTATATTGTGCCTAAAGTAACCTTATCATTTTGTCATGATCTCAGTAATATCCCAATAGATCTTTTTTTTTTCACTAAATACGTCTGTAAACATCACATGTGAAAATAAACACATGAATAGTTAGAATTAGCTTCAGAGGAAAGAATGAGGATCAGCCAGTATAGTTACAGGAAGCAGAATTCGACTCACTGCAAGGAAGACATGTCCATGATGAGAACAATTTGAAACGTACTGGGCCCTTCTACTGTTATTTGAGTGTTCTCTCTCTAGAAATGCCCAATCAGACCACATTACAGCAAGAAATATCCATGCACATTACACGTATCGTGAGTCCGAAATATGACTATGTCTTTGAACAAGGTTTTAAAAATAGTCTGCTCCCTGCTCAGTTCCTTATTCTATTACCTCATCTTCTAGGTCAAGGTATCCAGAATTATGACAGTTCAGCAATGAAGCAAATGTTTATCTCTTGTAAATTTAATTCACTCCGTTGACCTAAAAAATGCCGGGATAATGCTGTTATTGACACACTGGAAGTTCAAAGATGTGGTCAGCACTATTTGTCATTTTTGTGTTATGACTAAACTTTCTGAAGTTAATGGGCTTAGAAGACAGGACATCATTTACCTTAAGTTATTTAGCAATAAAGTAGATTTTATTTATTCAAAAAAAAAAAAGAGAAGAAGATTCTTTGCAAAGGCCATGAGATGGGATAGAGCCTGCCACATTTGAGAAGCAGATAAGTGCACTGTGTGACTAAAGGGAAGGGGAGGGAGGCATGGCTTGCAACAAGTTGGAGAGAAGGCAGCAACCATCATATGCATGGACTGGCAGGCCATGGGCAAGAATTTGGATTTTATTCTCAGGGGAATGAAAAGTCATGAAGGCGTTTTAAGCATGATCCAATTTGCATTTTTAAAAGAACACTCAGTGGATGGACAGATAGATAATGATAAGCAAATACAATTAATGGTAGTAGCTGAATTTAGCTGGTAGGTATAAGAATGTTTACTGTAAAATCATTTCAACTTTTCTGCATGTTTAAACATTTTAAAAATAACATGTTGGTTAAATCTGGCTATAGTATGAAGAATGGATTGCTGGAGAATAAGAGTGGCTACATAGATAGCAGCTAGGAGACTTTTAATAATCATAGAAAAGGGGGATGGTAGCTTGGACTAGTGTGCTGGCGTAGAGATGGCAAGAACTGAGCAAGATTTTGAGATATTTAGGAAGTAGAATCAATTTGGTTTCCTGATTGAGTTTGCCTCATGGCAAGGCATAAATTAAAGATCACTACCCAGTGCCAAGTTAATATAACTGAGTGGATGATGGTACCAGGTATTGAATCAGGATATACTGGAGCAGAAAAACCTGGATGCAAGGGAGAGGGTAGATTGTTCAGTTTTGAATATGTTGGAAACATAAATTATCTCGGTGGAGATGCCATACATGCAGTTGGATCTTGGATCTGGGTCTGGGTCTGAGAAAAAAGATCTGGATTGGAGAAGTGAGTTTGAAGTCATAAGCATATAAATTGTCATCAAACCATGACAGCGCAATACATAATAATGCCTGAAAGGGTATAGAAAGTGATGAGAAAAGAAAGAACAAGCAGCAAAGAATCGAATGTTTAACATTTAACAATTTTTAAGAGACAAGGAGAGGGAGTAACTAATAAAACAAAAATTAGGCACATGTATGACAAAAGGCTTTGGAGTTGCTTCCAGTCTTTTGCAATAAATTCCCTATGCATATTAATTTCTCACATATGTATCTATCTCTGTAGGATAACTAACCCAAAGTGAAATTGCTACATTTTGTGCACACACACGTCCACACACACACCCCTCATTTTTAATTTCAAAGTATTTATTTTTGAAAAGAAAAGACTGCTTAGAAAAGCCACTAAACATAGACAATTTAGCTAACCATATTTAAAATGACATTTGATAGGATTGGTTAAATAAATCTGATGTATCCCTATAATGTAATACCATGTAGCCATAAAAAAGAATGAGGCTGTCAATATATTCTGATATGCAAGGGGAGAAAGGACGACTTACTTTTCACAATTTTGAATTATTTGAATTTGTTTTCATTCACATGTATTACCATTATTTAAAAATGTTCTTTGTACTTCTACACCATACTTAGTAAAAAAAAAAAAAAAAGGTGTGACTTAAAGATTAACTTATCTTTTATTTCTGAAAGCAACACCAACAGATTTCTGATGCATACCTGAGTTTTGCATCATGGGAATGCCCAGTTAGATGTTGGTTTTTATAAAATACAGTGAATTGCTCTAAATGTGGTGAAGATTTGAACAAAATGTTCATGCTTGTCTTGAGTTCAAGATATAAATTGTGGACTATATTACTTTTCCACTTTCATTATTAGTGAAGAAATCCACTTTATTTGTCTACTTTAGAGATGTCTCCAGAGTTTGCCATCATCACCCTTTCACCTCCCTTAAAAATGCCTTTGAAGACAGAATGAATCACATCAAGTCTGATGACTATTTTTCCAATATAGAAAATGATGATTTTAATTTTTTTGTTTTCTGTTTTCAAGAAAGGTGACAGAGATATAGGTGTGAGTTTTTTTTAAAAAAATGTACTATATGTACTAAGCTTCACTAGACCACTAACTTCAATTTTGTAGAATTAGTCTATTTTAAATAATATTTAAAATGGATTGCTTATTCTCTAAGAATAATACTAAATATATTATTGAATCTGCTTTCCATATTCAAGAAAAAATTTAGAATATGGAGAATTGAGCTAGAATAAACCAGAAGATGATTCTAGTTTCCCTATTACTAAAAATCAGTTACTATCTTCTTAGGGATTTTATATGAATTCAAATGAAAAAATAAGCTGAGGGGCTAAAATATGACTCCAGAAAAAGACTAGGTGGAGTATGTTTATAGGTAAATAATCAGAATTTGCTCCACTTTCCTTCATCTATATGTTCCTGTCCACCATGATAAGCATAGGATGATGCCAAGGACTTCAGTGGAAAGAACACTGGCCTAGGAGTTACATGCTGGATTTAAGTCCTAATCCTCTACAGGAGTCACAGCTTCTATATGATTGTGGGCACGTCATTTCAGTTTTCTGGGTTCAGACTTGGAATCTGCAAAATGTGGAATCAGGTCTGAGGCACCTTTCAGCTTTAACAACCTTTGTATCTAAGTTTGGTTGGTTAAGCATCTGGAATTCCAGGTGACAGAAAGTATGGTAGATTGAACTATTGGCCATAATTCTTCATTCCTTCCTGCATCCTCACTCTCCCCAAGGTTTCATTATGAGCAGAATGTATTTCCCTGCCTCTTGATTTTGGGCTGGGCCATGTGACTTCCTTTGACCAATGGAGTATCAATAGACATGATGAAAACATTGCTCACAGTATACATTATTTCTTATTCCCTTTCAGATAATGGCTTAGAACCTTTTATAAAATATATGTTTGCAACAGAACTCTGTAGGTAGGTCATAACTAGGGTGACCCTATATCCAAATTTCCCCAGGTCAATCTTGGTTTATCTGTCATTCTGGTATATTAATTTAGCTTCCTTCACTATCAAAGGTGGGTTTATTTAGATTATAAATTATATAGTCACGACAGAAAAACTTGAAAACTTACCTGGGTGAGCCACATAATTGCTAAAATAACAGGGCAACTCCCTGGCCTCAGCAACCATCCCCACACACCTTCTTTGAATCATGGGGATTCCCAGGATGAGGAAAGGGTACTCAGTATTCCTTCTTCTTACTCTTCAAGTGATCTACATTCTGAGTAGCCCCATTTTTCCTCAAACCATTTGAGGAAACCTAAAGTAACTAATAACTAGAAAAAGTCTGGGATTCCCAAGAGAACTATAGTGTCAAATAAGCTTGCACCAACCATTTCCCTTATGGTGTAAACCCTATAGTCATTACACAATTTGCTTGTTGACAGAACAATGTGGTACACTTTCTATCATCCAATCAAGATGTCCATGGGCCACAGACATATAATGGTACATGCTTTTTTAGACTTTCAGCAAGACCCTACATGTTCATCACTCTGACATCTCTCCCCTCATGTCCTAATGCCCTCAAGTGAGAAATGCCAGGGAAGAATAAGTTCAGGACCCAAGCCTGCTACTGGTAGAAAATGACAGCCAAACAGTCTCAGGATGTCTCATTTTGGAGAATGGTACCTTCAGAGCTGACGCTTCCCCATGCTGGAACGAAGCATGAGTATACCCTCTACAGGAGTCCCAGGATTGTCGGCCATCTTCTGCCAAAGGTGTTGTTCTTCCCCCTGTGAGTCCATCCAATCCACAGTCTTCCCATGGCTCACACCTTAAAAATGAAAATAGAAATATTACTCTTCACATATTAAATGTTTTGGTCTTCTGGAAGATATTTAGTAACCTCTGAGGGGGCCTTTTGATTACAGAGCCCTTCACTGACTTGTTCTCACTAACCATATCTAGTGAATGGTGTTGAGTGAAATATAGCTTTTACAGCCTGCACTACTCTCTTCTGCATTGATGATGAGAAACAATAGAAAGGGTACTCGTAGCTCCTTTCTTCCCCACTTTGGTAGTTTGCAGAGAGCTAGTTCATCTGGATTGAGTTTACATGACAGAATAAAAGACTGAACAAGGCTCTGGTGCTCTTTTTTTCTAACAACTCCAGTTCTTTGATCTGGGGAGTTTTCACTTTACTGGTTTAGATATTATAGGCTCTCCTTAATCTATAATAAGTTGATCATCATAGGGGTGGGTTTATTCTTAACAGGAATTTTGACCATGGTGCATGCAGAACACGTATGTCTGGACCAAGCTACAGAATACTGAGTTTGGGGTCTGCATGTGCTCCACTACTATAATTTTCCCCCTATACTTGTGTCTTGTGGTGTGTTTCCATGGTCTGTTTGCAAAACATCAGATGTTAGTTTTCAGGGAAAATTATTTGTTTTAACTAGTGTGAGTAATGGCTGCAAATTATGGACAGGGATGAGAAGAGGACGAAATAAAGTTGGTCTTGGACATCCTCTCTCCTATCAGAGTCTGTGTTGTCTGGTGATCCTCTCCTGGGAAAAACCTGAAGTAAGGCCCAAAAAAGCAGTTGAAATTCACTTAGACTAAAGTGTAAATTATACTTTGTGAAAAGAATGAAAATAAAAATTATGCATCCCAAACTTCTAGTTGAAGGACATATCTGTAAAGTTGTGAAGTAACATATTTATTTTAAAAATGAACAGATCATTGGTTAAAGGCATGGGACATCTGTGGAAATTAAGGAGTCAGCTGTGCTGAAGTTAAATATATACCTACTACATATCACACCTTCAGGAACCACTCCTAAACCCCATGCAGAGTCACAGACCAAATCAGGGTCCCCGAGTCCCTCACCACTTCCAGAATTCAAACGAACTCCTCCCAGAAAGATGTTGCTAGAAAAGGCCTCCTTGTCCCAGATGGTAAGTTCTAGGCAAACATTCTTTATATCCTGGGGATGCAGGCCACAAAACATGAAAGTATGATTCCACTGAGGGTTAACACTCCTTTTTATTACCAGAGTTTTGTGCTTGGTGACTTTTCTATCATCAGGGAGCAGGTAGCTGCAGGAAAAAAAATGCAATCAAGCCATCAGTGAGACAGTAGGTGGAAAATGGCATCCTTGAAATATTTCCCATAATTCCTGCTGTGTGTATGTGTGATATGTGTATTGGATATTCTCTTCCAGATTCTTATATGTCTAAATTTGGATTTACTTAGTGGGATGGTTTATTATTTCTTTTAGGTGGAGCAATATTGAAATTCCCACACTCTCTTTTTCTTTTTATTAGGAAACTTGGGGCCACCAAGCATGAGCTACAGAGTCATCTGCAGATGGCTGCTACTTGTGTTGGGCTTAGAGTTTCCCAGGAGAGACCAAGCTGTGAATCTTGGCAAGCTGCTGCTAGTGCCAGGTGTGGGCCCACTTATCAGAGGTATGGGGCACACTGAGTCCAGCTGCTACTTGCATGAGAGATTTTAGGAAATTCTGAAGGCTGAGCCATTCATACAAAAAAGACACAGCAGAGATCCAAGATGGCTGCCAACGAGATGGAAGGCTGCAAGATAGTGTGTGAGTGAGAGAACAAAAGGAAAGTGTATGGACTTCTGGGGAGTATATGTATTTGTGAGTGAGGGACAGCTATATTCCAAAGGACTGTCGTACTGGGCTCCCCTGGCTGGGCAGCCTCTACTGCTGCTGAAATCTCTCCCAGAGCAGCCGTCTCTGCCACAGAGACTGAACCATCTTGAAGGGGAGAGTGGCTGTGATCTGAAGCCCAGCCTTACTTTCAACTGGGGAGACCTTGGATACCTTGTGGGACCCTACAACCACAATGCCCAGGGACCAGTTGCCTCAGCTACAAACCCATGAACACCTGGACTACATCATCCCCAATTGAAGGCACCTAAAAAGCCTGTCAAGAGGCAGACAAAGTGGTGCAAATATGTGGATGAGCCCTACACCTTCTCACAGAGCAGATAGAAAGAACAGCCAAATCAAATAACATCCAACTGGAATTGGTGAATTAAACACAGTTGTTGAGGCAAACCATGGATGGAAAGGTCAGATATGGCCTAGAGAAAGGAGAGAGAGAGCTACATAACCAGACACCCAGAGATGAGTTATCAGGGGGAGACAAAGAAGCAACCCACATACAAAAAAAAAAAAAAAAAAAAAAAAGGAAAAAAAATCACCAGAAGAGGAAGTAAATGAAATGGAGGCAAGAAAAATGTCAGAAAAAGAATTCAGAGCAATAGTCATAAGGTCACTGAAAGGGATGGAAGACAAATTCAACAATATGTGTAAGAACCAAGAGGAAATTAAGAAGAACCAAGAAGAAATGAAAAAAAATGACATAGATGCAATAAAGAACTCAATAGAAAGCATCAACAGTACACTAGAAGAAGTAGAGGACTGCATCAGTGAGCAAGAAGACCAGGGAGGAGAAAATACCCAAGCAGAGCAGCATTTAGAAAAAAACTTTAAAAAATAGGAGGAGAGCATAAGGGAACTTTGGAACAAAGTGAAATGAAACAACATCTGCATTATAGGGATGCCAAAAGGAGAGGAAACTGAGCAAGGACTAAAAAAACCTGTTTGAAGAAATAATGACAGAAAACATCCCTGCTATAGGGAAGAAAAAACTCACACAAGTCCAAGAAACTCACAGAGTCCCAAACAAGATGAACTCCAAAAGACCGACACCAAGGCACATTATAATTAAATTGGCAAACACTAATGACAAAGTAAAAATCTTAAAGACTGCCAGAGAGAGAGAGACAGAAAGTTACCTACAAAGGATCCCTCATCAGACTAGCAACTGATTTCTCAACAGAAACACAGGCCAGAAGGGAATGGAATGAAATATACAAACTCCTATAAAGGAGGGTCTGAATCCAAGAATACTGTACCCAGCAAGGCTATCAATCAAAATTGAGGGTTAAATCAGGAGTTCCACAGACAAAAAAGGACTAATGGAGTTTATTGCAACCAAACCTACAATGCAAGAAATGCTAAAGGGTCTTCTGTAAAAAGAAGAAATAGGAAGGGAAGAAGGAACACAGGAGTAAAGAATAAAAATGGTGACAAAGAAGTACCTGTCAATAATAACTTTAAATGTAAATGGAGTAAATGCCCCAATCAAAAGACATAGGGTAGCTGAGTGGATAAGAAAACATTATCCATATAACTGCTGTCTAGAGGACACCCATCTCAGAACAAAGGATTCACACAGACTGATGGTGAAAGGGTGGAAAAAGCGTTTTCAGGCAAATGAAAATGAAAAAATAGCTGGGGTAGCAATACTTATATCTGACAAATTAGACCTCAAAATGAAGGCCATAAGAAGAGTTAAGGAAGGCCACTTCATAATACTAAAGTGAGCAATTCAACAAGAAGATATAACTCTGGTAAACATATATGCATCCAATACAGGAGCAACAAAATGCATAAAAAAACTTCTGAAGGATATCAAGGGAGAGGTTGACAGTAATACAATAATAGTAGGCGACTTTAGTATACCACTAAAACCACTGGACAAATCCTCTAAACATAAAAGAAGCAAAGAAACATCAATCCTAAATGACTCACTAGATCAAGCATCTTCTCAGATCACAATGGCATAAAACTAGAAATCAACTACAATAAAAACAAATAAAATCAAACACCTGGACGATAAATAGCATGCTATTAAACAATGATTGGTTTGCCAACTAGATCAAAGAGGAAATAAAAAGCATCCTTGCAACAAATGGCAATGAAAACACAAAAATCAAAAATCTATGGGACACACACAGTGAAAGTAATCTTGAGAGGGAAGATCATAGCTCTACAGGCCTATCTCAAAAAACAAGAAAAAATAGTAATAAATTATCTAACCCTACAACTCAAAGAGTTAGAAAGAGAGCAACAAGAAAAGCCCAGAATAAGTAGAAGGAAGGAAATTATAAAGATCAGAGCAGAGATAAATGATATAGAGTCCAAAAAAGCAATACAAAAAATCAACAAAACCAAGAGCTGGTTCTTTGAAAGGATAAACAAGATTGATGAACCTCTAGCCAGGATCACCAAGAAGCAAAGAGAGAGAACCCAAATAAGCAAAATCAGAAATGAATGAGGTGAAGTAACAACAAATCCCACAGATATACAAATGATTATGAAAAATACTATGAACAGCTCTATTCCAACAAAATGGACAACCTAGACAAAATGGACATATTGTTAGAAAAATGCAAGCTCCCAAAACTCAATCAAGAAGAATAAAAAAACCTGAATAGATTAATAACTACCAAAGAAATTGAAGCAGTGATAAAAAATCTTCCAGCAAACAAAAGCCCTGGTCAGAACGGCTTTACAGGGGAATTCTACCAAGCATTCAAAGAAGAACTAAAACCTATCCTCCTCAGATTATTCCAAAAAATTCAATAGGAAGGTACACTTCCAAGTTCTTTCTATGCAGCCAGCATTTCCTTAATCCCAAACCAGATAAATACATCACAACAAAAGAGAACTACAGACCAATATCCTTGATAAACATAGATGCTAAAATCTCAACAAAATTCTAGCAAATAGGTTTCAGCATTACATTAGAAAGATCATACACCATGACCAAGTGGGATTTATTCCAGGGATGCAGGATGGTACAATATCTGCAGATCAATAAATGTAATACATCACATAAACAAATTGAGAGATAAAAATTACATAGTCATATCAATTGATGCAGAAATAGCATTTGACAAAATCCAACATCCTTTCTTGATAAAAAAAAAAAAACCCCTCAGGAAAATGGGAATAGAGGGGTCATACCTCAACATAATAAAAGCTTTATATGACAAACCTACAAGCCAATATCATACTCAATAGGCAAAAACTAAACTCATTTCCCCTAAGAACAGGAACAAGGCAGCGATGCCCACTTTCACCACTCCTGTTCAATATAGTACTGGAAGTGCTAGCCATTGTCATCAGACAAGAAGAAGAAATAAAAAGGACATCCAAATTGGAAAAGAAGATGTAAAACTGTCCTTAATCACAGATGACATGATACTATACATAGAAAAACCCCAAAGACTCCATCAAGAAACTAATAGACTTAGTAAATGAATTTGGCAATGTAGCAGGATACAAAATTACCACCCAAAAAATCTATGGCCTTTTTATACACCAATAATTACCTCACGGAAAGAGAAACAAAAAAAATCCCATTTACCATTGCACCAAAAAAAATTAAGATACCTAGGAATAAAGTTAACTAAGGAAGTAAAAGACCAGTACTCAGAAAACTACAGGACATTGAAAAAGAGATAAAGGAAGACATAAACAAATGGAAGAACTTAGCATGTTCATGGATTGGTAGAATCAACATCATCAAAATGTCCATATTACCCAAAGCAATCTACAGATTCAATGCAATCTCCATTAAAATACCAATGGCATATTTCAAAGATCTAAAACAAACTCTCCAAAAATTCATCTGGAATAAAAAAAAAAAGACCCCGAATAGCCACAGCAATCCTGAAAAAGAAGAACAAAGTTGGAGTGATCACATTACCAGATATCAATTTATATTACAAAGCCACAGTTCTCAAAATTGCCTGGTACTGGCACAAGAACAGACATATAGACCAATGGAACCAAACAGAGAACCAAGAAATTGACTCAAGCCATTATGCTCAATTAATATTTGACAAAGGAGGCAAGAGCATAAAATGGAGTCAAAACGGTCTCTTTAATAAATGGTGCTGGGAAATTTGGACAGATACATGCAAAAAAATGAAACTAGATCACCAATGTACACCATACACAAAAAATAAACTCAAAATGGCTAAAGGACTTGAATGTATGTTGGGAAACCATAAAAATCCTACAAGACTCAATAGATAGCAAAATAGCAGACATATGTTGTAGCAATATCTTTACAGACATAGCTCCCAGTGCAATGGAGACTAAGGAGAAAATAAACAAATGGGACTACATCAAAATAAAAAGCTTCTGTACAGCAAAAGAAACCATCAACAAAACAGCAAAAAAATAAATCCCAATGCATGGGAGAACATATTTGCCAATGCTAATTCAGGTAAGAGTGTAATCTTCAAAATTTACAAAGAACTCATACAATTTAACAAAATTAAGATGAACAATCCAATAAAAAATGGGCAAAAGATCTAAATAGACACTTTTTGAAAGAGGACATACAGAAGGTCCAGAGACAAGAAAACATGCAGAAAGTTACTAATCATCCTAGAGATGCAAACCAAAACAACAATGAGGAACCATCTCATAGCTGTCAGAATGGCTATCATCAACAAATCAACAATGGACAAGTGCTGGCGAGGATGCAGAGAAAAAGGAACCCTCCTGCACTGCTGGTGGGAATGCAGATGGGTGAAGCCACTGTGGGAGGCAGTATGGAGTTTCCTCAAAAAACTAAAAATGGAACTTCCATTTGACCCTGTGATCCCACTTCTAGGAATATATCCCAAGAAACCAGAAACACCAATCAGAAAGGACATATGCACCCCTATGTTCATAGCAACACAATTCACCATAGCTAAGATCTGGAAACAGCCTAAGTGCCCATCAGTAGATGAATGGATTAGAAAACTGTGGTACATCTACACGATGGAATACTATGCTGCTCTAAAAAGGAAGGAACTCTTACCATTTGCAACGTCATGGATGGAACTGGAGAGCATTATGCTAAGTGAAATAAGCCAGTCAATGAAGGAAAAATACCACATGATTTCACTCATTCATGGATAATAGAGACCATTATAAACTTTTGAACAATAATAGATACAGAGGCAGAGCTGCCTCAAACAGATTGTCAAACTGCAGTGGGAAGGCTGGGGAGGGTTGGGGGGCAGGAGGTAGGGGGGTAAGAGATCAACCAAAGGACTTGTATGCATGCATATAAGCATAACCAATGGACATAAGACACTGGGGGATAGGGGAGGCTAGGGGACTGTCTAGGGCGGGGGGAAAAATGGACACATATGTAATACCCTTTGTAATACTTTAAGCAATAAAAAAATAAAAAAAATTTAAAAAAAATTAAAAATGGAACTTCCATTTGACCCAGTAATCCCACTTCTAGGACTATGTCCCAAGAAACCAGAAACAGCAATCAGAAAGGATATATGCACCCCTATGTTTATAGCAGCACAATTTATAATAGCTAAGATTTGGAAATAGCCCAAGTGTCCATCAGCAGATTAGTGGATTAAAAAACTGTGGTATATCTACACAATGGAATACTATGCTACTATACAAAATAAGGAACTTTTGCCATTTGCCACAGCATGGATATAACTGGGAAGCATTATGCTAAGCGAAATAAGCCAGTTGGAGAAAGATAAATATCACATGGTCTCACTCATATGTGGGGTATAATGATCAACATAATTTGATGAACTAGAATAGATCCAGGAACAAATTCTAGGGGGGTTGGAGAGCAACGAAGGGACTTGTATGCATGCATATGAGTATAACCAATGGACTCTGCCACTGGGATGGTGGGGAATAGCGTGGGAATGGCTTGGGTGGGGGGCGTCAATTGGGGAAAAAGGAGACATATGCAAAACTTTAGACCATAAAAAAAGACACTGCAAACAACTTGGATGAGGCTTCATATTGGGTAGTGCTGGATCTCAGGAAATCACCAGGTGGGGTGAACAGTGTGGTTCAGGTTTATGGAGTGTCAGATATGGCACCAGCCTTTCAGCTCGGTAGGGAGGAGGTCCTAGCTCTTTTGTCTGAGAGAAAACTATCCCTGAGTTCTTTCCCTGATGCCAGACAATTTAATTCCTCTTCATATGTTCCTGGATTCTTTAATGCTGCTACTCAAGTGCTAGAGCTCAATGGGTGTGAGGCTGAGTATTCTATGCACAGGCCTTTTAAGAGGAACTTCAGCCTCCTGGGACTCCAGCAGCTTCCATGCCACTCAGCCACAATTACCACTGGTTTTTATAGCTTGCAGTTATGGAGATTTCTCTTCCCAACACTGGAACCCTGGGCTGGGTACCTGGTGTAGGTTGGAATCATTTGCTGCCCAGCCAAGATATCCCACCCAATTAAAAAACACCCCAGCTGTGGGTATTGGACAAGCCCATTCCATGCCTCCACACCTCCTACCAGTCACAATGTGCTTTCTTCTTTAATTCACTAGTTGTAGGACTTCCATTCAGCCAGATTTTAGAATGTAATTTTTATGTGTTTATGGGAGAATGCATGTACTGGTATTTACCTATGCCGCCATCTTGGTTCCTGCTACTCACTATTCTAATCCTATTTTGGTCCTTCCTTCTTCTTGAAATGAAAATACCTCCTGTAGTAGACACTGTTTAATGTCCTATCTCCTATCTCTTTGGCCCACTTCTGAGTTGACTTGAAGTCAGGATGAGCAGTTCCCACGTCAGGAGCCTGAGTCTCATGGCTTTTCCAAGTAAGGACTTTCTCTGGTGTGAGCTGGCTCAGCTTATGTGCAGGGAGTTCTGGGATTATTAAGGATTTAGTGTCTCTGGGAACAACCCTCAATAAGTTTTGGAAATTGGTGAACAAGTCCCAACAGCTTACCTTTCTCTTGAAGGCACAATCTTAAGGTACATTCAGAGTTCCTTGTTGCTTTCCCAAGTGGAATTGAGCCCACATTGCCCATAGTAGTAAACTGCCTACTAACATATTTTTACTAGCTTCCCCGTGTCATTTTCTCTCCTCTCACTCGCACTTCCTGGAATCCCTTCTCAAATAAACACTTGTACCTCAGGCCTTCTCTACTATGGCGAAAACACTGTTTGACCATAATGGAAAATGAGGGTCTAGGTACCTAATGAATCAGGGAGCAGGCTTTAGGGAAAATGGCTTATGGGTATGGAATTAGTACATCAAACAAACATGAAAAATTCCACAAAACAAATGACCTTACAAAAAGAAGATACATTGCTATACTTAAGATTTCATTTTACATATCAAGCAGAGTCTACCTATCTCTCAATATTAATTCTTTCCTTATTTTTCTCTTTAGAATGTCTTTTTTTTTTTTTTTTAGTTAGGCCCAAGATTACCCAGTGAAACACTACATTTCCCAGTCTCCTATGCAGCTAATACAGTTATGTGACTAAGTTCTGGCTAATAGGATACAAGAAGTAGTTTTGTATGAAACTTTTGGGAAGTGTTTTGCCAGATAGAATTTGGTTATCTTGTTACATAAGGTAGACACCATAACAACAAAGAAGAAACCTAGGTCCTTGATTATCATTTTGCTTCCACAATTGCCCTAGGTACCTTACCTTTAATCTTTGTTTACATGCAAGAGAAAAAACATGTCTTGTTTAAGCCACTGTTATGATGGCTCACAGACAGAGATAATATTAACTAATATGTTTTATAATGATTAATTTTACAGAAGGGTCTATTCTTGCTCTTTCAGGCTCTTTTTAAAAAATCTGAGGTCCCTTTGAAACAGGGGTGGGGAACATTTGTTCTGCCGAGGACCATTTGAATGTGTATAACATCATTTGCAGGCCACACAAAATTATCAACTTAAACATTAGCATGCTATATTTGGTCAAACATTTAATTAACTCACCCCTAATGCCTTGGCAGGACCAGACCAAATGATTGTGGCGGCTGGACATTCCCCAACCCTGCTTTAAAATCATTTCAATGTTGAAGTGCAACTAGGGAAAGAATTTACTAGAAAGTTACTATCTTTTAAAAAATTATATATGTTCTTTGTTATCTCTGCTTAATAAATGTTCAACATAATAAAGTGAAAACAATTATAGGTGATGTTAATTCACCCCTGCAAGGCCACAATGAGGCATAGGCAGGGAGCCATCCCCTCATCCCCCACATCCCATCGGGCAGTTAGAAGAAAGAACCCTGAATTGGATGGTGGTGCTGGTGAGGCAAATTGCAAATATCAGGATCCAAATAAAGTATCTCACTAATATGAGAAAGAGTGTATGACCAGGATTCAAGCACGAACACTTATCAGACATGTGCTTCTTCTTATTGGTCTTTTTAAAAATATACTTTTAAAATATTTATTGTTGAAAGTATTATGTCTCGTTTTCCCCCCATTAACCTCTCCTAGCCCTCCCCTGCCCCCCACACCAGGCCTTCACCATCCTATTGTCTGTGTCCATGGGTTATGCATATATGCATAAAAGTTAATTGGTTGATCTCCACCCACCCACCCTCCCCTGCCTTCCCTCTAAGGTTTGACAGTCTGTTCAATTCTTCTATGTCTCTGGATCTATTTTTGTTCATCAGTTTATGTTGTTCATTATATTCTACTTATGAGTGAGATCATGTGATACTTATCATTCTCTGATTGGTTTATTTCGCTTAGCACAATGCTCTCCAGGTCCACCCATGCTGTTGCCAATGGTAAGAGTTCTTTCTTTTTTACAGCTGTATAGTATTCTATTGTGAAGATGTGCCACAGTTTTTTAATCCACTCATCTGCTGATGGGCACTTAGGCTGTTTCCAAATCTTAGCTATTGTAAATTTCCCTGCTATGAACATAAGAGTCCATATTTCCTTTCTGATTGGTGTTTCTGGTTTCTTGGGATATATTCCTAGAAGTGGGATCTCTGGGTCAAATGGAAGTTCCATTTTTAATTTTTTGAGAAAACTCCATACTGTTTTCCGCAGAGGCTGCACCAGTCTGCATTCCCACCATCAGTGTACTAGGGTTCCCTTTTCTCCACATCCTGGCCAGCACTTGTTTATTGATTTGTTGATGATAACCATTCATTTTTGTTTTGATTTGCATATCTTGGATGATTAGTGACTTTGAGCATTTTTCCATATGTCTCTTGGCCTTCTCTATGTCCACTTTGGAGAAGTCTATTTAAAACCTTTGACCATTTTTTTAATTGGATTCTTTGTCTTTCTTTTGTTAAGTTGTATGAGTTCCCTATTTATTTTGGAGATTGACCCCTTCTCACAGATAACATTGGCAAATATGTTCTCCCATGTAGTGGGCTTTCTTGTTATTTTGTTGATGGTTTCTTTTGTAGTGCAGAAGCTTTTTATTTTGATGTAGTCCCATTTGTTTTTTTATCCTTAGTTTCCATTTTCCTAGGACCTAGGGGATGTATCTGTAAATATATTGCTATGAAGGATATCTGAGATTTTGGTGCCTATGGATCCTTCTAGGACTTTTATGGTTTCAAGTCTTACATTTAAATCTTCTTTCCATTTTGTGTTTATTTTTGTGTATGGTGTAACTTGCTGGTTTCATTTCATTTTTTTTTTTTTGCATGTTATCTGTCCAATTTTCCCAGAAACATTTCTTAAAGAGACTGTCTTGATCCTATTGTATGACCTTGCCTCTTTTGTCAAATATTAATTTAGCAAAATAGCTTGGGTCGATTTCTGGGGTCTCTGTTCTGTTCCATTGGTCTATATGCCAGTTCTTGTGCCAGTACCAGGCTGTTTTGGGTACAGTGGATTTGTAGTATAACTTGATATCTTGTATTGTGATCATTTAAACTTTGTTCTTCTTTTTCAAGAGTGCTGTGATGATTCAGAGTCTTTTAAAATTCCTTATAAATTTTTGGAGAGTTTGTTCTAGGTCTGTGAAATATGCTGTTGGCATTTTAATAAGGATTGCATTGAATCTATAGATTGCTTTGGGTAGTATGGACATGTTAATGATGTTCATTCTACCAATACATGAGCATGATATATTCTTCCACTTGTGCATATCTTCCTTTATCTCTTTTTCCAATGTCCCATAGTTTTCCAAGTACAGGTGTGTTACCTTGGTTAAGTTTATTCCTAAATCTCTTAATTTTTTTGTTGCAATGCTAAATGGGATTGTTGTTGTTGTTGTTGTTGTGTGTGTGTTTTGTTTATTTGTTTGTTTTGGTTTCTATTTCTGAGAGTACATTATTGGTATAAAAATGTCATAGATCTCTGGGTATTAATTTGGTATCCTGCTTTGATACATAATTCATTTTTAAATCTAGTAGTTTTTTGATAGAGTCTTTAGGGTTTTCTATGTACAGTATCATGTCATCTAAAATAATAACAGTTTTACTTCCCCCTTTCCTATTTAGATGCCCTTTATTTCTTCCTCTTGTCTGATTGCTATGGCTAGCATTTCCAGTACTATGTCAAACAAGAGTGATGAAAATGGGCATACCTATCTTGTTCCTGTTTTTAGAGGAAATGGTTTTACTTTTTGCCCATTGAGTATGATGTTTGCTGCAGATTTGTCATATGAGGCTTTTATTATGTTGAGGTATGATCCCTCTATTTCCACTTTGCTGAGAGTTTTTATCAAGAAAGAGAGTTGTAATGACAGGGACCAAGTTGGCGGTAAATGCCTGTACTTGCTGCCTCCCACAACCACATCAAAATTACAACTAAAATACAGAACAACTATCACCCAGAACCACAGGAAAGCTGGCTGAGTGGAAGTACTACAACTAGAGAGGTAAAGAAGAAATCACATTTAGACAAGTAGGTGGTGTGGAGGTGCAGAATGGACTACCCAGCACTTGTGTGTGCTGCTTTTTTAATCAGGAAGGGGATTGCCTTAGCAGAGGCTGTCTGGAGGAGCAAGGAATCCCAGCCCCAAATTGACCCCCAGTCCAGGGTCCCAGAGCTGGAGAATTAAGTCCCTACGTGCAGTAAGATCTATGGATCATAAAAACCAGTGCAGATTGAGGCTGAGTGACACAGGCTCCTGGAGACCCAGCTGCTCTTCTTAAAAGGCCAGAAACATGAACTGAATTTATAAGCTCCCACTTCCTTTAAGGTCCAGTGCCAGGCGAGGCTTTTGGGGACCCAGACATATATGAGGAGAAACTGGACAGTCTGACAATGTGGGAGGAATACCGGGTGGCTTTCTTCCTGATGGAGGTACTCGCAGTAGTTATTGTTTCCCTGCTGAGACCTCTTTGGTGCAGTGCTGACTGGCAGCCATTTCTGTTTGCTCTGCCCTGGTGATTCCCTGAGACTCCGCCTTACCCAATTTATAACCCCACCCAAGTTGTGTGCAGGGGCTTTTGCAAATGAATGGTCTGTCCTTTCTCTGACTAAAACTTTGTTAAACAAGCTGCAGCTGGGTCAGGGAGCCCCAAACGTATCAGTAAAAGACCCCCAAACTGGCACCAGCACCAGCCTGCCTTGCTTCACAGCTGGGCCTCGTCTGAACACTTCCAAACGAGATACAAAGAGGAGGAATCTGCAGATTTCTCTGTAGCACATGTTGGATGGCCCAAGGCAGTGGCTGACTTTGCACCTCCCTGGAGACACACGAGCCAGTGTACCAGTGGTCAGTGTGGGATCATACCGAATTACAACTCTTCCCATCCATAAGCGACACACTCAAGGAGCAGACTCAGTGAGCACCAAAGCCCCACTGAAGCAAGTCCTGCCCCATAAGGGTATCTCCTGAACAGCAGCTCTCCCACTGTAGTCGCAGCTGGTCCTCACAGCCATTGGCCTGGAGGTCAATTCCTCCCAGTGACACCAACAGCAATCAAGGCTCAACTACAAGAAAACTGCACACAGTTCACAAAGGGGTTCACCAAGAGTGTCCACCTCAGGTGATTGGGGAGGCTGATCCCCTGGGTCCTATAGGACACCTACTACACAAGGCCACTCTATCAATTCAAGAATACTTAGCAGCTACCCAATACATAAAAACAAACATAGGGAAGCAGCCAAAATGTGAAGACAAAGAAACATGTCACGAATGAAAGAAATGGAAGAAAGCAAACTACTGGATATAGAGTTCAAAACCATGATTAAAAGGTTACTCAGGAATCTTCTAGAAACCTCTGAGGAACTTAGTGAGACTTTCAAGGATCTTAATGAGAATGCAAAAAAAAAAAAATGGAAAAAGACCAGTCATAAATTAAGCATACACTGACTGAAATAAAGAATAATATATAGGGCTTCAAGAGCAGAGTAGAGGGTCCAGAGAATCAAATAAATGATTTGAAATACAGGAAGAGAAAAGAAATAAAACACCCAGAAGAGCAAAAATAAAAAAAGAAACCAAAAATATGAAGATAGTGTAAGGAGTGCTGGGACAACTTTAAGCATGCCAACATCAGAATCATGGGGTTGCCAGAAGAAGAGAGAGAGCAAGATATTGAAAACCTATTTGAAGAAATAATGACTGAAAACTTCCCCTACCTGGTGAAAGAAATAGACTTACAAGTCCAGAAAGCACAGACAACTCCAAACAAGAGGAATCCAAGAGGACCACACCAAGACACATCATAATTAAAATGCCAAGGGCAAAAGACAAGGAGAGAATATTAAAAGCAGCAAGAGAAAAACAGTTAATTACCTACAAGAGAGTGCCTATAAGATTGTCAGCTGATTTCTCAACAGAAACTATGCAGGCCAGAGAGAGTGGCAAGAAATATTCAAAGTGATGAATAGCAAAAACCTACAATCAAGAATACCCAGCAAAGCTATCATTTAAAATTGAAGGTCTCATAAAGAGATTCACAGACAAGAAAAAGCTAAAGGCGTTCATCACCACCAAATCAGTATAATAGGAAATGCTGAAGGGTATTCTTTAAGAGGAAGAAGAAGAAAAAGATAAAGATAAAAATTTATTAACAACAAAGTGACAACAATTACATGTCTATCAACAAGTGAATCTAAAAATCAAATGAATAAAAAAATCTGATGAACAGAATAAACTGGTGAATGGAATAGAATCGGGGGCATAGAAATGGAACACACTGACAATTCTCAAAGGAAAGGGAATGTGTGCGGTGGGGTGTGGGAATAGATTAGACAAAGATCTTGTATGCATGTATGCATTACCTATGGACACAGAAAATAGGGTGGCAAGGGCCTGGGGTGGGGTGGAAACTGGGTGGAGGGGAGCTATGGGGGGGACAAAAGAGGGACATCTGTAATAATCTCAACAATAAAGATTAATTTAAAAAAATAGAAAAAGAAAGGGTGTTAGATTTTCTCAAATGCTTTTTTAAGCATCAATGATGTGATCATGTGATTTTTTTCCTGCAAGCATTTAATGTGCTGTATCAAATTTATTGATTTGCAGATATTGTACCGACCTTGCTTCTCAGGAATAAATCCCACTTGGTCATGGTTGTATGATCTTTTTTTAATGTATTGCTGGATGCAATTTGCTAAAATTTTGTTGATTTTAGCATCTATATTCATCAGGGATATTGGCCTGTAATTCCCGCTCTTTGCCGTGTCTTTATCTGGTTTGGGGGCTAGGATAATGCTGGCCTCAGAGAACGAGCTTGGAAGTCTTCCTTCCTCTTGAATTTTAGTAATAGTTTGAGGAGGATAGGTGTTAGTTTTTCTTTGCATGTTTGGTAAAATGCCCCTGTGAAGCTGTCCAGACCAGAGCTTTCCTTTGCTGGAAATTCTTGTATTACTCCTTCAATTTCATCAATAGTTATCAGCCGAGTAAGTTTTCTGATTCTTCTTGATTGAATTTTGGAAGATTTTATTTTTCTAGGAATATGGCCATTTCATCAAGGTTGTCCAGTTTATTGGAGTAGAGTTGTTCATAGTTTGTGTTTTTTTTTTTTTTTTTTTTACAATCCTTTGTATTTCTGTGGGGTCAGTTATTACTTCACCTCTTTTATTTCTGATTTTGTTAATTTGGGTCCTCTCTGTTTCTTGGTGAGTCTGGCTAGAGGTTCATCAATCTTGTTTATCTTTTTGAAGAACCAACTCTTGGTTTTATTGATCTTTTGTATTTTTTATTTCTATGTTATTTATTTCCACTCTGATCTTTATTATTTCTTATTTTAAATTCTCACTCAAGCATATTTTTTCATTGATTTTTAGAGAGAGTGGAAGAGATAAAGACAGAGAGAAATAATGATTTGAGAGAAACACAATGATTAGTTGCCTCCTGCATGAGACCTGATCAGGGACTGGGCCAGGGAGGAGCCTGCAACAGAGGCACATGCCCTTGACCAGAATCGAACCTGGGACCTTTCGGTCCACAGTCCAATGCTCTATCCACTGAGCCAAACAGGCCAGGAAAATGATCTTTCTAATTTATTCCTTCTACTTACTCTGGGCTTTTCTTGTTGCTCTCTTTCTTATTCTTTATGTTGTAGGGTTAGATAACTTACTACAAGTTTTTCTTGTTTCTTGAGGTAATGCCTACCTTCATCTCAGCAATGCTTTCACTGTGTCTCATAGATTTTGGATTGTTGTGTTTTCATTGTTATTTGTTCCCAGGAGGTTTTTTTTCTTCTCTGTTCTCATTTGCAACTCATTCATTGTTTAATAGCATTCTATTTAGCCTCCATATGTTTGTTTTTTATTGTAGTTGATTCTAATTTTATGTCATTGTGATCTGAGAAGATGCTTGATATGATTTAAATCTTCTTGAATTTGTACAGACTTGTCCTGTGTCTTAACATGTAGTCTGTCTTTGAAAATATCCCATATGCACTTGAGAAGAATGTATATTCCATGGCTTTGAGGTGAAATGTTCTGAAGTTGTCAGTTTCATCTGATCTAGTGAGTCATTTAGGATTGCTGTTTCCTTGATGATTTTGTCTAGATTTATCCAATGATGTCAATGAGGTATTAAAGTCCCCTATTATGATTTTGTGTTGCCATCAATCTATCCCTTGATATCTTCCAGAAGTTTTTTTTTTTTTAATGTATTTTGATGCTCCTGTATTGGGTGCATATGTTTATCAGAGTTATAGCCTTTTCTTGTATTGATCCCTTTAGTATTATGAAGTGGCCTTAATTATCTCATTATAGCCTTCACTTTGAGGTCTATTTTGTCATATATAAGTATTGCTACCCCAGCCTTTTTTTTTTTTTTTTTTTGCCATTCACCTGAAAAACCTTTTCCATTCCTTCACTTTCAATTTGTGTGAATCCTTTGTTCTGAGGTGGGTCTCTTGTAGACAACAAGAGTCATGTTTTCTTATCCATTTAGCTATCCTATGTCTTTTTATTGGAACACTTAATACATTTATGTTTAAGGTTATTATTGGTAGGTACTTGTTTGTAGCCATTTTTATTCTTTATGCCTGTGTTCCTCCCTCTCTATTTCTTCTTCGTACAATAGTGCCTTTAAGATTTCTTGCATTGCTGGCTTCGTTATAATAAATTCCTTTAACCTTTTTTATTCTGTGAAGCTCCTGATTTCACCTTCAATTTTGAATGATAGCCTTGTTGGATAAAGTAATCTTGGATTCAGTCCCTTGCTTCTCATTACTTTGTATACTTTATGCCACTCCCTCTGGCCTGATACATTTCTATTGAGAAATCAGTTGATAGTCTAATGGGATATCCCTTGTAGGCAACTTAGTGTTTCTCTTTTGCAGCCTTTAAGATTCTTTCTTTGTCTTTAACATTTGCCAATTTAATTATGATGTGTCTTGGTATGGGTCTTTTGAGGTTCATCTTGTTTGAGACTCTCTGTGCTTCCTGGTCTTGTGTGAATTTTTTCTTCCCAAAGTCAGGAAAATTTTCTGTCATTATTTCTTTTTTATTATTATTATTTTTTAATTAAATCTTTATTGTTCAGATTATTACATTTGTTCCTCTTTTCCCCCCCCCATAACTTCCCTCCTCCCAGTTCCCGCCCCACCCTCCGCCCTCACTCCCCACCCACTGTCCTCATCCATAGGTGCACGATTTTTGTCCAGTCTCTTCCCACATCTCCCACACCCCTTTCCCCCCCAAGAATAGTCAGTCCATTCCCTTTCTATGTCCCTGATTCTATTATAATCAACAGTTCATTCTGTTCATCAGATTATTTATTCACTTGATTCTTAGATTCACTTGTTGATAGATGCATATTTGTTGTTCATAATTTGTATCTTTACCTTTTTCTTCCTCTTCCTCTTCTTAAAGGATACCTTTCAGCATTTCATATAATCCTGGTTTGGTGGTGATGAACTCCTTTAGCTTTTCCTTATCTGTGAAGCTCTTTATCTGACCTTCAATTCTGAATGATAGCTTTGCTGGATAAAGTAATCTTGGTTGTAGGTTCTTGGTATTCATCACTTTGAATATTTCTTGCCACTCCCTTCTGGCCTGCAAAGTTTCTGTTGAGAAATCAGCTGACAGTCGTATGGGTATTCCCTTGTAGGTAATTGAGTTTCTTTCTCTTGCTGTTTTTAAGATTCTTTCTTTATCTTTTGCTCTTGGCATTTTAATTATGATGTGTCTTGGTGTGGTCCTCTTTGGATTCCTTTTGTTTGGGGTTCTCCGCGCTTCTTGGACCTGTAAGTCCATTTCTTTCACCAGGTGGGGGAAGTTTTCTGTCATTATTTCTTCAAATAGGTTTTCAATATCTTGCTCTCTCTCATCTTCTGGCACCCCTATAATTCTGATGTTGGTACGCTTCAAGCTGTCCCAGAGGCTCCTTACACTATCCTCGCATTTTTGGATTCTTTTTTCATTTTGCTTTTCCGGTTGGATGTTTTTTGCTTCCTCGCATTTCAAATCATTGACTTGATTCTTGCGCTCCTCTGGTCTGCTGTCAGGCGTCTGTATAATATTCGTTATTTCAGTCCGTGTATGCTTAGTTTCTAGTTGGTTCCCCAATATAAGATCGAGGGTCTTATTAGTTTTCGTGTAGATCTCATTAAGTTTATCGGCAGCTTCTAAACAGTTCTTGAGAGACCTTAAAAGTGTGGTTCTGAACTCTATATCTTCCTTTGACAATTTTGTCCTGTTTCTTTGTCTCCACATTTTGTTATGCTTCCTTGGTGCACCCCCTAGTGGTCTTTGTTCGCAGTCTTATAGTTAAATCTTGATTGTTGTAGCTAATTCCAGGGAGGGTTTGACCTCCAGGCCAAGTGGCTATGAGAATCAGCTGTGTCAGCAGTGAGAGAACTTCTGTCCTCTAGGGAGGTGCTAATCTAGCCTTTGCCTGAGGCTATCCGGCAAATGCCTCTGTGCAGGGCTTGGGCAGGGCGGGTCGCACAGGATCAACAGGGTGGGCCGGAGAGAGCAGTTATGGCGGCTCTCAGTCCTGTCCCAAGGGGCTCTGCCTCTCTGAGTCCCAGCACCCGCTGCAAAGCTCGGAGAGAAAGCTGCACTCGCTCTGACTGAAGCCAGACAGTCCCGTTTCTCCCGTTTGAGTCTGGGTCCCTAAAGACTCGCCCGGATCTGGAGCTCAGAGTCTGCGACTCCCTCCCGATTGAAAACGCCAACCGCGCCCTCCGCTGCCAGCCCGCTCCACGCACTCCGCACCTCAGGATTTGACTTCAGCACTGCGCCTCCTCTGAGTGTCCGTGTGCGTTTCTCTTTCCTCCTAGTTGTAGGACTTCCACTCAGCCAGCGTTCCTGTGGTTCTGGGTGATGTCCCTTCCGTCTTTTGGTTTCACTTTTGAAGTAGTTGTTCAAAGCAGCAAACTCCGGCGTTAACCTATGCCGCCATCTTGGTTCTAATCTCCCTCTCTGTCATTATTTCTTAAAGCAGGTTTTCTATTCCTTGCTCAGCTTCTTCTCCTTCTGAGACCCCTATTATGCAGATGTTGCTTTGATGTTGTCTGGAAGCTTCCTTAAACTCTCCTCTTCCTTTTTCTTTTTACTTTTTAAAGTCTTTATTGTTGAAAGTATTATGTATGTCCCATTTTCCCCCATTGATGCCCTCTAGCCCGCCCCCACCCTTGGCCCCAGGCTTTCACCACCCTACTGTCTGTGTCCATGGGTTATGCATATATGCATACAAGGTCTTTGGTTGATTACCTCCCAACCACCAACTCCCCCCTCCCCCACAACACACCTTCCCTTCGAGATTCTGCACTCTGTTCCATGTTTGCATGTCTTTGGGTCCACTCCATTCATCAGTTTATTTTGTTCATTAGATTCCACATGTGAGTGAGATCATGTGATACTTGATACATAGGGGTGCATACATCTTTCTGATTGGTGTTTTGGGTTCCTTAGAATATATTTCTAGAAGTGGGATCACTGGGTCAGATGACAGTTCTGTATTTAATTTTTTGAGGAAACTGCAGATTGTTTTCCATAATGGTTGCACCAGTCTGCTTTCCCACCAGCAGTGTACTAGGGTCTTCTTTTCCCAACATTCTTGCTAGCACTTGTCATTTGTTGATGGTAGCCATCCTGAAAGGTGTGAGGTGATGCCTCATTGTCATTTTAATTTGCATTTCTCTGACGATCAGTGACTTTGAGTATTTTTTCATATGTCTCTTGGCTCTCTGTGTGTTCACTTTGTAAAAGTGTCTATTTAGGTCCTTTGACCATTTTTTAATTGGATTGTTTGTCTTCCATTTGTTAGGTTGTATAAGTTTTTTATATTCCTCCTGCTTTAATATTTTTCCAATTGCTGCTCTGAGTGTTTTTTTTCCTACCCTGTCTTCTAACTCACTGATTTGTTCCTCAGCTTCATATAGTCTACTGATGAAACGTTCCAGGGTGTCCTTTATTACAGTTATGTCATTCTTCATTTCTCCTTGATTCTTATCCATTTTGGTTTATTTCCCACTCAGCTCCTTATAATTTTCATTCAGTTGCTTGTAATTCTCAGACAGATGTTTTAGCATCTTTATAACCATTACTTTGAATTCTTTACCTCACAAATTATTTGCCTACATTTCATTTAGTTCCTTTTCTCATGATTCCTCCTTATGTCTTTCCTTTGTGGATCGTTTCTTTGTCTCCCATTTTTTTTGCTATCCCTTTGTATTTGTTTCCATGTCTTAGATCAAATTGCTATGTCACCCAGCTTTTTTGGAGGTACGCTTATGTAGTAGGTGTTTTGTGGGACCCAGTGGTACAGTCTCTATCTCCTGAGCTGGGTGTTCTAGGAAATCCCCCTACTTGAGTCATTTGGGTTCTCCTGATGCAGTTGGGACTTGAATGTTATTGTCCCATTTGTGGATGGAGTCTCCTTACAGGTTGTCTGACTATGTGGCTCACCCCAACCTTGCCATGCAAGCTGTTGTGGATGTGCTCAGGGTTCTAGCTCCTAAAGCAAGAGTTACCTGCAAGGTCCCACTGGCATGCAACTCACTGCACAGTCCTGGAGCCTGCACCAGGGTGGCCAGTGACTCTATGACTCACTGTGGGGATCCTAGAACCCACGGAGAGGGTCTCTTTCTAGGTCCTGCTGGTATGCTACTCACTGCACAGGTGCAGTGGGTCTAGGGTAGTGTCCAATGCCAGTCTGGTTGGTGGTGGAGCTGTAATACTAGCCACCACTACTCTCCCCCTTTAAGATGGCATGGTTTCCATGCCATCGCCATGGCCTTCCAGGAAGTGCCTGTGGCAATAACAGGGGCTCTTTGTCCAGGAGAGTCTGATCTGGCAGCCTCTGAGACTCCTGTGAAATCTAACTGTCCCTCATAGACAAACACACAAACCATGTACATTCACACATTCCCCTCTCACTCCTTTACTCATTCACACTCTCACCCTCACTCCCATCCTGCCAGCCATCATGCTCTATTACTTTACTTTTTATTGCTTTTATCAAAGTTAGAAGGTGTGAGGGTAAAGGTTTGCCTCGTTTTCTTGTAGGAAAAATTATACTTTTCAAAGAAGAATTGAGGAGAGGAATAATACTACCATATGATTTAAAAATTAACCTCATGGCAACCTGTTTGGCCTCATGTCTTTTATGGCACTCCATGAACACAAGGACTATATCTTATTTCTGATACTGCAGTACTAACTTCTTGGTACATGTGCATATAAGTGCTTGCTTGAATGAATAAAAGTTAGCCTTCTGATTCTAGTTCCTCTAAATATGGAAAAAATGCTCATATAAAAATCAAGAGATATTTATTGTTTGGGTTGCCTAGAATTGGCAAAACTGTCCATTTAAATGGCTTGTATTCCCTCAAGAAACTTCCCTGTGCTCCATAAAGTGAGCACAAATTTCTAGCAGGCATCACAGATCTTCTCCAAAGCACTGTGCAGTGGGTATCTCTGGAGAGGATGCTCTGAGAAATCCACTTTTTACTATTTTACCCAAGGGAGCAACACCTCAAGCATCTAATATTTTTGTTGTTGTTGCATATTTCCAGCACAAAATGATAATAAATCACAATAAAATTATATTAAACATAGAAAATCATACTTTCCCCTCCTTCAAAAAATAAATTGCCCATGAAAATTTACCAGTCATGAGAGTGAAAGTGGTGGGAATTCCTGAAATATTCTGGAAGCAGGCTGAAAGCTAGAAAAAGTAATTCCCTCTATACTCATATAGTTTTATATAGAAGAGTCAGCATTTCAGGGTAACTTTTTCCTTGTACATTTCAAATAAGAACATATCGCTGTCTCATGTATCACAGATAATTTCATTTCCCATGAGGTATCATCTAAAATGACCTAACACAAAATTACCCCTTCACAAAGCTATCTGAAGTGCCTCCTGACTTCACCACTGTCAAATTCTTTGCCTCTTTGATGAGCACTTCTAGTATTCCTCCAGAGAGTACAGGTGGTTTCTTCTTTCCCCTTTTAAAGGTCTTCTTTCCTGTGTGAGCTATCAAAATGAAAGGGAGAGAGAGAGAGAAAAGGAGGGAGAAGAAGAAGAAGAAGAAGAAGAAGAAGAAGAAGAAGAAGAAGAAGAAGAAGAAGAAGAAGAAGAAGGAGGAGGAGGAGGAGGAGGAGGAGGAGGAGGAGGAGGAGGAGGAGGAGGAGGAGAAGGAGAAGGAGAAGAAGAAGGGGAGGAGGAGGAGGGAGATAGATCATGAGTTCCATTTAAAAATTTACTAAAAAATACTAAGATTTATTTCATTTACTAATTGAATCAGACCTTAACACATAGTTACCTTTTTATTAGGTTTGGTGAGAACACTTAAGATTTACTCTTTTAGCCAATTTCAAATATACAATATAATACCACTAGGTATAGATACCATGCTGTACATTAGATCTCCAGAACTTATTCTGCCCTAAAGTGAAAGTGTGTACCCTTTGAGCAACTTCTCCCCATTCTCCCCTTGCCCAAGCCCCGGATTACCACTGGTTTACACTCTGCTCCTATGAGTTTGACTTTTTTTAGATTTCACATATAAGTGAGGTCAGACAGTATTTTTATCAATTTCATCTCCATAATGCTGGGGAGGGGAAATAAATTGTATGCTATGATTCTAAGGCCTTCCAGGGTTTGCGAGGAAATCCCCCAGAAAGATACATGATCTTCTTTGGGGGCAAACTTCATTTGAGGTTCTGTATCACTTTCCAACTATATATGAATTTAAGCTAAGGTGGATTGTATTTTGATACAGTGACCACAAATATTGAATTTTCCAAAACTACAGTTTCACATTAATAATAATAATATTTCAGATTGCAGACTTAAGTATGGAACAGATATCTTAATATTATTGTATATTTTTCCATGTATTGATTTAATTTATTTTTACTCTGTTGGATTTCTTCTAGATAGGTCTTTCATTTGTGTTTGTTGGGAAAAATAAACAAATAAATTTAAAACTTTAAGTACTACCCTGCAAAGTATCTTTTCACAGACTATAAAAGAATAAAATGCAAATGATCCTGAGAGTTGCCTGAGCCACTTTCCTGCTCTCATTGGAAAATAACTACAATGAAAACCACACACAAGCATCAAGACTCTAAAAGAGAAAAGTCCATAACTCTCTTCTTTGAAATTTTAGTCTTGTAAATTGTCATCTCCATGCGGGGCCAATTCTTTATAAGGGCTATAGCCCAGGCACAATTATATTTTTGAGTGAAAGAACACTCTTTCTACATCCCATCTATATATATTAAAGCCTAAGCGACTGTTAAGACCAAACGACCAGAATGACTGGAACGACTGGTCGACCAGTCACTATGACGTGCACTGACCACCAGGGGGAAGACACTCAATGAAGGAGCTGCCCCCTGGTGGTCAGTGAACTCCCACATTCAACCTCCCATGGCCCCTGCCCCCAGCCAGCCAACCTCCCATGGCCCAGCCCCCTGGCTGGCTGACCCTCCGATCGAACCCGAATTGGGGGCTGGTCAGCCAACCTCTATTGACCCCTCCTCCTGGCCGGCCAAACTCTTGCAGCCCCTCCTGTGGCCCTTCCCCCTTGCTGGCCAACCTCCTGTGGCCCTTCCCACTTGCTGGCCAACCTCCCATGGCCTCTCCACCCTCCCCACCAGCCAACCTTCTGTGGCCACTCCCCCCAGCTGGCCAACCTCCCATGGCCCCTCACCCTGGCTGGCCCCCCAATAGGCCTCAATCACCAGACAGACCAAGGGATCGCACCAGTGCAAGAATTCGTGCACTAGGCCTCTATTTTCTATTATAATGAAATGTGCTCAACATGAATAATAACCACCACCACCTTTATTTAGTACAGTTTTAAGCAGTTTCATAAATGAACCTACAGTGGGGCCTTGACTTACGAGTGTCCCAACTAACGAGTTTTTTGAGATAGGAGCTGTCTCTCGGCTGACTTTTTGCTTGGAGTTGTGAGCTAAAATTCGGGTTATGAGCCAGCTTCAGATACCCCACCGCTAGTTGGCGCAGCGAACGTCACAGTGAACGCCACAACATCAGCCCAGCATCACGTGTCTCACTCGTTCACTTTTTGATTTGACATATGAGTAATTTGAGTTATGAGCTCCGTCACGGAACGAATTAAACTCGTAAGTCAAGGCCCCACTGTATTTAATCCTTGCAATGTCCTTATAAAGTAAGGAAACTGAGGCCGAGATATAGTAAGTTACTTACACAGGGTCACAATGAAGAGGGTGATAATGAATGGAAGGATAGAGGAGACTGCCTATAGGAGTTGATGGAAGGAGAAAAGCAAGAAGGATTTAAAAGTTGATTCCATCTGGATTTTTCCTTTATATTCTGTGTTCTAGATCAGCACTTCCTCAAGACTTGCTGGGTAGCTGTGAATGTCATTACGCCATACAGCAGCTATCTATACCTCCCCTCTCTGCAGACAACCCCCCCCCCCCGGGAAGATCCTATATCTCTGGGACTTCACAGAAACAAATGTTGCCATTAAGACTGGTTTCTATGTATGAACTTAGAATCCCATACCGTTCTCCATATATAGTACATCTCAACTCTCCTCAAAAGCCAGTGACACCTAACCCTTTACATTTCATGTGTGTAATGCAAAAGTAACATAGTCCAAAGAATCTCTGATCCCTATTCTCACACTTCTAGAACAAAATGTTCTTGATTAAAGGCATTTATTTTTACTTTACCTTGAAGTTGTCCTGGTGGGAACATCAGGTATTCATCTGGGGGAATATATCGTAGAACAACTGTCAGCTCTCCTTTGTATTGAAGGCCAATATCAGTAGATAATTCCATCTGGCCAAGAGAAGACATATAAAAAGTGAAAATGCTTGTTTTGTTATTTTGTAGCCCATGTTTGTACAACATTTACTTGGTGATTTAAATGTGAGAATCTATTCCCATTCAACTATGTTATCACTTAGTGGTTTAAAAAATGTCTTATGTATGAGAAAAGAGAGGCTGGAAACTCTAAGAAGGCATTTACATATAACTTTTAACATTAAATTAAAAAGAATTTGAGAGGAGTTGTGTAACACACATTTGGTCAGTTAATAGATAATGAGTGCCTGTGATGCATTGAGGACTGGACCATCACTGAACATTCATACAGTTTGGGGTATGAGGCAGGGATAAAGATGTCACTGAAGATAGCCTCATAAGGTACTGCTTCCTGTCTGTCCTAGATGTCCTAAGGCTCTCATAAGTGACTAAGAAGGGGAAAGTAAGCAGTAATGCTTGATTCACATTGGGCTACCAGCCACCAATTATAATTCACATCACTAAAATTCAATGTGGAAAAACTAATTCACTAAAACATTGCTGGTGGAAATGTAAAATGGTGTAGTCAATCTGGAAAATAGTTTGGCAGTTTCTTAAAAGACTAAATATATAACTGCCATACAACCTAGCAATTGCACTTGTGGGCATTTATATTAGAGAAATAAAAGATTATATGCACATAAAAATCAGTCCACAAATATTTGTATCATCTTTATTTATAACTAGTAGCCCGGTGCATGAAATTCATGCACATTAAAAGGGAATTAATTAGCGGAAATATATTAATATTGCTGTTTGCTCTTTCTCTATAATAGAAGTGTGAAAGATGAAAGGAAATTGGTAAAATGTATATAAAAATAATATATATTTTTATTAATAAATAAGCAGTAGCAAAAGGATATAACCACAGAGGCATAATATAAAAAAGACAAACACATGATATAAAAACAACAGTGATGCAAACAATGACTGATAAAGTGATTAAACTTATTCTACTATCACCCTGAACATCAAAATAAGAGTGAAAACACTTTCAGAGTGCTTTACTAATTTCTCTTGTGCTGAAGTATTTAGAACTTTAACTTTAACATCACATGCTCTTTGAACTCGAGAGAAAGCAACATATAACTGACCATGTGCGAAAACGGGTTCAGGTACTAATATGCCTGCTCTGTCTAGAGTTTGTCCTTGTGATTTATTAATAGTTATCACAAATGCTGGCATCACGGAAAACTGTTTTTGAATCAATTTAAATGGAAGGCCACTGTCAGATGGGGCCAAATCAATTATTGGAATCAGAACAACCTCTCCCTCTGCAGATTCTGTTAATACTTCAGCTTTGATAATGTTAGGTTGTAATCTTTTGATAATAAAACTGGTACCATTACAAAGACCCCATTTACTATTAAGATTTCTCAATAGTATGATGGTTGCACCTACTTTCAATTTTAATTTATGACACAGCATTCCCAAAGGAGTAATACTATTAAGAAACTCGATGGGAAAATTTTCCTTTTCAGCATCATCTGTGGAATCAACAGAATCATCACTCAAATATATGTGAAAATCTCCATCGAGTATATCCAAAATTTCTTCATTTACTTTTTGAACATGCTCATTTTTTGGACAAAGAATTGCAGGTTTAGATATATTTTTAATATTATCTATAGATATCGTATTTCCAAAGATAGCTTCAATAATAGATCCATTACAAATCATTTCACAGGAGATTTCAATAATATCCATTCCTAAATGAAAACTGCTATCATTTGCCATCTCCAAGTTTTACTAACCATTCACTATAAGCAGAATCATCTGATCTCATATTTGTTGTAAGAGACAACTTTCTGAAACATTCCCAAACATTGCAGTACTTTAAACTCATTTGTACTATGGCCGATCACATAGCATGTGGTACAATACTGAGACATTGTCAAAAATCTCCTCCAAGAAGGAGAACTTTCCCACCAAATTCAACATTCAAATTTCTCTTAGTAATCTGTCTATGGTGTTTATAGCATGACTGGGTGCCATGGTGCATTCATCAATAATGAGAAGTTGGGCCTTTTTAATAGTTTTAGCAACCTCACTGTTAATTTTGAGGCTAGAAATACAAGTTTCATTTAGTGGAATGGGTAATTTATATTGGGAATGAAAGGTGCTTCCATCGAGAAGTAAATTTGCAGCAATTCCTGTAGACGCTGTGGGTAAAACAGTACTACCACGACCTCTAACATAATGTATTAAAACTTTATAAAGGTACGCATCCATGCTCCGAGGGCAGGTTCCTGCCTTAAACCTCGCCCTTACCAGAAACAGCTCAGGGAGGGCGCAGCTGTGGCTAAGAGGACCCAGGACTTAGTGTGTCCACACTCTGAGGGCGGGTTCCTGCCTGAAACCTCACCACCCTCATGGGAAACAGCTCAGGGAGGGTGCAGCTGTTTCCAAGACAACCCCTGCAGGACTGACCTCCTTCCATTTGGTCGAGCCTCGGTCATGCTGTTACACCCAGGGTTTTTATATAAATAGATAGTAACCCACTGGAAACTACTTAGATGTCCTTCAAGAAGTGGATGATTAAATTAACTGTGATATATCCATACCATAGAATACTACTCAGCAGTAAAAAGGAATGACTATCGATATACACAACAACTTAGATCTGTAGAAAAGTATGCTGAGTTACAAAAAGACAGTCTCAAAAGATACACACTATAAAATTTCATTTATATGACATTCTTAAAATGATAAAATAATAGGTATGGAGAACAGATTAGTGGTTGCTAGAAGTTAGGGGTGGGCATGGCAGGAGGGAAGTGGGTATCATTATAAAAGAACATTAGGGATTTTGTGATGATGGAACTGTTCTGTAACTTGGCTGTTTGGTAGATACACAAAGCTACACATGTGGTAAACTGGCATAGAAATAAATATATAAGCACACACACAAATGAAAATTGAGGAAATCTGAATAAAATTGATAGGTTATATCAATGTCAGTATCTTGACTGTGATGTTGAGGGAAACTGGGTAATGGCTATATAAGATCTCTCTGTATTACTTATTATAACTTTATGTTGAACTATAGTCATCCTAAAATCAAAAGTTTAAATGAAAAAAATGCAAATCAAAACCATATGTTCTGTAGGCCTCCCCCTTGCCACTGAGTCAACTGAACTTTAATTCTTCATAATTAGGGTAAGAAAAGTAATGTACTTTCTAAGAATCTTCATTAAGAAATCGGACTCCTTAGTACTGAGCCAAGAATGTGAGAACTACTCTCTTCTGAGAGAAGACAGACTGAAAAAATTCAGAAACCTAAAAATTCACAGCAAAGCCAGAAGCTGTTCAAGCCTCAGGAAAAAAAAAAAAAGAAATAAAGAAAGGAAGACCAAAAGGAATCCTTGTCTGACTGTCTTTCCTTTTTAATATATATATATATTTTACAGAGAGGAAGGGAAAGGATAGAGAGTTAGAAACATCAGTGAGAGAGAAACATAAATTAGCTTCCTACTGCACACCCCCTACTGGGAATGTGCCCATAACCAAGGTACATGCCCTTGACTGGAATTGAACCTGGGACCCTTCAGTCTGCAGGCCAATGCTCTACACGCTGAGCCAAACCGGTTAGGGCTTTCTTTCATCTTGATTGTGGTAAAACTTATTAGTAAGTGTGGGAAATCATTTAAGTATTTTATTCATCCATCTTACCAGGGGCAAAAATGAGATTACATGGTGAAACACTCTTCATCTAATATTTAATCTGATTATTTTAGAACGAGTGCTTTGTAAAGGACTTCTCATTGTTTTGAAGTTTCAATAAATTTTGGTTCATGAGAATGTCATAAATGAAAAATTATAATGGATATTATGGCAGATTCAAAAGGTCACTACTTTTTTGATACTGTAGCTAATGAGAAGTGGGGTGTTTGTCCTTTATTTTTGGATCTGAATGGGCTCTGTGATTGCTTTGACTGGTAGAAGATAGCAGAAGTGACAATGTGCCAATTTTGGGGTCTGAGCCTTAAGATTAACAGCTTCTACTTTATCTCCTAGAATAGATATTCTTGGGATATTCCCTCTGAAAACCCATGATAGAGGCCATGCCACATGTAGGTGCACCTACTGTCAGGGCTGAATTCCTAGCTGGCAGCCAACATCAAGTTTGAGACAGCCACTTGACCAACTTGGTCAACCTTTAAGATAACTTCAGCCTTACTCTCCCATCTGGCTGTAACCACATGAGAGACCTTAAATGAGAACCACCTAGGTGAGCCCAGCTACCTCACAGAATGATGAATGATAATAATAAATTATTATTTACACCACTAAGGTTTAGTGTAGTATTTTTGTACACGTGGGAACAGGCTCTATTTGCTTTTGGCTGAGACCTTCGGGTGGGAAAATATGTTGGTAGAAAACAGTGATATGTGCAAGTGTCACATACTAATATATAATGTATTAGTAGAGATAAAAACTTGCATTATTGGTGCCTGGACAGTATGGCTCAACAGCGAACCAAAGGTCACTAGTTTGAATGTTGGTCAGGGCACATGCTTAGATTGTGGGCTAGATCCTCAGTAAGGGGAGTGCAGGAGGCATTCGATCAATATTTCTATCTCTCACTCTCTCTCCTTTCCTCTCTCAAATCAATAAAAACATGTGTATTTTTAAAAATGTGTATTATTGGGATTTATTAATGTTTCATTGGTTTTTAGCTTAAAATATACTGGTGACTTTATATAAATAGAGTCTTCAAATCTTGTAAAATTAGGAAACAAGAAATACGAAGTCCTGTAGCTTCATAATCACATACAAAAGAAAGCCAAGATGGGGGAGTCACCTTGCACTCTGCACATATCTAATGCTTAGGGGCATTATTTTTTTATTATTGCAAGGGAATTCTAAGGCACCATGCTCTCCTTCTCAGACAATTCATTCTCAGACAAAAGTAGCAGAATTACATTCAACCAGCACATATGAAATGCCTTCTTGTAGTAATTCTTTTTAGGCATTTTGTCAAATGGTGAAGGGATACCAAGACACAGACCCTACTTTCAATGAGTTTTCATTCTATCCAGGACACATACAGGAAGAAGCCCTATCATTGTCCTTATTTTTTAAAACATATTTTTATTTATTTTAGAGAGGAAGGGAGAGGGAGACTGAGATAGAAACATCAATGATGAGAGAGAATAATTGATCAGCTGCCTCCTGCACAACCCCTACTGGGGATAGAGCCCACAACCTGGGCATGTGCCCTGACCATGAATTGAATTGTGACCTCCTGGTTCATAGGTCAATGCTCAACCATTGAGCCACTCTGGCTGGGCATCTTGTCGTTTAACTGATTTATTAGATTATTTAATGCTCTCCATTCCCAATGAAGAGCAGGCTTCTCTCTACAAAGACCATGCATGTCTGCGCTTATCATTTGAACTGCATGCTCATCAAGAATCAGCTGCACGATTCTGAGAAAACAAAGTAGGTGGGATCTCAATACCAGATATCAAGCTGTATTACAAAGCCACTGTTCTCAAAACTGCCTGGTACTGGCACAAGAACAGACATATAGATCAATGGAATAGAATAGAGAGCCCAGAAATCAGCCCCAAACAATACACTCAATTAATATTTGACAAAGGAGGCAAGAACATACAATGGAGTCAAGATAGTCTCTTCAATAAATGGTGTTGGGAAAATTGGACAGATACATGCAAGAAAATGAAATTGGACCACCAACTTACACCATACACAAAAATAAACTCAAAATGGATAAAGGACTTACATATATGATGGGAAACCATACAAATACTAGAAGAATCCAAAGGCAACAAAATCTCAGACATATGCCGAAGCAATTTCTTCACCAATGCAGCTCCTAGGGCATTGGAAACTAAAGAGAAAGTAAACAAATGGGACTACATCAAAATAGAAAGCTTCTGCACAGCAAAAGAAACCATCAAAAAAGCAACAAGAAAACGCACTGTGTGGGAAAACATATTTGCCAATGTCATATCTGATAAGGGCCTAATCTCCAAAATTTATAGGGAAGTCATACAACTTAACAAAAGGAAGATAAACAATCCAATCAAAAATGGGCAAAGGATCTAAATAGACACCTTTCAAAAGAGGACATTCAGAAAGCCAAGAGACATATGAAAACATTCTCAAAGTCACTAATCATCCCAGAAATGCAAATCAAAACAACAATGAGGTACCATCTCACACCTGTCAGACTGGCTATCATCAACAAATCAACAAATGACAAGTGCTGGCGAGGATGTGGAGAAAAAGGAACACTTGTGCACTGCTGGTGGGAATGCATACTGGTGCAGCCACTATGGAAGACAGTATGGAGTTTCCTCAAAAAACTACAAATGGAACTCCCATTTGACCCTATGATCCCACTTCTAGGAATATATCTCAGGAAACCAGAAACACCAATCAGAAAGGATATATGCACCCCTATGTTCATAGCAGCACAATTCACCATAGCTAAGATCTGGAAACAGCGTAAGTGCCCATCATTAGATGAATGGATTAGAAAACTGTGGTACATCTACACGATGGAATACTATGCTGCTCTAAAAAAGAAGGAACTCTTACCATTTTCAACAGCATGGATGGAACTGGAGAGCATTATGCTAAGTGAAATAAGCCAGTCAATGAAGGAAAAATACCACATGATGCCACTCATTTCTGGATAATAAAGACCATTATAAACTTATGAACAAAAATAGATACAGAGGCAGAGCTGCCTCGAACAGACTGTCAAACTACAGCAGGAAGGCCGGGGAGGGTGGGAGGGCAGGAGGGGGGTGGGTAAGAGATCAACCAAAGGACTTGTATGCATGCATATAAGCATAACCAATGGACATAAGACACTGGGGGGTAGGGGAGGCCAGGGGATTGTCAAGGGTGGGGGGAGGGGGGAAAGGAGACATATGTAATACTTTTTGTAATACTTTAAGCAATTAAATAAATATATATTAAAAAAATAAAATTCTCTCTTTATCATTAAAAAAAGAAGAAGCAGCTGCATTAGTCTCCCAAGCTCTTTATGCCAGGTGGGTATCTTTGTGGTTCTAATTGTATAATTTAATAAACCAAAGAGTTCAAAAAGTTAGCTGTTACTATGAAAATTAAATTGAATAGTTTAGAAAAGCTAAAGATTTTAAAATAAATTAGCTATTGGGCTCAAAGCTATAAAATATTAGAAAAAATATGACTATTTAGAAAGATTTTATATTTGTTTTGCTTTGAAAGTATTCTTAAATTCTTGTTTCCCTGTGGAGTAATTAAAACTTGAAGCTGTTGATGATGATTTAGAAGGGGTAGAATTTATTCCAGAAAGATTTGACAGAATTTTAATAACTGAAACCATGCTCAAATAAAATGAATTGTTCCTATATTAAAAGACTTGAAAACAAATGCACATTTACTTAAGTTAAAATAAACATGTAAGAAATGCCTTAGAAATGTGTTTGTATGTGTATGTTATGTGACTTTATTAATAAACCTACTATTAGTTCTGATTTCTGGGAGTCTTCTCCTAGGCTTCTACTACATAGCAAGCTCAATGTCATACAAATGATGACAGTTGCTCCAATTAAGTACAAATAAACCACTGTGGGAAGAAAAAGAGTAATCTAGATTGGATTAGGAGAGATGATGTCAGATGAAGATAGAGTGGAAAGAAGGTTAGTCCAGGTCAAGAAAGCAGTATGAGCAAAATACAGTGGAAACTGAGTAGAACGTGTATAAGAAGTAAAATAACGTCAGGTGTGGTTAGAGGTGTGTGTACAGGAAAATGGTAGCAAGGAAGATGCAAGCAAAGTGTCTACTCTGGGTTCCCCAGAAGACCTTAAGACATGAACTTATGTTAGAGTGTTTTACTAGGAAGTGTAGTGGAGAAGTGGGATCAGAAAGTGAAGTGAGACTCACAAGGTTGTAATATCAGGCAAAAATTCATGAAGAGTAACTTTTGCTCAGTCCCACAGGGAGATCTATAAACAAGACAGAGCACCTCAGAGCTGGCCCCATAGGAGGCAAGGGAGTGAGAGTGATTGTTCCTTCTGCCCTCAATCCCCGGGAGACTTAAATACCCAGGCTATTCTGGCTTCCCATGCCCACAGATCAAACCCACTCCAGCAGCCTACAAAGACTGAGAGGTGTTGGTTGGTGGGAGTGGAAGCCATGGACAGCCAGGTATGCATGGAAATGGGGATATGGGAAGAGCACCGGCATCCTCCTTTGTTTCAAAAGACTGGGCTATATCAAGAGAGCATTGAGTGCCAAGGTGAGGGTTAGGATTTATTCAAAGTACATTAAAAGTGGTCGGGTCTCTGAGCAGGGGTGCAGTATAATTAGTAATACCCATTATCTTCTGGGTTGTTTTTTTGTTTGTTTGTTTTTTAAGAGGGAGCCACTTTTCATCAGAGTAGAAATCAGAGTTCTCAGTGCATTTACAGGTCTAAGATGGGATAATAAATTATAAACCAATGTCTTACTAAACTGCCCAATAAAGAAACAGCCTTTTAGCTAGGTATCAATTCCACAGGAATTTACGTTTACTCTCTACCTGAAGGCAGAACAGAGAAATTTTCCTTGGAAAACCACTTAAACTGGCTGTTGATTTTCAAAGGTACTTGTATTTATAATAGCGTCTCTGGGAACACATGAATGGTAATTCATACTAACAAGCCCTTCTTGTTTAACTACCTAACATGCCTTTCAGTAACATAATGAATTATATCTACTAAGCAATTCCATATCATGCAGTAAAATGGAAATTATACAGTGAAACTACTTTATAGTATGTTTGGTATCTTGAATTCTTTCTGGGTCTGAAATAGCTTCTTGACTGGCATAGTGCTGTAAGACCTAACTAAAACAAAGGTAAGTGTTAAGGGGCTTCCACTAACACAGACTCAATAAGAAGTAAGAGACTATGTCTTTCCAGTATTCCCCACTGCGAAAACATATCTGTATTTCCAAAAGCTTGGGGACTATCAATTCTGATCCTCTATTACTAAGTAAATTAGTTCCAGTAGCTCACATTTCACCTCCTCAGCTGGATAATCTACAAGAACTATCAAGTCTCTGGGGCTGCTCAAATAGCAGCTAATGAAGTGACTACTGCATTAAAATGACTGATCCAAGAGATTGAGAATTAAGTGAAACTTCTGATAATTAATCATCACACAGAGCGCAGCTCAGCCTGAAGATGAGCCACTAATGAAGTGAGACGCAGCATACCAAGCAGGATACCCGCCTTCATTTTTTCCCCACCTTCATTTTTGGATGTAATGCAAACCTGCAGCCTTTCCTCCATATGTTTCAGAAGAAGCTTGGCAGAGGAAGATGACACGGATTAGTGACACTAACTTAATATTGGGTTCTCCAGAAATGAACTCAAAGATGAGGATTCTTATACAAGTGACTAAGGAAGTATTCTCAGGATAATCCAGTGATGGGGTGGGAGAAACAGGTCAGGGAAGAGAGGGATCCAGGCAAAGACAGAGACTGATCCAGCAGAAGTGCTCTGGAATATAAGTAACACCTTCAAATTTTTCCAACACTAAGTAAGGGAATTGAGTTTTCAGATCCCTTCCTCCACCCCACCTATCAGGTGTTGGTTAAGAGTTGCCTTATTGCAGGAGATCCATAAACTCCAAAGAATTTCTGGCTCTTTGCCCATGTGGAAAAAGCCACAGTAACCCGAGGATAGTTTTCTAAAGAGAGTTTCAGGTGGAGGTGGTTGGAGGCAAAAATTCTAACAAACTTGGTGAAAGGAATCCAAAGTCATTTGGCAGAGAACCAACTGAGTTCAACAGATATTAAACACAATCGGAACTTTTCTACCTTGAGCAGGCTCAGAGAGATGCTTCTCCTTATGGTATTAGAAAGTAAAACCACTCAATGGCAATGTGAAAGTAATTACCTGGAAAAGTTGTTACCTGAGCACAGAGGATACTCTAAGCTGATTTCCAAAGAACCCCAAATATGCTTTAAAGTTAAATTTATGGTAAATAAGTTGATTTTATGTACTAAAATGCATGTTAATCATCCTTCATCTATGTAATGCATCATATGATGCCTTAGACATTTTCTATCTATGATTCTATGATGCTCACCCATACACATAAGGAATGAAGTGATAGGAGATTGTTAGGTCACATTAAGTGCCATCCATTATGGTGAGTCATCTCATTCAATTCCAAGAAATGTAAAGCTGTAATGACCAAATATTTTCCATAAATATTGTCAGAAGACTGTTATACTATTGTGGAATCATTTGTTGTTATTATTGTACTTTGTATCTCTATCACATTTATGTTAGTCATGGGCTTGCAGTTATTTTATGTTTAAATATTTTTATTATATTATTGTCGATTTTACTCACAGCCAAATTATACCTCCTAAATATTTTTTTTCATTAGTTATTTCCACCATGTTTGAGACCAAAATTTATAAAATCCCACTAGAAAGTTGTATTTAATTTCTGGGTCTCAGTCTCCTTATATAAAATGAGGATAATGATACTTAGCTCACAATGGATGTTGTAACCATTAGATGTGAACAATGTTGCTACTGATGATGATTAACATTTGTTATTGTTGATACCCAAACATTTGTTATTGTTGATACCCGTTGCTTTTTCCTGTCTAGCATCCACTTACCGTTCCTTTAGTACTACTATACCTGGATTTCCTCTGGGGCAATACCACCTTTAGGACCAGGATGTGTTCTGATTGTCTTAAACAAGTCAACATAGCTCACTTCTATGGCCACAATGTCATCTCAGGATGGGCAAATAATCTAGGATTAGTATAACCAGGCCCAGGGTATTGGTTAGACTATTGGAGGAGGAACTCCCTCTTCTCTTAGACAGTGTGGTGCTAGGATGGGAGGCTTGAAATTGTGTAGTGTCCAAAAGAAACATACCTGGAGCTAGTGAAGAAGGCAAATACTGTATGAAGTTTGAAAATTAGGTCAACACAGAGAAGTAGATCAAGCCCTGCTTGATAATCACTGACCAATAATTTCCTTTTCCTTTTTGAGCATTATGGGTTGGGATTTCTGTCAATTGCAATAAGGGGACTGTGATATAATATAGATATTACCTAGCCTTTATTGAGAGTTTACAATGTGCCAGACACAATACTGTGAGCATCACATAAAATGCATATTCAAACCTTGCAGCATCCCTATAAGCTATGTCAAATTATTATATCACAAATGAGAATGCCAAAGCCTGGGAAGTTAAGGAATTTGCCCAAGTTCACACAGACAATCATGAAGCTACCAGGATTAAACTCAGGAATTTTCATTTGAGTCCATTATCTTTACTATCATGCTTTTTCTTCTTCTTTTGTCTTCCTATATAAAGAAAAATGTTTGGTTATGTAAACATGATCTTTTTTCCCCCCACTTTACTCTTGGCTACCTGTAGAAGGACTCCAGCTTCATTGAATGAATCCAAGGTAGTTTACAACATACTATATTATCAATTTCTAGAACCAGCCTTGAGATTATTTCTCTGACTATAACTCAAGTCCTGGGTTATGAATCTCAAAAGTAGGAAAGTAGAAAACCAGATACATTAGCTATTGGTCACTTCCTCATGTGAGCCAAGGTAAGACAACTCCTGCTTATGTCTGACTTATAAAGAATGGGGGATAGAGAGAATGTTTTGACACTGATCTTGCTCTATGGATTTGTTTTTGTTTATGTGAAAATGAATGTGTTCTCTTTCAAATAGGATCATATCATGTATTTATTTTATCAATAGAGACCTCCAAATGATATACATTTTTAGTAAAGCATATTATAATATATATGACTATGTGGTTTGCAATAATATATATGATTATGTGGTTTGCAATAATATATATGATTATGTGGTTTGCATTGAATTGAATAAAGGTTTACAAAAGATTATATTTACATTTATTACATGATTCCAAAATTAGTTGTACTACTAATTTTTCAGATTATCCCTTGAAAATTGGAAGATATCAATGTGGTTCATAACTTGACTCATTGTATAATTGTTTGACTAATCTGGAAGCATTTCCTACCTTGGGCTGAAGTACAAACCACTCATCACTTGAATTTTCAAAGTTCCATGAGTCAAAAGGAATCTCCACCTCCCCAAGGAAGCTGTTATGTCCAAATCGATCATAATGCCAGACTGAGAGCTGCAGTGTTCTTGTTTCCAGTTGGGTATGGCTGATAGTATACTGCAAATGAAATTGACAGCATTACATTCCATATGGAAGGCTCTGGCCAGTTTCAGGACAGGTTGAAATTTACTTTCACCATCTTTCAGATCAGATGCATTAGTAATATGAACAAACCAAACAAACACAAAAAGTTTTTTCTTTGTTTCTGCTACAACTGAGGTTCTATTCCATAAGCTCATTTTGTGTTAGACCTAGAACTGAAAGATATATCAGCAAAATATTTAGGGGGGAGTCAATCAACTTCAGATATTGTATAAAAAAGTGTTAGGGGAAAGAGTATCGAAGATGGCGGCTGGCAGGACTGAGGTGAGGGATAGGAAGTGAGTGAATGATGGAATGAAAGGAGAGTGTGTGGATGTGTGTGGTGTGTGTGTGAGTGAGTGAGTGAGGGACAGTTAAATCCGGCAGGAGCAGCAGAGGCTGACAGACCAGGCTCTCTGGGACACAGAGAGACTACCACCTCTGCAGCACTCCCAGACTGCGGGACTCTGGCATGGAGCCCCCGCCATCTTGAAGGGGAGAGCGGCCTCTTCTGGGAACTCAGCAGCACCACCACTCAGACAGGCCTTGGACATTGCCCGCGACCCGGCAGCCACTCCAGCCAAAATCCTGCAACCACACCCGCAGACTCGTAGACCCTGGGACCTCCACCACACCTGCAGCAGTAAGTGTAGCCACCCCCTTCCCATCTGCAGACCTCCAACATCACTTTTGTGCATCTCCAGCAAGCAGGTCTCCCGCATGCAGGTCTCCCAGGCACACCACTGCATACACTTCTCTTAGCAGTCACTGTGAGCCTCAGCTGGGTGTGATTTTGTGCAGACACAAGCTCACTGCCCCCCAGTAGAAATTCTGAATTCCCTCTGCCTCAATAACTGCCTACACACACCCAGCTGCACAACTTAAGCTCCAGGGCCCCTCAGCGCCAGGACCCCTCAGAGTGCATCAGAGTTCAGCGCCAGCGAGCTGCACTGCCACAGTTGCTCACTCCCCCTGAGCCCATCTATCCACAGGGCACTTTGGGGAAGGAGCGGTGAGTCTCTGCTGGGTCTGATCTTGGACTAATAGGGACACACTCCCCTGGGCAGTAGAAATTCTGAATTCACCAATCCTGGATACCTGCCCAAAGTGTACCAGGGCCCTTCAGAGTGCTTCAGTGCACCTGCACTAACAAACTCACTGCGAGTGCTCCTGTGTGCTGCCACGGGGAATGCGAGCCTATCCACCACAGGTGCATCAGCAAAATCTGAGTTTCCCCAACCCACAGCTGCAGAAATCTGGACACTACAGTTGCATGCTTTTGCAGTGTGCAGGTCTCCTAAGACCACCGCTCCACAGGCAGCCCTGGGGCCCCATTGCAAACCCTGCTGGTCATGCATTTAAACAAACACGGGTGCACTTCTGGGCTGTAGAAACACTGAATTCCCTCTTCTGGGATACCTGCCCACAGACACTACAATCCAGTGGCTTCAGTGCCAAGGCCCTTCAGAGTGTGTCAGTACACCTTTCTGGCAAATACACCACAGGTGCCTCTGTGAGCAGCCACTGGAATCTCATGTATTCAACCATGGAGGCAGCAGCAAAAGCTGAGTCTACCCACCCCACAACTACAGAACTCTGGACACCACAGTCACGCTTTGCCAGAAGGCAGGCTTCCTGAGCCCCACCACCCCAATAGGCGGTTCCTGCACGCCACTGTGAGTCCCTGTGGGGCACGCCTTATTTCAACCAAGGGCATAAGACAGCAAAAATTAGAACACCCCCCTCCATGGCTGCTGACTTCTAGACACCTCAGTTGTGCCTTTCCAGCTCACAGGCCTACATCAAGATGACCCAAATAGCCCAAGGAAGGAGCTACAGTAGACTACCAAGCCCAGGAGACCTGAGAGGTCACACCAGTAGCACCATACCCTAAAGAAACTGGGTAGCAAAGCAATCTGAGCAACAGTTAAAACATTACAGCAAAGCACGGGAAGACAATAAAGCAATCCACAAAGGAAAGAAAAAGAGAAATCACCAGAAAAGAAGTTAAATGAAATTGAGGCTACTAACTTATCAGAGAAAGAATTCAGAGTAATGGTTATAAGGATGGTCAAATGGCTGGATGACAAACACACACAACTCAATGAGAATTATAAGGAGCTGAATGAGAATGTCACCAACATGAAAAGGAACCAAGAGGAAATGAAGAATGACATAGCTGCAATAAAGAACACAATGGAAGACTTAAACAGCAGACTAGAAGAGGCTGAGGACCACATCAGCGAATTAGAAGACAAGGTAGGAAAAACAAACAAACACAGGAGCAACAGGAAAAACAATTTAAAAAGCAAGAGGAGAGCCTAAGGGAGCTTTGGGACAATGCAAAAAAGGAACAACATTCGCTTAATAGGGGTGCCAGAAGGAGAGGAGGAGAAACAAGGAATGGACAACCTGTTTGAAGAAATGACAGAAAACTTCCCTGATATTGGCAAGAAAAAAGCTACACAAGTCCAAGAAGCACATAGCGTGCCAAACAAGATGAACTCCAAAAGACCAACACCAAGACACATCATAATTAAATTGGCAAACACCAACAACAAAGTACGAATCTTATAGGTTGCCAGAGAGAGATAGAAATTTACCTACGAGGGATCTCCTATTAGAATATCAGCTGACTTCTCCACAGAAACACACCAGGCAAGAAGGGAATGGAATGAAATATACAAAGAAACAAAGAGAGAGGACTCAAATAAACAAAATCAGAAATGTAAGAGGTGAAGTAACAACTGATCCTACTGATATACAAAGGATTATCAAAAAATACTACGAAAAACTCTACTCCAACAAACTGGACAACCTCAACGAAATGGACACATTCCTAGAAAAATACAAGCTTCCAAAACTCAACCAGGAAGAATCAAAAAACCTGAATAGGTCAATAACTACTGATGAAATTGAAACAGTAATCAAAAAGCTTCCAGCAAACAAAAGCCCTGGACCAGATGGCTTCACAGGGAAGTTTTACCGAACATTCAAAGGAGAACTAAAGCCAATCCTTTTCAGACTATTCCAAAAAATTCAAGAGGAAGGCACACTTCCAATCTCTTTGTATGAAGCCAGCAGTACCCTAATCCCAAAACCAGATAAAGACACCACAAAAAAGAGAATTACAGGCCAATATCCCTGATGAACATAGATGCTAAAATCCTCAACAAAATTCTAGCAATCCGGATCCAGCATTACATTAGAAAGATCATACACCATGACCAAGTGGGATTTATTCCAGGAATGCAAGGTTGGTACAATATCTGCAAATCAATAAACGTGATATATCACATAAACAAGTTGAGAGACAAAAATCACATATCGATTGATGCAGAAAAGGCATTTGACAAAGTCCAAAGCCCATTTCTGATAAAAATCACTCATCGAAGTGGGAATAGAGGGATCATACCTCAACATAATAAAAGCCTTATATGAAAAACCTACAGCCAACATCATACTCAATGGGCAAAAACTAAAACCATTCCCCTTAAGAACAGGAACAAGACAGGGATGCCCACTTTCACCACTCCTGTTTGACATAGTACTGGAAGTGCTAGCCAAATCAATCAGACAAGAAGAAGAAATAAAAGGCATCCAAATTGGAAAAGAAGAAGTAAAATTGCTATTATTAGCTAATGACATGACACTGTACTTAGAAAACCCTAAAGACTCCATTAAAATTCATTTATTAGACGTAATAAATGAATTTGGCAATGTAGCAGCATACAAAATTAACGCCAAGAAATCTATGGCATTTTTATACCCCAATAGTGAACTTACAGAAAGAGAAATTAAAAAAACAATCCCACTTACCGTTGCACCAAAAAAATTAAGATACCTAGGAATAAACTTAACCAAGGAGGTAAAAGACCTCTACCCAGAAAATGACAGGACATAGAAAAAAGAGTTAGAGGAAAACATAAACAGATCAAAGAACATATCATGTTCATGGATTGGTAGAATAAACATCATCAAAATGTCCATACTACCCAAAGCAATCTATAGATTCAATGCACTCCCCATTAAAATACCAACAGCATATTTCACAGATCTAGAAAGAACTCTCCAAAAATTCATCTGGAATAAAACAAAAAACAAAACCGAGTAGCTGTTGTGATTCTGAGAAAGAAGAACAAAGTAGGAGAGATCTCAATACCAGATATCAAAATGTATTACAAAGCCACTGTTCTGAAAACTTCCTTGTACTGGCACAAGAACAGACATATAGACCAATCGAATAGAATAGAGAACCCAGAAATTGACCCAAACCACTATGCTCAATTAATATTTGACAAAGGAGGCAAGAACATACAATGGAGTCAAGACAGTCTCTTCAATAAATAGTCCTGGGAAATTTGGTCAGACACATGCAAAAAGTGAAACTAGACCACCAACTTACACCATACACAAAAATAAACTCAAAATGGATAAAGGATTTAAATGTACGACAGGAAACCATAAGATTATTAGAGGAATCCACAGGTAGCAAAATCTCAGATATATGCCGAAGGAATTTCTTCACTGACACAGCTCCTAGGGCAATGGAAACTAAAGGGAAAATAAACAAATGGGACTATAGCAAAATAAAAAGCTTTTGCACAGCAAAAGAAACCATCAACAAAGCAACAAGAAAACCTACTGCATGGGAGAACATATTTGCCAATGATATCTCTGATAAAGGTTTAATCTCCAACATTTATAGGGAACTTGTACAACTTAACAAAAGGAAGATAAACAACCCAATCAAAAAATGGGCAATGGACCTAAATAGACACTTTTTGAAAGAGGGCATACATAAGGCTGAGAGACTTATGAAAACATGCTCAAAATCACTAATCATCTGAGAGATGTAAATCAAAACGACAATGAGGTACCATCTCACACCTGTCAGAATGGCTGTCATCAACAAATCAACAAATGACAAATGCTGGCGAGGATGCAGAGAAAAAGGAACCCTCATTCACTGCTGGTGGGAATGCAAACTGATGCAGCCACTGTGCAGAACAGTATGGAGTTTCCTCAAAAAACTAAAAATGGAACTTCCATTTGACCTAGTGATCCCACTTCTAGGAATATATCCCAAGAAACCAGAAACACCAATCAGAAAGAAAATATGGGCTCTTATGTTAATAGCAGCACAATTTACAATAGCTAAGATTTGGAATCAGCCTAAGTGCCCATCAGAAGATGAGTGGATTAAAAAACTTTTGGCACATCTACACAATGGAATACTACGCTGCTGTAAAAAAGAAGGAACTCCTACCATTTGCAACAGCATGGATGGAGCTGGAGAGCATTATGCTAAGTGAAATAAGTCAGTCAGAGAAAGATAAATATCACATGCTCTCACTCATTTGTGGATTATAATGAACAACGTAAACCGATGAACAAAAACAGATGTAGAGACAGAGAAGCATTGATCAGATGCTGAAAACTCAGAGGGAAAGCAGGGGAAGGTGGGGGTGAGGGGGAAAGATCAACCAAAAGACTTGTATGGATGCATATAAGCATAAGTGATGGATATGGACAACAGGGCGTGAGGGTGAGGGCAGAATTGGGGGGATGAGGGGACATTGGGGGGATAAGGACACATTTGTAATATCTTATTCAATAAAGGGGAAAAAAGTGTTAGGGGATGAAGTTTGTCCCATTTCCAGTTTTACCTGGTTTTTATTTACCTAATTATTTTTGACATGTATTTTATAAGCTTAAAATTTAATATATCAATTCTTCAACTTCTCTGTCTTATTTTATTCATAATGAGAACTCACATATCCAGAAAAGTACTGACAGTGAGACATTTATTACCACCAAACTTCATAAAGTCAAGCCTAAGTGAAGAGATGAAAATGTAAATGTAAATATAGAAAGAACAGAAAGAAAATATTGCTCAGGTAGATTTTCCTTTTCCAGTAGAATTTATCCAAGGTCGCATATCCATACACCCTCAAGCTTTCTGCTTGTTTTATTCAACTACCACCTAGGACTTTCTTCAGACTAACTGATTCCTAATCTTGGATTTGCATCTATACCAATTCCTTGCTGTTCCTGACATGATTAACCTTGGCTCCCTGCTTCCTGAATTTGCCATATCACTCTGTTTATCTATTCTCTATAGTCTCAGCTCTGCTATCTTATTATGGTCACTGTATTAACCCTCAACCTATATTTATTCATTCTCATTTTTATCTTGATATTGCTTCCTGTTTCTGCACATGACCCCACTGACACATGCCCTCACTTACCAACTTCCTGCTATGCTGGACATTGGATCCATCATTTCATCCACAAGATGCATAAGTTTCCCTGTTACTGACAATAATCTCTACATTCTAGTCTCCATGATTTTTCTTACCAGTTTAGATTGATCCAGGATGAGAAACAGTGTTGTTACATGGAAGCCAATGGGGAAAAGTAATTTTTCTAGGATTGAGGCCTGTGTCATATCTTATCTAGGTCACTTTCTCTCATACACCGCAAATCTAACTCTGTATCTCCATTATTCATTAACCACATGCCTGTACTAGTATTTAGCCAAATTTTGAAATCTTAACAAGAAACAGCACATATTCGTGTTACCAGAACAATGACTGTGTACAAAATGACCTGCTAAGTCAATGACAAACTTCCTTTTGTGGGAAACTAGAAAAAAACAGTTTTCCCAAGGGTAAAATATATCTTTTGGACAAGATTTTTTGTGCCAGCTAAGATATAATTTTACTGGATCTTCTCTACTTAAGCTTCAACTTTAGCATCAGCAGAGAAATAAAGTAAGAGTGGTTTACATTGTTTCTTTTCCAAAAAGCTGTTAGGAAAGCCAAGAATATTATATTAATTTATTCAAATTTTACTTTTATAAAATATACATGCAAATTCTCTGTAGTTACTTCTAAACCAATGAGGTTGTGGACAGTATCACTAGAGTTACCATGAGAGACTATTTACTTACTTTTAGTGTTTCATTGAATTCCGGATTGATGCCAGTTCTGATTTTAGTCTTGCGCTTATTATTTCTAGACTTGTCAGGAAGAAGGTATGACTTGACATAACTGTAAATGATAAAAGATGAAAGTAATTATTGGGAAAAATCTACTTTGCAAAAAAAATACTCAGAGACTTCAGTGAATAAAAGAAGTAAAGAGAATTGGCCAGTAATTATAAGAGTCAGCCTGGCCTCTGTGGCTCAGTGGTTGAGTGTTGACCCATGAACCAGGAGTTTGTGGTTCAACCCCTGGTTAGGGCATATACCCTGAATTCCGGCTTAATCTCCAGTAGGGGGCATGCAGGAGGCAGCCAATCAATGATTCTCTCTCATCATTGATGTTTCTCTCTTTCTCCCTCTCCCTTCCTCTCTATGAAATCAATAAAAATATAGAAAATAAACATAAGAGACAGAACCAAAGAGAATATAGTCTACATAACAGATTATCTTAAAGACAACTCTGGGCCTTCAATAAAAGAGAAGTGGTAAAGAGTATGGGCTCTGGAGTCATGCCAGTTGGGTTTAAATCATTCCCTGCCTCATTAGTTTTGGTGAACTCAAGATTATACTAATGCTCTCTGTGCCTCAGTTTTCTCATCTGTAAAACTGGGACAATAACAATATCAAATTTATGATATTGTTATTTGTGAGGATTAAGTCAGTTGATACATTTAAAGACCTGACATATTATATAACTCAAGAAGAAATATAATCTATTATTATGATTAGTAGTCTCACAAAATAGTATGGGGTTATATTCCTCTCTATTCATATGTCAGGAGTTCTGATTAGTGCTCTCAATGGTAATGGGTGAATAAAGAAAAATGGTGAAAAGGAAGAAATAAAAAATAACAACCTAGGTCAGAATAGCAATTCACCCAACAACTTGTGTTGAACTATCTCAGCAACCTCCTGAAGCAGGGGCATCATGACAGACTCAGAAATGTATAAGATGTACAACATTCTACCGGAGTTCTGAAGCACATGAACTGGGGCTTTAGATGATCCCTTTCCATGTTAGTCTAAATGATTATATTTGTCCTGAAGCCTTCTGATATTGAACTGAGGAAGTAGGTGGACAACTTGTACTCAGTTTACATTGATTTTTCTATCTTAAAATATTTGGAAACAGCTTGGTTGCATTGTTTATTGAACCTAGGTCACCTAATATATAAAAAAGGGGGTCACATAGCTGGCCTGAGAGTGTGCTATCCTTAGAAATGCCTGCTTATAAGGTTGGTGCTTGGCTGGAATCTGGGAACTTGGATTTCAGAAAGATTCTTATCAGTCCCAGAACAGATATAGTTTTGTTACTATGACTAAGCTATAAAAACAATGACTGATGATGAGCATCTGCTTTTATTCTGGGAAACTGACAATTTTGGTATGTGACCAGTTGAGTCTCTAAATGGGTTTCCCTGGCGGACAACATTGCCCAATGTCACAACCTGTTGCTAGAGGAATTAAATGTATCCTGTGTAGTCACTGGAAGAGAACACTTGTAAGCTTAAGCCTGGTTTCTTCAGAACTGCATCACATATACCTCTTTTCTTTGCTGACTATAACTACATATGGAGTGCTATGGGTCCTCCTAGTGAATTATCAAACACAGCAGTGGTCTTTGCAATACCTGATACATTTTTATATCCAGCTCCCCTCCAAAGTGCCGTGGTCCACACCTACCCTTGAAGACTGATTCTTGGAATCCCATGAGCTTCAAAATTGCCCCTTTGATTTGTTCAACTGGGTTAACAGTTTGGTAATTTTCTCTGAAGTATGCCCCAGAACAAAAATTAACTCTCATGCATCCTGGGGTATGCCAATGTGTCAGCCTTCTATTTCAAAGAGCTGCCTCTGCCTAAACAATAAATATGTCGATTAAGAGATTACAATGAAGAACCAAGATGGCGGCATAGGTTAATGCCGGAGTTTGCTGCTTTGAACAACTACTTCAAAAGTGAAACCAAAAAACGGAAGGGACATCACCCAGAACCACAGGAACGCTGGCTGAGTGGAAGTCCTACAACTAGGAGGAAAGAGAAACGCATACGGACACTCAGAGGAGGCGCAGTGCTGAAGTCAAATTCTGAGGTGCAGAGTGCGCGGAGCGGGCTGGTGGCAGAGGGCGCGGTTGTTGTTTTCAATCGGGAGGGAGTCGCAGACTCTGAGCACCAGATCCGGGCGAGTCTTTAGGGACCCAGACTCAAACGGGAGAAGCGGGACTGTCTGGCTTCGGTCAGAGCGAGTGCAGCTTTCTCTCCGAGCTTTGCAGCGGGTGCTGGGACTCAGAGAGGCAGAGCCCCTGGGGACAGGACTGAGAGCCGCCATAACTGCTCTCTCCGGCCCACCCTGTTGATCCTGTGCAACCCGCCCCGCCCAAGCCCAGCGCAGAACCATTTGCCGGATAGCCTCAGGCAAAGGCTAGATTAACACCTCCCTAGAGGACAGAAGTTCTCTCACTGCTGACACAGCTGATTCTCATAGCCACTTGGCCTGGAGGTCAAACCCTCCCTGGAATTAGCTACAACAATCAAGATTTATCTATAAGACTGCGAACAAAGACCACTAGGGGGTGCACCAAGGAAGCATAACAAAATGTGGAGACAAAGAAACAGGACAAAATTGTCAAAGGAAGATATAGAGTTCAGAACCACACTTTTAAGGTCTCTCAAGAACTGTTTAGAAGCTGCCGATAAACTTAATGAGATCTACACGAAAACTAATAAGACCCTCGATCTTATATTGGGGAACCAACTAGAAATTAAGCACACACAGACTGAAATAACGAATATTATACAGACGCCCGACAGCAGACCAGAGGAGCGCAAGAATCAAGTCAAAGATTTGAAATGCGAGGAAGCAAAAAACATCCAACCGGAAAAGCAAAATGAAAAAAGAATCCAAAAATGCGAGGATAGTGTAAGGAGCCTCTGGGACAGCTTCAAGCGTACCAACATCAGAATTATAGGGGTGCCAGAAGATGAGAGAGAGCAAGATATTGAAAACCTATTTGAAGAAATAATGACAGAAAACTTCCCCCACCTGGTGAAAGAAATGGACTTACAGGTCCAAGAAGCGCGGAGAACCCCAAACAAAAGGAATCCAAAGAGGACCACACCAAGACACATCATAATTAAAATGCCAAGAGCAAAAGACAAAGAGAGAATCTTAAAAACAGCAAGAGAAAGAAACTCAGTTACCTACAAGGGAATACCCATACGACTGTCAGCTGATTTCTCAACAGAAACTTTGCAGGCCAGAAGGGAGTGGCAAGAAATATTCAAAGTGATGAATACCAAGAACCTACAACCAAGATTACTTTATCCAGCAAAGCTATCATTCAGAATTGAAGGTCAGATAAAGAGCTTCACAGATAAGGAAAAGCTAAAGGAGTTCATCACCACCAAACCAGGATTATATGAAATGCTGAAAGGTATCCTTTAAGAAGAGGAAGAGGAAGAAAAAGGTAAAGATACAAATTATGAACAACAAATATGCATCTATCAACAAGTGAATCTAAGAATCAAGTGAATAAATAATCTGATGAACAGAATGAACTGTTGATTATAATAGAATCAGGGACATAGAAAGGGAATGGACTGACTATTCTTGGGGGGGAAAGGGGTGTGGGAGATGTGGGAAGAGACTGGACAAAAATCGTGCACCTATGGATGAGGACAGTGGGTGGGGAGTGAGGGCGGAGGGTGGGGCGGGAACTGGGAGGAGGGGAGTTATGGGGGGGAAAAAAAGGAACAAATGTAATAATCTGAACAATAAAGATTTAATTAAAAAAAAAAAGAGATTACAAAAAAAAAAACAATAAATATGTCAGTCCTAAATCATGTTGAGTAATAGCATCTTAACAATCAGGTAACTATAGACAAAAGCATTACAGATGAACTTTGAACATTTAGAAGTGTGACATTGGAGGAAAGTGACAATCAACCTTCAGAAGAATGCTAAGAATCTCCTGAAAAGTGACATCAGAGGAATGGCAGCATGATAGTGCACCTTGTCTTCTCCTCCTGAAATTTCAACAAGTTAACCAACTATAATTCAACAAACAAATCCCTGCTCAACTCTGACACATGCCTGAGAAATCTGGGCATTGAAACATTTAAAGGTGGGTAACCTGGAATAAGTGGGGAGAGGAAAAGGGAGGAAAGCACAGATGGCCCATAGATGCAGTCCTGCAGTCAGAAGCTTGTGGCCTGGCTGGGAATAGGAGAAATCTGGCAACAGCAGGCACTTCTTTCAACTAGGAGGAACAGAGAGCTGCAGGGAGCAGCCCAGTACAGTGAGCAGTGAGGAGGCAAACAGTGTCTGAGTCAGCAGACTTCTGACAGAACATGAGGTTCTGCCATGCAGTTTCCAATGTTGAGCTGGTTGCTGGTGTTTCAGACAAAGAAATGGAACCACAGAGCCCTTCTGTCACTTGGACTCCCAAAACTTGCCTCCCATTGACCTTGGAGTCAGGTCCAGGAGCATATTATCTGTAAACCAAGAGCTTTTGCAGTAGAACTGCTGTTTCCCTCTGTGATGGATCCCCATTGCAGTGAGGGCAAAACAAAGCCCACCCCCAATCAGAGTGGCTGTACTGTTTCACAGAAGCTGTGGAGGTCAAGACTGGAAGATCACAGAGATAAAATCTTGTGATTCAGTGCCATCTACTGGAAAATAGCAGAAAGACCTCTTCAAAGAAAGCTGCTATACAGAATGTCATTAATATAGACAGATATTCATGCCTAGGCAAAGGAGAATAGCAAATACTATGAATAACCACAGTAATGAGGATGATCAGAAAGAAAATGAAAAATCCTCAGAAAGCAAGTTGGAACACATGGAAGAATGTGATATAAATGACAGAGATTTCAAGATTGAAGCTCCGAAAATACTCAACGAGATGCAAAAAAATACAGATGGGCAATTCAGTGCACTCAGAAAACAAATGAATGAACAAAACGAGTACTTTATTAAAGAGATTGAAACTTTAAAAAGAACCAATCAAGTTCAGCTGGAGTGGCTCAGTGGCCGAGCATTGACCTGTGGACTGAAGTGTCCCGGGTTAGATTCCAGTCAAGGGCACATGCCCGGGATACAGGCTTGATCCCCAGTAGGGGGCATGCAGGAGGCATCATTGATATTTCTATCTCTCTCCCTCTTCTTTCCTCTCCAAAATCAATAAAAATATATTAGAAAAAAAAGAACCAATCAGAAATCCTGGAAATGAAGCATGCAATTAAGGAGATTAAGAGTTAACTACTTGGGGGAGAAAAAATGGTGGCTGAATAGTCAGACTATTGTGCACCTCGTCCTAGGGCCAGACTGTAAATACAACTAAATTGGACAATATTCACCTGGAATTACTAACTGAGGTACAGCTGAAGAGGAGACATATCAAGGAAGGACAGAAAATACCTGGAGATTAGTAGGAAGGGTGAGGTCATGAGGGTAGCTGACTCAGCTTTCACAGGTGGCAGGCCAATGGGCCAAGAGTGAGGAGGGAGATCCTAGCTATGGGAGGGTCAGTTCCCTCAGAGGATAGAGGCCTGGAACACAGGCTGAGATCCATAGGCTGGAGCACCAAAATCGAGACCAGCAGCTTATGTTGAAAGGCCACAGGGTTGCTGGTTGTGGTGGAGTCTGGAGGCAGTAGACCAGAACCAGTTGGAGAGAAAGATGCAGTTTTTATTATTGTTGTTTTGTTTTTTAAACTCAGAGCAAAGGAGTTTTTATTTGCATATACTCACCCAAGGCTTTGGTGCAGGGAGGGAGATGGAGACTCAAGGTGCCTAAGTATGGGAAGCATTGTGGGGAGATGTGGAAAAGCAGCAGCCAGGAGTATTTGGTCATAAGCCTTCAAACCAAAACAGCCATTTTTCCTGAGAGGAGCTAGCTGCTTCCAGTAGCCTCAGGGAAGGAAAAAAAAACTATCCTAGATGATTCAGCCTGTCCCATCCTCAGGATCCCTGCATTGTTGTATCTTTTTTCTTTTATTTCTTTTTGTCCCTTTTAAAATTAATCTTTATGTATCTGCTTTACTGATTTGTTATTATTCTAGTCTCTGTTGTTTTGTTCATATATCTAATTTTCTTTTTCCATTTTCTTACTCATTTTTTTCTCTTTTTTCACTACTCATTTTTTTTTTCTTTTCTTTCTCTCATTTCTTGTCTTGAGTTTTTTCATTCCCCAACCCCCTTTTCTTATTTTAGGACAATCTGCTTTCTCCTCTATTTTCCTTTTCCATTTTCTCTCTTTTTTGACCTCTCCTTCCTCCTTTATTTTAAACCATTTTCCTTCCCCGAATCCCCTAATACTTTATATTATTTTATTTAGTTCAGATCTGAATCTACATATTCCTTCCTCCCCACTTTTTTTTTTTAAAAAAATTTCTTTACTGATTTTTTATTATTTTTTAATTAAATCTTTATTGTTCAGATTATTACAGTTGTTCTTTCCCCGCCCCATAACTACCCTCCACCTGGTTCCCACCCCACCCTCTGCTCTAACCCCCCCCATTGTCCTCATCCATAGGTGTACGATTTTTGTCCAGTCTCTTCCCGCATCCCCCACACCCCTTTCCCCCCCTGAGAATAGTCAGTCCACTCCCTTTCTATTCCCCTGATTCTATTATAATCATCAGTTTATTCTGTTCATCAGATTATTTATTCACTTGATTTTTAGATTCACTTGTTGATAGATGTGTATTTGTTGTTCATAATTTGTATCTTTACCTTTTTCTTCTTCTTCATCTTCTAAAAGGATGCCTTTCAGCATTTCATATAATCCTGGTTTGGTGGTGATGAACTCCTTTAGCTTTTTCTTGTCTGTGAAGCTCTTTATCTAACCTTCAATTCTGAAGGATTGCTTTGTTGGGTAAAGTAATCTTGGTTGTAGGTTCTTGGTATTCATCACTTTGAATATTTCTTGCCACTCCCTTCTGGCCTGCAAAGTTTCTGTTGAGAAATCAGCTGACACTCTTGGTGCACCCCTTTATGGGCTTTGTGCACAGTCTTGTTGTAGTTAAGTCTTGATTGTTGTAGGTATCACTGGGAGGAATTGACCTCCAGGACAATTGGCTGTGAGAATCAGCTGTGTCTTCAGTGGGAGAACTTCTGTGCTGGAGATATCCTTCTGTGCCAAGACTTGCTTCAGTGGGGCTTTGGTGCTCACTGAGTCTGCCCCCTGAGTGTGTCCCTTATGGATCTGAGGAGTTGTAATCTGGACGGTCCCACTCTGACCACTGGGTACACTGGCTCTTGGATCTTTAAGGAGGTGCTAATTTAGCCTCTGCCTGAGACTACCCAGCAGGAGCTATGGAGAGATCTGCAGATTTCTCTTCTTTGTTTGGGGTTTGGAGGTGCCCAGATGAGGCTCAGCTGTGAAGCAATGCAAGCTGCTGTGGGGTCTTGGGCCTTCTTTTGGATGTTCTGTGTCTCTGTGACCCAGCTGCAGTTTGTTAGGTAATTTTAGAATGCAAAGGGCCAGGCCCTTTCATATGCAAAAGCCTCTGCACACAACTTGGGTGGGGCAGGGTCTCAGGGAATCAACAGGTTGGAGCAAACAGCTATGGCTGATCCTCAGCCCTGCCCTAAGAGGCCCTGGGTCTCAGTGTCCTGGTGATCACAGGAAGCACCTCTGAGAGAAAGCTGCCCTCGAGTTCTGCCAGATGCCAGGTAGTTCAGTTTCTCCCCGTATGTGTCTGGATCCCCAGAGACTCGCCTGGAACTGGAGTTCAGAGCAGTCGGGAACTTGAGACTCCTGCCCGATTGAAAAAAAAAAACAACTGCATCCTCAGTTGCCAGCCCTTTCTGCCTGTGCCTCCGTACCTCTGCACTTTACTTCTGTACCTCCTCTGAGTCTCAGTGTGCTTTTATCTTTCCTTCTAGTTGTAGCATGTCCACTCAGCCAGCCTTCCTGTGAATCTGGATGATGTCCGTTTTGTCTTTTAGTTGTATTTTTGGTGTGGTTGTGCGAGGCAGCAATTTCCGGTGTTTACCTATGCTGCCATCTTGGTTTCTCCTCTTTACTGATTTTTTAGAGAGAGAAGAAGCAAGAGGGATAGAGAGATATAAACATCAATGAGAGAGAAACATCATCGATTGGTTGCCTCCTGAACACCCCCAAAGGGGATCAAGCCCACAACCCTGGCATGTGCTCTGACTGGGAATTGAACAAGTGGCCTCTTAGTTCTTGGGTCAATGCTCAATCACTGAGCAACATGGGGCAAGCATTTTGTTTTTTTGTTTGTGATTTGTTTTGTTTTCTTCTCATACATTTTCTTTATTTTTTCATCATTCTTGCTCTATATTCTCTTTCTTAATTTTCTCTTCTCAGGAGGTTGTTTTTGTTGTTACTGTGTGGGTCTTGTGTATATTTTTGTTTTGTTTCTTCTGTTTCATGTTTTGTTGTGTTATATTTTGTTCTGGTCTGTCAGCACCTTGACAATAGCTTGCACAATGTGGTTGGGGGTAAGTCACATATTCATCCTGAGAGAAGACTCCATCAACAAAGGGGACAATGATAGTCAAGACCTAACTACAACAGGATAACCCAAATAAATCAGTAAGGGGATTTCCTAGAGCAACCAGTTCAGGATATTTAAGAGACTGCACTAATGGTGCCTACAAAAGAGCTACTACATAAGAGCACCCCACAAAGTCCAAAGACATAGAAGTTTGATCTACTACATAGAAACAAAAACAAAGGGACAGTAAAAATGGGGAAACAAACAAAAAAAAACCAAAAAAAATCCCTGAAATGAAAGAAAAGGAAGAATCGCCAGAAAGGGAATGAAATGAAGTGGAGACAAGTTATTTTTCACATAAAGATTTAAGAGTAATGGTAATAAGGGTGCTCAAACAATTCAGTGAGAGCAACAAAAGACTTAATGAGAATTATAAAGGACTTAATGAGAACTCCACCAATATGAAAATAAATGTTGAAATAAGAAATAAGAATCAATTGCAAATGAGGAAAGAACACCCATTCAGAGCATCAAATAGAAAAAAAAATTAAAAAGCAGGAGCTTTGGGACAACATGAAACACAACAACATTCATATGATAGGGGTACCAGAAGGAGAAGAATCTGAAAGGAATAGAGAACCAGATTGAAGATTAATGGCAGAAAATTTCCCTAACATGGTGAAGAAATAAGTCACTTAATTTCAGGAAACACAGAGAGTCCCAATCAATATGAACTCCAAAAGACACAAACCTAAGCACATAGTAATTAAAATGGCACATATTAAATACAAAGGAAGAATATTAAAGGCTGCAATAGAGACAGAAAGTTAACTACAAGGGAGCTTCCATTATACTGACAGCTGACTTCTCAATAGAAACACTTCAAGCCAGAGGGAATGGCATGAAGTATACAAAGTAATGAAAACCAAGGGACTGAACCCAAGACTACTCGATCCAGCTAGACTATCATTCAAAATCAAAGTTGAAATAAAGAGCTTTGCAGACAAAAAAGGCTTAAATTGTTAACTACCACCAAACCAACACTGCAAGAAATGCTAAAGGGACTATTGTAAGGAGAAGATGAGAGAGAGAGAGAGAGAGAGAGAGAGAGAGAGAGAGAGAGAGAGAAAAGAACACAGGCATAAAGCATAAGAATGGTGATAAATATGTACCTATCAATAATATTCTTAAATATAAATGGTTTGCATGCTCCAATAAAAAGATATAGGGTAGATTAATGGATGAGAAAACATGACCCGCATATATACTGTCTACCAGACCCACCTCAGACCAAAAGATTCATAAAGAATGAAAGTTTAGGAATGGGAAAAATATTTTAGGCAAATGGAAATGAAAAAAAATGGCTGGGGTAGCAATACTCATATCTGACAAAATAGACTTTAAAGTGAAGGCCATAAAGAGAGATGATGAAGGCCACTTTATGATAGTAAAGGGATCAATACAACAAGAAGATATAACCTTGGCAAACATATATGTACCCAACATAAGTGCATCCAAATATATTAAAGCAACTCACTAGATCAGATGGACTTAATCGAAATCTTCAGTTCATTTCACACCAAAGCTATACAATATACATTATTCTCAGGTGCACATGGGACAGTTTCAAAGATAGACCAAATGTTAGGACACAAACTAAGTCTCTACAAATTCAAGAAAATTGAAAACATATCAACCATCTTCTCAGATAACAATGACATGAAATGAAAAATAAACTACAATAAAAACACTAAAAAACATGCATACACATGGAAGCCAAATAGCATGTTATTAAACAAGGAATGAGTTACAAAAGAGATCAAGGATAAATAAAAAATTTCCTGGGAACAAATGAAAAGGAACACACAACAACACAAAATTTATGGGAAACAGGAAAAGCATTTTTGAGGTTGAAATTCATAGCCTCAAAAAACAAGAACAAAATATAATTAATAATAAATTTTTAAAAACTAAAACTTAAAAAAATAGAAAGAGAACAGCAATAAAAATCCAAAGTAGAAAGAATGAAATAATTAAGATCAGAGCAGAAATAAATGACATATTTCACAGAACTAGAACAAACACTTCAAAAATTTATATGGAACCAAAAAAAGTAGCCTGAATATCTTTCTTGAGAAAGAAGAACAAAATTGAAGAAATCACTATATCAGATATCAAGTTATACTACAAAGCCACTGTAATCAAAACAGCCAGGTACTAGCAAAAGAACAGGCATATAGATCAATGAAACAGAACAGAGAACCCAGAAATCAACCAAAGCCAACATGCTCAATTAATATTTGACAAAGAAGGCAAGAGCATACAGTGGAGTAAAGACAGTCTCTTCAATAAATGGTGTTGGATACATGGATAGGTTCCTTTAAAAAATGAAGATAAACCACAAACTCACACCATACAGAAGAATAAGCTCAAAATGGATAAACAAATGTCAATAATGAAACCATAAAAATCCTAAAAGAAACCATTGGCAGCAAAATCTCAGACATCTCAGAGCAATATGTTTATTGATATATATCCTAGGGTAAAGGAAGCTAATGAGAAAAATAAACTAACTGGACTACATCAAAATAAAAAGTTCTGCACTGAAAAATAAACTATCAACAAAATGAAAAGAGAGCCCACTGCATGTAGTTGCCAATGATATATCTGATAAGGGGTTAATTTCCAAAATATATAAGGAACTCATACAACTTAACAGGAAAGACAAACAATCCAATTTAAAAAAATGGACAAAAGACCTAAATAGACATTTCTCCAAAGAGGACATACAGATGGCCAAGAAACATATCAAAAAATGCTCAGTCACTGATAATCAGAGAGATGCTAATTAAAATGACAATGAGGTGTCACTTCACACCTGTCAAAATAGCTACCATCAACGAATGACAAGTGCTGCTGAGGATGTGAAGTAAAGAGAACCCTAGTACACTGCTGGTGGGAATGCAGACTGGTGCAACCACTATGGCAAACAGTAGAGTTTCCTCAGAAAAATTAAATATAGAGCCACCATTTGTCCCAGTGATCTCACTTCTAGAGATATATCCTAAGCAACCTGAAATACCAATCAGAAAGAATATATGGACCCCTATTTTCATAGCAGTGCAATTTACAATAGCTAAGATCTGTAAACAGCCCAAATGCCCATTAGTAGATGAGTGGATAAGAAAGCTGTGGTACATTTATACCATGGAATACTATGCAGCAGTAAAAAAGAATATCTTACCTTTTGAGATAACATGGAGAGACCTGGAGAGTATCATGCTAAGTGAAATAAGTCAGTCAGAGTAAGACAAGTATCACATGATAGCATCATATCTGGAATCCTATATGATAAAAGCCTAATATGCAAATTGTCCCCTCAACCAGGAATTCTGCTGGGAGTTGACCACTTGCTATGATGTACACTGACCACCAGAGGGAGGCACAGAACATTGGCAGGTGGTGCTGGCAGCAGGCAGCAGTGGAGGTGCTGCAGGCCCCTATGGGTCCCAATGAGAGTGGGACTGGGACAGGATGGTGGAGCATGTGAGTGATGCCAGGCCAAGGCAGGTGCGAGCCAATGGTCGCCAGGCAGGGGCCCATTGCCCCGCCAATCCGATTGCCCTGCTGACACTGGGCTCTCAAGGCTGAGGGAACCATGCGGGGGCACAATACCTTGCAGATCCAATCACAGGGTGACCAGTGGTGGCAGCAGGGGACGGGGCTGTAGATTTGCTCCCTCAGCACTGATTGGTGGGGTGATCAAGCCCCACAGGCAGCAATGAGCAGCAGTGGAGGGGGGCAGGCAGCCAGGGGAAGGGAGTACCCAGCTGGCAGCCACTAGGGACCCTACCAGTGCACGGATTTTGTGAACTGGGCTTCTAAGTAATAAAATAAAGTGATGAATGGAGTAGATCCAGAGATATAGAAGTATGTAACAGAGTGCGGAATCTCGGAGAGAAGTTGGGGGAAGGTCAGTGGGTGGGAGGTAGTCAACCAACGACCTTGTATGCATACATGCATGGCCTTTGGACACAGACAATGGGGCAGTGAGGGCCTGGGAGATGGTAAAGGACTAAAAGAAAATGAAAGAGCTCTGTAAGAACTATCTGGCTTCATTTTTAAAAAGCAACATTAGAAATATAGGCATTGCAGAAGAGGAAGAGAGGGAGGCTGGAATGGAGAGTCTATTAAAACAAATAGTGGATGAGAACTTCCCAAATGTAAGAAAAGAACTATATCCTCAAATCCAAGAAGCAAACAAAACTAGTTACCTCAATCCAAAGAGGCCCTCTCCAAGGCACTTGGCATTAAAACTATCTAAAATTAATGACAAAGAAAAAATTTTCAAAGCAGCTAGGGGAAAGAAGGAAGTGACCTACAAAGGAAAACCCATTAGAATTTCATTCCATTTCTCAGCAAAAACTCTACAAGCCAGAAGAGTATGGAAGCAAATATTCAAACATCTGAAAGAGAAAAATTACCAGCCAGGAATAATACATCTAACAAAATTATCCTTTCAATATAAATGAGAAATAGAATTCCAAGACATACAGAAGCTGAGGGATTTGATCACTAGAAATCCTCAATTACAGGAAATACTCAAGGGAGTTATTCTACCTGAAACGAAGACCATAAGGTCACAACACGAGGAATATGATCACCAAAATCTTACAGCATAAACAGGGATAATTTTTGACAATCCTATATAATAAAAGCCTAGGTGGCACTGTACAACATCATCACAAGATGGCCGCCAAGACATTGTCACAATATGGCCACCACAAGATGGGCACCCTTACATCATCACAAGATGGCCGCCACAAGATGGGTGCCCTCACTTCATCACAAGATGGCTGTGAAAAGATGGCCACCACAAGATGGCTGGAAGGGGAGGGCAGTTTGGTGCAACTAGGCCTGCAGGGGAGGTAGTTGGGGGTGACCAGGCCTGCAGGGGAGGGCAGTTGGGGACAATCGGGCCGGCAAGGGAGGAAAGTTGGGGATGATCAGGCCGGCAGGGGAGCAGTTAGGCGTCAATCAGGCCAGCACAGGAGTGGTTAGGAGGGTGATCAAGCTGGCAGGCAGAAATGACTAGGGGCAATCAGGCAGGCAGGCAGGTGAGTGGTTAGAAGCCAGCATTCCCGGACTGTGACAAGTCCCCCAAGGTGTCTCAGATTGGAGAGGGTGCAGGCCAGGCTGAGGGACTCACACCCCCTGTGCATGAATTTTGTGCACTGAGCCTCTAGTCCAGTGGTTCTCAACCTGTGGGTCTCGACCCCTTTGGTTGTCGAATGACCCTTTCACAGGGGTAGCCTAAGACCATCCTGCATATCAGATATTTACATTACGATTCATAACAGTAGCAACATTACAGTTATGAAATAGCAACGAAAATAATTTTATGGTTGGGTCACAACTTGAGGAATTGTATTTAAAGGGCCAGAAGGTTGAGAACCACTGCACTAGTATAAACATAAAAGGGGATGGGATAAAAGTCTGAAATGGCAAAGGAGGATGAAGATCACGGGGGGGGGGGCGACCTATGGTATATATACAACTTTATTTGTTATAAACCTAATTATAAACACATACAAAAATTCCCAAAGGAGGACACACAGCTTAAAAAAAGAGAAAACAAAATTAAATATGGAACTGCCATTTGACCCAGTGATCTCACTTCTAGGAATATATCATAAGGAACCCAAAACACCAATCAGAAAGAATGTATGCACCCCTATGCTCATAGCAGCACAGTTTACAATAGCTAAGATCTGGAAACAACCAAAGTGCCCATCAGTAGATGAGTGGATATAAAAGTTGTGGTACATTTATACCATGGAATACTATGCAGCAGTAAAAAAGAAAGATGTCTTACCCTTTGAGACAGCATAGAGGTCCCTATAGAGTATTTTGCTAAGCAAAATAAGCCAGTCAGAGAAAAACAAGTATCATATTATCTCACTCATATGTAGAATCTAATGAACAAAATAAAGTGATGAACAAAATAGATCCAGAGACATAGAAACATGAAACAGACTGTTGAATCTCAGAGGGAAGGCAAGGGTGGGTGGATGGATGTGAAGAAATCAACCAAAGAAGTTGTACGCATATATGCATAATCCATGGACACAGACAATAGGGTGGTGAAGGCCTGGAGTGGGGTGCAGGGGCATGCTAGAAGGGCTTAAAGAGGGAAAAAAGAAGATGTTTGTAATACTTTCAATGATAAAGTTTAAAAACACAGAGAAAATAAATATGGAATACCACCAAATAAAATCAACAGATAGAAACACAAAGGAAAAGAACCAATGGAGGCAAAGAGCTACCAGAAAACAAAAGATAAAATCACTATAGGAAATCCTCATATATATATATATATAGCCAGTGACCAGAATGCCAGAATGAATGGAACGACTTGTCACTATGATGCCCACTGTGGTTGGTCAACCGGCCTGATCAGGGGTGGGGTCAACTGGCCAGCCACTCGTGGCCCTTCCCCCAGCCAGCCCTGCCATTGGGGTGGGCTGGCCAGACCCCACCCATGCATGAATTCATGCACTGGGCCTCTAGTACATTAATATTTACCCTAAATGTAAATGTTATGAATTCACCAATAAAGAGGCACAGAGTAGCAGAGTGGATAAAGAAACAAAACCTATCCATTTGCTGCCTAAAAGAGACACATCTAAGTTACAAAGACAAAGGTATATTCAATGTAAAAGGTGAAAAATGATTCTCTAAGCAAATAACATCCACAGAAAAGCAGGTATAGCTATACTTATACCTGACAAAAAAGAATTCAAGATTGCAATGATAATAAGAGACAAAGATGGATACTATATAATGATAAAGGCAACACTATATCAAGAAAACATAACACTTCTTAATATGTATGTGTGGGGAAGCACAGAACTTGGTTGAAATGTCTGTAAGGAGGATTCTCTGAAAGGTAGGGGGCCTCTGAGAGGACCTTGCCGAAGGCAGTAGCCCTTACCTTGACTTTTCCAAACAAGTCTGATCCTCCGGGGTGTTTTGCTAGAATCTCTATGTTTAGTCTTTTTTTAAAAAAAATATATATTTTATTGATTTTTCACAGAGAGGAAGGGAGAGAGATAGAGAGAGAAACATCCATCAGCTGCCTCCTGCACACTCCCCACCGGAGGTGTGCCCACAACCAAGGCACATGCCCCCGACCGGAATCGAACCCGGGATCCTCCAGTCCGCAGGCGACGCTCTATCCACTAAGCCAAACCGGCCACGGCATACTCGTTTTTTTATGTTTAGATTTTAAAGACGTGACCTTGTAGAAGCATATACTTTCTCAAGGATACTTACCCTGCTAATTGTATCTCGAGGTTAATTTTAATTCAAGCTGTTATGACAATAAAAGCCAAAGGAGGCAGGTGAACAGGGCCACTTGGTGACAATAGTCAAGTAGTTCCTTAGCTGCTCTTTCATAGAAACGTGGGTTAGAGCAATCTGTTCACCTGTCACTCAGGGTCTACCGGTCAACCCTGACATGTATACACCCAAATAAGGACCACTGATCTAAATAAAACAGCTAATCACAGAACTAAAGGGGGAAACAGATCAAAACACACCGTACATAATATTTCATTAACAGCTCTAGACAGTTCAACCAAACAGATAATCAATAAATAAATATTGGTCTCAAATGAAACACTAGACCAAATGGACATAATTTTGACATTTACAGAACCTTTCTTTTAAAAAAAATGTTTATTGTTGATAATAATACAGATGTCCCTTTTTCTCCCCATTGTCCCCCTCTGCCTGGTTCCCTCTCCTCCCCAAGGCTTCACCAGCCTATTGTCTGTATTTATACATAATGCAAATGTATATTTAAGTTCTTTGGTGAATCTCTTCCTGCTCCACCCCTCCCCCTTCCATCTGAGATTCCTCAGTCTGATCCATGTTCCCATGCTTCTATTTCTATATTATTCATTAGTTTATTTTGTTCATTAGATTCTTTGTTCATTTATTTTGATTTTTAGATTCAATTGTTGATAGATATGTATTTATTGCCATTTTAGTGTTCCTATTTTTTTTTTATCTTTTTCCCCTTCTTCTACTTACTAACTTCTTTTCTCCTGATGCTTTTAAGATTCTCTCTTTGTCTTTAACCTTTGGCATTTTAATTCTGATGTATCGTGATGTGGGTCTCTTAGGGTACTTCTTGTTTGGAAAACTCTGTACTCCCTGGACTTAGAAGTCTGTTTATTTCATCAGTTAGGAGAAGTTTTCTGTTATTATTTCTTCAAATGGATTTTCAATATCTTGCTCTCTCTTCTCTTTTTGGCATCCCCATAATGTGAATGCTGGTAAGCTTGAAGTTGTCCCAGAAGCTCCTAAAACTGGCTTCATATTATGGGGGTTCTTTTTTATGTTTCACTCTTATGATAGGGTGTGCTTTCCTTCCTCATATTATAAATTATTAACTTGGTTCTTGGAATACCCTACTGGTGAATCCCTGTAAATCAATATTTATTTCATTTAGTGTATGGTTACTTTCTGACTGGTCCTTTTTCATGTCTTTGAACTTCTCACTAAGATACTTGAAATTCTCACAAGTCCCTTGAAGCTCTCATTAGGATCCTTGAGCAACCTAATAACTATTGTTTTGAGCTCTGTATCTAGTAGTTTGTTTGCTTCCATATAATTTAGTTCTTTTTTTCTGGAAATTTCTTCTGTTCTTTCATTTGTGACGTGTTTCTTTGTCTCCTCATTTTGGCTGCTTCCCTGAGTTTGTTTCTATGTATTAGATAGAGTTGCTATGTCACCTGGAATTGATAGAGTGGCTTTGTGTAAAAGATGTCCTCTAAGGCCCAGTGGATCAGCCTCCACAGTCACCTGAGTTGGGCACTTTAGGTGCACTCCAGTGTGGGATGTGTGCCCAGTCTTATTGTAGTTGAGGCTTGATAGCTGTTGATGTCACTATGAGGAACTGACATCCAGGCCGACTGGCTGTGAGGACCAGCTATAACTACAGAGGTGTTGTGCAGGAGACACCCCTATGGAGTAAGACTAGCTTCAGTGGGGCTTAGGTGCTTAATGAGTCTGTCCCTTGGGTGTGCCACTCAAGGATGTGTAAAGTTGTAACATGGTATAGTCTGAAGTTGTCCACTGGGTGCACTGGCTCTGATGCCTCCCAGGAGGTGCAAAGTCAGCTACTGCCTGTAGCCACCCCGCAGGAACCACAGTATGATCTGCAGATTGCAGCCACTTGTGTTGGGCCTTGAAGTGCCCAGGTGAGGCCAAGCTGTCTTGGACCTCTATTGATAGGTATGGGGCATAGTGGAGCCAGTTGTTGCTTGCTTGAGAGATTTTAGGAAAGTCTAAAGCCTAAGTGAGGACAATCCATTCATAGGGAAAAGCCACTGCATACAGATTGAATGGGGTTGAAAATTGGATAAGGCAGTGTTTCAGGGAATCACCAGAGTGGAGTGAACAGTGTGAGCCAGGAAGATGGAAACTTATATATGGCTGCCTGTCAGCTCTGCAGTGTGGGAGGTCTCAGCACAGGAACAAGGACATCTGCAAGCACCCCTGTCTGGGAGAAAGCCATCCCTGGGTTCTTTCTCTGAAGGCAGACAATCCAGTTCCTCTTCATATGTCCTTGCCTCCCCTAAGCCATTGCCCCTGCACTTGAGAGTTTAGAGGGAGCATGTCCATGTAAGTTCATGTACCAGGCCTTTGAGAGAAACTGCCTGGGTCTCCAGCAGCCTCCATGTTATTAAGCCACAATCTCTCCTGGTTTTTACAGTCCAAAGTTATGGGGACTTCTCTTTCTAGCTCTTAAAAGCTGGGCTGGGGCTCTGGTGTGGGTCTGGGACCCATTGATCCTCATGGAACACCTAAGCAGACAAGATATCCCTCTGGTTGAAGATAATGCCACATGTGGCTGTCAGACTAGCCAGTTCCATACTTCTGCCCCTCCTACCACTCTCTGTGTGTTTTTTCTTTACTTCTCTAGTTGTAGGACTTCCATTCTGCTAGCTTTCCAGCGGTTCTGAATGATGGCTGTTCTGTATTTTAGTTGTAATTTTGATGTGGATGTGGGAGGTGGCAAGTACCAGCATTTACCTAGGCTGTCATTCTGGTTCTCTCCAGATATTACAGAACTTATCATCCCAGAACATCAGATAATACATTCTTCTCCTGTGCACATGGAACATTCGCAAGGATAGACCATATGTTGTATCACAAAACTAACATCAACAAATTCATGAAGATTGAAATTATACAAAGCATATTCTCTGACCATGATGCCTTGAAATTAGAAATACACTGCAAAAATGCAGACAAATGCATTAAGGAAATGCACAAATATGTGAATATTAAACAGCATACTACTAAAAAATAACTGGGTCAAAGAATAAATAAAAGATAGATAAAATGATATATAGAAAAAATTGAGAATGACAATACAACACATAAAAACATCTGGGAGAGAGAACCAAGATGGCAGCATGGGTAAACACCTGTACTTGCTGCCTCTCACAACCACATCAAAACTACAACTAAAAGAAAAGACGACTACCATCTAGAACTGTGGGAAAGCTGTCTGAGTGGAAGTTCTACAACTAAAAGGAAAGAAAAAAGTGCATTGAGATGGGTAGGAGGTGTGGAGATGCGAAGGCGCACACGGAAAAGGCTGGCAACTGGGTGCACTGTTGTTTTTTCTTCAATCAGGAGGGAGATACAAGCTCCTGATTGTGCTGAACTCCAGTTCTGGACGAGACTCTGGGGAACCAGACTCATGCGGAGAGAAACTGGACTGTCTGGCATCGGGCCAGAATGTGAGGGCAGCTTTCTCTCAGAGGTGCTTACAGCGATCATTGTTCCTGTGTAGGGGCGCTGAACGTAGAGACGTGGGGACAACTCCAGTGCAGGGCTGACTGGCAGCCATTGCTGTTTGCTCCACCCTGGTGATTCCCTGAGATCCCGCCCCACCCAATTTACAACCCCACCCAAGCTGTGCAGGGCAGCTTTTGCATATGAATGGCCTGTCATTTCTCAGCTTAAAACATTTCAAACTGCAGCTGGGTCAGAGTGCCTCAAAGCTTCCAAAAGAAGGCCAAAGGCCAGGCAGCAGCAGCCTGCCTTGTTTCACAGCTGGGCCTCATCTGGGCACTTCCAAACCCCATACAAAAAGGAGGTTTGTATCTTTCTGTAGCTCCTGCTGGGTGGCCTCAGGCAGTGGCTGACTTTGCATCTCCTTGGAGATCCAAGAGCCAGTGTACCCAGTGGTCAGTGTAAGAGCATACCGGATTACAACTCTTCACATTCATAAGCACTCAAGGGGCAGACTCAGTGAGCACCGAAGCCCAATCAAAGCAAGCCCTGCTCCATAAGGGTGTCTCATGTACAGCAGTCCTTCCATTGTAGACATAGCTGGTCCTCATAGCCAATTGGTCTGGAGGTCAATTACTCCCAGTGACACCAACAGCAATCAAGGCTTAACTACAACAAGACTGTGCACACAGCCCACAAAGGGGTGCACTAAGAATATCCATCTCAGGTGATTGGGGAGGCTGAGCCACTGGGCCTATAGGACACGTACCACACAAGGCCACTCTATCAACACAGGGAAGCAGCCAAAATAACATGTCACAAATGACAGAAATGGGGGAAAGAAAACTACTGGATATAGAGTTCAAAACCACAATTATAAAGTTACTCAAGAAGCTTCTAAAAACCTCTGAGGAACTTAGTGAGACGTTAAACTATATTAGTGAGAATGCTAAAAATAATGGAAAAGGACCAGTCAGAAATTAAGCATACACTGACTGAAATAAAGAATAATATACAGGGATTCAACAGTAGACTAGAGGATCCCAAGAATCAAATCGAAGATTTGAAATACAAAGAAGCAAAAAATACCCAGCCAGAAGAGCAAAAAGAAAAAAGAATCCAAAAACATGAAAATAGTGTAAGGAGCCTCTGGGACAAGTTCAAGCATATCAACATCCAAATTATGGGGGTTCCAGAAGAAGAGAGAGAGCAAGATATTGAAAACCTATTTGAAGAAATAATGACAGAAAACTTCCCCTACCTGGTGAAAGAAATAAACTTACAAGTCCGGGAAATGCAGAGAACCCCAAACATGAGGAATCCAAAGAGGACCACACCAAGACACATCATAATTAAAATGCCAAGAGCAAAAGACAAAGAGAGAGAATCTTAAAAGCAGCAAGAGAAAAACAGTTAGTTACTTACAAGGGAGTACCCATATGACTGTGAGCTGATTTCTCAACAGAAACTATGCAGGCCAGAAGGGAGTGGCAAGAAGTATTCAGAGTGATGAATAGCAAGAACCTACAACCAAGATTACTCTACCCAGCAAAGCTATCATTTAGAATTGAAGGCCTCATAAAGAGCTTCACAGACAAGAAAAAGCTAAAGGAGTTCATGACCACCAAACCAGTATTTTATGAAATGCTGAAGGGTATTCTTTAAGAAGAAGAAGAAGAAGAAGAAGAAGAAGAAGAAGAAGAAGAAGAAGAAGAAGAAGAAGAAGAAGAAGAAGAAGAAAGTAAAGATAAAAAATTATGAACAACAAAGTGACAACAAATACATAAATATCAACAAGTGAATCTAAAAATCAAATGAATAAAAAACCCTGATGAACAGAATAAAGTGATGAATGTAATAGAATCAGGGGCATGGAAAGGGAGTGGGCTGACAATTCTTGGGGGGGAAGATGGTGAGGGGGGTGTGGGAAGAGGATGTGGAGGGTGTGGGAAGAGATTGGACAAAAATCACACCTATGGACGAGTACAGTGAGGGGTGAAGGCATGGAGTGGGGTGGGAACCAGGGGGAGAAGAGCTATGGGGGGAAAAAGAGGAACATCTGTAATAATGTGAACAATAAATATTTAAAAAAAAAATCTGGGATGCAGTGAAAGCAGTTACAGGGAAGTCTATATCATTATAGGCCAGTGATGGCGAACCTTTTGAGCTCGGCGTGTCAGCATTTTGAGAAACCCTAACTTAACTCTGGTGCCGTGTCACATATAGAAATTTTTTGATATTTGCAAGCATAGTAAAACAAATATTTATATTTTTGATGTTTATTTTATATATTTAAATGCCATTTAACAAAGAAAAATCAACCAAAAAAAATGAGTTCAGGTGTCTCCTCTGACAAGCGTGTCATAGGTTCGCCATCACTGTTAGGTTGATCTCAAGAAACAGGAGAATTCCCAAGTAAACAGCATAAAAGTACATCTTAAAGAACTAGGAAAAGAAGAACAAAAGCAACACAAAGTCAACAGAAGAAAGAAGTTTAGAGCAGAATAAAATGAAATAGAGAACAAAAAGACTATACAAAAAACCTATTAAATCAAAGAGCTGGTATTTTGAAAGGATTAATAATATTGGCAAGCCCATGGTAAGACTCACTAATAAAAAAGTGGAAAAGACCCATATAAACAAAATCAGAAATGAGAGAGAAGTCACCACAGACTTCAAAGATATATTATGAAAGACTTTATGCCACCAAATTCAATAACCTAGAAGAAATGGATAAGTTCCTAGGAATATATAACCTTCTTAAGCTAAATCATGAAGAATTGGAAATCTAAATGGGCTGATCAGCAGTTAGGAAATTAAAACAACAATCAAAATCCTCCCCCAAACCAAAATTCCAGGACCAGATGGCTTCATCAGTGGATTCTACAAGATGTTCAAAGAAAATTTAAAACCTATCTTTCTCAAAATCTCCCAAAAAAATTTAGAAGAGGCAATACTCTCTAACACATTCTATGAGGCTACTATAACCCTGACAGCAAAACTTGGCAAAAATAATACAAAAAAGAAAACTATAGACAAATATCCCTGATGAATACAGACGCAAATATCCTAAACAAAATACTAGCAAATTGAATACAATAGTATATCCAAAAAATGACACATCATGATCAAATGGAGTTTATTCCAGGGGCACAGGATGGTTCAACATTCTCAAATCAATCAATGTAATACATCACATTAACAAAAGAAAGGATAAAAATCATATGATCTTATCAGTAGATGCAGAAAAAGCATTTGATAAGGTACAACATCCATTTATGATTAAAACAATCAGTAAAATAGGAATAGAAGTAAAGAACCTCAACATAATAAAGGCCATATATGATAAACCCTCAGCTAAAATCATTCTCAATGGTGAAAAACTGAAAGCTTTTCCTCTAAGATCAGGAACAAGACAAGGATGTCCATTCTCATCTCTCTCATTCAACTTATTGCTGGAAGTCCTAGCAGAGCAACAAGGCAAGAGAAAGAAATAGAAGACATCTAAATAGGTAATGAAAAAGTTAAACTGTCACTTTTGCAAACAACCAGATACTGTATATAGAGAACCCTAAACACTCCACTAAAAAATTATTAGAAACAATAAACAAATAAAAGAGATTAAAAATGGCAGAAGATTAAGTGGATGCTGCATGGACATGCTCCCAGGAACAAACAGGAATTATAACTAAAATACAGAAACACTTCCTGAATACTTAAGGTAAGATTGGCTGGAGAGAACCTTGATATCTGAGGACCAAAGGTGGAGACCACATAGAGATTGGTAGGAGGGGTGCAGGTGCCAAAGGGCTGGCCAGGGCCCCACAGACAGCAACTGAAGTTCCATAGAGATATCTCAGCTGTGGGGGTTTGCCACTGAGAGCTCTTGGATCTAATCCCCAAGTTGGGTCCCCCAGAAGAGAGCACCAGAACTGAGGAGACCCACAAAACATCTGACTGTGAAAAGTAGCAGGGTTGCTCTCTGCCAGGAAGTGATGGCTGAAAAATTCAGGCACCTTTGTAAACAGCCAATGCACAAAATTCCCTGTGGAGCCACCCACATGGTGTTCCAGCAGAAGGAGGGCAGAGTGGACTGGAACTGTGTGAGCAGAAGGCAGGATTGGGGACCCAGGGATTAGAGATCAGAAGGCAGATACTCCCAGATTCCTGGGCTGAGTCATTCCCTCACACAACAGAGGACATCTTTCCCACACAGACATTTGCCTTGCCTAGGGGGGAAGACAGAAGACCCACCCTATTGGAAAACACCTTGCCCTGAAGCCACTTGAAAGACTAAAAAGAATAATTATCCTCCAGGCAATAGCAACTGCATTACTTTGTTAAAAAAAAAAATCTCTCCTCACAACTGAGGAGCATTGCCTGGGGGCGGGGGGGGGGCAATTCAAATCGGAATTCTATCAGCCTGTAGGCAGAGGTGGACTCTGGAGGCTTTGAGTCTTTGCCTGATCTAATTAGTCAAAAACATCCTTTGACACTGTCCTGCACTAGAAATTGAAAGGCATAGAGGATCTACCTAAAACATAGTCACAAATTCAAACAGACATCCAAAATGAGGAGCTAAAGAAAAAAAAAAAAACCAAATGAAAAAATTAGAGAATTATCCAGAAGAAGAGATAAATGAAGCAGAGATAAGAAATTTATCTCAAACAGAGTTCAGAGTAATGATGGTAAAGATGTAAAACAGCATAAAAAAAGATATAGTAACTATGTAAAAAGAACAGTCAGAAATAAAGAATGACATAACACAACTGAAGAACACATTGCAAGGAATATACAGCATATTAGGGGAAGCTGAACCTGAATCAGTAATTTAGAAGTCAGGATTGAAAAAAAATCACAAGACAATCAGAGAACCAAAAAGAAAAAAAGAAAAAAACAAAACAATTACAAAACAGGAGGACAGCTTATGGAAGCTGTAGGACAACGTGAAAAGTAACAATATAAGCATAGCAGGACTGCAACAAGACGCAGAAGGGGAGAAAAGGATAGAAAACATATTTGAAGAAATAATGGCAGAAAACTCCACTAAGCTGGTAAAGGAAAAAGTCACACAAGTTGGGGAGGCACAGAGAAAACCAAGCAAGAAGGACCCAAACAGGCCCATGCCCAGGCATATCATAACTTAAATGCCAAAAATTAAAGACAAAGATAGAGTCTTAAAGGCAACAAGATAAAAGCATGCTGTTATCTACAAAGGTGTTTCCATAAGGATGACACATAATTTCTCATCAGAAACTCTACAAGACAGAAAAGAATGGCATGAATTACTCAAGGTAATGAAAAGCAAGATTCTGAAACCAAGATTACTATATCCACCAAGGTTATCATAGTAAATAGTCAAATAAAGAGTTTCACAGAAAAAAAGAAAAAAAGCTAAAGGAGTACATTATAAGAATTGCTGAGGTGACTGCTGTAATGAGAAGAAGAAAGAGAGATAGAAACATAGGCATACCGAACTTTAAATCAACGCAGCAGATCCAAACAACAGCAGCCTCCTGAGCACCACACCCTCTGTCTGAGGAACAGCAGCTGTACGTGAAACTTCCCCCAGCAGCCAGAAGAGCTACCACAGCTGTGAACAGCACCCACCAGAGGAGCTGCTGCCAACTGAGAAGGAGCTGCTACTGCAACCGCCCAAAGAGCAACCACAGCCCAAGGAGTCACTGCCACCAAGGGAGCAGCCACTGAACGACTCAACGTCTAGATATGTCAGTGAGATCAAACATGGGTAGACAAAGAAACCCCCAAAGGAAAGAAAAAGAGGACTCGCCAGAAAAGCAGCTAAGTGATACAGAGGCATGCAACATGACCGAAAAAGAATTCAAATAAGGGTCCTAGAGTTCATAAACTGGACGGAGGAAAAAATCAATAACATATGCAAGAAGCTAGAAGAAACAGATGAAAATCAACAACTTAAGTAAGACCCAAGAAGAAATGAAGAGTGATATAGGTGCAATAAAAAAACACCATTGAAAGTATCAACAGTAGACTAGGAGAAGCGGAGGACTGAATTAGTGAATTAGAAGACAAGGAAGCAAAACACACACAAACTGTACTGCAATTGGAGAAAAAAATTAAAAGACAGGAGGAGAGCCTAAGGGAGCTTTGGGACAACATGAAACGAAACAACATACGAATAATAGGGGTGCCAGAACAAAAGAAAGAGGAACAAGGATTAGAAAACCTACTCGAAGAAATAATATCAGAAAACTTCCCTGAGGTGGGGAAGAAAAAAGTCACACAAGCCCAGAGAGTCCCAAACAAGGTGAACCCGAAAAGACCCACACCAAGACACATCATAATTACCATTGCAAATGTTCAGGACAAAGAGAGAAACTTAAAGGCTGCAAGAGAGAGATGGAAAGTTACATACAAGGGATCTCCCATTAGATTATCAAATGATTTCTCAACAGAAACACATCAGGCCAGAAAAGAATGGACAGAAATTTACAAAGTGATGCAAAGCAAAAGACTGAATCCAAGAATACTCTATCCAGCAAGGCTATCATTAAAAATTGAAGGGGAAATAAGAAGCTTCACAGACAAAAAAAGACTAAGGGAGTTTATCACCACCAAGCCGGCAATGCAAGAAATGCTCAAGGGACTGGTGTAAAAAGAAGAAATAAAAAGCTCAGAAAGAAAACAGCCACACAAAAAAAGAAATGGCTACAAACAAGTACCTTTCAATAATAACTTTAAATGTAAACGGACTAAATGCTCCAAACAAAAGACATCGAGTGGCTGAATGGATAAAAAAAACATGACCCATACATCTGCTGTCTACAAGAGACCCACCTCATTAAAAGGGACTCACACAGACTGAAAGTGAAGGGATGGAAAAATATCTTTCAGGCAAATGGAAAGGAAAAGAAAGCTGGGGTAGCAATACTTATATCGGACAAAATAGACCTCAAAGTGAAGGCCATAACAAGAGATATGGAAGGCCACTTCATAATCCTAAAGGGATCAATACAACAAAAAGATATAACCCTGGTAAACATATATGCACCCAATGCAGGAGCACCCAAATTCACAAAAAAACTCCTGGAAGATATCAAAGGAGAGATCAACAACAATGCAATCATAGTAGGGGACTTTAATATACCACTGACAGCACTGGATAAGTCCTCTAGACAAACAATCATCAAAGATACAGCAATCCTAAATGACTCACTAGATCAGATGGACTTAATAGACATCTTCAGAACACTTCACCCCAATGCCACAGAATATACATTCTACTCAAGTGCTCATAGCACATATTCAAAAATAGACCATATATTGAGTCACAAGCAAAGTATCCCCAAATTCAAGAAGATTGAAATCATAAAAAGCGTCTTCGCAGACCATGATGGCATAATATTAGAAATAAACTACAATAAAAACAAACCAAAATACTCAAACACCTGGAAGCTGAATAGAATGCTATTAAATATTGATTGGGTTACCAATGAAATCAAAGTAGAAATTAAAAACATCGTGGAAACTAATGACAATGAAAACACAACAATCCAAAACCTATGGGACACAATGAAAGCAGTCCTGAGAGGGAAGTTTATAGCTCTACAGGCCTATCTCAAAAAACAAGAAAAAATGGTAGTAAATCATCTAACTCTACAACGCAAAGAATTAGAAAGACAGCAACAAGAAAAGCCCAGAGTGAGCAGAAGGAAGGAGGTAATAAAGATTAGAGCAGAAATAAATGACATAGAGACCAAAAAACAATACAGAAAAGCAATGAAAACAAGAGCTGGTTCTTTGAAAGGATAAACAAGATTGACAAACCTCTAGCCAGACTCACCAAAAAGCAGAGAGAGAGGACCCAAATAAACAAAATCAGAAACGATAGAGGCGAAATAACAACAGACCCCACAGAAATACAAATGATTGTTAAAAAATACTATGGACGGCTCTACTCCAACAAACTAGACAACATGGAGGAAATGGACAAATTCCTAGAAATACAACATTCCAAAACTCAATCAGGAAGAATCTAAAAATCTCAACAGGCCAATAACTATGGAAGAAATTGAAGCAGTCATCAAAAAGCTTCCATCAAACAAAACCCCAGGACCAGACGGCTTCACAGGGGAGTTTTACCAAACATTCAAGGAAGAACTAAAACCTATCCTCCTCAGACTATGTCAAAAGATCCAAGAGGAAGGAACACTTCCAAGCTCATTCTATGAAGCCAGCATCACCCTAATACCAAAACCAGGTAAAGACAACACAATGAAAGAGAATTACAGGCCAATATCCCTCATGAACATAGATGCCAAAATCCTCAACAAAATCTTAGCAAATCAGATCCAGCAGTACATCAGAAAGATCATACACCATGACCAAGTAGGATTTATCCCAGGGATGCAAGGATGGTACAATATCCGCAAATCAATAAACGTGATACATCACATAAACAAATTGAAAGAAAAAAACCACATGGTCATATCAATTGATGCAGAAAAAGCATTTGACAAAATTCAACACCCATTTTTGATAAAAACTCTCAGTAAGGTGGGAGTCGAAGGGTCATACCTCAACATAATAAAAGCCATATATGACAGGCCCACAGCCAACATCATACTCAATGGACAAGAACTAACACCATTTCCCCTAAGAACAGGAAGAAGACAGGGATGCCCACTCTCACCACTCCTGTTCAACATAGTACTGGAAGTATTAGCCATCGCAGTTAGGCAAGAAGAAGAAATAAAAGGCATCCAAATTGGAAAAGAGGAAGTAAAACTGTCCTTATTAGCAGACGACATGATATTATACATACAAAACCCTAGAGACTCGATCAAAAAGCTACTAGACTTAATACATGAATTTGGCAATGTAGCAAGATACAAAATTAACCCCAAGAAATCTGAGGCATTTCTATACAACAGTAGTGAACTTTCAGCCAGAGAGATTATAAAAACAATCCCGTTTACCATCGCACCAAAAAAATTAAGCTACCTAGGAATAAACTTAACTAAAGAGGTAAAAGACCTCTACTCAGAAAACTACAAGACGTTGAAAAAATATATAGAGGAAGACATAAACAGATGGAAGAACATACCGTGTTCATGGATTGGTAGAATCAACATCATTAAAATGCCCATACTACCCAAAGCAATCTATAAATTCAACGCACGTCCCATTAAAATACCAACGGCATACTTCATAGATCTAGAACGAACTCTCCAAAAGTTCATCTGGAATAAAAAAAAGACCCCGAATAGCTGCAGCATTCCTGAAAAAGAACAAAGTAGGTGGGATCTCAATACCAGATATCAAGCTGTATTACAAAACCACTGTTCTCAAAACTGCCTGGTACTGGCACAAGAATAGGCATATAGATCAATGGAATAGAATAGAGAGCCCAGAAATTGGCCCGAACCAAAATGTTCAATTAATATTTGACAAAGGAGGCAAGAACATAAAATGGAGCCAAGATAGTCTCTTCAATAAATGGTGTTGGGAAAATTGGGCAGATATATGCAAGAAAATGAAACTAGACCACCAACTTACACCATACACAAAAATAAACTCAAAATGGATAAAGGACTTAAATGTATGACAGGAAACCATAAAAATTCTAGAAGAATCCAAAGGCAACAAAATCTCAGACATATGCCGAAGCAATTTCTTCACTGATACAGCTCCTAGGGCACTTGAAACTAAAGAAAAAATGAACAAATGGGACTACATCAAAATAAACAGCTTCTGCACACTAAAAGAAACCATCAACAAAACAACGAGAAAACCCACTGTGTGGGAAAACATATTTGCCAATGTCATATCTGATAAGGGCCTAATCTCCAAAATTTATTGGGAACTCATACAACTTAACAAAAGGAAGATAAACAATCCAGTCAAAAAATGTTCAAAGGATCTAAATAGACACCTTTCAAAAGAGGTCATTCAGAAAGCCAACAGACATATGAAAACATGCTCAAAGTCACTAATCATCCGAGAGATGCAAATCAAAACAACAATGAGGTACCATCTCACACCTGTCAGACTGGCTATCATCAACAAATCAACAAATGACAAGTGCTGGCAAGGATGTGGAGAAAAAGGAACACTTGTGCACTGCTGGTGGGAATGCAGACTGGTGCAGCCACTATGGAAGACAGTATGGAGTTTTCTTAAAAAACTGAAAATGGAACTCCCATTTGACCCTGTGATCCCACTTCTAGGAATATATCCCAAGAAACCAGAAACACCAATCAGAAAGGATATATGCACCCCTATGTTCATAGAAGCACAATTCACCATAGTTAAGATCTGGAAACAGCGTAAGTGCCCATCATTAGATGAATGGATTAGAAAACTGTGGTACATCTACACGATGGAATACTATGCTGCTCTAAAAAGGAAGGAACCCTTACCATTTGCAACGGCATGGATGGAACTGGAGAGCATTATGCTAAGTGAAATAAGCCAGTCAATGAAGGAAAAATACCACATGATCTCACTCATTCATGGATAATAGAGACCATTATAAACTTTTGAACAATAATAGATACAGAGGCAGAGCTGCCTCAAACGGATTGTCAAACTGCAGTGGGAAGGCCGGGGAGGGTTGGGGGACAGTAGTTAGGGGTGTAAGAGATCAACCAAAGGACTTGTATGCATGCATATAAGCATAACCAATGGACATAAGACACTGGGGGATAGGGGAGGCTAGGGGACTGTCTAGGGCGGGGGCAGGGGGAAATGGACACATATGTAATAAATACCCTTTGTATTACTTTAAGCAATAAAAAATTAATTAATTAATTAATTAATTAATTAATTAAAAAAATGGACAAAGACTAAAACAGACACTTCTCCAATAAGGACATACTGATGGCCAAGAGACATATGAATGAATGCTCAAAGTCACTAATCAACTGAGAGATGCAAATCAAACTGACAATGAAATACCATCTCACACCTGTCAGAATGTCTATCATCAACAAAGCAATAAATAACAACTGCTGAGAAGGATATGGAGAAAAGGGAACCCTAGTACACTGCTGGGGAGAATGTAGACTGGTGAAACCATTATGGAAAGCAGTATGGCATTTCCTCAAAAAATTAAATATGGAACTGCCATTTGACCCAGTGATCTCACTTCTAGGAATATATCCTAAGAAACCCGAAGCACCAGTCAGAAAGAATGTATGCACCCCTATGTTCATAGCAGCACAATTTACAATAGCTAAGATTGGGAAACACCCCAAGTGCCCATCAGTAGATGGGTGGATAAGAAAGCTGTGGTACATTTACACCATGGAATACTATGCAGCAGTAAAAAAGAAGAATCTCTTACACTTTGATACAGCATGGAGGTTCCTGGAGAGTATCAGCTAAGTGAAATAAGTCAGTCAGAGAAAGAGAAGTATCACATTATCGCACTCATATGTGGAATCTAATGACCAAAATAAACTGATGAACAGTATAGATCCAGAGACATGGAAGCATGGAACAGAGTGCGGAATCTCAGAGGGAATGTCGGGGAGGGTGGGTGGTTGAAAGGTAATCAACAAAAGACCTTGTAGTCACATTTGCATAACCCATAGACACAGACAATAGGGTGCTGAAGGCATGGGGTGGGGAGTGGGGGTACAGGGGAGGGTTGGAGGAAGTCAATCGGGGAAACAGAGACATATTTAGTACTTTCAACAATAAAAAATTATTTAAAAAACTAAACAAATACAGTCAAGTTGCAGAATACAAATTATTGTGCAAAAATCCATTGCCTTCCTGTATACTAACAACAAACCCTCAGAACAAGAAATTAAAAAAAAAATTCCTTTTGCAATTGCAACAAAAGAATAAAATGCCTAGGAATAAACTTAACAAAGAATGCAAAAGACCTAGATACTGAAAATTATAAAACCTTACTAAAAGAGATTTTAAAAAGACACATCAAAATGAAAAAAAAATATTTATATTCTGTGTTCAGGGATTGGAATAATCAACATACTTAAAATAGCCATATTACCCAAAGCAGTATACAGATTTAATGCAATCCCCATCAAAATCCCAATGTCATTTTTAAAAAATAAAGAGACCAGGAAATCATCAGATTTGTATGGAACCACAAAAGACACCTGATGGCTAAAGCAACCTGAGAAAAAAGAACCAAGCTGGAAGTATCAAGCAACTTGACTTCAAATTATACTACAGAGTTATAATCAAAATAACATGGTACTGGCAGAGAAACAGACACACAGATCAATGGAACAGAATAGAAATCCCAGTTATAAAACCACATGTATATGGACAGGTAATTTTTGACAAGGAGCCAGAATCATACAATGGAGTAAACATAGTCCTTTCATAAATGGTGCTGGTAAAATTGGAAAGTCACATGCAAGTGAATGAAACTGGATTGCAGTTTATCTCCATGTACAAAAATTAATTTAAAATGGATCAAAGACCTAAATACAAGACCTGAAACAGTAAGTTACATAGAATACAATATAGGTACCAATCTTGTGGACCTTGGTCATAGACAACATTTTATGAACTTGACCCCAAAGGCAAGGGAAGTAAAAGCAAAAATAAATTAATGGGACTATATCAAACTAGAAAGCTTCTGCAGAGCAACAGAAAGTGACAACAAAACAATGAAGCAGCCAACCAAGTAGAAGATGATATTTGCAAACAGTAGCTCTAAAAAAGGTTTAATTTCCAAAATATATAAAGATCTCATAAAACTCAACACCAAACAAACAACACAATAAAAAAAAGTGGGCAGAAGACGTAAAAATATAGCTATCCCAAGAAGACATATGAACAGCTAATAGTTATAAGAAAAGATGTTCAACCTCACTGGCAATTAGGGAAATGCAAATAATAACTACAATAAGACACTACCTTACACCTTTTAGAGCAGCCTTTATCAACAAGACAAGCAATAACAAGTATTGGAGAAGTGGAAAAAAGAGAATCCTCATTCACTGCTGGTGGGAATGCAGACAACCACTATGGAAAGCAGTCTGGCAATACCTCAAAAAATTAAGAATATAGTTACTATATGTGCCAGCAATCCCTCTTCTGATTACATAGTCTACAACCTGGAAATCATGTGTTCAAAAAGATATATGTACCCCTATGTTCATTGCAGCTTTATTTACAGTGGCCAAGAGATGGAAACAACCAAAGTGTTTTGCAATAGAGGACTAGATAAAGAATATGTGGTGCATATGCACAATGGAATACTACTCAGCCATAAGAAAGGATGAAATAGTGTCATTTGTAAATTTGCAACAACATGGATGGACCTTAAGAACATTATGCTAAGTAAAATAAGTCAGTCAGAAAACGTTAAGAACTACATGATTTCACTCATATATGGGATATAAAACTGAAAGTCGTGAACACAAACTGTGGTGGTTGCCAGGGTGAATGGTATGGGGGAGAAGAGGATCCTAATATAAGGTGACAGAAGATTTGACTTTGGGTGATGGGCACATGGTGCAATATACAGATCTAATAACATAGAAAATCACATCTTAAACCTATAAATTCATGTTGACCAATGTCACCCCAAAAAATTTAATTGAAAAAAGATAAATAAGCTTAAAAAAGAATCTATAATAATAAAAGCATAAAATGCTAATTAGACCGGACAGCTGAACAACCTTCCAATGTCATTCCGATGTCCTTCTGGATGAAGCCGCCATGGCGGGGCCCAAGGCAGAGGTGGTTAGGGGTAATCAGGCAGGCAGGCAAGAGTTAAGAGCCAGTGGGCCCGATTGCAAGAGGGAGGTCTGACTGCCAGTTTAGGCCTGATCCCACAGGGATCCCTATGGAATTGGACCTAAACCCACAGTCGGACATCGCCTGAGGTGTCCCGGATTGCTAGAGGGTGCATGCTGGACTGAGGGACCCTCTCCCATGCATGCATTTCGTGCACCAGGTCTCTAGTATTCTATAAAAGAAACACATATACTGACAAAAAAATGCAGCAATTGAAATAAACAGCAGAATATGTTATGTGCTTACGCATCTGTCCTCTGTTTCTTTTCATCTCCTATAGCCAGATTTTTGCAATTCTTGACAAAAATATGGAGCCCGCCAGTTTTGTAGCAGTAGCTGATGTGGAGAAGGATTTCACCACTGACCTTCACGTTGCCATAGTCTCCTGTTTCACTGTAAACACTCAGCATGCTATTAAGGCTGGCCTAGAATAAACAAGATAGAAAGAGGAGTCCTATCTATATATATAAAAAGCCAGCGACCCTAATGCCATAATGACAGGAACAACCAGTCGCAATGATGCCTACTTTGGCCAGCGAACTGGCTCAATCAGGGGGTGGGGCTGGCCGACCAACCTTCTGCGGCCCCTCTCCCCAGTTGGCCCCACCCATGATTGGCCACTCCCACCCCGATCAAGGACAGGGTGACCGGCCAACACCCCCCCCTTGGCCCTTCCCCCTGGCTGGCCCCACCCCTGATGGGTCCCACCACCCCGATCAGCCCACAGCACCTCCCCCCAGCCAGCTCCACCCCCAATCAGCTCCCCAACCCATTCTGGGGCAGGGCCAGCCATCCAAACACCCACAGCCCCTCCCACAGCTGGCCCCACCCCTGATCAGCCCCCACCACCCCAATGGTCCTGCGGCCCCTCTCCCCAGCCAGCTCCATTCCTGATCGGCCCCCACCACACCAAACAGGGTGGGGTTGGCTGGCCAATCTCCCATGATCCCTCCTCTGGCTGCTTACCACCTATCAACCCCCTCACCCCATTCAAGGGGGGCAGCTAGCTCACAACCCACAGCCCCTCCCCATGGCTGACCCTGCCCCCAATCAGTCCCCCCACCCCAATCGGGGGCAGGTCCTACTGGCCAATCACTCATGGCCCTTCCCCCCAGCCAGCCCAGCCTTAATCATGCCCCAATTTGGGCGGGCTGGCTGGTTAACCTCCGCTGCCTCTTCGTCCTGGCAGACCCGGTCCCGATCCGCCCCAATTGGGGCTGGGCCAGCCAGCCAGACCCCATCCATGCATGAATTCATGCACTGGGCCTCTAGTATTATACTAATGATCTCTTCACAAAAATCACCCTTTTCATTCAATTATAATTCCTGTTCTTTATAATCAGTAGGGAAATCTAAGGAAATGGAAGAAAGTAAAAATCACTTATTTGCTTAATTTTCTCGTTGCATAAAATCCAAGCCTGAGAAAGGATAATAAGATCTAGGACCATTAGTAATGAAGGCAGGCAACTTGCTGAAAGGAGAAGCATTGCTCTTTTGCATTAGTGAATAGCCTTTGTTTATTCACTTTTCTAATGAATATGGAGTCATTGAGGCATTTCCAATCCCATCTCCTCTCCAAATCCCTGTAGCTTTCTCCTTTCTCATTGAGAGGCTCAAGGTCAATATACTTCAAGATCTAGAATGCATTCACCAGGAAAAACAAAAGCTCATCTATTTCCTAGTAAGAGCTACAAAATTCTCCCTGGTATACCCCCAGAGAGCATCTCATTAGCCTCTGGAAAGTCATAACTGCAGTATTAACAAGGCACCCCTCAGCAGCTGTGTGGCCACCTAAGTAATGTAGGACCCTGGCTTCCTAAACCTCTGTAAAATATCAACCCACAAAATAGAACACTACAGTAACACACCAACCAATACATAAATTGTTTTAAAAAGTCCAAATCTCCCAGAATGAATGAAGTTCCTGGTAAGTCACTAATTACGAGAGATATATTTTCAATCAACTAACAAAATTATCCTTTAGTGCCATAAGCAAAAACTCTATCTTAGCAACATGACTAGCACAAAATACCACCTGAAAGGCTTTCATGAGTGACTTAACAGTCTCAAAAATCTTGTTTGTGAACCACTGGGAAGTAAGGACCATGGTAAATGCAGAGAGGTTCCACTTTTGATTTTTTCATATATATATATATATACACACACACAGGGTGAGGGAAAAGTGGGTTTACAGTCATGAGTATGGGAAACAGTTTATTCCTGTATTATTATTTATTCATTATTGTATTAATATCCATACAACTGTAAACTTTCTTTAGCTATACCCTGTACATATATAAAGTCATTACATTCTTTCAATCACGAAGAGTAAAGACGATTCAAAGAACAGGATGTGGATCATATGGATAGTATCTCTTCTAGGCTTAATTCAAGGGCAAGAGAAAACCAAGGATGCCAGAATTAGAGGCAGCCTGCCATATCCACAGGTTACACATCAGGTGGATACCGAGGGAGGACTATACTTGGAAATTATAACTTAAAGAGAGCCAGTGAGCGACCTAATTTGTCTTTCCTATTCATAAAATAAAGAAACAGAATTGTCATGATAGTAGGTGGCTTTTATCAGTGCTTTTCTAACTGTAATTGCATATGAATCACCTGAGGATCTATTAAAACAAGTATTCAGATCTATTCTATCTTAGGTTGGGTCTGAGATTTTGCTTTTCTACTAGGTCCACAATTTCCAAACTGTTTGTCGAGGAATTCCACAGCACCTCAGTAAACTCACAGGGGCACACAGGTATTTTAAATTTACAAGGGAAACATAGTGTCATCTATCAGACACCATATAAACTACAAACAGTAGTTTGCAGTATCAACATTAAATTACATTTTATTCTTTATAAAGTCCTATCTGTGTGAAATTGAGTTTTTGGCAGTTGCTGTCACAAAACACAAATATTGCATAAAAATCAATGTAGAACAAGGAATTAGCCCTAGCTGGTTTTGCTCAGTGGATAGAGCATTGGCCTGCGGACCAAAGGGTTCAGGGTTCAATTCCAATCAAGGGCACATACCTCGGTTGCAGGCTTCTCCCTGCCGGGGCCATTGTCAGGGGTCATGCAGGAGGCAACCAATCAATGTGTTTCTCTCACATCAATATTTCTCTCTGTCTTTCCCTCTCTCTTCTACTCTCTTTAAAAACCAATGGAAAAATATCCTTTGGTGAGAATTGAAAAAAACAAAAATGAAATTAAAGTGGTGCCGTCCAATCAGATTCCAAGATTTCACAATTCATGTAGTGCCAACAGACACACATATCCCATTAGTAAATATTAAGGGCTATTTAATAATGGAATAAAATATTATTTTTCTCTCAGTTTATGTATATTATTTTTTCAATTGGCTAAATTGTTAGGATACCAGTGCTTATTGTTTTATTTATTTTTTACCCAAATAATTAATAAATTGGCTATTCAGGTATTACTTTTGGTCCAGGAGCGCCATGAAAGTATCACTGAGATACTGCAGGCTCCCTGAACTGACAAAGTTTTAGAATATCTGTTTTAGGTAATGCAATGTTGCTGGTCCATGAACTATCATTTGAGTTTCAAGGCCTTCAAGAATAAGCCCCAAAGTCCTCATGTTATATATGAGAAAATTCTGGCTCACAGAAATTGTTGGCAGCACCAAGACATACAACACATTCTGCAGATTTTTAGTCTGAGGACTTCCCTAACATACCTCACACTATTTCCTTGTATCACTAATTCGTGGCTCACCACATTGTTCTGTAGCCACTATTCAAAGAAGTTCCTCTGTAAGCAAGGAGCCCTATAGATGGAAGAAAATTTAAGAACTCACAAATGCTTAAGCTTGGGGGAAATTTAGGCAGTTAAGGAAATTTTACTACTAACCAAACTTTATGCTCTTAACCAAGCCAATGCTGTGATTTAAAATAGAGCTTTCTCTTGCTCTCACTCTTCCTCTTGCTCCCTCTGTCCGTCCCTTCCTCCTTTCTACTCTATCTAAAAGCAATGAAACAATATCATTGGGTAAGAATTTAAAAAAATAAAATAGAGGTATTTATTCTAAAGGTATCTCATCAATGGTAAGTAATTTTGGACCATGTATCTTTTGACTAGTCCTCATATTCTAATGTTTAATGAGTGTTTTTTTTGGGGGGAATACTTGTATTTTGATAATTTTATTTACCTTTTATTTATTTATTTATTTTTAAATTTTTTACTTATTTATTTTTTATTTTATTTATTTTTTACAGAGAGGAAGGGAGAGGGATAGAGAGTTAGCGACATCGATGAGAGAGAAACATCGATCAGCTGCCTCCTGCACACTCCCTACTGGGGATGTGCCCGCAACCCAGGTACATGCCCTTGACCGGAATCGAACCTGGGACCCTTGAGTCCACAGGCTGATGCTCTATCCACTGGGCCAAACCGGTTAAGGCTGATCATTTTATTTACCTTTTAAAAGAGAACCTCTGGTAAATTGAATACAAATCAGAAAAAGCTATATGCTGGAAAATTTCCCACCTAATCAGATTTACAGTACCATAAAATTTGTGAAGTACAGTTGGAAAGAAGGAAAAGGAAAGATTGAAAACTCACAGTGTCTGAGTCAACATCAGGCACATTTAGGTAGGTCCATTTCTTGTCAGAGCCGGCTTGAGAATTCTTTAAGGATGTCACACGAAGGTCAAAAGGAAAAAATAGGTATTAAAATAACAGATAGAAATTAGAGAAGCAAAGAAAAAAGTTACAGACATATAGATGGGTAAAAGGTAGCAGGGGTTCCTAAAGGCTACTTCTTAAAGAAAGCCTGAACACTAAAGTAAGAAGGGTCTTCATTCTGTTGGCAGTGGGAAACTATGGACACTGTTTGAATAGGAGAGAAACTTGGTATGTGTTTTAGGAGAATGTCTGCCAGCAGTGTGGAGAACAATTAGGGAGTTGAGAGAATGGTGGCAGGGAAATGTATCAGCAGAGAACTAAGATAATTTATAGGCTTGAGCTGAACTAAGGACTGAAGAGGTCTTAAAGCCTATGTGAGGACCAAGGAAGAAGAGGGAAGCAATGAGAAGCCTTAGGAAAAGTCTACACAGAATTAGACCAAAAAGTACTCTGTGGGCTAAGGACAAGTGGAAGACTATAATGACTTAACTCACTAACAGACATTGTCCCAAAAACATTCATATGCCCTTTGGAAGTGAACAGAAAATCAACAAGAGAAAGAATAAGCTTCCAGTGCATTAGAGAACTGCTTACTCTTGACAGGCCACTTGCTAGGCTGTAGGTGTTTGCAGAAAACCTGGAGGACACTACATCATCAATACTTTCTTCAGTTTCTTCTGAGGAGTCCTAAGGAAGGGGGAAAATATCAGTGGTTTGGTTTACTGTTTTCCTAGAAAGTCATTTCACTCCCCAAATCACTTTCTTTTTAAAATACCTGAAAAATCATATACAAATATCTAGAAATCGCCCTATTCTAGGTTTTCCTCTTTTGCTATCCATTCAACCTGAATTATATCATCAGAGGAGTAGGGCCTCCTTCCTAGTGGAAGCTTTATGGAAAGAGAATGAAATTTAGAATCACACAGACCTGGGTGATATCTAAGGTGATTTACTTTGGGCAATTAAATTATTTTTTAATTAAAAAGTGTTTGATCTGTGCATGTATGCATTTGTGTGTGTGTGTGTGTGTGTGTCTGTGTGTGTATACTGTCAAGATGGGTGCTCCAGGTGACACTCCAACCAACTGAGCCACCAGCCAGGGCTAAAATCATATTTCAATGGTTTATGTTAGTTTTATTAAATTTGTATTTTTATTAGGTATGACTGTTAAATTTTGTCAATAGTTTTCAGCATCTAGCAAAAATAGTTTTGTATTTTCTCCTTTAATATATTGAAATATTAGCTATGTAATACATATTTTTACATAGATTAATTCTTCCATTCATTCTTAGAATAAAACTTAGTTATCCTTATTGCTATATTTTTCATTCACTGCTAGGTTTTACTTATAGTTTTTAAATTATTTTAAAATCAAGTTTGAGAGTGAAGTTTATAATAGTTTAAAACTATGAATTTGAAGATTTTTTTAGAGTTTTTAAGATCAAAAACATTTTTATAATATTGGAATTAACTGTTCTGTAAAGGTTGAGAACAAGTAAACTTTGAAACCATTTGATCTCATTATTTGCTTCCTTTTTTCTTTTTGGTGGTGGATTTTAAGATAGTTATTATTTATACAACTAGTGGCCCAGTGTACAATATTCGTGCACGAGGGGGTGTGTCCCTCAGCCCGGCCTGCACCCTCTCCAATCTGGAACCCCTCGAGGGATGTCTGATTACCAGTTTATGCCCAATCCCTCTCACAATCCGAGACCGCTGGGTCCCAATCACTCGCCAGCTTGCCTGCCTGATCCCCCCTAATGACTCTGCCTGCTGGCCTGCTCACCCCCAACTGCCCTCCCTTGCTGGCCTCATGGCCCTCAACAGCCCTCCCTGGCCAGCCTCATGGCCCGCAACAGCCCTCCCCGGCTGGCCTCATGGCCCCAAACTTCCCTACCTGGCCGGCCTCATGACCCCTAACTGTGCTCCGCTGCTGGTCTCATGGCCCCCAACTGCCCTCCCCAGCTGGCCTAATGGCCCCCAACTGCCCTCCCTGTCCAGTCTCCAGGAAGGTCTCCTGGTCTAATTAGCATAATACCCTTTAATTAGTATATATAGTAAATAACATTGAGTTTTAGAACTGTAAGTTTCTTGCCTTGCTTTGGAAAAATTATATTATTGTCATTTAATACTTGTGTTATATCTTTCTTCCATGGAGTTCAAATTGCATTATAGTAATTATAGAACTCAGAATATCACAACATTAGAAATGGAAGTAACATTACCAATAATCTAATTCAACTTTCTCATTTTATAAATTAATTTTCCAATAATTTAGTCTTAATCAAGAAAGTAGTTTATTGAGAGTAACTTGAGATGTAGAAATGTCCATATAAAATACATAGTCAGATTAAATCCAGTATTATTTCATTTAGAAAATGTTGATATTTCCCATTTCCCAGGTTTAGATTCAGTAATGTGCTTTTAGGTAGGAATTGAAATTCCCAACAGGTGTTTCTTAAAGATAATCTTTCCAGATTAATCTGATTACCTCTGATTACCTCTTACCTTTACTAAATCATTCCTTAGTTATTTTTGTATGCTGGTTGTGAAGACTAATAGAAAGAGATTATTGTATATCCTCACTTTACCCTCAACTCATCCTCATGTAAAAGTGGACAAGTTTTGAACAATATCATGCCTTTTCTCCATGATCATTGGACTCCTTTCTGTATCCAACTTACCAAATCTTTGTCTAAAGCCCCAGGGACATACTTGCTTCTTAAATTTACAGTATCTTTTAAGTCTTCTTTAAATGATCCACTCAAATCTAACTCAGATTGACTCTGGTCTGGGGGAAGGAAGAGAAAAGGAAAAATATGAATCACCTTATTTTCTACAAGTTTTCACTTTTCATTGTAAATCTTTCATCTTTATTCCAATTCTTTGTAGGCATGGGACATAGTGTTATGAAAGCAAGTGACAGACTCAGTAACTTTCTGCTGTTTATGCTAACATACTTTCATTTTAATAACATTTTGAAATTCCCTTGAACTGAATTACCAACACTGATGTATTCATTTCTCCTTTGATCATAGGAAACTAAATGCTCTATTACAAAAATGCTAATTTTAAGGTGTTTAAGTCTTCTGTTTTGCTCATAGATTTTGAAAAACTCTCTCAGAATGGACCCTTAAGCTTAGAAAAAATAAAACATTAACCATTCTTGATTTTAAAATTTATAAATCAAATAAAAGGGAGTGGCTACAGGTAAATGGGAGAAAATTCTGTTTTCTTTAGGTACCAGAACATTTTATAATCAGAACAATATGTTTCTTTTGAAAATATAAGTTAAAGAACTATACAGTAGTCAGTAATGCTGTGGAAAACTTATCAAGACACAGTTTATTTCCACAGAATAGTTCTATGTCAAAGCCCCGCTGATGTAGATATCATTGCTTATAAATAAGAAAGATTTAAGAGAGCAATCAAGTAAATAAGTTTGAAATGGTAAGTGATATAAAGTAGAAGTATTTAGCATAGCACCTGACACAGAGTATATACTCAATAAACAGGAAGTGTTCAGAAGTAGAAATACAGTCTATAGGACAGTGGTCGGCAAACCGCGGCTTGTGAGCCACATGTGGCTCTTTGGCCCCTTGAGTGTGGCTCTTCCACAAAATACCACATGCGGGCGCGCATGTACAGTGCTATTGAAACTTCGTGGCCCATGCGCTGAAGTCTTTTTTCAGCCTGGGCGAGTGTATTTTGAAGAAGTGGCGTTAGAAGAAGTGGTGGGGGTGTCAGTTGGTCGGGCGACAGGAGATGTGGTGCAGGCGGGCCAAGGGATATGCAGCGCGAGGGAGGCACGTGGGATTCATGCACGAGTTGAGTGAGCCAGTCAGTCAGCAGTCTCATTGTGCAGTGGTTAGTGCTAGTCGCGTCTGCAAATCGTGCGTGGGTGACAAAAGTACCTACTCGAAGCATAAAGTTACCTGTATTTTTCCAACCAGCTGCAAATCCTACAGGTATTTTTGTCATCAGTTTAAGAATTGTAATTCTTTTGTGTTGGTGGCTTTATTACTATAAAATGAAACATTTTTTTAGGTGCCCTGTTTGAGATGGCTACAAAGAAGAAGCAAAGAAAAACGGAAGACGAAAACCGTGAATTTAAAGTACCTACCTATATAGTTTAAGTTTAAAAAATTTGGCTCTCAAAGGAAATTTCAATCCTTGTATTGTTGATATTTGGCTCTGTTGACTAATGAGTTTGCCAACCACTGGTCTAGGAAGTTCACTTCTAGCCTAGTTTAAAAGTTTTCATTTAATAGGTGAACTGATTTTCTAATCCTAAGCAAAATGCAACAATAACCACACTCATTTAGAAAACCTTTTGGGAGCTACCTGTCTAGGAGAGACTCTGACTCAGCATACAGAATCCAGATTTAGGCTTTATGCAAATATCATCATTAAGTAACAAGTAACATTTTCATGTTGAGAATTTTGTCATGATTTTAATTCTACATATGGGACCTAAACTTCATAATTATGACCAATTTCTCTGAAGAGTTTCTTTATTCATAGGTAATAAAATTACAACATAATATCTGCTACACTGGGTTATTGTGATAATGAAGTGAAATTATATATTTGAATGTACCATATAAATGAAAGGGGTTATTATTAATACCTTAATACTGCTTGAAAATAATTCTTTATTTAAACCACAAAATGGTTAATTTTTTCTAGATATAGGGCATTGCTGACCACCAAATCAAGAAGAATTAACATTTATGTTAGAAATTAGAATTTAAGTTAAACATGCATATTAAAAACTCTCAGATAATCATTAAAAGAGAAATGGTGTATATACTAAACTAGAAGGAAGGGAAAAAATGGAAAGGGTGGGGAGACATCAATATAGAACAGCATTTAATGCCCACAAGAGAGTAAGCTACACCTGATTTAGTCATTTTGTACAACAGAGCAGTCATATTGTAAATACTCAACCTGTGGGTCGCAACCCCTTTGGGGGTCAAACGACCCTTCACAGGGGTCACCTAAGACCATTGGAAAACAAATATATAATTACATATTGTTTTTGTGGTTAATCACTATGCTTTAATTATGTTCAATTTGTAACAATGAAATTAGGGGTCACCACAACATGAGGAACTGTATTAAAGGGTCGCAGCATTAGAAATGTTGAGAACCACTGATATAGAAGAAAGCAGTAGAGAAAGAATAAAACCTAGAACAAAAGTGAGGTGAATGGAATATATAAAGTAAGATAGTAGAATTAATCCATACCTACTGGCAATCAAAATTAATGCAAACTGACAAAACTCAGATAAATTTTATGGTATGTAAATTATATTTTAATAAATCTGTTAATTTTTAAAAAGTTGATTTAATCACACTATTGTCTATGCCCATGGGTTAAATTCTTCCCACCCATGCACCCCTGCCTTCCCTCTGAGATTGGATAGTCCGTTCCATGGGGACAGAAGGTGGGTACAAGCTAGAAAGGGTCAATAGGGGAAAAGGGGGACATGTGTAATAATTTCAACAATAAAGATTTTTTTTAAAGTTAATATCCTTGAGCTCTGGGCAAGTGTCCCTGCCTTTCATATCAAATCAGCCAATTATATTTGGTACTAGAGGCCCGGTACATGAAATTTGTGCATTCACGGGGGGGTGGAGGGGCAGGGTGGAAGGGGGCTCCCTCAGCGCGGCCTGTGCCTTCTCGCAGTCCAGGAGCCCTTGGAGCAGTGGTTCTCAACCTTTCTAATGCTGCGACCCTTTAATACAGTTCCTCATGTTGTGGTGACCCCTAATTTCATTGTTACAAATTGAACATAATTAAAGCATAGTGATTAATCACAAAAACAATATGTAATTATATATGTGTTTTCTGATGGTCTTAGGTGACCCCTGTGAAAGGGTCGTTTGACTCCCAAAGGGGTCGCGACCCACAGGTTGAGAACCGCTGCCTTGGAGGATGTCTGATTGATGGCTTAGGCCCATTCCCCGCAGGGCTTAAGCCGGCAGTTGGACATCCTTAGTGCTGCCATGGAGGCAGGAGAGGCTTCCACCACCACTGCTGTGCCCATCAGCCATGAGCTCAACTTCTTGCTGAGTGGCACTCCCCCTGAGGGAACACACTGACCACCTGGGGCCAACTCCTGTGTTGAATGTCTGTCCCCAGGTGGTCAGTGCGTGTCATAGCAACCAGTTCTCTGCCATTTGGCCAATTTGCATATTTCTAGTAGCCTTTTATTATATAGGATAGCTCTGAAACTTGGCAGTGATGCCTGCCAAGTGTACACTTAGGAAATAGATTTTGCATAAATGTAAGAGGCTCAAAACATCACCTGGGACCACCTATAAGTAGTTCTTATGGAGTGGGCCTACCACCATGGGTCCAAAAGAATAGACAAGTTTTTTCTAAGGCATGAAAAGAGTAAGCTACACCTGATTTAGTCATTTTGTACAGCAGAGCAGTGATATTGTAAATACCCACCTGAGGAGAGGGAGGCCCTGGACACTGCTATGGCAGGTGTGCCAGAAGTGTTTGTGCAATGATTCTTTGTGAAGTCCTCTGAGGTGCCTTCAATGGCAGCCAAATCCAAAGAATTTTCAAAACCATGTTCCTTCTCACAAAGTAAACATTAACAGAAAAAACATTATACTGACAATAATTTACTTTAAAATCCTTCCACAGAAATACACTTCAGTAAAGCCACATTTAAGTATGTATTCTTTAGAAGATAGTTGATATTTGGAGGACCCTCATAAGGAGTCCATATAACTCTAAAACTTATTAATAATTAATCTCTAATTAATGCTAATGAAGGCTTTGGAAATAATTTTTCATTCACAAGATCTGGGAGCATTCTACTATATGGTTAGTAAATGATACAGGTACTTCCAACTTACATAAATTATGTATAAGAATCTGGCAATCTTCATACCCTCAGAGTAGGCTTAAAACTATGGCCCTATGCTTGTCCCCCTTTCAACATCCTTTCTCCTCAACCACCCCTTACCTACTCCACATCCATTTAACAGAAGACCATGCCACCTTTTCCATTTAGCAGGCTAGATTATCAGAACCTGGTTGGTTACATTGTTATTGAAATGGAACCTTCATGCAAGGGGCTTATCAAAGTTCATAAAAAGATAAAGAATGGGTACTTCCCTAATTTAGAGGAATCGGTGATTTTTGGGTACTGTCTTGCTAATAAATGCTTGTGTAAATTGAAGAATTCAGTCTGAGACTTGCTTTCATTGTAACATATAATAAAAGAAAACTCTGTCCAAAATGTCCCTGGGCCCATAAGGGCTTGGCTGTTATATCACTCCAACATTGCTTGAGCATTAAAAACATAATTTTGAACTTTTTAGTAACTGAGTCAAGTTTAAATGTCCATGGAAATGATACCACAATGTGATAATGATCAAATATAAAAGAAATTTTTAAATTCATTTTTCCATAACAATAAAAAATGCTTTAAAAAATTCTACAGGAAGGAATTTCCTCCTTGTTGCCCATACCTTAGACACTGAGGGACATTTTGATTAACTCACTCCAGAGAGATGTGGCTCTCATTTGCTTAGCATGCTAATCACTGCAGCTTCAATATAGACTGTTTTTGGTCTTTGATTATTTTCTAATACATACTCCCTATAGTAGGAAGGATATAGCTCCTAATTACTTGCTGTATACCACCTAGATTTATCATAAGACTGTCACAGCGGTCAAACAGATAAATTAGTTTAGGTCAGTTTTCACCAACTCCTCAAAATATTGTTCATACATTGAGTCCCCCAACAAAGTAAGACCAACTTCCTTAGAAACAACTATGTTGACAGGAAATTTTCCAATTGGCACTCTGGGAGGATAATTACGATTGAACACTAATTTTCCAATTAATATTGTACTGTCATTAACATGCAATACATACCCTGGAGATTCAGACTGTGAAACCTAAAGTTGACAAGTTACATTATAGCAGAGGTCAGGTTAGAGACTTTGATGTTCTAAGAGTTTTTCATTTTAAAAACTTACTTCTCACATGCTAAAGAAGAAAAGAATATTAAAACAAAGAGATGCTGAGAAATGGGACTAATTTGGGAGAAGTTATATTGATTATCATCTCATTCTGTATACTTCTTCCGTTCATCATGAAAGAGAAGTGTGCTTCTTAAAGTACTGTTCTGTCTTACGTTTATTCAACAGAAAATATTTCTTTTTGTGTCTCATATAAAAGACTAGCTAGATCAGCTAGAATGCAAAAGTTAGAGCAACACAAGCTATTGCCTAAATATATGTACATATACTCAACTCAGTTCTAGGGAATTTATGTTGGGGAAATCTAAATGTTGTTTAATAAAAAAAATTCATATAGAGGCTGTCAATTTTTAGGGTATTAGCACATGACAAGGGTGACATTTTCCCCTCAAAAATGGTACTTAAGAAGATAATCCTTGTTTTGAGAACAAACTTGACTAGCTTACTGATCATTAAACTGATAGTCTTCTGCTACCCAAGGATACAGCTGCCCAGCTATTAAATTTTTTAAGACTTCTGTATCAGTTATAAATAGCACCCTTCCCAGTCTATTCCCTTCCCTGTGCTTTCCCTCCTCCATAACCCTAGTTTTTCCCATAATGCAGGTAATGTGTGGCATATAAGGGCTCCCAAGATATTTCCCTAAACTTGTGCCAGTATTTGCTCTGATTGTTCAGTTTCCCTGCAATACCAGTTCCTAAATACTTTGAGGATCATTCCTTGTTAGGTGACCAAAGAAATGAATATAATTATCAAATAGCCATGTATTTTTCTGGCTATTGAATAGTACTGCTTGCTGATCTTAATATAAATATTTAAGAAATTTCAAATATGGCATCTCTATTATCAGCAAGTACAATTTAGACTACAAGTGTTTAAATATATCTATTATTATTAAATCTGTCTGAATGCCTTTTGGCTATTCCTTTTAAAAAAATCTGTAGAATCTGATTACTCACAACCTCCACTTTTATCTTTCTTTCCTGAAGCCCAGTCTCTGCCATGGCATTTTGGCTTCTACTCTTATTCCCCTACAGCTGCTTCTTAACACAGCTCCCAGATCCTGCATAAAAAGAAGCCATATCATGTCACTCCTCTGCTCAAACCATCTAATTATCCCTATCTTATCCAGAGTAAATGCCAAAGTGCATACTGTGATCTGCAAGGTTCCATCTGTCCTCCTCCCTTCATTCATCAGCAATAGCCACACAGACTGTCTTACTCTTCCTTGTGCATATCACTCATGCATACACCTCAGAATCTATGCACCGGTTGTTCCTTCAGGGGCATTAAACATATTTTAGATATTGGTTGAGCAAAGCCACTGATTTTTCAAGGAGGTCGCCCGTAAGTAATTGGAACAGCCATCCAGTAATGTACCTGCTGAATATAAGTAGTGTTCTTTCCTGGAGGAATTATTTACCTCAGACTCCTACATGGCTAATTAATTCAGATCCTTCAAGTATTTACGTGACCAGGACTGGCATATAGCAGGCCCTCATTAAATATTGGCTGTCTAAAAAAAAGCTATAGTTTTTATATAAGGTTTGTATATATATGGTTTTCTGCTTAATCCAAAAAATCTAGTGTTGTTCATTCATTTAAAAGAGCAGCTTCCATATACATACATATATTATACACACATATATTATGCAATTTAAACATTCATTATGCATTGACCCCTCATTTTAACAGATTTATAGAAAAGAAAACTAGAAAATAATTTCAAGATTCTACTTTTCCAGATTTAAATCAGTTTGCAAAAATTTTAGTACATTCAACATCTTGAGAAGTAGCACGGAGTATCAAAATCAAAGATTTTTAAAATTATTTATATGTTGTTTAAACCATATAGCCATTTAAACCCTCATCGCACAAATTCCACCTCTAAACCTGTTCCTTCTCTTTCCTTCTACTGCAGGCTTTCTGTTGGGAGCTAAGGATGCAAGAGGTTCAGTTCTGATAAAGAAGCTTCTACCATTAATCATTGTAAACAACATGCACTGAGATACAGAGAGTTGAGAACCAGTAATGTCATGGTGGTGAGGTCAACTCCCAGAAAACTGATGTCCCTTCACATTTGTGTACTTACTCTACTGATGACTGGGATCATGCTGCATGGGCTTGGGGCTGGTGACCTGTGAGTGACTGGGGTCATACCACTGCTCTGGCTGCTCCTCAGGGTCCCAGGACCAACTTCCTTGTCATTGAGATCTGATGAACCAGTGCTTCTTCTAAATGAGAACAAACATTCTGAATTAACATGGAAACAGAGTAGCAACCAAAGACAAAGTCATGGAAAAGCTTATAAAAGAATAATTATGACATAAGGAACCACATGAAATACACCAGAGCCATATCATCAACTATCATGGCACCTTCTTCCTCAAAGACCTTTAGGGGATCACTAGGTTAAACCCTCTTTATCTGACTCTGTAGTTTTTATCATTGAGTTTCATCCTACCCTTCCAACTATATCTTCCACTGCTCACCAGCATTCTTTCAGCCAGTCTAGGTTCCTTACTATCCTGTCAACTCACCATGCTCATGATCATGCTTCTTCCACCTCTAAGGCTTTTGCTCATGTTCTCCTGATGGAAAATTCCCTATTTGTCCCTCTCCATTCATACAAATCTTCCCCATTCTTCAAGGCTCATATGAAGTCCAGCCTCCCCCACCAGACCTTTCCTGTCAGTCATAGGCCTTGTGACTTACAGTCTTTGCCAAACTATATAGCACTTGACTACACAATACCTGGCTTGGCCTTCTAATTGTTCCACATATATAGGCCTGGGTGCCTCTTTCAACTGTGAGTGCCTTGGGACAGAATTCATGATGTATTTACCATAATACCTCTAGCACCTTCATAATGCCTCAGTACATATTTAATAAAAGATTGGAAATTATGTTTTTTTTTCTGTATTTAATGACTGACTCATGGTGCACATTTAATAAATATGGTATGAAAATAATGACATTCTGTAAATAAGCTTGACTCAATTTCATGTTTGTTAAAAGTTATTCCATTCCACTCAATGATGATTAATAAAAAAAGTTACAGCCCTTAAGGTGATCACAGATCACCCCCCGCACTCGGCGGGGGGGGGGGGGGCATCCCTCAACCCGGCCTGTGCCCATTCACAGTCCAGGACCCCTTGGGGGATGTCCACCTGTCAACTTAGGCCCACTCCCTGGGGGATCAGGCCTAAGCTTGCAGTCAGACATCCTTCTGGCAGCCAGGAGCCCTCGGGGGATGTCCGACTAAAGGCTTAGGCCCCCAAGGGATCGGGTCTAAACTGTTAGTTGGACATTCTTAGTGCTGCCACTGAGGTGGGAGAGGCTCCTGGCACCACCACTGTGCTGGCCAGCCATGAGCCAGCTTCTGGCTGAGTGGCACTCCCCATATGTAAGTGCACTGACCACCAGGGGGCAGCTCCTGCATTGAGTGTCTGCCCCCTGGTGGCCAGTGCTCATCATAGCAGCTGGTCATTCTTCTGTTCAGTCAATGTGCATATTAGCCTTTTATTATTATTATATCGGATGTCCCTATTTCCCCCCTTTTATCCCCTCTACCCAGCTCTTGCCCCCCACTTCTCTCTGGCCATCACCATAATGTTGTCTGTGTCCATGGGTTGTGCATATGTTTTCTTTGGCTAATCCCTTCTTTAAATTCACTTCTCAAGATTTTTATTTTCAGAAAAGTGCTTATAACTGCACTATTATATATTTTCTATTATATCATTTAGAATTAAGATATTTTTAATTGAACCCTTTTAAATTTTAGCACAATTTAATAAATTATGCTAGAAGCAATTAGGAGATTTTTCATGTAAAGCATACACATTTCAATTAATATTTTATTAATTTTTAATTTTTTAATATTTTAATTTGAAATAATCTCATACATGTAAAAAACCTATAAAATACTACAGCATATTATATGTACCCTACACCCAATTTCTTAGGTGTTCATAATTTAAACATAACCATTATACAACTAACAAAATTTGGAATATATTTTTCTTATAATCTCTTTAATGTTACTTAATCCATTTACTTTGTTTTTGTTAATCTTCACCCAGGGATATTTTTTCCATTGAATTTTAGAGAGAGTGAAGGGAAAGGGAGAGACACATTGATTGGTTGCCTCCTGCACATGCTTTGATAGGGACTGGGGATCAAGCCAGCAACTGAGGTACATGCCCTTGACTGGAATCGAACCTGGGACCCTTCAGTCCATGGGCTAATGCTCTATCCACTGAGCAAAACAGGCTGAAGCTTAATTCATTTACCTTTAATCTATATGTGTCTTTATATTTAAAGTGAGTTTTGTTTTTGATTCACCCTCATAATCTGTCTTTTAATTGGTGCATTTATGCCACTGACTTTCAGAGTGCTTACTGATAGAGTTACTACCATATCAGGCGGCTGCTGGGGCTTCTGGGGTGGGCCTGCCCTGGATTGTGGCACACTGGTGGCTCGCGCTGTCCTGCCCTGGCTGCAGTAAGCAAATTAGCCGCCATCTTTGTTGGTGGTTAATTTGCATATCACACTGATTAGCCCATGGTAGGCATAGCGAAGGTATGGTCAATTACCATGTTTGTCTATTATTAGATAGGATAGAGATTCATAAGTAAATATAAGTTTTGACAATTAGAGTAGAAGAGAGTGTTTTTACTTTATTATTTACCCTCAGTGAGCACAAAATATGCTGTGGTAAAATATAAGCTTTATGTATTTCAATCTTTCAGTAAAATTTTAATAATTTATAAGTATACCTATAATAATGAATTTCTTATTGTAAAAGTGCAGCAGTGATAATGATTAGGACTTATAGTTGAGCCAATAATAGGAGAGATTTATAGGAATAAAGAAAGTGTATTTTTTTTCAAAAGACTATCTGACTGTGTATTTGTCATTACCAAATGATAAATCTGGCAGAAGAACTAGCAGTGACCATCAGAGCTGTCAAACATAGCTGATAAATTTTTTTAAGCCTGTGCATTAGAGAAGCCACCAAAATCAAGTATGTCCTGACTGATACTATCAGCTGCCGCCACCCTCAATGATTATGCAAATAGCAGCTGCATTTACTGAGTATTTTCTAGATGTTAGACACTTTCCATTCAGCAGCATCCTTGTCTTAAAAAATGTATTAATGTTCCTATTTTAAAGATGAAGAAACTAAGTCTTGGAGAGGCTGAACAGTTATTGCATGCATGTATGAATGTACTAGTACATACACACACATGCACACACACCTCCAACACACACACACCACAACCACCACCACACTGTCACAGTTAGTACATGACAAAGTCAGAAGAAAAACTGAGAATTTTCTGCTTACTCTAAGCCTGTGCTCTTGTAGTTTCTCATATTGCTTACTCATCATTTCACCAAGATCAACTTTTTACAACCAATTAGGTTCTACACTGATAAAGTGAGATATCAAGAAAAAGGTAATCGAAAGATCAGAAGCTGGGATTAGTTTCTTGGAATGTGATTTTAAAAACTATGAAAATTATCTGGTGGCATTCCTTTGATACTACATAGAAACAGTCTCTGGCTTTGTCTTCCTAGATATGGCACTCTGAATAAATTATAGTACTATGCACTCTGCTCAGGAGGGGTCTAAGACTGTGTCTTTTGATTCTGACAACAAGATAATAAAATTTTGTGATTAAAATAGAGTAAATGAATTATAAGTTGGAGGTTTCCTGAGCCCTCCTACCTCAGGTGCTACATTTATACATTTGACAACAGTTAACCATATTCATACCATTCCAAACGATTCTACTCATCTCAGAAGTTCCATTTAAAAGAGACTTAAAGACCTACCTAGTAATGCTGTGTTGTGACTATAGGTATGTACTCTCAGAACAATATTGCCACAAAAATCTCTCTACCTACTATTTTAGGTAAAATCTCCTTTAATAAGAAAGGCTAGGAGTGAATCTCGCAGAAATGAGCCAAGAAGTTATGATCCAAAGGGATACATGTGGATAGTTATACTTTTGTCTGTGCTGAAGGTTCTCTCTAACCCAAATGGGTTTGAAGAAGTCCCCATTATAAATTAGCTCCCACAGCCACTGAAGTTCTAGATAGATACCTCAGCTGTGGGGGCTATCACTGAGAACTCTGGGATCTAAACACAAAGCTGGGCCCCCCAGAACAGAGAAAGGTGCCCACAAAACACATGAGTATAAAAATCATCAGTGTTGCTGTCAGGGGAAGCTGGCTGGAAATGCAGGCATCCTCTTAAAGTGCCAACACACAAAATTTCATGTGCAGCCACTCACATTGGGCTCAAGCAGAGGAAGGGCAGAGTGGACTGGAGCTGTGTAAGAATAATCCAGGGTTGGGAGCTCAGAGGTTAGAGCTCAGAAGTCAGACACCCTGGCTTCCTGTGCTGAGACATTCCCTCATGCTCCAGAGATCATCTTTCTTAGGCAGAATTTTGCTATCCAGGCAGTTTTTGCCTGGAAGGAAGACAGTTGAACCACCCTATTGAAAAAGGCCTGTGGGAAGGCTGGGGAGTGTTAGCGGGGGAGGTAAGAGGTCAACAGAAGGACTTATATGCATGCATATAAGCATAACCAATGGACACAAGACACTGGGGGGTCAGGTGAGGGCATGTGCCGGGAGGTAAAGGAGGCTGGGGGAAGGTCAATGGGAGAAAAAAAAAAAGGAGACATATGTACTACTATCTGTAATACTTTAAACAATAAAATTAAATTAAAAAAAGAAAAAGGCCTTGCCTCATCATGTGGAGTTTCTGAGGCTCATTAAGATACTGATAATAACAACTATCCTTCAGGCAAAAGAAATTCCCCGACCCTGTTGGAAAACCACTCACCCCAAGTGTGGACAATTACTTGAGACTACTTGAGGCTGAATCCAATCAGTCTGCAGGCAGAGGTGGGTTTCTGGAGGCTTTGAGTATTTACCTGATGTAATTACTCAGAAACAGAATTTGGGTCCCTGCCACTGCCACTGCCCCAGATGGTGCAGCCAGCTGGACCTCAAGCAGACACCACCCTGGACTGCACAGAAAGGCAAAAGTCAGAGAGAATGCAAGCACTTGAAGGTGACATCTGCAGGATCAGCTCTGTAGGTAAAGGGAATACAGTTCAGAACAGGGACAATAAAGGTGTGAGACTCAAGGCAAACCCAGCCTCTGGGCTAAGGAGTGCCCAACCACTGGACTAGACTACTAGGGCAGTGGTCGGCAAACTCATTAGTCAACAGAGTCAAATATCAACAGTACTTCTTCAAAATAGACTCGCCCAGGCTGAAAACCAACTTCTGCGCATGGGCCATGAAGTTTCAATCGCATTGTACGCCCGCACCCACATGTGGTATTTTGTGGAAGAGCCACACTGAAGGGGCCAAAGAGCCACATGTGGCTTGCGAGCTGCAGTTTGCCGACCATGGTACTAGGGGATTCAACCTCTCAGACCTCAATCAGGTCGCCCAGATCCAGAAAGGGACAGTGACTCACATTCACCTGCAATACAGAAGCTCTCAGGAGGCTCAATATAGACACACCAAGGGACCAGATTCAGTAACATCAGAAAAAAATCCAGTGAGCCCCACAAACAGTGGACCCAAAGCACCTGTATAACATCTGCACAACAAAATTGGGGGTGAACCTCCCTGGCAGAAAGTAAGAGGAGAGATCCCTCCTACAAATGGGACATCAACAATCAAGTCCCAGTTACAACAGGGGAGCCCAAATAACACACACAAGCGGCACTCCTAGAGCATCCAGCTCAGATAAACAAAAAGACTGCACCATAAGACCACTCAAAACACTTTCTACATAAGGCTATCCCACAAATTTTTTTGGGAGGCATAACAGTTCTATCTAATACATAGAAACAAATACAAAGAGACAGCTAAAATGGGGAATAACAAAACAACAACCCCCAGATGAGAGAAAAGAGGAATATCCAGAAAAAGGCTAAATGAAATGAAGGAATGCAACCTATCAGACACAGAGTTCAAAGCAGTGGTTATAAAGATGCTTAAGGAACTTAGTGCAAATTACAAGATCATGTAAAGGGTAACAGAGGTCATGAACAAGAACCTGAAAGAAATGAGGAATGATATATCTGACATCAAGAATATACTGGAAGGGATTAAAAGTAAATTTGATGAAGCAGAGGATTTAATCAGTGATTTGGAAGACAAGGCAGATATAAATACCCAATTAGAGGAGCAAATAGGAAAAAAAAAGAATTAAAAAGCAGGAAGGTAGTTTAAGGAAGCTCTGAAACAACATGAAACATCCAGATACCAGAAGGGGCAGAAGGTGAGCAAGGAACAGACAACCAGTTTAAAGAAATAATGACAGAAACTTTCCTAACCTGGTGAAGGAAAATGTCACACAAGTTCAGGAGGCACAGAGAGTCCCAATCAAGATGAACCCAAAGAGTACAACACCTAGACACATCATAATTAAAAAGACAAATGTTAAAGATAAAGACAATCCTAAAGGCAGCAAGAGACAGAAAATTATGACTTATAAAGTAGTTCCCATTAGAATGTCAGCTGACTTCTCAATAGAAAGACTTTAGGCCAGAAGGAAGTAACATGAAATACTCAAATTAATGAAAAGTAACAGCCTAAATCCAAGGCTACTCTATCCAGCAAGGCTATCATTTAAAATTGGAGGTGAAATAAAAAGCTTTTTATAAAAAAAAAAGGTTAAAGGAGTACATTACCACCAAATTAGCAATGCAAGAATTGTTACAGGGACTGTTTTGAGAAGAAAAGGAGAAAGGGGATCATAGGAATAAAGAAAATAACAATGGCAATAAATATCTATCAATAATAAACTTAAATGTAAATGGAATAAATGATCCAGTCAAAAGACATATGGTGACTTAATAGATAAGGAAACATGACCCATATATATGCCAAATACGAAAGAACCACCTCAGAACCAAAGCTACACACAGACTGGGAGTGAAGGGATGGAAAAATATATTCCATTCAAATGAAAGGAAAAATAAGCTGTTGTAGCAATACTCATATCAGAAAAAATAGACTTCAAAACAAAGGCCATAATATGAGACAAAGAAAGCCATTTCATGATAATAAAGGGAATGACTAAAAAAGAAAGCATAACCCTTTTAAACATATGTGCATCCAAAATAGGAGCACCCACATACATAAAAAACTATTGATTGAAGCAGGGGGTACTGTGGGAGTAAGGCCAACGGAGCCCTAATGAAGCATGCCCTACTCAGGAGACCAGGTTCAGTGACGCAGATCTAAGTTTATTGTGTAAGTGCAGCAACATATATAACATTCTAGACCAATCAGAAGTTTACACTATCCTTAGGGCAGCCAATAGTAGGAAAGATCAGGGTAGTATGTAAGGGCTCTAGGAGGTCTGCTCAGGTGGGCGCTGCCACTTCCCGGTGTGCCGAGGAAGCTTGTATAGGCGGAGTGTGCTCACGCCATTGCATCTGCCACTGCACTGAGATAAATCTCCTGAGCTCTTCCCACATCTCCCCCTTCTTTTCTTATTAGCGCCTGCTGGAGGTGTATGATCATGGCTTGCTGGGCACTTAGCTTAAGGAACATGTTGTATAAACAGCAAAATAATACTATTCCTATGAAGAATCCTACTATCATGACTCCCCAAATGAGGAGGTTGGCTGGGTTTAACCAGGAAGTTAGATGGCTTAGGGCATCACTTAAGAAACCAAACTTAACGGGTTTCACTCGGGTATTATTACATGAGGTGCTAGGTATATCCACCCTTGTCCCGGGGCAGTCCCATTATCTAGAGTCCACTTAAGGAGGTTAGGGCTACTGCTCTCAGCCCATACCGTCCCGTTCTATGGCAATGAGACCAGTTCAGCTCCGTCACAGGGTAAGCCCACAGTACAATTAGACACTTGGACAGCGGGGAATTGTGGGCTGTCGGCGCTGACAGGCAATGAGCACCCCTGGATGAGGTATGACCGCCCATACATGTTGTGCTCGAGCCTGAGAGTTTGCTGTTATGATGGCACACATTTATAGGAATAATGTCCCTGCTGACAGATTGCCTTCTGGTGCCATGCGTGCAGCTTGGTCCTGTAGGTTCTTGATGTTCCCCCGGTAATGTTGTGGGCTCGTCGACTTCTTGGTCATCAACGCCGCTGGGGTTGGCTGTCCTCTATGGTCAGGTCCTCCATTTCCTCTACCGGGGGTGATGGTGGTGGTATTCTATGGCTCATCGCTGGTGGTGCAGGGTTTGATGTTGCGGGCAGGAATCCATGCGGGATTTTTTTCACCTTCTGGAAAATACAAGCAAACCCTCTCTCTTGGGTTAAGAGTGGGTCGGGGCCCTTCCAAGCCCCGGTTAGTGGATCTCTCCACCGGACCAAGGGGAGAGGTGTTGGTATGTCTCTGAGACCTCCCCAATGTTTAAAAATCGGAGGAAGACCGTCAGGGGCAAAATGAAAATAATTGAGAGTTAATAAGGCCTGTTGTAATAGTTGTTGGGGCATGCCTGTATTTCCCCCTTCTTTTTCTTTTTGAATCTGTGTTTTAATTCTTTGTTCTGTCGTTCTACTATGGCTTGTCCCTGTGGGTTGTATGGTATGCCAGTAATGTGTTTGATGTTATGTTTTGTGAGGAATTGCTGAAAAGCTTGCTAGTGTAGCAGGGACCATTATCTGTTTTAATTTCCCAAGGGAAGCCTAATGTTAAAAATGCTCCCTTGAGGGTTGCTATTGTGTGGCGAGTCTTTTCACCTGTGTGAGCCTGAGCATACATGGCCCCAGAGCAAGTGTCAATGATTACATGTACATATTTGAGCCTACCGAAGCTCAGAATATGGGTCACATCTGCTTGCCATAAGGCATTGGGTTGGAGCCCAGGGGGTTGACCCCTTGTGGCTGGAGGGGGCCTAAAGGCAATAGGGGGCCGCAGGTTTTGCATGCCATTATGAGATGCTTGCAGCTAGAGAGTGTTAAATGAGGAAATAGCTTGTGCAAGCTAGTTGCCTCTATCTCTGGATTGTTTTTTCTCTTGTCTTCATGGCTGGAATATTCCTGATAATTTCTCTCTGTTGCAGGAATCCACATGGTCTTGGAGTTGTTTTCTGAAAATATATAAACGTATTCTTGACCAAAGGTTAATAAAGGAAACTTTATTGGGGTTCTATTTATTTTTGCTTAAATGAATTTCCTTTGGCTTATGTTGACACCACATAGGTTTTTCATGGGTGTCTTGCTGTTAGCATTATAACTGAAAACTTTTTCTAGATGTAAATTAGTTACAGGATATCTTTCCTTACATGGTGTTTTTCCACTATCCTCCCTTTTTTGATTTAATTATTAAGAGACTTTTTGGAAAATATATAATGCAGTCTAGATAACTTTAAATTTTAATTTTTTGCACAAAAATATTACTGCTTTAGGTTCATTGCATGTTAAGCAATTTTTCCATGAAATGAAAATTTTGGTTAATACTTCTGTAGCCAATTTTAATTAATCTGAAAACTTGACTACTATTTTACTGTCAAATTTAATACTCTAACAACAATCTTAGTTTACACTGTAAATATTAATGGAAAGGATTATTTTGCATTCTTTGAGAAGGCCCTGAGCATTCCTGGTGTTAGGCTGGATTTAGATATAGGGTATCTGCTGTTAGCCAAGTCTCTGTTATCTTGGTACCAATTTCAGCTGGACCAAGCCTCTTTCTGTTATCTGGGTCCCGATCTGAGCTGGGCATGGGAAGTGCAGCAGCCATGGGGGCAGGAGACTGCACAATTGGGGGGGGTGAGGATCTGTGCTCCACCTCTGTTGAACCCCAAGTTCTCTCCTACTGGCCCCTGGCTGTGCCTGTCTTAGGTCACCCCACCCTGAGGGGTTTTACCCATCATTGACTACCAGCCATCCTCTGGGCCAAGTAGGGTGATGTGAGGTTTAGTTCTGTCTCCTTGGTAATCTATGTCCCTCTGGCCTCCATGCTCAGCATCTGTCTTTGGATCCCCTCACTTGCTGGTGGGGCCCCGGCATTGATCACATATCTTGGGGAACCCAGGTTTCTTCTCCAGAGAGGGTCCAGCTCACGCCATTGGGCGAGAGATAGATTTATGGTACTAGCCACTATGAGGCTTCAACCTCAGCATGAACAGAGAGCTCAGGCAACAGCTCTGGGCAATTGGAAGTGGGATCCCCTTGGCAAAAAGGTGCAAGAGAGGTCAATATAGAATGCTTAAGTGCCTTCCCAGAGGGCCTTCCACACAGTGGAAGGGATTAAATCCTTTCATCTTCTTATTAAATTGCTGCCAAACAATTAGTTTGTAAACTTGTTTGGAATAAATGTATAATACGCTGTTGTAAAATATTAAAAATTATTAATGAGCTTTTGTTATTTTAAATTATATCTTAAAATTCTACTGCTGTATTTTAAGAAATATTATATAAAATAACTTGTTTTGCCCTTTCTTAGAGGCAAAAACTCAAGATATATATTTATTAATATTTATTTGATAAAGCTTTCCATGTGATTTCAAGCACATTAAATTAGCTTTATTAAAAAATCCTTTAAGAAGAGAGAATAAAATTTGAAAACATTTCAGGGCCTATGAAATGTCTCAAAGTCATTCCTTGGTTATAGTACTTTTTATAATTATTAAGAGATATCAATTAAATTAAGACTGACAAGATTTTCTTTTTATACTTTAGGCATTTAGTTACTATAATTATAATTTTTCCCAATTTAATTTAACTAGAACTTTAAACTCTTAGCTGGCAAGTTAAACATTCAGGACTTCTTTAGATTAATAAGAGTAGGTGCTTCCTTTCTTGTGTAATCTTAAGTATATTGTATTAATCTAATTTAGTATTGGAAGGGTTAAAGAGAAGAAAACTGGAAAGAGATAAGTTTGCTTGCTAGCAGCTTGTCCTTGAGACCTGCATACCTTAGATGAGCAAAACCCAACAAAGAACTCTCTCTACCTGTTCTCCATGGCAGCGGCCTCTTTTTCTTTCTTTCTTCCTTCCTTCCTTCCTTTCTTTCTTTCTTTCTTTCTTTCTTCCTTCCTTCCTTCCTTTCTTTCTTTCTTTCTTTCTTTCTTTCTTTCTTTCTTTCTTTCTTTCTTTCTTTCTTTCTTTTTTTCTTTCTTTCTTTCTTTCTCTGCATTAACCATTTGGATATCAGGAATATTGTTGCAGATCCGGTGGCATTTGCTGCAGCTGTGGAGTTAACGATCACAGGAAAGAGTCCAGGGATCTCTAGCCCTAAGGACTTCTTTGCTCTATCCCTCTGGCTACACAAGGATTGATATATCCCCGTCCATGGATTATCATCCATGTCCCCCACGAAAGGATTACTTGGGGGCCGCTGGGCAGTTAAACTTTTTGTTCACTCTGCAAGGGGAACGAGGAAATGACTCTGGCAGGAAGCCTCCTGGTGAGACTCCCCTGCTTTCACCTCACTTGAGGTTTTTCCTGTCTCAGTTTCAGCCTTCCTTGAGCTTTGAGAAACTACTTTTGGCTTGTTGAAAACAGCCCAGGAATCTGCGGGGACAGAGGGGTCTGGAGGGGAATAGGGAGGTAAAGGGTCTTCTGTTCCCCCCGCCCGCACTGCTGGTGGTGGAGAGCCAGGGGTTAAATGCTATTAGGATATCCCAGAGCTTTTGTAGCTCCTTTTCTGTTACTTTTACTCGCCTGCTCTGTAACAACGCATGGAGTGCCGGAGCCTGAGGGGCTCAGACTGAGGGGGGAAGGTTCCCCATGGTTACAGAGGGGCACTCACCCAACCTGAAGCTTGCCGGGGTCCCTGTTCAAGGTGCCAGAATGAAGCAGGGGGTCCCGCAGGGGTGAGGCCGATGGAGCCCTAATGAAGGATGCCCTACTCAGGAGACCAGGTTCAGTGATGCAGATCTAAGTTTATTGTGTAAGTGCAGCAACATATATAACATTCTAGACCAATCAGAAGTTTACACTATCCTTAGGGCAGCCAATAGTAGGAAAGATCAGGGTACTATGTAGGGGCTCTAGGAGGTCTGCTCAGGCAGGCGCTGCCACTTCCCTGTGTGCCAAGGAAGCTTGTATAGGCGGAGTGTGATCATGCCATTGCATCTGCCACTGCACTGAGATAAATCTCCTGAGCTCTTCCCACAATTGAAGGACTTTAAATGAGAGATTGACAGTAATACAGTCATGGTAAAGGATATTAAGACCCCACTGACATCACTCAATTCATCTTCCAGCCAAAAAATGAACAATGAAACAAAGGCCTTAAATGACACACTAGATGAAATGGATCTAACTGATATTTACAGAACATTTCACCCCAAAGCAACAGAATATACATTATTAACAAATTAAAATGGAACATTCTCAAAGATAGACCACATGTTATGCCACAAAACAAGTCTATACAAAATCAATATAATACCAAGCATCTTCTCAGATCAAAATAGCATGAAGCTAGAAATCAACTGCAATAAAAAAAAAAAACACTAAAAAAACAAACACTAAAATACATGGAGGCTAAATAGCATGCTATTAAACAATGTATGGGTTACCAATGAGATAAAGCAAGAAAAAAATTCCTGGAAACAAATGAAAATAACATACAATGACCCATAACATATGGGACATGGCGAAGGCAATCCTGAGATGCAAGTTCATAGCATTACAGGCCTACCCCAAAAAAGCCAGAAAGGGACAAATACACTATCTAATCCTACAACTCAACAAACTATAAAAAGAATAGGAAGAAACGCCCAGAGGAAGTAGAATAAAGGAAAAAAATAAAGATCAAAGTGGGAATAAATGATATAGAGGCAAAAAAAATGAGCAGTAGAAAAGATCAATAAATACAAGAGCTGGTTCTTTGTAAAGATAAACAAGATTGATGAAACTCTAGCCAGACTCAACCAGAAACAAAGAAAGAAGATCCAAAGAAATAAAATCATACATAAAAGAGTCAATATAACAATAGTCAGTCACCACAGAAATACAAAGGATTGTAAGCAAATACTATGAACAACTATATGCCAAAAAACTGGACAATCTGGGCAAAATGAACATATTATTAGAATCATACAATCTTCTAAACTCAATCAGGAAAAATCAGAAAACCTGAGTAGTCCAATAACAACTGATGAAATTTAAGCAGTAATTAAAAAACATCCACCAAACAAAGTCCTGGATCAGATCAATTTGAAGGTGATTTTAACAAACATTCGAAGAAGAACTAAAACATACACTCTTCTAACTATTCCAAAAAACTCAACAGGAAGGAACACTTCTAAGCTCTTTTTATGAAGCCAGCATAATCCTAATTCCAAAACAAGATGAAGATACTGCAGAGAAAGAAAATTACAGGACAATATCCCTGATGAACACAGATGCTAAAATCTTCAACAAAATATTAGCAAATCAGATACAATAATATATTTAAAAGACCATACACCATGATCAAGTGGGATTTATTTTGGGGATGCAAGGCTGATACAATATTTGCAAATCAATAAATGTGATAGATCACAAAAATTTAAAGATAAAAACTACATGGTCATTTCAATACATGCAGAAAAGGTATTCAACAAAATCCAGCACCCCTTTTTGAATAAAAACACTCAGTAATGAGGGAATAGAGGGATCATACCTCGACATAATAATATGACAAACTTACAGCAAACATCATACTTGGGCAAAAATTAAAACCATTTCCCCTAAGATCAGGAACAAGACAGGGGTGTCTGCTTTTACTACTCTCTTTCAACATAGTACTGGAAGTCTTAGCCACAGCAATCAGATAAGAAGAAGAGGCAAAAGGCATCAAAATTGGAATGGAGGAACTAAAACTGTCATTATTCACAGATGACACGATATTGTAGATAGAAAACCCAAAAGACTCCACCAGGAAATTACCAATCTTAATAAATGAATTTGACAATGTAGCAGAATATAAAATCAACCTCTACAAATCAATGGACTTTTTAAAAACCAATAATGAACTCTCAGAAAGAGAAACTAAAAAAAAAACAATCCTAATTACCATTGAAACAAAGAAAAATTAGATACCTAGGAATAAACTTAACAAAGGAGGTAAAAGTCCTGTACTTGGAAAACTATAGGACACTGAAAAAAAGAAATAGGGGAGGATACAAGTAAAGGGAAGTGTATAGCATGTTCAGGGATTGGAAGAATTCATATAATTAAAATGTCTATACGACCCAAAGCAATCTATAGATTCAAGCAATTCCTATTAAAACACCAAAGGCATCCATCACAGAGCTAGAAAGAATACTCAAAAAATTTACATGAAACCATAAAAGACCCCAAATAGCTGCAGCACTCTTGAGAAGGAAGAATCAAGTAGGAAGGATAATAATACTGGATGTCAAACTCTATGACAAAGCAATTATACCCAAAACAGCCTGGTACTGGCACAAGAACAGGCATATAGACCAATGGATCAGAAGAGAGACCCCAGAAATTGACCCACACCATTACGGTCAATTAATATTTGACAAAGGAGGTAAGGACATACTAGTACAGTGGAGTAAACACAGTCTCTTCAACAAATGGTGATGGGAAAAATGGACAGACACATGCGAAAAGACAAAACTAGACCAACAACTTACACCATACACAATAATAAACTCAAGGTAGATAAAATACTCAAATATAAGGCATGAAGCCATAAAAAACTTAGAGGAGAGCATAAACAGTAAAATCTCGGAGGAGAAGGAAGATGGCGGCGATATAGGCAGACGTGTCCCAGGTCGTCTCCCGGAGCATATGGAGTAAGCAGCTGAAACTAATAACACCCACCCCAAATTGGCGAAACTACTCAGCTGGTGAGACGGTCTGCAGCTGGGAAGGGCAGAGCTCCCCTGGAAAGGTAAAAAACGAGGGATCTGGGCAGGAAAGTTTGCCAGACCTCTGAGCTCAGAGGGATAGTGGCAGACCGAGAGGCAGACAGCCGTATCCCGTGGGACAGGCACAGCCCCTGACTGGGGAAAGGAGATCCTCGGGATTCCTGGCCCCACGGGGGGATTTGAGAGCTGGGTTCTGTGATCACGAAGGACTGCGCCTAAAGGGGGCAGTCTGAAGAGCTGACCAGAGCATGCAGTGCCAGTAGTAGAAGAGCTTGTAAGAAAGTCAGCCTTCCCCGTTTCCACGGCCGGCATTTGCTTATTTATTTTCACTGAATCCTGTTCATAAGACATCTTGGATACAGACACTCACCTGTGCTGAAGAGAGGGAGAAGGTGCGGACGAATGGAATCTGGGGAGAGACTGAGGATAGAGGGGGGGCCGGGAGAGGTGGCAGTGAATTTAGTGCTGAGACACCCCTGGGCCCAGGATCGGGGCAGCCATTCTCTCTGGAGGGTGGGACTCCCCTACCTAGCCCCCAGGCAAGGAGCACAGCCACACCCAGATTCCACTGTGAACGAGATCAAGGATTAAAATAATCTGATCAGTTCCTGGGAGTTAACAGGATCTGGCCTATAGAGGGATTTTCAATCCCAGCTATAGAGAAGCCATATAGCCTCAGAGGCCAACCCCAGAACACTGCCACCCAGAGGCTGAGCCACAAACTGATTCTTTGCTAAACACAAAATAAGGCAGTCTGAGAAACAAATACGGCCTGCTTTAAAATAAGGAATGTGGTTTACAACACAGAGGAACAGGGTATCGCAGGGAAATTCAACACTCTCCTGAATACCTGGCAGGACTAAGGCGAGCCAGACTGATGAGTAGAAGAACCTAAGGACCTTCACTACTGCAATTATTTTTTCTTTTTCTGTTTTCACCTTTTAACTAAGAAACCAATTTTTTTTTCTTCTTTTTCCATCTACTGATTTTACCCTTTTAATTACTACATTCTTATTTTTAACCAGTATTATCACGGCTACCATTTTACCATTTTTTAAAGTGCCATTTTATTTTCTCTTTATTTTATTTTGGGATTCATGTTCTCCATTCTATTTTCACCGTTCCTTTAGCAACAATTTTCCCTACCTCAATTTTACCACTATGCTAAAACCCTCTCCCTCACTTTCCCCCTTTTGTTGTCCTGTTTCTCTTATCCTATTCCTGCTCTAGATTTTCCCTATTCCTTCTGTTTACCTCCTGTCAAAATTTCACCCTACTAATATATCCTATTTCCAATCCACTGCTCTAAATCTTTATACACATACCCCTTATCTTTCTTCACTATCCAAAATTTTTATTATTTTTTTCTTCTTTTATCTTTCTATTGGTTTGTTGCTGTTTGCTTGATTGTTGAGTATATTGTTTTTTTGTTGTTGTTGCTTGTTTTTTTGTGTGTGTCTCTCTCTGTGTGTGTGTGTGTGTGTGTGTGTGTGTGTGTGTGTGTGATTTAGGACTTGTTGTGAGGCTGTTTTGTTTTTTCTTTTTATTTTTTTTCTGCTGGTTTTTCCATTCCCTCCACCCATCCCCCCCACCCCCGGTTATTTTTATGCTTCTGTTTTCCCTTGCCTCTTTCGATATTATTGGTTGTTTCTAGTTTGAATTCAACTCCAGGGAGCTGTTGCTGGAATTTGTTGGGATTAGTGGTGGTTCTATAGGAGTTTTCTCCTCATATTAATAGTCTCTTCCCCTCTTCCACTTCATTCTCTCTTTTCGCTCTTTTCTTTTCTTTTCTTTTCTTTCCTTTTCTTTTCTTCTCTTTTCTCTCTTTTATTTTGCCCCCTCCTTTTTCCCAATTTCATTTTTGCACTCTTTTATTTTTAGTCCCTACTTTTCTTTTCTATTTTCTCTTTTATCTTTTTCTCTTCTTTCTTCCTTATCCCCTAATTCTCTTAATTTGGGTGGTCACCTTTATTTGGGGTTATTAATATCGTGAATATATTTGTGTTTAGTGCCTGGTACGTGGTGCCTTGTTGTGTTGTATTTTGTGCCTTTAAATCAATGCAGCAGATCCAAGCAACAGCAGCCTCCTGAGCACCACACCCTCTGTCTGAGGAACAGCAGCTGTACGTGAAACCTCCCCCCACCAGCCAGAAGAGCCACCAAAGCTGTGAACAGCACCCACCAGAGGAGCTGCTGCCAACTGAGGAGCAGCTGCTACCGCAACCGCCCGAAGAGCAACCACAGCCCAAGGAGTCACTGCCACCCAGGGAGCAGCCACTGAATGACTCAATGTCTAGATATGTCAGTGAGATCAAACATGGGTAGACAAAGAAACCCTCAAAGGAAAGAAAAAGAGGACTCCCATTTTTGATAAAAACTCTCAACAAGACAGGAGTAGAAGGACCATAACTCAACATAATAAAAGCCATATATGACAAACCCACAGCCAACATCATACTCAATGGACAAAAACTAACACCATTTCCCCTAAGAACAGGAACAATACAGGGATGCCCACTCTCACCACTCCTGTTCAACATAGTACTGGAAGTATTAGCCATCGCAGTTAGGCAAGAAGAAGAAATAAAAGGCATCCACATTGGAAAAGAGGAAGTAAAACTGTTCTTATTTGCAGATGACATGATATTATACATACAAAACCATAGAGACTCCATCAAAAAGCTACTAGACTTAATACATGAATTTGGCAATGTAGCAGGATACAAAATTAACCCCAAGAAATCTGAGGCATTTCTATACACCAATAGTGAACTTTCAGAAAGAGAGATTATAAAAACAATTCCATTCACCATCGCACCAAAAAAATTAAGCTACCTAGGAATAAACTTAACTAAAGAGGTAAATGACCTCTACTCAGAAAACTACAAGACGTTGAAAAAAGATATAGAGGAAGACATAAACAGATGGAAAAACATACCGTGTTCATGGATTGGTAGAATCAACATCATTAAAATGTCTGTACTACCCAAAGCAATCTATAAATTCACCGCACTTCCCATTAAAATACCAACAGCATACTTCAGAGATCTAGAACTAACTCTCCAAAAATTCATCTGGAATAAAAAAAGACCCCGAATAGCTGCAGCGATCCTGAAAAAGAACAAAGTTGGTGGGATCTCAATACCAGATATCAAGCTGTATTACAATGCCACTGTTCTCAAAAATGCCTGGTACTGGCACAAGAACAGGCATATATATCAATGGAATAGAATAGAGAGCTCAGAAATCGGCCCGAACCAATATGCTCAATTAATATTTGACAAAGGAGGCAAGAACATACAATGGAGCTAAGATAGTCTCTTCAATAAATGGTGTTGGGAAAATTGGACAGATATATGCAAGAAAATGAAACTGGATCACCAACTTAACACCATACACAAAAATAAACTCAAAATGGAGAAAGGACTTAAATGTATGACAGGAAACCATAAAAATTCTAGAAGAAGCCAAAGGTAACAAAATCTCAGACATATGCCGAAGCAATTTCTTCACTGATACAGCTCCTAGGGCACTTGAAACTAAAGAGAAAATGAACAAATGGGACTACATCAAAATAAAAAGCTTCTGCACAGCAAAAGAAACCATCAACAAAACAACGAGAAAACCCACTGTGTGGGAATACATATTCGCCAATGTCATATCTGATAAGGGCCTAATCTGCAAAATTTACAGGGAACTCATACAACTTAACAAAAGGAAGATAAACAATCCAATCAAAAAATGGGCAAAGGACCTAAATAGACACCTTTCAAAAGAGGACATTCAGAAAGCCAAGAGACATATGAAAACATGCTCAAAGTCACTAATCATCCGAGAGATGCAAATCAAAACAACAATGAGGTACGATCTCACACCTGTCAGACTGGCTATCATCAACAAATCAACAAATGACAAGTGCTGGAGAGGATGTGGAGAAATAGGAACACTCGTGCACTGCTGGTGGGAATGCATACTGGTGCAGCCACTATGGAAGACAGTATGGAGTTTCCTCAGAAAACTAAAAATGGAACTCCCATTTGACCCTTTGATCCCACTTCTAGGAATATATCCCAAGAAACCAGAAACAACACTCAGAAAGTATATATGCACCCATATGTTCATAGCAGCACAATTCACCATAGCTAGAATCTGGAAACAGCCTAAGTGCCCATCAGTAGATGAATGGATTAGAAAACTGTGGTACATCTACACGATGGAATACTATGCTGCTGTAAAAAAGAAGGAACTCTTACCATTTGCAATGTCATGGATGGAACTGGAGAGCATTATGCTAAGTGAAATAAGCCAGTCAATGAAGGAAAAATACCACATGATCTCACTCATTCATGGATAATAGAGACCATTATAAACTTTTGAACAATAATAGATACAGAGGCAGAGCAGCCTCTAACAGATTGTCAAACTGTAGCGGGAAGGCCGGGGAGGGGTGGGGGACAGTAGTTAGGGGTGTAAGAGATCAACCAAAGGACTTGTATGCATGCATATAAGCATAACCAATGGACATAAGACACTGGGGGGTAGGGGAGGCCAGGGGATTGTCAAGGGTGGGGGAAAAAAAGGGACACATATGTAATACCCTTGTAAGAATGTAAGCAATAAAATAAAATTTAAAAAAATCATAAAAAAATAAAAATAAATGCATTAGAAACGAAAAAAAAAAACAAAACAGTAAAATCTCAGACATCTCATGTAGCAATATGTTTAGGAATACATCTCCTAGCAGTGGTCGGCAAAGTCATTAGTCAACAGAGCCAAATATCAACAGTACTTCTTCAAAATAGACTCGCCCAGGCCGAAAACCGACTTCTTCCCCATGGGCCATGAAGTTTCAATCACACTGTATGCGCACCCGCACATGGTATTTAGTGGAAGAGCCACACTCAAGGGACCAAAGATCCACATGTGGCTCGCGAGCCACAGTTTACCAACCATGGTCTAGGGCAAAGGAAACTAAGGAGAAAATAAACAAATAGGACTACATCAAAATAAAAAGCTTCTGCACAGCAAAAGAAACTACTATCAAAATGAAAATGGAATCCACTCTATGAGAGAACATATTTGCCAATGATACATCTGATAATAAGTTAATGTAAAGTACTCATACAATGCAACTGAAGGAAAACAAACAATGAAATTAAAAAATGGGCAGAAGACCTGAATAGACATTGCTCCAGAGAGGACATACAAATGGCCAAGAGACTTCTGAAAAAATGTTCAAAGTCACTATGCATCTGAGACATACAAATTAAAACCCATCACCTTACACCTGTCAAAATGGTATTCTAAAAAAATCAACAAACAACAAGTGCTGGCAAGGATATGGAGAATGCTTGTAGAAATGAAGATTGTTGCAGCCACTATGGAAAGAATATGCAGTTTCCTCAAAAAATAAAAAGAAACTTCCACTTGACTCAGCGATCCCATTTCTGGGAATATATCCTTAACACCTCAAAACACCAATCAGAAATAATATATGCACCCCTATGTCATAGCAGAATTACTTACAATAGGTAAGATTTGGAAACAGCCCAAGTTCCCATCCATAAAAAAATGGATTAAAAAAAACTGTGGGACATTTACACAATGGAATACTATGTAGCTGTAAAAAGAGGGACCTCTTACCCCTTGGGACAGCACCGATGGTTATGGAAAATATTATGCTAAGTGAAATAAGTCAAACCAAGAAAGACAAATATCACATGATTTCAATTATTTGTGGAATCTAATGAACAAAACCAATTGACCAACAAAATAAGACCCAAAGCATGGAGTAATGAAACAGACTGGCATATCTCAATGCAGAATTAGGGGTATAAGAAGAGATATGACAAAGAGTGTATATACTTATATGCATAGCCTATGGACACAAGCAATAGCTTAGTGGAGGCTGGGTAGGGGCTAGGGGGCTAAAAGGGAGCAAATGGGAGATATCTGTAATACTATGAACAATTTTTAAAAAGAATGGCAATAAAAAAGTACCTATCAAAAATAACCTTAAATGTAAATGGCTTAAATGCTCCAATCAAAATACATAGGGTAGCTGAATGGATCAGAAAACATGACCCACATATATGCTGTCTACCAGACCCACCTCAAAACAAAAGATTCACACAGAATGAAAATGAAAGGATGGGAAAAATCTTCCAGGCAGATAGAAAAGAAATAAAAGCTGGGGTAGCAATACTCATATCTGAAAAAATAGACTTCAAAGTGAAGACCATAACAAGAGACAATGAAGGCCACTAGATCCATAGTAAAGGGACCTATACAACAAGAGGATATAATTCTCATAATATATACACACCCAATGTTGAAGCACCCAAATATATAAAAATACTTCTAGAGGATATTAAGGGAGAGATGGACAGCAATATAATCACAGTAGGGGACTTTACCACACCCACTGACATCTCTGGATATATCTTCTAAACAAAAAATCAACAAGGAAACTACTATCCTAAATGACATAATAGATGGAATTATTTGACATTTTCAAAATATTTTACCCCAATGCTACAGAATATAGAATCTTCTCAAGTGCACATGTGACATTTCCAAATGGACCTTGAGAGCTTGTTTGGAGGTTCTAGCAGGGGAGCACAGCTACTCGTATACCCTTGACCGAAGACCAGTCTTCTCCTCGGGGGCGCGGAAGGTCGTCCTCTTCGACCGAGCGCACAGCTTCGGGAGGGAGGCACATGGATAGGTGAGGGAGGAGGGGGACACCCGCCTAGCCAGCCAGATCAGCCGAATCAACCCTGGCAATCAATGGGGTGACAGATGTCACAGCCAGATCGCCCTCACATCCACATTTTCAAAGATAGACCAAATGTAAGGATACAAACTAAGACTCTACAAGTTGAAGAAGATTGAAAACATGTGAACCATCTTCTTGGATCACAATGTCATGAAATTAGAAATCAACTACAATAAAAAAAACATTAAAAACATTCAAACACATGGAGGCTAAATAGCATGTAATTAAAGAAGGAATGGGTTACCAAAGACATCGAGGAAGAAATAAAAAAAAAACTTCCTGGAAACAAATGAAAATGAACACAAAACAACCCCAAATCTATGGGCCACAGTGAAAACAGTCATAAGAGGGAAATTCATAGCATTATAGGCTTACCTCAAAAAAACAAGAAAAATATCTTGAAGGGGAGAGTGGCTGTGATTGGAAGCCCAGCCTTACCTTCAACCGGGAAGACCTTGGATACCACCCAGTACTCTACAACCACATTGTTCAGGGACCAGCTGCCTCAGCTGTGAACCCATGAACACCAAGACTCCAGCCTTCCCAGCCACGGGTGCCTAAAATGTTTGTCCAGGGGAAGACAAAGTGGAGCCAATTACATGGACGGGCCCTGCACCTTCTCACAGAGCAGATAGAAGGAACAGCTGAATCGAACAAAATCCATCCAGAATTGGTGAACTAAACACAGGTGGTGAGGCAATCTGTGGACAGAAAGGTCAGATAGCGCCTAGAGCAGTGGTTCTCAACCTGTGGGTCGCGACCCTTTTGGGGTTGAACGACCCTTTCACAGGGGTCACCTATATAATTACATATTGTTTTTGTGATTAATCACTATGCTTTAATTATGTTCAATTTGTAACAATGAAAATACATCCTGCATATCAGATATTTACATTATGATTCATAACAGTAGCAACATTACAGTTATGAAGTAGCAATGGAAATAATTTTATGGTTGGGGGTCACCACAACATGAGGAACTATATTAAAGGCTTGCAGCATTAGGAAAGTTGAGAACCACTGGCCTAGAGACAGCTGAGATCTGGAATCCAGGCTGGAGTGAGAAACACGCACACTGGAGTCGTCTCATAGGAGACTGCACACCACCAAACCCGCGGCCCTTGGGGTCAATGTAGCCCTCAAATGTGGAAAGGGGTCCACAGGGCTACTGGCAGAAGGGGACTCTAGTTATAAGCCCACAGCCTTGGGAAACTGTACCCAGAAAGGCAGCCCGAAGTTCTATACTGGCTGCACAGTGCCAGGGGAAAAACACACAAGTCAGTGTGGTTCCTTTATCCTTTTTTTTTTTTTTCTCCTTGCTTTTGCTTGCTAAGTCCAGTACATAGGATGTTCCAATTAAAAACACTCACTGAGACTGCAGTGGAAAGTTGTTTTTGTGGAAACTGGGGGTCAAAAAAAGGAGAGACAAGCAGAAAACCAGCTCTGGGTCAGTCTGTCCCTCCAACCCAGTATTAAGTGCAGAAGTGAAAAAAACAATCTAAACCAGGGGTGGGCAAACTTTTTGACTCGAGGGCCACAATGGGTTCTTAAAATGGACCAGAGGGCCGGAACAAAAGCATGGATGGAGTGTTTGTTTGAACTAATATAAATTCAAAGTAAACATCATTACATAAAAGGGTATGGTCTTTTTTTTTTTTAGTTTTATTCATTTCAAACGGGCCGGATCCGGCCTGCGGGCCGTAGTTTGCCCACAGCTGATCTAAACACTGGGTAGAGGGGTCATTTAGTCCCAGAAATTAATACAGAAACACCAACACCTAGGTGTTATGTCAGAAATTGACTCTTGTGTAAATACAACTGAAGGCCGGCAGAGAAACAAAGTGAGTAGAGAGATCCTGCCTGCTTGAAAACAAGGTTGTGGCTTATGACACAGAGGAGTGGTGGGCCGCAGGGAACTTCAACACTGTGCTGACTACCTGACAGGAAACAGATGTGCAGGCAGAACAGTAGAGCAAGAGAACAACCTTCACTACTTCACTTTTTTTATTTTTTATCTTTTACTTAAGAAACTAATTTTTTTCCTCACTTGATTTTACTTTCTTATTATTTTTTAATTTTTAATTATTATTACTATTATTATTTTACCAATTTTAAAAAGTTTTATTTTATTTTTTTTATTTATATTACTTTATTCTGGGATTAGTGTTCTACATTCTATTTGTCTTTTTCTTTTAGCATGATTTTACACTATCACAATTTTTCTTTTATGTCAACACTCTCTTCCTCACTTTTCCCCTTTTTCGTCCTATTTCTCTTACCTTGCTTCTGCTTACTTTTTCTCCATACTTTCTTTTACCCCCTGTTAGAAATTGATCTTACTCATATATCTAATTTCCTCTCCCCTGCTCCAAGTCCATGCACACTTCTCCCTTCTCTTTCTTCACTAGTCAATTTTTTTTTCCTTTTTCTTTTTTCCATTTTCTTTCTTTCTTTCTTTCTTTCTTTTCTTCTTTCTTTCTTTCTTCTTTCTGTCTTCTTATTGTTTGCTTGTTAGTTTTTTCTTTATTTTTCTTTTTTTTTTTGCCTCTGTTTTTCCTCTCCTTGCTTGTCCTCTTCTTTTAATGGCTTAATTAATTCCAATCACCAACTCAAGTCTATCTACTCTTTATTTTCTTTTTCCAATAATAGATGAATACATAGATACATTAAAGAAAGAGGAAAATTATATATATATATATCAACACTAATAAAAGAGAAAAATGGTAATTGGCGTACGAGCTACCCTTTTCATTGGCTAATCAGGGCTATATGCAAATTAACTGCCAACTAAGATTGGCAGTTAACTGCCAACAAGATGGCGGTTAATTTGCATATGTAGGCACAATGCAGGGAGGCGAAAGGGAAAGCAGGAAGAAGCCCCCTGCCACTGACAGTGATTGGAAACCCAGCCATCAGAAATACAAGCCCCCCAGCCATGATCGGAGAATCAGGTGCCTTTTCTGCCCTGGCCAGTGATAGCAGGAAGTAGGGGTGGAGCCAGCGATGGGAGCTGGGCATGGTCGAAGCTTGCAGTCCCGGGAGCTAGGGGTCCCTTGCCTGGGCCTAAAGCGAAGCCCCCGATCGTGGGGCCGCTGCAGCTGCGGGTCCCCGCTGCCCAGGCCAGAAGCCTCGGCCAGAGGCGTCAGGCCTGGGCAAGGGGCCGATCCTGCGATTGGAGGGTGATGGTGGTCAACGCCTGAGGGCTCCCAGTATGTGAGAGGGGGCAGGCTGGGCTGAGGGACACTCCCCCCCACACACACCCAGTGCACGAATTTCGTGCACCGGGCCCCTAGTATACTAATAAAAGAGAAACATGCAAATTGGTGTCACTCCAATATTCCCACCAGCCAATCAGGATGAGTATGCAAATTAACCCAACAAAGATGACAGTTAATTTGCATATGCAGGTGAGGAGCGAAGACTGAAGGATGAAGACGACTGAAGACTGAAGAGGCTTGGCTTCTCTGTTGCAGCCAGAACGAAGGCCTGGGTCCCAGGTGTCAGAGGGAAAACTGGTGCTGGCATCCAGGGGAAGGAAGGCCTACTGCATGAATCTCTTTGTGCAACTGGCCTCTAGTATATATATATGTATATATATATATATATATATATATATATTAGAGGCCTAGATGCATGGGGGGGTCCCTTCAGCCCAGCCTGCACCTTCTCCAATCTGGCACCCCTCAGGGGATGTCTGACTGCCCGTTTTGGCCTGACCCCCAGGCCTAAACAGGCAGTCAGACATCCCTCTCACAGCCCTGGACTCTGGCTCCTAATCACTCAACTGCCTGCCTGCCTGGTTGTCCTTCACTGCCCCAACCCCCGACAGCTTGATCACCCCTAACTGGATCTGCCTGCCGGCCTCATTGCCGCCAACTGCCCCCTCTCCCAGCCTGGTTACCCCTTACTGTCCTCACTGTCGGCCTGGTTGCCCCCAACTGCCCTCCCTGCCAGCCTGGTCACCCCTAACTGCCCCCTTTTGCTGGCCTAGTCACCCCTAACTGCACCCTTGTCAACCTGGTCACCCCTCACTGCCCCTCCCCGCAATCCTGGCCTCCCTCAACTGTCCCCTTGCTGTCCTGGTCGCCCCCAACTGCCTCCCCCACTGGCCTGGTCATCCCATGCAGCCTGCTGTTCAGTCGTTTGGTCATCCCTCACTAAAACCCCTGCTGGCCTGGATGCCCCACACAGGCTGCTGTTCAGTCATTTGGTTGTCCCTTACTAACCCCCTTGCCAGCCTGAATGCCCCACACAGCCTGCTGTTCAGTTGTTTGGTTATCCCTCACTAACCCACTGTCGGCCTGGTCACCCCTCACAGCCTGCTGTTCAGTCATTTGGTCATCCCTCAATAACCCCCCTACCGGCCTGGTCACCCCATGCAGCCTACTGTTCGGTTATCCATCCAGTTGTTTCAGTCGTGGTGGTCCCCAGGATTTATATTATAGGATTTCTTTTCTCGTTTTTTGTATTTTGATTTTTTCTTTTCTTCTTATACACTCATTCTCTTTCTACCTCCTCTATACTGAATTGTGGCCATGCAACCATTCATTCAATTATTTGACCCTACCTTCTGGAAATAAGCTCTGCCTCCTCAGACTCATCTGAGTGTTTATCGTTTGGGTGTCTGTTGTTTGCATTTTGGGGATTAGTTGTTGTTTGTTGTTTGCCTTTATCTCAGAGTGTTTGTTGTTTTCATTTTTTTTTTTGGATTAGTTGTTGGTTTTTTGGAGTTTTCTCCCTATATACATATATTTTTCCCCCTTCATTTTTCTTCTCTTTCACTTCTCTCTTACATTTTTTTCTATTCTAAATATATTTTTTTCCCTCTTTACTCTCCCTTAATTCTCTTTTCTCTGGTGGTCACCTTTATTTGGGGTTATTGGTATGGTGAATACATTTGTATTTGGTGCCCTGTGCATTGGGACTTGTGTTGTATTTTGTGCCTTTAAGAAACGCAAGAGAGAGAGAGAGCCGCATAACCGGACACCCTGAGAGGATCGAACATGGGGAGACAAAGAAACAGCTCCCATACAAAAAAAAGGAGGAATCACCAGAAAATGAAGTAAACAAAATGGAGGCAAGCAATATGTCAAAGCATTCAGAGCAATGGTCATAAGGATGATGCAAAGGATGGAAGACAAATTCAACAATATGAGTAAGAACCAAGAGGAAATGAAGAAGAAACAAGAAGAAATGAAAAGTGACATTGCTGCAAGAACACAATAGAAAGCATCAACAGTAGAATAGAAAAAGCTGAGGACTGCATCAGTGAGCTAGATGACAAGGTAGGAAAAAATACACGAGTAGAACAGCAACTGGAAAAAAAACTTAAAAAATAGAGTGAGAGTGTGAGGGAACACTGGGACAACATGAAATGAAATAACATGGGCATAATAGGGATCCAAGAGGAAGAGGAAACTGAGAAAGGAATAGAAAACCTGTTTGAAGAAATAATGACAGAAAACTTCCCTGATATTGGGAAGAAAAAACTCACACAAATCCATGAAGCTCACAGACTCCCAAACAAGATGAAACCAAAAAGACCGACATCAAGACACATTATAATTAAACTGGCAAACACTAACAACAAAGTAAGAATCTTAAAGGCTGCCAGAGAGAGACAGAAAGTTACCGATAAGGGATCTCCCATCAGACTATCAACTGATTTTTCAACAGAAACACATCAAGCCAGAAGGGAATGGAATAAAATATATAAAGTCATGCAAAGCAAGGGTCTTAATACAAAAATACTATACCCAGCAAAGCTTTCAATCAAATTAAAGGTGAAATCAGGAGCTTAACACAGAAAAGGGAGTTCATTACCACCAAAGGAGCAAAGCAAGAAATGCTAAAGGGACTGTTGTAAAAAGAAGAAGTAGGAAGGGAAGAAGGAACACAGGAGTAAAGAATGAAAATGGTGACAAACAAGTACCTATCAACAAAACTTTAAATGTAAATAGATTAAATGCCCCAATCAAAGGACATAGGGTAGCTGAGTGGATAAGAAAGCATAACCCATATATTTTCTGTACACAGGAGACTCAACTCAGAATAAAGAACTCACACAGACTGATGGTAAAGGGATGGAAAAAAGTTTTTCAGGCAAACAGAAATGAAAAAAAAGCTGGGATAACAATACTTATATCTGACAAATTAGACTTCAAAGTGAAGACCATAACAAGATATAAGGAAGGCCACTTCATAATCCTAAAGGGAGCAATTCAACAAGAAGATATAACTCTAGTAAACATATAGGCACCTAATATAGGAGCAGCCAAATACATAAAAATACTTCTAGAGGATATTAAGGGAGAGATTGACAGCAGTACAGTCATAGTGGGGGACTTTAATACCTGACTGACACCACTGGATAAATCCTCTAAACAAAAATCAGCAAAGAAACATCAATCCTAAATGACTCACTATATCAGATGTAATTAATTGACATCATCAGAACATTTCACCCCAAAGCCACAGAATAGATATATTCTTCTCAAGTGCACATGAGTCATTTTCAAAGATAGACCAAATATTGGGACACAGTCAGTCTCTTCAAATTCAAGAAGATAGAAATCATATCAAGCATCTTCTCAGATCACAATGGCATAAAACTAGAAATCAACTACAATAAAAACAATGAAAAAAATCAAACACCTGGAGGCTACATAGCAATGCTATTAAGCAATGATTGGGTTACCAAAGAGATCAAGGAAGAAATAAAAAAGCATCATGGCAACAAATGACAAAACACAACAACCCAAAATCTGTGGGACACAGTGAAAGCAGTCTAGAGAGGGAAGATCATAGCTCTACAGGCCTATCTCAAAAAAAAACAACAGGAGAAAATATGAATAAATTATCTTTTTCTACAACTCAAAGATTTAGAAAGAGAGCAATAAGAAAAGCCCAGCAGAAGCAGAAGCAAGGAAATAATAAAGGTCAGAGTTCAAATAAATGACATAGAGATCAAAAAATAAATAAATAAATACAAAAGATCAACAAAACCAAGAGCTGTTTCTTTGACTGAACAAACAAGATTGATGAACCTCTAGCCAGGCTTACCAAGAAGCAAAGAGAGAGGATACAAATAAACAAAATCAGAAATGAAATGGGTGAAGTAACAACCTATCCTACAGAAATACAGAGGATTATAAAAAAATACTATGAACAACTCTATTCCAAGAAAATGGACAACCTAGACAAAATGGACATATTCTTAGAAAAATACAAGCTCTCAAAATTCAATCAGGAAGAATAAAAGAAACCTGAATAGGCCAATAACTACTGAAGTAATTGAAGAAGTGATCAAAAATCTTCCAGCAAACTAAAGCCCTAGTCTGGAGGGCTTTATAGGGGGATTCTACCAAGCATTCAAAGAAGAACTAATATCTATACCCCTCAGACTATTCCAAAACTCCAAGAGGAAGCAACACTTCCACGCTTTTTCTATGAAGCCAACATTAATCTAATTCCTAAACCAGATATTGACACCACAAAGAAAAAGAATTGTAGGCCAATATCTTTGATAAACATAGATGCCAAAATCCTCAACAAAATTCTAGCTAATCGGATTCAGGTTTAAATTACAAAGAACATACACCATGATCAAGTTTGATTTATTTCAGGGATGCAAAGATGGCACAATATCCACAAATCAGCAAATGTGATATATCACATAAACAAACTGAGAGACAAAAATCACATAATCATATCAATTGATGCAGAAAAAAAGCATTTGACAAAAACAACATTCTTTCTTGATAAAATCTCTAAGTAAAGTGGGAAAAGAGGGATCATACCTCAACATAACAAAAGCCTAATATGACAAACCTACAGCCAACGTCATACTCAATGGGTAAAAACTAAACTCATTTCCTCTAAGAACAGGAACAAGACAGGGATGCCCACTTTCAACATTCCTGTTCGATATAGTACTGGAATTGCTAGCCATAGTGATCAGACAAGAAGAAGAAATAAAAGGCATCTAAATTGGAAAAGAAGAAGTAAAACTGTCCTTATTTGCAGATGACTTGCTACTGTACATAGAAAACCCAAAAACCCACTAAAAAAACTACTAGACTTAATAAATGAATTTGGCAATGTAGCAGGATACAAAATTAACATCCAGGAATCTATGGTCTCTTTATACACCAATAATGAACTCACATAAAGAGAAATTAAAAAAAAAATTCCATTTACCATTGCACCAAAAAAATTAGGATACCTAGGAATAAATTTAACTAAAGAAGTAAAAGACATGTACTCAGAAAACTACAGGACATTTTAAAAAAGAGATAGAGAAAGATATAAATAAATGGAAGAACATACCATCTTCATGGACTGGTAGAATCAACATCATTAAAATATCCATACTACCAAAAGCAATCTGCAGATTCAATGCAATCCCCATTAAAATACCTATGACATATTTCAAAGATCTAGAACAAACTCTCCAAAAATTCATCTTGAATAAAAAAGACCTCAAATAGCCACAGCAATCCTGAGAAAAAACAAAGTTGGGGCGATCACATTACCAGATAGCTAGCTATATTACCAAGCCATGGTTCTCAAAACTGCCTTGTACTGGCACAATAACAGACATATAGACCAGTGTAACAGTACAGACAACCCAGAAATCGACCCAAGCCATTATGCTCAATTAATATTTGACAAAGGAGGCAAGGGCATAGAATGGAATCAAGACAGTCTCTTCAATAAATTGTGTTGGGAAATTTGGTCAGATACACCCAAAACAATGAAACTAGACCACCAACTTACACCATACACAAAAACAAACTCAAAATGGCTAAAGGACTTAAATGTAAGACAGGAAACCATAAAAATACTACAAAACTCCATAGGCAGCAAAATAACAGATATATGTTACAGACATAGCTTCTAAGGCAATGGAGACTAACGAGAAAATAAACAAATAAGACTACATTAAAATAAAAAGCTTCTGCACAGAAAAAGAAACCATCAACAAGACAACAAGAAAACCCACTGCATGGGAGAACATATTTGCCAATGCTGTTTCAGGTAAGAGTGCAATCTCCAAAATTTACAGAGAACTCATACAACTTAACAAAATGAAGATGAACGATCCAATCAAAAAATGGGCAAAGGACTTAGAGACTTTTCAAAAGAAGCCTGAGCAACATATGAAAACATGCTCAAAATCACTAATCATCTTAAAGCTTCAAATCAAAACAACAATGAGGTACCATCACACACCTGTCAGAATGGCTATCATCAACAAATCAACAAACAAGCACTGGCGAGGATGTGGAGAAAAAGGAATCCTCCTGCATTGCTGGTTGGATTGCAGTCTGGTGTAGCCACTATGGAGAACAGTATGGAGTTTCCTCAAAAAACTAGAAATGGAACTCCCATTTGATCCAGTAATCCCACTTCTAGGACTATATCCCAAGCAACCAGAGACACCAATCAGAGAGCATATATGTACCCCTATGTTCATAGCAGCACAATTTACAATAGCTAAGATTTGGAAATAACCTAAGTGTCCATCAACAGATGGGTGGATTAAAAAACTGTGGTACATCTACACAATGGAATACTATGCTACTATAAAAAAAGAAGGAACTTTTACCACTTGCAATAGCATGGATCGCATTGGGGAGCATTATGCTAAGTGAAATAAACCAGTTGGAGAAAGATAAATATCACACGACCTCACTCATATGTGGGATATAATGATCAACATAATTTGATGAACAAGAATAGATCCAGAGACAAATGGCAGCAAAGTGGGAGTTAGAGAGCAACAAAAGTACTTGTATGCATGCATATTAGCATAACCAATGGACACAGATACTGGGGCATCGTTGGCTTGCCTGGGGCGGGAACGGCTTGGGGGGGTGGGTGTCAAGAGGGAATAAAGGAGACATATGTAAACCTTTAGACAATACATACATACATTAATTAATTTAAAAAATAAGAAAAAAATTAATAAGGTATCTAACCATACAACTTAAAGGTTTAGAAAGAGAACAATAAGTAAAGACCAAAGTAAGTAGTAGGAAGAAAATTATAAAGATCAGAGCTGAAGTAAATGACAGAAAGAATAAAAAATAATACAAAAGATCAATAAAACTAAGAACTGGTTCTTTGAAAAGATAAACAAGACTGACTAACCTCTAGCCAGACTCATCAAGAAACAAAGGCAGGGTACCCAGATAAACAAAATCAGAGATGAAAAAGGTGAAGAAACAACTGACCCCTCAGAAATACAAAAGATTGAAGATAAATACTATGAAAAACTATATTTCAACAAGCTGGACAACCTGGACAAAATGGTCATATTCCTAGAATAATACAATCTCCCAAAACTCAATCGGAAACAATCAGAAAACCTGAATAGCCCAATAACAACTGATGACATAGAAGCAATAATCAAAAAACACCCAGCAAACAAAAGCTTGGTCTGGATGGCCTGAGAGGGAAGTTTTACCAAACATTAGAAGAACAAACACCTATACTCCTCAAACTGCTGCAAAAAATCCAAGAGGAAGGAACACTTCCAAGCTATTTTACTGAGACCAGCCTAATCCTAATTCCAAAACCAGATAAAGACACTGCAAAGAAAGAATTATAGGCCCATATCCTGATGAAAATTAATACTAAAATCCTCAACAAAATATTAGCAAATCGGATCCAGCAATATATTAAAAAGATCATACAGCATGACCAAGTGAGATTTATTCCAGCGAGGCAAGGTTGGTGCAATATTCACAAATTAATAAATGTGATACATCTCATAAACTAATTGAAAGACAAAAATCACATGATCATATCAATAGACAAAAGTATTCAACAAAATTCGACACTCATTTTTAATAAAAAAAACTCTCAGCAAAGTGGGAATAGAGGGAAAATATGTCAACATGATAAAGGCCATATATTACAAACCTACAGCCAACATCATACTCAATGGGCAAAAACTAAAACCATTTCCTTTAAGAACAGAATAAGAAAGGAATGTCTGCATTCACAACTCTTATTCAACATAATAGTGGTTGACCTCTGGGAAGCCGCCTATTGTCATCACTAGCAGAGAGGTGTGGACAAGGAACCGGGAAGGCTGGTGACCTTTGAAGCCCTAGCAAAAGTCAGAGCTATGCACCCACTGTTTAGTACAGATAATGGTAGCTGAAGCAACTTCCCCACCAAATAGTCATGTAAATCCTTACTGATAAGATAGTCTGCCTGTTACTGGAACTTGCCTGCCTAAAGGCTATGGGTGGATCCCAGACTGAATAAAAAGATGGCGAGGCCTGAGCACAAGCAGAGTCCATCCTCTTGGGATGGGCTCTCGCCTGGCCCCTAATTTCCAAATTATCTCTTGTCTTGTCTCTTTCATTTGTGTGCGGCCCCTCTTCCAGATCCTGAACCCTGAACCACGCCGGATGTGGGGGGAAACAGTATACATTGACCTAGCCACAGTGGTCAGACAAGAAGAAGAAATAAAAGGCATTCAAATTGGAAAAGAGGAAGTAAAACTCTAATTATTCTCAGATGACATGATATTGTACATAGAAAACCTTGAAGACTCCACCAAAAATTACTAGACTTAATAAATGAATTTGGGCCTGGCAAACTTGACACAATGGTTGAGCATTAATCTGTGAACCAGAAGGTCAGGGTATGATTCCCAGTTGGGACACATGCCCAGGTTGCTGGCTCCGACCCCAGTAGGGCAGCATGTGGGGATGCAGCTGATCAATGATTCTCTCTCATCATTGATGTTTCTATCATTCTCACTCTCTCCCTTCCTCTCTGATATCAATAAAAACATATTTTAAGACATAAATGAATTTGGCCGTGCAGCAGGATACAAAATCAACCCTCAAAAGTGCATAGCATTTTTATACACCAATAATGAATTCTCAATAAAGAAAAACTAAACAAACAATCCCAATTACCATTGCAAAAAAATTTAAGATATTTAGGAGTGAAATTAACCAAGGAAGTAAAAGGCCTGTGCTCAGGAAACTACAGGACATTGAAAAAAAAAAAAATAGAGGAGGATACAAATAAAGGGAAGTATATGGCATGTTCATGGATTTATAGAATTAACATCATTAAAATGTCCATACTACCCAAGGCAATCTACAGATTCAATGCACTCTCCATTAAAATACCAACACCATATTTCACAGATTTAGAACAAATACTCTAAAAATTTATATGGAACCGAAAAAAAGAGGCAGCAATCTTGAGAATGAAGAACAAAGTTGGAGGGATCACAATACCAGATTTCAAGTTATACTACAAAGCCACCGTAATCACAGGAGCCCGGTAGTGGCACAAGAACAAGCATATAAAACAATAGAACAAAACAGAGACCCCAGAAATCAACCCAAGCCATTATGCTCAATTAATATTTGACGAAGGAGGCAACAGCATACAATGGAGTCAAGAGAGTCTCTTCAATAAATGGTGTTGGGAAAACTGGACAGTTACATGCAAAAAAAGACACTAGACCACCAATTTACACCATATGCAAGAATAAACTAAAAATGGATACAAGACTTAAATGTAAGTCATGAAACCATAAAAATCCTAGAAAAAACATAGGCAGCAAAATTTCAGGCATCGCTTATAGCAATATGTTTACAGATACGTCTTCTAGGGCAAAGGAAACTAAGGAGAAAATAAATAAATGGGGCTATATCAAAATAAAAAAGCTTCTGCATAGCAAAAGAAAACAGTAAGAAAATGAAAAGGGAACCCACTGAATGGAAAAACATATTTGGCAATGATACACCTGATAAAAGGTTAATGTCCAAAATATATAAGGAACTCAAACAACTTACCAGAAGGAAGACAAACAATCCAATTAAAAAATTGGAAAAAGACCTAAATAGACACTAAAGGACCAAGTGGACATACAAAGGGCTAAGAGACATATGAAAAGATGCTCAGTCACTGATCATCAGAGAGACACAAATTAAGATGACAATGAAGTATCACCTCACACCTGTAAGAATGGCTACCATGAACAAAACAACAAATGACAAGTGCTGGCCAGGATGTGGAGAAAAGGAAACCCTAGTAAACTGTTGTGTGGAATGCAAACTTGTGCGTCCATTATGGAAAACAGTTTCATCAAAACCATTTCATCAAAAAATTAAATATGGAACTGCCATTTGACCCAGTAATCCCACTTGTAGGAATATATCCTAAGAAACCCAAAATACCAATCAGAAAGAATGTATGCATCCCTATGTTCATAGCAGCACAATTTACAAAAGCTAAGATCTGGAAATAGCCCAAGTGCCCATCAGTAGACATGTAGATTAAAAAGTTGTGGTACATTTATACCATGGAATACTATACAAAAGTAAAAAGAGATGAATTTCTTACCCTTTGAGACAGTATGGAGTGACCTGGAGAGTATTCTCTGTGAAAAAAGCCAGTCAGAGAAGGAAAAGTATCACATGATCTCACTTATATGTAGAATCTAATTAACACAATAAAATGATAAACAGAGTGGATCCAGAGACATGGAAACATGGAAAAGAGTGTGGAATCTTGGAGGATAGGTGAGGGAGGGTGTGTAGGTAGGAAGTGACCAACCAAAGAACTTGTATGGATATATGCATAACCCATGGACACAGATAATAAGGTAGTGAAGGTCTGGCTAAGGGGGGGGGTGGGCTGGAAGGGATGATAGGTGGAAAAAGGGGACATATGTAATACTTTCAACAATGAATATTTTTAAAAAGGTAAATTTAAAAAATAAAATAAACTAAGAAATTGTTTATTCAGTTATCCCAATGTTCTCTGCCATATTGGAAGTTCATAAAGCGTTGGAGCAATATCATTTTCTAAGAACTTTCACATTTACCACTTGCCACATAGTACTAGGTTAATGTTGTTGTCAAAACTGTATGTTGAATTTATTTTTATAAATAAAATGTATAGGCAAGCAAGTCACATATCTCTACTACTCAGTGATTTGAAGAAAGGTCATTACTGCATCTAAGCTAACCTGAGAATGTAACATAACACATTACCTAATACACCATAGGCAACAGTGAAAAAAGAAATTTATTATTTTAGAAGACGGAAATGTGTTCAATTTAGTTTATAGAAATATGACATGTTACAACAGTGAATCTTTGGGAAATAATTGGAGAAATAAACGAGAAAGCAAGGAAGAGGTCTCTGGCTTACAATCATTTTACCACAAGAACGAGATAGATTAAGATCTATGTTGTTGCAAATGGCACATGATGGATTCTTAACTTTTCTCATTCAGGTGTTGGAATGGTGGGGGTTGGAGGGAAGATGGTTTGATATTGCGTGGTGGGCACACAGTGCAATATACAGATTCTGTATCATAGAAATGTACACTTGAAACCTATATACTTCTATTAACAAATATCACTCCAACAACTTTCATAAAAATTAACATAAAAAGCAGGGGGGGAAAGAGTGAAAAATGATCCTCAATTCATACATTGTTTCAAATTAGAGGACTGGATCACAACAGTAGATAAAGTTGGGAAGACTGTCCTGGGAATATCCCTATTAAATGCTCATTCATATATATAAAATAGAAACCCAACACAAAAGATTACATATTATATAAAAATCCATTTATATGGAGTTACATGAGGAAACTCCAGACTTCATGTAACTCCCACTAATATGGTCACAGAACACTAAGTTGTTGTTACAGATTCATAAAGTGATTCTTCTGGGGTCAGGTGGGATGATGGAAAAGCATGGGAGAGCATTCCGGGGCAATGAAAATGTTCTAAATTTTGTTACAACTGTGGCTTATATGAGTGTGATCTTTTGTCAAAATGCATTGAACTGCACACTTAAGATCTTTAATTATGCTGAATGTAAATTACAAAAGTTATTGCAAGGGAAAAAATGCAGTTGAAGCTCAATCAAATACAGCATCAAGGGTTTGGCTGAACTACAAAGTCTTCAAACCTCCCTACAGTATTGATGCAATAAGGAAAGTCACATGCATATAAAGTAAACATAATTCAGGGGCTGAGTAACTGGTGGTCTGAAAAACTGCACCTTTGGAGTGGAGGTGATCTAAAAGCAGTTTGGATGGGATGTTGTAGCTGACATCAGTGCCTCCAGACCCTTCCCTTTAGTGCTCACCTCTACCCACAGAATACTATTTATTGAGAATGCTCACAACTCCATGCCTGAGGACTTGTTCAGATCATAACAGCATGGAACTCCTGTGCATAGAATAAGTCAGAAGAGACAGAGAGTTAGTATTCCAGAATCAGCCCTCAACTAATGCTGCATAGGGCACTGGTTTATAAGCATGCCATATTCCTGCTCTCTTGACTGGACAAGTCTGAGGTGTGTTTTGCACTGTTTCCTACAGTTATCCACTGAGGTTGAGCTCTAGCTGCATGTGGTAACTGGCTCAATTACACACTCTTTTTAGCTTCCATCCCCTTCCTGGCTCACTTTTCCACTCCCCTATCTGTGTTTTCCAAGACCAAATCCTAAATAAATTTCTTGCTCTTGAGTCCTTATTTCAGAGTTTGCTAGGGAATCACAAATCAAGATAGGTATGTATGGTGGGCAAAAAATGAGTTTTAAAAGACATAGTTTTGATTTATAAATAGACGTTTCTAGCTGAAGAATTATTTGGAAACTCCAGACTTCATGTAACTCCCACTAATATGGTCACAGTAAATTAAATACCCTTATGACTCCACATTTCTTCGCCTGTTTTATCACATGTCCATCACTTCATGGAAATAAGATTGACTACTCTAGGATACCATGGCTTTGTGAATTGCTTTACGTTGCTAATGTTTGTGACAGCTTGTGGCTATGATTCCCCACCCCTTATTGCTATTGAAGAGGGCTGAGTTCACTCAAAGTAGGCTAAAATAGAAAGAAGAAATAGCACCAAACAAATGAAGCAAAGGTACAGAAACAGTGAAAGTAATTTCCCTTTAGAGCAGTGGTTCTCAACCTTCTGGCGCTTTAAATACAGTTCCTGCTGGTCCTAGGAGCAGTAGCCCCACAAGCAGCAAACCACATCAGAGGAACAACAGCAGTGTGCAGCCAGCCCCCATTCGAGGATTAGCAGCCACGTGAGCAGTCAGCCTCAGTTCAAGGAGTAGCAGCGGCATGTGTTGCCCGCCCCATCCAAAGAACAGCAGCTTCTTGATCAGCACATCCTCTGTCTGAGGAACAGCAGCTGTATCTGAAGCCTCCACCCATCAGCCAGAGGAGCCACCACAGCAGTGAACAGCAACCACCACAGGAGCTCCTGCCAACTAAGGAGCAGCTGATACAACAACCGCCAGAGGAGGAACCACATCCCAAGGAGCCATTGCCACCCAAGGAGCAGCCCCTGAATGACTCAACATCTAGATATGTCGGTGAGATCAAACATGGGTAGACAAAGAAACCCCCAAAGGAAAGAAAAGGAGGACTCGCCAGAAAAGCAGCTAAGTGAACTGAGGCATGCAGCATGACAGAAAAAGAATTCAGATTGAGGGTCCTAGAATGCATAACCGAATGGAGGAAAAAATCAACAACTTAGGCAAGAAGCAAGAAGAAACAGATGAAAAAAATCAATAAATTACTTAAGAACCAAGAAGAAATGAAGAGTGATTTAGCCGCAATAAAAAACACCATTGAAAGTTTCAACAGTAGACTAGGAGAAGCAGAGGACCAAATTAGCGAATTAGAAAACAGGGAAACAAAACACACCCAAACTAAACTGCAATTGGAAAAAAAAATTAAAAGACAGGAGGAGAACCTAAGGGAGCTATGGGACAACATGAAATGAAACAACATACAACTAATAGGGGTGCCAGAACAACAGAAAGATGAACAAGATTTAGAAAACCTATTTGAAGAAATAGTATCAGAAAACTTCCCTGAGGTGGGGAAGAAAAAAGGCCCACAAGCACAGAGAGTCCCAAACAAGGTGACCCCGAAAAGACCCACACCAAGACACATCATAATTACCATAGCAAATGTTCAGGACAAAGAGAGAATCTTATAGGCTGCAAGAGAGAGAAGCAAAGTTACATACAAGGGATCTCCCATAGATTATCAAATGATTTCTCAACAGAAACACATCAGGCCAGAAGAGAATAGATGGAAATTTACAAAGTGAGACAAAGCAAAGGACTGAATCCAAGAATACGCTATCCAGCAAGGTTATCATTTAAAATTGAAGGGGAAATAAGAAGCTTCACAGACAAAAAAAGGCTAAGGGAGTTTATCACCACCAAGCCAGCAATGCAAGAAATGTTAAAGGGACTGGTGTAAAAAAGAAGAAATAAAAAGCTCAGAAAGTAAACAGCCACAAAAAATAGAAATGGCTACAAACAAGTACCTTTCAATAATAACTTTAAACGTAAATGGACTAAATGCTCCAATCAAAAGAAATCGAGAGGCTGAATGGATTAAAAAAAAATGACCCATACATATGTTGTCTACAAGAGACCCACCTCAGAAGAAGGGACTAACACAGACTGAAAGTGAAGGGATTGGAAAATACCTTTCAGGCAAATGGAAAAGAAAAAAAAAAAGCTGCGGTAGCAATACTTATATCGGAAAAAATAGACCTCAAAGTGAAGGCCATAACAAGAGATAAGGGAGGCCACTTCATAATACTAATGGGATCAATACAACAAGAGGATATAACCCTAATAATCATATATTCACCCAATGCAGGAGCACCCAAATACATAAAAAAAAACTCCTGGAAAATATCAAGGGAGAGATCGACAATAATACAATCATAGTAGGGGACTTTAATACACCAATGACATCACTGGATAAATCCTCTAAGACAGAAAATCGGCAAACAGCAATCCTAAATGACTCACTAGATCAGATGGACCTAATTGACATCTTCAGAACATTTCACCCCAAAGCCACGGAATGTACGTTCTTCTCAAGTGCACATGGGACATTTTCAAAAATAGACCACATATTGGGTCACAAACAAAGTCTCCCCAAATTCAAGAAGATTGAAATCATACCAAGCATCTTCTCAGACCACAAGGGCATAATATTAAAAAGAAACTACAATAAAAACAACTCAAAATACTCAAACACTTGGAAGCTGAATAACATGTTATTAAATATTGATTGGGTTACCAATGAGATCAAAGAAGAAATTAAAAACATCCTGGAAACTAATAACAATGAAAACACAACAATCCAAAACCTATGGGACACAATGAAAGCAGTCCTGAGAGGGAAGTTTATAGCTCTACAGGCCTATCTCAAAAAACAAGAAAAAAATGGTAGTAAATCATCTAAATCTACATCTCAAAGAATTAGAAAGAGAGCAACAAGAAAAGTCCAGAGTGAGCAGAAGGAAGGAGATAATAAAGATTAGAGCAGAAATAAATGACATAGAGACCAAAAAACAATACATAAAATCAATGAAACCAGGAGCTGGTTCTTTGAAAGGATAAAGAAGATTGATGAACCTCTAGCCGGGCTCACCAAGAAGCAAAGAGAGAGGACCCAAATAAACAAAATCAGAAATGATAGAGGCGAAATAACAACAGACCCCACAGAAATACAAATGATCGTTAAAAAATACTATGAACAACTCTACTCCAACAAACTAGACAACCTGGAGGAAATGTACATATTCCTAGAAAAATACAACATTCCAAAACTCAATCAGGAAGAATATAAAAATCTCAATAGGCCAATAACTATGGAAGAAATTGAAGCAGTCATCAAAAAGCTTTCAGCAAACAAAAGCCCAGGACCAGACTCCTTCACTGGGGAGTTTTACCAAACATTTAAGGAAGAACTAAAACCTATCTTCCTCTGACTACTACAAAAAATTCAAGAGGAAGGAACACTTCCAAGCTCATTCTATGAAGCCAGCATCACCCTAATACCAAAACCAGGTAAAGACAACACAATGAAAGAGAATTACAGGCCAATATCCCTCATGAACATAGATGCCAAAATCCTCAACAAAATCTTAGCAAATTGGATCCAGCAGTACATCAGAAAGATCATACACCATGACCAAGTAGGATTTATCCCAGGGATGCAAGGATGGTACAATATCTATAAATCAATAAATGTGATACATCACATAAACAAATTGAAAGAAAAAACACACACATAGTCATATCAATTGTTGCAGAAAAAATGTTTGACAAAATTCAACACCCATTTTTGATAAAAACTTTCAGCAAGGTGGGAATTGAAGGATCATACCTCAACATAATAAAAGCCATATATGACAAACCCACAGCCAACATCATACTCAATGGACAAAAACTAACACCATTTCCCCTAAGAACAGGAACAAGACAGGGATGCCCACTCTCACCACTCCTGTTCGACATAGTACTGGAAGTATTAGCCATTGCAATTAGACAAGAAGAAGAAATAAAAGGCATCCAAATTGGAAATGAAGAAGTAAAACTGTTCTTATTTGCCGATGACATGATATTATACATAAAAAACCCTAAAGACTCCATCAAAAAACTATTAGACTTAATAAATGAATTCGGCAATGTAGCAGGATACAAAATTAACGCCAAGAAATCTATGGCATTTCTATACACCAATAGTGAACTTACAGAAAGTGAGACTGAAAAAACAATCCCATTTACCATCACACCAAAAGAAATTAAGCTACCTAGGAGTAAACTTAAGAGGTAAAGGACCTCTACTCAGAAAACTACAGGACGTAGAAAAAAGAGATAGAGGACGACATAAACAGATGGAAGAACATACCATGTTCTTGGGTTGGTAGAATCACCATCATTAAAATGTCCATACTACCCAAAGCAATCTATAAATTCAACGCACTTCCCATTAAAATACCATGAACAAAAGCCTAGGACCAGACGGCTTCGCAGCATTCTGTTTAATAGTTTACTTTTATATATTTTTTAAATCTTCTATGTCTCCTATGTCAACTCCCTAGCAACCAGTGAAGAGCATGCTATTCTAAGAGGCTACCAGGCTTGGCCTAACCCATTCATTCCTTTACTGTTTTGAAATGACTAAAAGGAAATAAAGTCAGCTAGGTATCTGATAAAACATCATTCCAATTGTGATATGGTGTGAGTTTTAAAAAAGAATGCCTAAACTGTTCCAGGAGAAAAGCCATGTACCATGATGAAACATACATTGTGGAGGAGACAGGGAAAGTAATTGCTAAAGTAAGGTAATAGACCAAAGACTAGGATCTTACACTCTCTTTAGGGTGTCCTATCATCTAAAATGAATTACAGTGGAGAATGAAATTCTGCTTGCAGAACCTAAGGAAAGAAATCCTGCCAGTTTTACTATTGGCTTTGCAGAATTACTGGATCTTCAAGCAAACAAAAGGGATTTAACAGCTTCAGGCAATGGGAGTTAAGAAAAAATTGGCCACCGCATGTCCCAACTTTCTAAGGCATAATTTGGGGACAAAATAACTCAACTTACTGGGGAATTCTATTAATGAGCCATCATTGTAATAAATGCAGGTTCTAGGCAAAAGACATTTTGCTCTACTCATCTCCCAAACATCTTTACTTTCTTAATGGGAAACATTGTTCTTGGCATGCTTAAGCCAAAGCACCCCTGAGTACTGTATTCTGATGATCTGTATGCCATTTCAGGTATTTACAATTTAAAAGATAAAGTCTACTTAGAGACCTCTTTCCAGTTTACCAGAAAAACAAGAAACCCCTGGGTAAATACACCTGTATTTGGTAAAACACGTCCATCTGGCTTTATAGCCTTACTAGAGGCCTGGTGCACGAATTCCTGCACAGATGCGGTCCCTCTGGGTGGCCTGCAAGGATGGGGCCTAAACCTGCAGTCTAATGCTGCCTGCAGCTCCTACCTGCTGCTCCCACTCATCCCAGCCCCACTGTACTTGCTGCAGCTCATGCCCAATTAGTCTCTATTGGGAGAGGCTTGCACTGCCATAGCAGCACTCACCAACCATGAGCCCTGCCTCTGATGCCCTCCCAAGGGGAGTGGCCTGTGAGATTGGGCCGAAACCAGGTCTCCAACATCCCCTGAGGGGTCCCGGGTTGTGAGAGGGCACAGGCCAGGCTGAGGGACCCCACCGTTGAACAATCAGACCAGGGAGGGACCGCAGGAAGGCTCCAGGGCATGACCAGCCCATCTCCCTCAATCCCTGTCAGCCGGACCTTAGCAGCAAGCTAACCTACTAGTCAAAGCATCCCCCCTGGTGGTCAGTGCATGTCATAGCGAGCGGTTGAGCAGTCTTAGCATATCATTAGCATATTATGCTTTGATTGGTTGTTCAGTTGTTCTGCCGTTTGGTCTATTTGCATATTACCCTTTTATTATATAGGATGGTTATTTATACACAGTAGTAGATAAGGCACAAGGATTAAACCCAGGCAGATAGACTCTACAAGAATAGCCGAGCACTGTGATATTGGAGCATACCCCTTATTCTTGAGTAACTATAAAAAAATTAATTTAAAATGGAATAATCTAATTGTGTTTGTTGGGTGTGGGGAATTATGGTGTTTTTTTTGTTTGTTTGTTTGTTTTTTGAGCAAGGAATTCCATATTTACTCTTTGCATATATAATGTCCCTCTTAAATGATAGCCTGAAGTGTAGCCAAGATGCCTCATCCATAGAGTCCCTGAGAGGTTGAGCAAAAATAACAACACTAAGTTTTTTGCTTATCATCTCCAAATAATTTTGATGTCTGAGAGTCAGGAGTTCAACCATGCAAAACAAATGTTTTTGTGGGACACAACATTGGGCTTCCCTCAAGGGAAGTCAAAAGTAACTATTTCAAGGGCAAATGCAACCAGTTCAAATTTTATTGTAAAGGAAATGATCTATATTCTTGAAAATTTCGAAAATACTGATTATAGTGATGATTTTTTGATAGTAGATAAATGATTTATTTTATCCTTCCATATGTTTTTCTGTGCAGTTTTACATAAAGTAACACTAGTTTGCAGAAATGTTTAGGGAAAAAACAGCAACACAGGTATGGAGAGTCACCATGAAAAAAAAAAATAGACTTAACAGTCAAAAGAGTGTCCTCTCTAGAGGGTTTGCTGTTCTACATTCTAAAATGAATAACAGGGAGAATGTAATTCTGATTGCAGAACCTAAGGAAGTTCTACTTCTTTTTTAAATATATTTTTATTGATTTCAGAGAGAAAGGGAGAGGGAGAAAAAGATAGAAACATCAATGATGAGAAAGAATCATTGATCGGCTACCTCCTGCATGCCCCCACTGGGGATTAAACCTTCAATCCGGGCATATGCCCCTGACTGGAACTGAACCCGGGACTCTTGAGTCTGCAGGCCAATGTTCTATCCACTGAGCCAAACAAGCTAAAACAGGGAGTTCTACTTCTTGGCTTTGCAGAATTACTGCAGCTCTAAGCAAGCAAAAGTAAGTTAACATTTGGAAGAAGCAGAGAAACATGAAGGTAGATCTTTTTCTTATCACTGCCTTCGAAAATACACTAATCGTGAAAGTAAGCCTTGACTTGTGCCCCAGCAAGATAAAGAAAATCAAGCCTGATATAAAATGATTGGCTATGCTCTTTTTAAATTATTTTCTTTATTGATTAAGGTATTACATATGTGTCTTTATCCCCCCATTGCCCCCCCAACCCCCACTCATGCCCTCACCCCCCTGTTGCCTATGTCCATTGGTAAGGCTTATATGCTCTTGGCTATTCGTTTTATTTCCCTTTACTTTGCTTGGCAAGGTGATAGCTCTCTATATAGGAGCTTCTCACTTGGCTCCACTGATAACAAGTTAGAGGGGGCGGTACTAGAAAGAAGTTGAATTTATGGGAATTCTCTAAGGCAGTTCAAATGACATTAGTAATTTTTAAAAAGCTACAATGAATGTATATGACACTTAGAGTTTTCTTTTTCAGAAGGTTTAGCAGAAAAAAGATCAAGAAATCAATTAAAAGAATTTATTTTCCATTTGAACTACAGCCCTGAGTCCCAAAACATAAAATCTCATCCCTGCAGGAAACACAGATGATTTCAATAGCTGTACTTCCAGAAGAAGTATAAGTTTTCATTTCAACTAAAATATTCTCCTGGCCTTTCATGTTATTTTAGGGGTTTTCTAAGAGGTGATACTTCACAGGCACCTAGAAGTAGTGTTTGGATAGAAATACATCTTATCCTCAGGCTATACCATTGTCCAATTTGTCTTACCTGTCTGAACTGGGGGCTGATTTCAAATGCTGAAAATTTCGGCTATCTAAGTCCATGTTGTAGCTCTGCCCACTTTCAGTTTTTGGAGTTATGATGATTTCTCCTCTGGTTGCTGATCTGAACTTGCTAAGAAGAAATCTGAAGGTATATAAGTAACTATACAGTGGGGCCTTGACTTACGAGCATCCCGACTAACGAGTTTTTCGAGATATGAGCCGTCTCTCGGCCGATTTTTTGCTTTGGGTTGCGAGCTAAAATTCGGGTTATGAGCCAGCTTCAGATACCCCACGGCTAGTTGGTGCAGTGAACATCACAGTGAATGCCGCAACATCAGCCCAGCATCACGTGTCTCACTCGTTCACTTTTGATTTGACATACGAGTAATTTGAGTTACGAACTCCGTCACGGAACGAATTAAACTCGTAAGTCAAGGCCCCACTGTATTTAAAATATAAGAAATAAAGCATTTTAAAATATAATTTCAAAAATACCACTTTTAGTGCTTTCAACAGTAAATGATTTTTTAATAAAGTGTCCTTGGGACTGAGAGGTTGTGGGGAGGTCCCATACCTCTACAGTACAGTGTCAATGGTAGTAGTAGAAGAAATTATGACATTCTCCCAAGGCCATAACACTTGCTGGTAAGTCAGGCCTCTGTCCATACTAAGAAAAATGCAACTGACTGGGAACTCACCACTCCCTGGGTTGAGCCTGTTTCCAGGAGTGTTGAGAAAAAAAGAACTTGAATTCACTTTGAGGGGAGCTCAGATGATCCTCTGGGACAAACGGAGGTGGCAGCTTATTAGACTGCAGCTCCACGACAGCCACAAATTTGACCTTGATACTTCCTGCCAATATGCCCCTGAGCATAAACTGATGCCTGGCAAATACTAGAACCCAACCAATTTTTGTAGAATGAATGACTAAGCCCATGTGGTTGGAACTATCTTTATCTCTTCTATAACATTTTTCCCTGTTGTACTAAAGTGTGAACAGTGGAGTGTCTCATATAGTATGAAACCTGATTGCATTTCACTAAATTATTTAGAACTTGAACAAAAATAGCTTTTAGAAACTAAGGTTCAAGTCATGATCCACGCTACTAATGCCCCAAACATAGGGTTTTCAAATGTGCTTTAATAAAAAAAGTTGTATTATTTTTGTGATGGCTCTGGGAGAGACCAGTTCATTTACTCAACATTCTACAGTTTTCTAAGGAGGAAATGTATTCAAAGGTAATAGGACAATCTTGATGGAATCTGCCAAGTTATCTCTGTTTCAAAAACACTGGAAGACTATCTTGTCTAAAGCTTGAATCTAACTGGAAAATTAGATTTTTTGTTGAGAATAACACTTAATATAATCTTAACCTGTGTTGCTCTGATACCCACCTGGCACATGTCCTCACCTCTGAACTTCTACTTAAGGTGTCTCCTCTACCTTAATCACTCTTCCCCTTTTTGCTATCTTGGACCCCAACTATCTTTCAAAGTCCTCATCAAGTCCCACTTACAATTTGATGTCTTTCCTAATGTCTCCTGTGTCCTCCTGACAATGATTATCTATGCCACTTATTTAACATTTACTTAATTATCTACTGACTTATGACATCTCTTGTAGTTAATACCTTGCCTTGTTTTAGAAAGGCTTTCAAGCAGCTCATATTATCACCTTATAGTTTCCTAAGTTTCTTCTATACATATTAAAATTTCAGGTATGTACCTTTTCTCCCCAACTAGGTGTTTACATTCCTTGAAGGCCGAGAACCATCAGATCACAATTCTGAGTTCCAGAGGGGCTCAGTCCAGTGCTATGACTATTTTTTTTTAACAATTCCAGGTGTATATAATTCATTGTGCTGGACAGCTACTTACTAGTATTTTCTCCAAGCTCCAAGCTCAGTATTTTGATGTAAACCTATGCAGTGGTGCCTAAATTGGGGTCTGCAAACTACAGCTCCTAGAAGCAAGCACCTGTGGGATCTGAGTTACTTATTCAATCAAGCCATTGATTGTTTTTGACAAGCCAGGCACCATGCTGTAGCACAAAAACAAAAAAGCAACAGGCCCAGTACCAAGGGAGCTTACAATTAAGTATATGTGTGTGTACGTGGTGGGGGGGGGGGAGAGCAGTGTGTGTGTGTGTCAGAATGCAATGTAAGGAGTGATGCACAGGCACAGGGAGTTATGAAGAGTGATGAATGCAACATGATAGGAAGAATCAATACATGGGATGTATGGTCACTCTAGGCTATCTTTTCCATTCATTCTGCTAATTAATGAAGACACGGTTAGTCATAAGTGTTTTAGTTAGAAGACATTTAGGTTTCATTCCTACTTGAAGTTCAAAATTAGAAAAAATAAAAATAAAAAACCAACTTTCTGTAGAACCAGAAAAAGTCTCAAACACTGGCAGTCTCTCACATTGATTTCTGATGAGAAAATGATGCAATACTACCTGGAAATTACCATAAAGTAATTTGGTGCATATTAGAACTCTCACTACCTCAGCCACAAAACTAATCAACAGCTGCCTGAGAAATGAAGACTGAAAAATGTTGTGAAGCAGTAGTTTGACTTTTGGTCCTTGTTGCCAGAATTTTATGGGCCACTTTTCCCCCTTGGTAGAACTCTTGTCCCCACTTTTCCAGGCCTCCTTGAATCTTATTTCCTGACTAGAGCCCTGTGCATGAAATTTGTGCACTGGTGGGGGATGAGGGTCCCTTCAGCTCAACCTGCACCCTGTCTAATCCCGGACCCCTCGGGGGATGTCCAACTGCCAGTTTAGGCCTGATCCCGGGGATCGGGCCTAAACTGGCAGTCGGACATTCTTCTCACAATCCTGGACTGCTGGCTCCTAATTGCTCACCTGCTTGCCTGGTCACCCCTCACTGCCTCTGCATGCTGGCCTGATCGCCCCTAACTCCCCCCCTCTGCCAGCCAGGTCACCCCAACTGCACCCTCCCTGCTGGCCTGATCGCTCCTAACTGCACCCCCCCACCCCCGCCGACCTGGTCACCCCATGCAGCCTGCCGTTCAGTCGTTTGGTCATTTCTCACTAACTCCCCTGCCGATCTGGTCATAGGCAGCCATTTTGTGAGGGTGTGACAGTCAATTTGCATATTACCTATTTATTATATAGGACATGTATCCTATTACTATTCTCAGTAACTGACACATACATTTACTTTGTAAATTGTAACTGAGGTGCCAAATGTGATTTTTCCCCTTAAGAAAGCCTGCATTTTAAACAGGGGATATAAGGTTTCCTGTCCAATTAATAAGTATTTGATTTGGATATTTCACATATCAGCACTCAGGATGGGGGGAGGAGTGTTGACATTCTACAACAAAATCAGTCATCACTTCTTAATGTACAGGACTAGCCCTGACTTGAAACCTACCTAGAAGTGATGGTAACTACTTGGTACAAGACTGGATATATCAAATGCAAGAAAAACTCTTAGATGTTCAGATCAGAGGGAACTTTTATTCACCTAAGACTGAAAGTAATTAAAACTGCATTTCCTCAGGAGAATGTAACCTTCGTTGAGGCTCTGACCTTCTCTGGGTCACTGAAGTGACATCAAGACTTCAAATACTGAGGAGTCTTTATTTCAGAGGTGTCCAGAATAAAGGTAAAAAATTCCCTTGGAAAGGCTGTCTTACCCTTTTTTCTTGGACTCATCATGGCTGGCCTTCTGCCCTGTAGAAGGTGAAGCGTTTGACTTTTCTGCATCCTGGTGGTTTTTCTCTTGGCTTTGTATTTCTTTCGCTCCTCATTAAAAATAATCAGAAGACAAATTCACATACAAAATGGCTAGAAATTAGAACAATTTTCTATTCTTCATCCACTTTCCTACATTAGCACAAGACAAAGAAGTCTATAATAACTGTCAATGATATGTCCAGCCCTTCCTGCCAGACTTTAAAACAAAGGCATTAGTCTCCAGTATCTTCTAGGAACAGGCCAGAAGATACCTTTACTATACCACACATGGGAAATATGTTCCTAAACACAAGTTTTATCCAATATTTAACAATTAAATTATAGTCTGAATGCACAGAATACCATTCTCAGGGTGGGCTGTTATTCACATTTGGTGACAATGTAATTCTTCATTGAGTGAAACTGCCCTGTGCTTTTCAGACTATGGAATACCTCTGACATCTGACTGCTAAATGCCATTAAACCCCACCCTTGCATTTCTAAATGCTCCCCTTGATTGGGGGAGGAGGCACAATGCACAATATCACGTCTTGGTTGAGAACCACCGGGTTAGAAACAGTAACATATAAAAGAAATCTGAAAAACATCTTGTTGAAAAGTCAAGGATTGCCCTAACTGGTTTGACTCAGTGGATAGAGCGTCAACCTGTGCACTCAAAAGTCCCAGGATCAATTCCAGTCAAGGGCATGTACCTTGGTTGCAAACACATCCCCAGTAGGGAGTGTGCAGGAGGCAGCTGATGGATGTTTCTCTCTCATTGATGTTTCTAACTCTCTATCCCTCTCCTTTTATCTCTGTAAAAAATCAATAAAATATATTTTTTAAAAAAATAAAAGTCAAGGATTGTTTTTACAATGTGACAATGTGAGTTATTTAATTCATGTGGTTTGTGTTACTTCCTTAAATATTTAGTAAAATATTGTAAGTGAATTCAGTAAAAGAACTGTCTATGATGAAGATAAATATCTTCTTTAAGAATCCATGTATCATATATATAGAAAATCAGTGTGTATTATTTATTTATTTATTTCCTCTTCCCTTGTATGAATTGCAAGTTTAGATTTCATGTTTTGAAATGACCTAAGACAGTGGTCGGCAAACTCATTAGTCAACAGAGCCAAATACCAACAATACAATGATTGAAATTTCTTTTGAGAGCCAAATTTTTAAACTTAAACTATATAGGTAGGTACATTGTTACTAACTTAATTAGGGTACACCTAAGGCTTAAGAAGAGCCACACTCAAGGGGCCAAAGAGCCTCATGTGGCTCACGAGCCACAGTTGGCCAACCATGGACCTAAGAGATTCAGAAAATTTAACTGTGCTCATTTGCTACATAATTGAGGGAAGTTATTTAGCCTGCAAAAATGAAGATTAAAACAATTTTGAAGCCAAATAATTGCTTAAATTACCTGGATTTCTTCTTAAGATGGACTGCCGGAGAACATCAGTGCCTAGAACATTGACTTGCTTGAAACGTTTTGCCTTTTCTTCAAAAAACCATTCACCAGTTATAATCCTCAGCTGCCTGCACAGGGCAAAAAGGAGGAACATTGAAATTCAGTTATTTAGCTAAATATATATCTCTCAAAAATCCTGAATTAAGTAAAAAACTGGCAGTTATTTATAGAGTCCATCTCAATCTCTGCAGTATTATATGGTGGTTATTATGGTCAGTATTAGTTGAATATATACTATGTACCAGGAACTGGGTGATTGATTTTTATACTTAGTATATTTTACCCACATAACAACTCTATATAAACATTATTATCCCCATTTTACAGATGAAGAAATTCAGACAGAGCAATAAAATGACATGTCCCACAACACATAGCTGGTAAATAGGAGAGTTAGGATCCCATCCCAAGCAGTCTGGCTTAGGGCTCACGTTCTTAAATACTGAATTAGTAGGTAAATAATTTTCAGTAGAAACAGTGGGGGACACATGAAGGTTTTGAATTAAAAGGACCCATGATAAGACTGTTTTAGAATGACAACTTACTTGTAATATGATGATGGGGTTAGAGTAATGAGAGAATGGGACAAAGAGACAGATTGGCCATGACAATAATCCAGAAGAGATATGACAAGACCCATGCTAGGGCAATGGCAAAACTAACAGAGAGGAGAGGAAAAATTAAAAATGTAGGTGGTAAAAGGGCTTGCCTGAATTTCACAACCAATTGAATGTTGAAGGTAAAAAATAAAGATCTTTGAATAACCAAAGACACGTTTTAAGCCCCACTTGCAATAGTAACACAAACTCTTTACCCCAATTACACAAGCCTATTACCAGAACATGGACCATCTCTATCATTGGGAAAATAGTATTCAATAACCACTGTCCCAACACTTCTATGGAAGGTTGTAATTGAAAATGAGGTTGAAAGATAGGATTCAGTCATATAATGGAAATCTTTGAATGTTATGCTAAAGTTACAATGCCATTCTGAAGGCAATGGAGGAACTCTGGCAGTTTTTTTAAAGTTTAGTTTGGATCATATAATCTCTGGAATATTATATGGAGAAGGGAAAAGCCAGAAGCAAACAGGCCAATTAGGATGTTATTGCAATAGATGGCATATAAAATTATGAAGATTTAAACCAGAGTATCATAAGGGCAAGGGATGAAAAGAAATATGTAGATACTCAAGTCACTGAGGATGAGAATCAGCAAAACTGGTGACAAATCCAATATGGTGGCTGAAGAAAAGCAGCTGAGAGTCAAATAGAGATTTCTAGCTCCAGAATATTATATCCATGTGATTCAGAAACTGATTGGACTTAGAAAACAACAATTGGATTCTAAATATAAAAATCACTCCAGAAAAATATGCTAAATTATTACCAAAGCATTTACCCTGAAATCCGATTTCTAAACACATGATAAAAGGTAAATTATAAAGTTTTTTTTTATTGAGGAAAGAATAAAAATGTTATCCTTGGAGCAAATTATTCATTGAAAAGAAAGACATCTCATGTACATCACAGATTTGTTTCCAAGTTGCTAGATCACCTAATGGGAAGCAAGGACTGTTGAATTAGCTCCAAAACTGTATAAAATATGCTTATAAAATATGTCAAATCTAAGAAGATCTAATCTAGAAAAACAAATGTTTGAATGGTTTAAATTATTTCTGTATACATCTCAAGTGCTCTATGGACTTATATATCATTATTTAAAAATCTAAAAAAAAATAAAAAAAAAATCTAGGTGGTAATTGTGCTATTCTAAATTCTAAAACTATCTCATCAAGGTTCCCATTCCTTAGTTGTTAAGCCAAATGATAATCTAGCTACTGCTATGATTAAACTTTGTTTATGGAATTAAAATTTCTAATCATCTCACCCTAAAATAGGGAGATTGTCCTAGATCAGGGGTGGGCAACCTTTTTGTGAGTGTGTGCCAAAACCAGGAAAATCTCTGACTCAAAATTCTTCTGTGTGCCAACCCTAATTATTTGAGAACATGTTATGCCTACTTGATAGCTCTTAAGGTGTACCTATGTAAAGAACCTTGAAGAAATAATAAAATTCATTCAAGCGACAAAAACACAGTATATGATGATGAAAAATACATTTATTTTTTAATGTATACATGTACACTGATAGTCCGACAGAAAACTTTATGACTCTGTTTGATAGTATCAGTGGGACTTTTGCTGCTGCATCACTGATGACAGAGATTTGACATCAGGTTTATATTTTGTGACCTTCAGGGGTATGCATGAGCTACTACTTTCATCCACCAGGCTACTCCTATTATGAGACTTAACAAAATTCATCACTGAGAACAAAGATTCACAAGCGTATGTGGATGAAAACATGGAGAGTAACGCTGTTGCAAAGTTTTTTAAGCAGAAAAAAATTTCTGGAATGGCATTCCAAGTCCTCAGTAGTTCGTTTTCGACACTTCTCTCTGGTACTCCTGTCTCTAATCGCTTTTTTTCAATGTCTCTAAGGTCAATAAATTTCTGCTTCCAAAGTGAGCTACTCTGAAATTCAATTAACTGCATTTGAAAGTCAGCCATGTCTATCCATGAAAACATTTGTAAATTTAGTTCCTCCAGTTTCATGCTGTCTGGAAACCTCATGAATTTTTCTGTCTCTTCCAGTTCTCTGAATTTCACAAATCTTGAGAAGAATTGCTCAATAGTTGACTCGATGATGTTTAAAAACAGCTTTTGAAGGCTTTGACAGTCTGTTCTGTCATCTTTTGGAAGGTCTTTGATGTGCCTCTTGAGGTTTGGGAGATATCTAAATCTCTCACCATCCACATCCCTCTTAAAGACTTCCAGTTTCTTTTCAAGAACTTTTATGTACCAAACATAACATCAAGTGTCTTGCCAGTTCCTTGTAATTTAACATTTCAGTCATTCAAATATTCACAAAAATCTGCAAAGAACATCAGTTTAGAAACCCACATTGCGTCAGACAATTCTTGGTAAGAAACATGTTGGTTATTCAAGAAGAGTGTTATCTTGTTTAAGCATTCAATGAATCGTTTCAGAACCAAACCTTGGCTAAGCCATCAAACATTGTTTTACATTTTCAGCCCTTTATACACAGATTCTACCTCATTCAGTAAAACTTGAAATTGTCTCTTATTTAAAGCCTGAGCATAAATGTAATTAACAACTTTGGTAACTGTTTGCATCACTTCCTGCAGTTCAATCAGGCCAGCTTTTGCACATAAAGCCTCCTCATGTATGATGCAATGAAAACCTATCAGTGTATGACCAACTTCTTTCGCAAACAGATTTACAAAACCTGCCTTCACACCAGTCATGCAAGAAGCACCATCAGTGGTGAAGGACACTACTTTTGAAAGGTCAATTTGTTGAGAAGAGTATTCGTTCATAACTGCTTTACATATTTCAGCCCAGGTAGTATGCTCAGGTAGAGTTAGAAGGGCAACCATCTCTTCACATATTTCATCACCTTTACAAAGTTGAGAAAAAATGGCCAGCCTAGATGACGATGTAATGTCTGTACTTTCATCAATACAAATAGAAAAAAATTGACATGAAGACAAATCTTTTCTTAATTGTTCAGCAGCATTACTTGCCAACTTAAGTATCCTATCCTTAACTGTTTTCCTGCTCACGGACAAATCTTTAATGCGCTGAATAATCTTTTCTTTTTCTGATAAATCATCAAAAAGGAAAGGTGCACATTCTAGCCAAGCTTCTTTAATATGATCTCCATCACTGAGTGGTTTTCCATGCTGGGCAATGACTTTGGAAACTTCAAAACTAGCAGTAACTAAGTTGAAACTGGACCTGCCTGAGATGAAGTTTATAAAATTATCAGCCTGTTTTTTTGTTTTGCTGAGTTCACACGAAATTAATTCTCTTTGTTCCTCTTCTGTTTTATTGCTTATGTTATTATGAACACTTTCAAAAATGCCTTTTTACAGAAGATGTTCTGCAAACAACAGTTTCAGAACAGAAAACACATAAGGCTTTGTTGTCTTTCTTAATCACACCAAACTTTTCTGTCCAGTATTTTTGAAATTCTCTAACATCCTCTTCAGCTGAACGACATCGTTTCTTAGCTGGTGGTCCTGACATTCTGCACAATCTAGAAGGACAGAAAAAAATACATGAGATGATGGTATATGTGAAAAAGGTGAAAGAAGAAAAGTAAAATGTCAGTAAGTGATTAATTAGCTTGATCAAACTACTGTACTGCTATTACTTTTTTTAATTAGAGTAAATAGAAAGAAAAATAGTTTGCTATCCCTACAAAATGGTAATACTGGCACGATGCAGGGAACAGTAAAGATAAAGCATGTAAAATATCACAAAATGTAGAACCTTTATTTATAAATCATAATACATTGTATGCATATCAGTTATTATTATTTTTATTTATAAAGTTTGGTTTATGGATAACAACAAAAATGTGAGAAACTAAAAATATTTCCTAAGGAAAATAACAGAATAAAGAAGAAAACTTAGACAAATACAGCATAATGTAATAGAAGTATGGTAATTATGTAACTTACTTTTCAGCGCAGACGGATATGGTGTGATGATGACGTCACCGGGTTACTGCTGTAGCGCGCATTGAGAGAAACATAGAAATTTATTCCCCTTTCGTTAGGACTGGTGGACAAAGCGAGAGAGAAGTTTCATTTTTATAGAGTGAAATTTTGAATAAGTAGGTAAGGCGGTTGTCTTGTCAATGAAAACCCGCTGCGTCTGAGGCTGAAACCAAAACACAGGTCAGATCTAGGAAGGCAGGGAGAGTTAAGACAGAGGCATAGAAATTGCTCTTCCCCTCTCTCGTCAATCCATGTCTATGGTCTTTAAGATAACTTGTTATGTAAAATTATTAATTTATCTAAGATGCACCTACACTGAATTTATCTGAAAAACAAAAAAGTCTATATTAAGAAAAAATTGTAAATGGAAGATTGTAAGAGAGGGTTTCACGTGCCAGCAAAAATTACTGGCATGCCATGTTTGGCAAGCATGCCAGGGGTTGCCCACCCCTGTCCTAGATTGTTGGGAGCCATTAGAAATATTGGCTTAGACAAAGCCATCTTAAAAACTATAAGTTTCTGGTTCCTCCAGAAACTCCTAATTACCAGAAACCACCTGTGTCTTGCAAATTGGCCAGCAGTTAAAGATAAACTACCCTCACACAGCCGCTAAATCACACATCTCCACTGATAAACACACAGCCATCCCGGAGCCTGCTAAAGCACACATCTCCACTGATAAGCACAGCCATCAGGATCCTAATAAATCTCTAGTAATAGGTTACTGCCCATAGACCCCTTTACCCACCCCCCTTCCCTAAAACAGTATATATTCTGCCGCGGTGAGAATAAAGTTGGAGGCTTGATCAGGACTGACTTGTCTTGCCTCCATTCTTTCGTGTCCCTTGTTTGTTTCATTCTCCTAGGGTGTCTCTTCGTTCCCACGTTGTTGTCCCGCGGGCCGGGGCACTAGATTATCTTTATGGACCTGAAGTAATCACTAAGCCTTTAAAAACAGGAAGAAGAAGAATTCAGATGCTGAGATGTTGTAAAAGAAGAGAGATTTCAAATGTGAATAAGATTTGATGTGCTAAGAGGACTCTGAAATATAGAGGTCCACATGAAGGACCACAGAGGGAGGCCTCTAGGAGCTAAGGCTGGTGCTTAGCTAATAGCCAACAAGAAAATGGCAGCCTCAGTCCTACAACCACAAAGAATCATATTTTTCTCACTGCAACAAACTTGAAAGTGGAATTTTCCCAGAGCCTCCTGATAGGAGTTTAGCCAGCCCATATCCTGATTTCAGTCTTGTGAATCTTGAGGTGAGAATTAAACCAAACCAACTCAGACTTCTGAAATATAGAATTGTGAGATAATATGTTTCTGTTGCTTTAAGCTGCTAAAATGTGCTAGTTTGAGTGGTGGTAATTGAAAACTAATCTATGTATCTATGTATCTATGTATCTATGTATGTATGTATGTATGTATGTATGTATGTATCTATCTATCTATCTATCTATCTATCTATCTATCTATCTATCTATCTATCTATATCTCTACTAGAGGCCTGGTGCACAAAAATCTGTGCATTTGGGTGGGTCCCTCAGCCAAGCCTGTGCCTTCTCACAGTCTGGGGCCCCTCAGGGTCCCCTTCCTCTGGCTGCTGGCACCAGTTTTTCTCCAGCGCCCGGAACCCAGGCCTTTGCTCTTCACCTGGGAGGGGCCGGCAGCGGGCTTCCATCTGAACTGGCCTCTGGGGCCCCAGGGGCGGAGCCCACGTGGGGCGCGGTCCCCTGGGGCGCTGCCATTGTGGCAGGCTCAGCGCTTAGGGCTTAGCTCTGTGCAGGCCCTGCAGTCCCGGGAGAGGGGACCGGTGCTGCAGGGTAACAGCGTTTAGCTCTGCTCAGGCTGTGCCTGTGCGGGCACAGTGCTTAGCTCTGCGCCACTGTCCCAGGAGGTGGTGCCTGCGTGGCAGGCTTAGTGCTTAGGCCTGGAGAGCGGGGCCAGTGCTGCAGGCTCCACGCTTAGCTCTGCACCCACTGCTTGAGCCCCAGCGGTGGTGCCGGGGTGACAGGGGAGGAGCTTAGCTCTTTGCGGGCTTCGCTCTTCACTTGCCACACTGGACTTTGCTTGCAACACCTGCCCAGGACCAGCAGGCTTCGCTCTGTTGCTTGGTGCCTACATATGCAAATTAGCTTCCATATTTGTTGGTGGTTAATTTACATATCTCCCTGATTAGCCAATGGGAAGCATAGCGAAGGTACTGTTAATTACCCTTTTTGTCTTTTATTAGATAGGATATATAGAAAGAGCCAGGGTCTGTAATGTCGAAAATGACCAGAGTCTCGACCGAACACCAGAAGTCAATTGTGCAGTCAGTGCTGGGTTGCCATGGTGACCCAGAACTTATTGCCATGCTGCAGGAGCTCTGGCGACCAAGCACTGACTGTTGAGGGGGCTGTGGATCAGGCCCAGAGAGAGGCCCAAAGAGAGAAGCAGGGTCTGATCTGCAGCCTCTGTGGCAGCTGTTGATCAGCCCTTGCCTCTCATTCTCTCCGTGCCTCACCAGCAGCTGGGGGAGCTGCTGATAAGACCCACCTCTCTGATCAGGCCCACAGATAGGCCCAGAGACACTGGCTGGCATAGAAACTAACCAATCAGAACCTAACCTGCGTGAACTGTGAGGAGCCAATGGATGCCTAGGAGGCGCAGCTTCTGACGCTGACTGGCATAGAAATTGACCAATAAGAACCTAATCTGGGTGAACTATGAAGGCAGAATCTAAGGTGGGGGCTTAGGAGGGGTTTTAAGGGCAACAGCTGTTTGGTGTAAGGCAGGGGTCCTCAAAAGTTTTAAACAGGGGGCCAGTTCACTGTCCCTCAGACGGTTGGAGGGCTGGACTATAGTTTAAAAAAAACTATGAATAAATTCCTATGCACACTGCACATATCTTATTTTGAAGTAAAAAAACAAAACGGGAACAAATACAATATTTGTATTTGCATGTGGCCTGTGGGCCATAGTTGAGGACCCCTGGTGTAAGGTGTAAGAAAGCTGTTCAGCCCTAACCGGTTTGGCTCAGTGGATAGAGCATTGGCCTGCAGACTGAAAGGTCCCAGGTTTGATTCCGGTCAAGGGCTTGTACCTTGGTTGCGGGCACATCCCCAGTAGGAGGTGTGCAGGAGGCAGCTGATCAATGTTTCCCTCTCATCAATGTTTCTAACTCTCTATCCCTCTCCCTTCCTCTCTGTAAAAAAATCAATAAAATATACTTTTTTAAAAAAAGAAAGCAGTTCAATTATTTAATAACCATTTTGGCAATATAGTGCATATGGCTGGCTACCAGTCCAGATATAGGGATTATGTGTTTTTGTCTGCCATGAGCATCTCCTCCTGCCGAAAAAGGCTTCCCCCCCATTTAAGCAATCCTATCCTATATAATCTATCTATACTAATAAATGGGTAATATACTAATTAGACTGGGTCGACCGACCATCTTCCACATATCTGACTACCTTCCTGTCAAAGCCATGGTGTTGGGGACTAAGAGAGAGGCAGTTAGGGGCAATCAGGCTGGCAGGGGAGGGCAATTGGGGGCGAGATCAGACCCGCAGGGGAGGACAGTTAGGGGTTATCAGGCAGGCCTGCAGAATGGTTAGGGACGATCGGACAGGCAGACAGGTGAGCAGTTAGGAGCCAGCGGTCCCAGATTACGAGGGATATCTGACTGCTGTCTTAGGATATCCCCCAAGGGGTCCCCGATTGGAGAGGGTGCAGGCTGGGCTGAGGAAACCCCCCATGCACGAATTTTGTGCACCAGATCACTAGTACATTAATAAAACAGAAATATATGTATATATTTAAATTTTTACCTGATGATATTTTTCCATTGATTTTTAAAGAGAGTGGAAGAGAGAGGGAAAGACAGAGAGAAATATCAATATGAGAGAAACACATCAATTGGTTGCCTCTAGCACCCGCCTGGACCAGGGCCTGGACTTGGGAGGATCCTGCAACCAAGGTATGTGCCTTTGATTGGAATTAAACCTGGAACTCTTCAGTCCACAGGCTGATGTTCTATCAACTGCACTAAACCAGCTAGGGCCAGAAATGTATATCCTATCTAATAAAGAGGGAATATGCAAATTGATCCTCATGCCATCACAAAGATGACAGCACCTACAGCGTAGGCGGGATTTCCATAACACAAGATGGCAGCGCCCACAGAAGAGGCTGCATTTCTGTAACAAAAGATGGCTGCACCTACAGTCGAGGCCAAGTTTGTGTAATGAGCCTTAATGAGCAATCAGCAGGGACCTGGGGCTGCATGGAGCCGGGCCTGGCTGGTTGACCTCAGGCTATACACCCCGCCAGACAGAGCTTGACAGGGGACCTCAGGCCATGCTCCCCACCCCAGTGCTGGGCCAGGGGACCTCAGGCTGTTCCCTTTGCCCCAGGCTGGGGGACCTCAGGACATGCCCCCAGCCCCGGAGCTGGGCCTGGGGACCTGAGGGTGCGCCAGGGGACCTGAGGCTGCACCCCCTGCCATGTGGGCCTTGACAGGGTTGGGGCCAGCTGGGTCTGAATTTTGCCTAGTGGGGGTGGGGCTGGCAAGGTCTGGGTCTCGTGTAATTTCAAGACACGCAAGGGTGGGCAGGGACTTGAATCTGGGTCCCCTAGTGCTCCCCAGACTCTGACAGGAGGAAGATTTTCATACACATTTTACTCATTGTCTTTCGTCTCTGACACTTCTATTATAAAAAGCAAATAGCAATATTAAAATATTTCCTCTAATTAATTCCCTTTTAATGATGTGCACAAATTTCATGCACCAGGCCACTAATATATATATATATTTAATATTCAGTTCAAGAAATGACTTGCACAGTTTGTGAGAAAATAACTACAGAAAATTCAGAAAAACAATAGGGCAGAGGTTGGCAAACTGTGGCCTGTGGACCAGATTCACCCAACTACATATTTTTTGTTTGTTTGTTAGTTTGTTTTGTCATTTTTTAAATATGTTCCTATTGTGGTGGGGTGTGGGGCCGGCTGCCGGCAGCCGGGGAAGATTGGCCCTGATCACAGGCCAGGCCTAGGGACCCTACCTGTGCACAATTTTGGGGTCCAGGCCTCTAGTAAGTGTATATGTTCTTTGGTTTATCTCTTCTGATCCACCCAACCCCACATGAGGTAGTTGGTTTGTTTAATGCCTCCCTGCTTGGGGTCCTATTTTTTGATCAATTCATTTTGTTCATTATATTGCACAAATATGTGAGATCATGTGATATTTTTCTTTCTCAGATTAGCTTATTTTACTTAACATAATATTTTACAGTTCCCTCCATGCTGTCCCAAGGGGTACAGTGCATAGTATCCCATACTGCAAATGTCCCACAGCTTTTTTATCCATTTATCTACAGATGAGCACTTGGGCTGTTTCCAAATCTTACGTATTGTAAGTAATGTTGATATGAACAGAGAGGTGCATATATTCTCTCTTTTTTTTCAGGGGGGGGGGGGTTTCTTAGGATATATTGCCAAAAGTGTGATCCCTGTGTCATAAGGAAGTTCCATTTTTAATTTTTTGAGGTAACTCCATACTGTTTTCTATAGTAGCTGCAACAATCTGCATTCCACCAGCAGTGAACTAGTGTTTCCTTTTCTCCACAACCTTGCCAGCACTTGTTTGTTGATTTGTGGATGATAGCCATTCTGACAGGTGTGAGGTGATATTTCATTGTGGTTTTAATTTGCATTTCCTGAGAATTAGTGACTTTGAGCATTTTTTCATATATCTCTTGGCCAGTTGTATGTCCTCTTTGGAGAAATATCTATTGGGGTCTTCTGCCCATTTTTTAATTGCATTGTTTGTCTTCCTTTTGTTGATTTGTATGAGTACATTATATATTTTTATATTAACCCTTTATGAGATGTATCATTATCAAATATGTTCTACCATTCAGTGCGTTCCCTTTTTGTTTTCTTAATGATTTCTTTTACTGTGCAGAAGCTTTTTATTTTGATGTAGTCCTATTTATTTATTTTCTCCATAGTGTCCTTTGTCCTAGGAGATGTATCCATAAACATATTGCTAAATGAGATGTCTGAGATTTTACTGCCTATATTCTCCACTAAGATTTTTATGGTTTCATGCCTTATATTTAAGTCTTTTATTCATTTTGAGTTCATTCTTGTGTATAGTGTAAGTTGGTGATGTAGTTTCATCTTTTTGCATGTATCTGCCCAGTTTTCCCAGCACCATTGGCAAAGAGACTATCTTTACTTCGTTGAATGTTCTTGCCTCCTTTGTCAAATATTAATTGTCTATAATGGTTTGGGTCAATTTCTGAGGTCTCTGCTCTGGTAAATTGGTCTAAATGCTGGTTCTTGTACCAATACCAGGTTGTTTTGGTTATAATGGCTTTGTAGTATAGTTTGCTATCTGGTATTGTAATCCCTTCTACTTCGTTCTCCATTCTCAAGATTGCTGAAGTTATTCAGGGTCTTTTAGGGTTCCATATAAATTTTAGGAATATTTTTTCTAGCCCTGTGAAGTATGCCATTTGCATTTTAATAAAGATTGCAAGAATCTGTAGATTTCTTTGAGTAGTATAGATACTTTAATGATATTAATTCTTAAAATCCATGAACATTGTGTACACTTCCATTTATTTGTATCTTCCTCCATTTCTTTTTTCAATGTCCTATAGTTTTCCAAGTATAAGTCCTTTACCTCCTTAGTTAAGTTTATTCCTAGGTATCTCATTTTTAATATTGAAATAGTAAATGTGATTGCTTTTTTAGTTTCTCTCTCTGAGAGTTCATTATTGGTATATAAAAATGCCATGGATTTACGAATGTTGATTTCATATCCTGCTACCTTGCTTAATTCATTTAATAAGACTAGTAGTTTCCTGGTAGAGTCTTTCTATATACAATATCATGTCATCTGAGAATAATAACAGTTTTACTTCCTGTGGGGAGCAGTTACGGTGTTTTGGCCAGGTTCAAGCTTCGGACTAATGAAAGGACAGGGTCCTCTCATTGCCATGTGCAAGTCCCAGCTGGAGGGCAGGGCCCTCCCAGAATAATTATAGCCAACGGCTGTGGTTGTAAACTTGAACCTATGGTCCAAACACGTAGTCCCACGTGCTTTGTGATAGAGTTTGGGTGCATGTAGTTGAGTGAGGTTGCAACTCACGAGAATGCTGTAAACAACGTGATCACGCCCCTACTTTGCCTCGTGGCATCTGCTATAAAATAAAGACACGGCTTGTGGGTGCTGTCATTGTCTCCTCATCAGGGAGGCAGTGTCCCACTGAGACCCAGCTATTATTCTCTTGTCTGTCTTTCCTTAATCCTTTCACCCCCCGTCCACCCCCCCCCACCCGACTCGGGATCACCCTTGGTCTTGCTAGCATGGCACAACTTCCTACTTTCCAATTTGGATACTTTTTATCTCTTCTTGTCTGATTAGTGTGGCTAGGACTTCTAGTACTATGTTGAATAAGAGTGGTGAAAGTAGACATCCTTTTCTTGTTCCTGTTCTTAAGTGAAACACTTTTAGTTTTTGTCCATTGAGTATTATGTTGTCTGTATGTTTGTCATATATGGCCTTTATTATGTTCAGATATGATCCCTATAGTCCCACTTTACTGAGAGTTTTTATCAAAAAAGGGGTGCTGGATTTTGTCTAATGCTTTTTCTGCATGTATTGATATGATCATGTGGCTTTTATCTTTCATTTTCTTTATGTGATGTATCACATTTATAGATTTGTGAATATTGTACCAGCTTTGCATCCCTGGAATGAATCCCATCTGATCATGATGTATGTTCTTTTTAGTATGTTGCTGGATCTAGTTTGCTAATATTTTGTTAAGGATTTTAGCATATGTGTTCATCAGGGATATTGGCTTGTAATTTTCTTTCTTTGTAGTGTCTTTATCTCATTTTGGAATTTGGATAATAATAACTTCATAAAAAGAGCTCATAAGTGTTCCTTCCTCTTGAATTTTTGGAATAATTTGAGGAGGATACATGTTCATTTTTCTTTGAATGTTTGGTAAAATTCACCTGTAAATCGATCCGGGTTTGCTGTAAGTTTTGAAATTAGTTTCAATTGTTACTGGCCTACTCAGGCTTTATGATTCTTCCTGATTGCGTTCTGGAAGATTGTGTGTTTCTAGGAATTTGTGCATTTCATCAAGTTTGTCCACTTTGTTTGCATATAGCTGTTCATAGTATTTGCTTACAATCCTTTGTATTTCTAAGGTGTCCATTGTTATGTCACCTCTTTAATTTGTGATTTTATTTATTTAGATCCTCTCTCTTTGTTTCTTGATGAGTCTGATTAAGGGTTCATCAATCTTGTTTATCTTTTCAAAAAAAAAAACACAACTCTTGGATTCATTGATCTTTTTTACTGCTTTTATTTGTCCCTATGTAATTTAATTTCATTCTGATATTTATTATTTCCTTCCTTCTTGTTGCTGTGGGCTTTTCTTGCTTTTCTCTTCCTAATTCATTTATTTATAGGGTTAGATAGTTGATTCTTCCATTTTTTGTTTCTTGAGGTATGCCTCTAGTGCTATGAACATCCCTCTCAGGACTGCTTTCCTAGTGTCCCATAGTTTTAGGGTGGTTGTATGTTCATTTTCATTTGTTTCCCAGAAGTTTTTATTTTCTTATTTAATTTCATTGGTAACCCATTTATTTTTTAAAGACATACTATTTAGCTTCAATGTAATTGAGTGCTATTGAGTTTTTTTTATTGTAGCTTATTTCTATCTTCATGTCCCTGTGATCCGAGAAGATGCTTGGTATTATATAAATCTTCTTAAATTTATATACTTGTTTTGTGCCCTAACATGTGCTCTATCTTTCAGAATTACCCATGTGTGCTTGAGAAGAAAGCATATTCGGTTGCTTTGGGGTGCAATGTTCTGTAAATATCAGTTAGATCCATCTGATCTAGTGTGTCATTTATGGCCTCTGTTTCTCTTTGATTTTTTGTCTGGAAGATCTATCCAGTGATATCAGTGAAGTGTTAAAGTCCCCCACTATGACTGTACTGTTGTCAGTATCTCCTTTAAAGTCCACTAAGAGTTCTTTAATGAACTTGGGTGCTCCTATATTGGGTGCATATGTGTTTATAAAGTCTATATTTTCTTTTTGAAACATTCCCTTTAGTATTATGAAGTGGCCTTCTTTGTCTCTTTTTATGGCCTTTGTTTTGAAGTCTATTTTATCTGATTTGAGTATTGCTACTCCACCTTTTTTTTCCTTTCCATTTGCATAGAATATATTTTTCCATCCCTCCACTCTCAGTCTGTGTACATCTTTTGTTCTGTGGAGTGTCTCTTGTAGACAACATATATTTGGGTCATATTTTCTTATCCATACAGCCACCCAGTTTCTTTTGACTAGAACATTTAATACACTTATATTTAAGGTGATTATTGATAAGTATTTATTTACCACCATCCAAAGGCAGCAGCCTCATGAGTGGCCCACCCGCACCCTAGAAACATAAGCTGCATGAGCTGCCAGCTCCTGTTTGAAGACCAGCAGCCATGCACAGCCCATTCCCGTCTGAAGAGCAGCAGCTGCATGACTGTCCTGCCCCCATCCAAGGAGCAGCAGCCTCACATGCAGCCCATCTCTGTCTGAGGACCAGCAGCCATGTGAGCTGCCCATCCATGTCCAAGGAACAGCCCCAAGAGCAACATGCCACCAGCTGAGGAGCAGCAACCTCGCACCCAGCCCACCCCCTTCTGAGGAGCTGATGCTGCCTGAAGAGCAGCCCCCACATGCCTCGACACCTAGATCTTTTGGTGAGAGCAAAACTTGAGAGAGAAAGAAAAGCCAAAAGGACAGAATAGGAGGAATCACCATTAAAGGAGCTAAGTGAAATGGAGGCATACAATATGTCAGAAAAAGAATTCAGAATAAGGGTCAAACAGTTCATAAACCAGATGAATGAAAAAATCATCAACTTATGTAAGAATCAAGAACAAATAAAGAGTGATATGGTTGCAATAAAAAACATCATGGAAAGTTTCAACAGTAGACTAGGAGAAGCAGAAGGCTGAATTAGTGAGTTAGAACACAGGGAAGCAAAAACAAACCCAAACTGAACTGAAATTGGAGAAAAAAATTAAAAGACGGGAGGAGAGCCTAAAGGAGCTTTGGGACAACATGAAATGAAGCAACATACAAATAATCACGGTGCCGGGATGACATGAAGAGGAACAAGTGTTAGAAAACCTATTTAAAGAAATAATGTCAGAAAACTTCCCTGATGTGGGGAAGAAAAAAAATCACATAAGCACTGAGAGTCTCAAACAAGAGGAACCCAAAAAGACCCACACCAAGACACATCATAATTACAATGGCAAACATTCAGGACAAAGAAAGAATCTTAAAGGCTGCAAAAGAGAGGCAGAAAGTTACATACAAGGGATCTCCCATTAGATTATCAAATTATTTCTCAACAGAAGCACATCAGGGCAGAGAATAATGGAAGGAAATTTACAAAGTGATGCAAAGCAAGGGACTGATTCCAAGAATAATCTATCCAGCAAGGCTATCATTCAAAATTGAAGTGGAAATAAAGAGCTTCATAGACAAAAAAAAGTTTAAAGAATTTTATCACTATCAAGCTAGCAAAGCAAGAAATACTAAAGCGACTGGTATAAAAAGAAGAAATAAAAAGGGAAGAAACACAGGCACAAAAAATAAAAATGGCTATAAACAAGTACCTATCAATAATAACTTTAAACATAAACAGACTAAATGCTCCAATGAAGAGACATTGAGTGGCAGAATGGATAAAAAATAATGACCAATATATATGCTATCTACAAGAGACCCACCTCAGAACAAGGAACCCACACACTGAAAGTGAAGGGATGGAAAAATATCGTCCAGGAAAATGGAAGTGAAAAATAACCTGGGGTAGCTATACTTATATCGGACAAAATAGACCTCAAAGTGAAGGCCATAACAAGAGATAAGGAAGGCCACTTCATAAAACTAAGGGGATCCATGCAACAAAAGGATATAATCCTGGTAAACATACATGCACCCAATGCAGAAGAACCCAAATAAATTTTAAAAAACACACACAAAACTCCTGGAAGATATCAAGGAAGAGATCGACAACAATATAATCATAGTATGGGACTTTAATACCCCACTGATATCACTGGATAAATACACTAGACAAAAAATCAGCAAATAAACAGCAATACTAAATGACTCACTAGATCAGGTGGACTTAGTTGTCATCTTCAGAACATTTTACCCCAAAAAAAGTAATATACATTTTTCTCAAGTGCACATGGGACATTTTCAATCATAGAACACATATTGGGTCACAGGCAAAGTCTCTCCATATTCAAGAAGATTTTAATCATACCACATCTTCTCAGACCACAAACGCATATTAAAAATAAACTACAATAAAAACAATAAAAAATTCAAACACTTAGAAGCTGAATAGCATGCTATTAAAAATGATTGGGTTACCAAAGACATCAAAGAAGAAATAAAAAAACATTCTGGAAATGAATGACAATGAAAACAAAACAATCTAAAATCTATTGGGCACAGTGAGAAGGAAGTTTATAGCTCTACAGGCCTACCTCAAAAACAAAACAAAACAAGAAAAAATGATAATAAATCATCTAACTCTAAAATTTAAAGAAATAGAAAGAGAGCAACAAGATAATCCCAGAGTGGCAGAACAAAGGAGATCATAAAGATCAGAGCAGAAATATATGAGATAGAGACAAAAAAACAAACAAACAAACAAAAAAACAAACAAAAACCCCCACAAAAGATCAATTAAACCAAGAGCTGGTTCTTTGAAAGGATATACAAGATTGATGAAACTCTAGCCAGGCTCACCAAGAAGCAAAGAGAGAGGACCTAAATAAACAAAATCAGTAATGAAAGAGGCAAAATAACAACAGACCTCACAGTAATAAAAAGGATTGTTAAAAAATACTATGAACAACTTTTTCCAACAAACTAGACAACCTAGAGTAAATGGACATATTCCTAGAAAAATACAAACTCCCAAATCTCAATCAGGAAGAATCTAAAAATCTCAATAGGAAGATAACTATTAAGGAAATTGTTGCAGTCATCACAAAGCTTCCAGCAAACAAAAGCCCAGGGCCAGGAGGCTTAACAGGGGAGTTTTACCAAACATACAGAGCAGAACTAAAATCTATCCTCTTCAGACTATTCCAAATAATTCAAGAGGAAAAACCACTTCCAAGCTTATTCTATGAAGCCAGCATTACCCTAATCCCCAAACCAGGTAAAAACAACACAATAAAAGAGAATTACAGGCCAATATCCCTCATGAACATTTATGCCAAAATACTCTACAAAATTCTAGCAAATTGGATCCAGTATTACATCAGAAAGATCATACACCATGACCAAATAGAATTAATCCCGGGGATGCAAGGATGGTACAATATCTGAAAATCAATAAATGCGATACAGCACATAAACAAATTTAGAGGTAAAAGTCACATAGTCATATCAATTGTTGAAGATACAACATTTGACAAAATTCAACACCTTTTCTTGATTAAAACCCTCAGCAAAATGGCAATAGAGGGATCATACCTCAACATAATAAACGCCTTATATGACAAACCTACAGCCAACATCATACACAATGGGCAAAAACTATAACAACATACACAATGGGCAAAAACTAAAACCATTTCACCTAAGAATAGGAATGAGACAGGGATGCCCACTTTCAACATGCCTGTTTGACATAGTACTGGAAGTGCTAGCTATAGCAATTAGACAAGAAGAAATAAAAGGTATCCAAATTGAAAAAAAGATGTAAAACTGTCATTATACCCAAATGACATGACACTCTACATAGAAACTCCTAAAGAATCCATAAAAAAATTATTCGACTTAATAAATGAATTCAACAATGTAGCAGGATACAAAATTGATGCCAAGAAATCTATAGCATTTTTATACACCAATAGTGAACTTACGGAGAGATTAAAAAAAATCCCATTTACCATCGCACTACAAAAATTAAGATACCTAGGAATAAATTTAACTAAGGATGTAAAAGACCTATACTAAGAAAACTACAGGACACTGAAAATAGAGATAGAGGAAGACATAAACAGATGAAACAACATACCATGTTCATGGATTGGTCGAAACAATATCATTAAAATGTCCATACTACCAAAAGCAATCTATGCATTCAATGCACTCCCCAATAAAATGCCCACAACATATTACACAGACCTAGAATGAACTCTCCAAAAATTCATCTAAAATAAACAAAGACTGCGAATAGCTGCAGTGATCCTGAGAAAGAAAAACAAAGTAGGAGGGATCTCAATACCAGATATCAAGCTGTATTACAAAGCCACTGTTCTCAAAACTGCCTAGTACTGGCAAAAGAACAGACATATAGACCAATGGAATAGAATAGAGAACTCAGAAATCAACTCAAGCCACTATGCTCAATTAATATTTGACAAAGGAAGCAAGAGCATACACTGGAATCAAGACAGTCTTCAATAAAAGATGTTGGGAAAATTGGACAGTTACATGCAAAAAAATGAAACTAGACCACCAACTTACACCATACACAAAAATAAACTCAAAATGGATAAAAGACTTAAATGTTAGATGGAAAAATCATAAAAATATTAGAGGAATCCACAGGCAGCAAAATCTCAGACATATGTTAAAGCAATATCTTCACTGATACAGCTCCTTGGGCAATGGAAACTAAAGAGAAAATAAATAAATAGGTTTACATCAAAATAAAAATTGAAAAAAAAAGAGAGACTCACAAGATCATAGAGCAGTATGTAATGTCATTACATGTCATGAATATAATATCAGTTCATGAATAGCATGTCAAAAGTGTTTAATCTTTTGGTTCCATGTCATGTAGCTTTTATATTTGAGGCTTTTCTGAATTCAACTGGGGTGCTAATTCGGAAAAATAGTCATTATGACTGTGTTGATGGCAACTACCTCAGCTAACATAATCATGTGGAATTTTATAGGTCTCCTTAAGACAGCAAAATAAACAAAATAGTTGTTTCAGGGTCCCTTTCATTCTGTCTCAATAGAGTTAGCTTTAAAACTGGACCTACAGGAGGAAAAAAGATGGCAGCTGGCAGGACAGAGGTGAAGAATAGGAAGTGAGTGAGTGAGGGGATGAAAGGAGAGTGAGTGGATGTGTTTGTTATGTGTATGAGTGAGGGACAGTTAAATCCGGCAGGAGCAGCAGAAGCTGGCAGACCAGGCCCTCTGGGGCAGGGAGAGACTACCACCCCTGTGGACACTCCCCGGTCTGCTGGACTTGGGCACGGAGACCACACCATCTTAAAGGGGAGAGCAGCCTCTTCTAGGAACTCATCAGCACCACCACCCAGACAGGCATGGGATACTGCCCGCCTGCGACCCTGAAGCCACTCCAGCCAAAATCCTGCAGCCTCACCCACAGAATCACAGACTCTGGGATCTCCACCGCCAAAGGAGCACCATGCCAGCCCTTAGCAGTATGTGCAGCCTCCCCCTCCCCAGCGGCAGACCTCCATGTTAGCCAGCAGACCTTCACATTAGCTTGCTGCATTCGCGTGTCTGCAGCATCTCTAGCACGCAGGTCTCAAAGGCACACCACTCCATAGACTTTTCTTAGCAGTCACTGTGAGCCTCAGCTGGGTGTGATTTTTTTTACAGACACAGGCGCACTGCCCCCCAGTAGAAATTCTGAATTCCTTCTGCCTGAATAACTGCCCACACATACCCAGCTGCGCAATTTCAGCATCAGGGCCCCTCAGCACCAGGGCCCCTCAGAGGGCCTCAGAGCTCAGTGCCAGTGAACTGCACTGCCACAGTTGCTCACTGCCACTGAGCTCATCTATCCACAGGGCACTTTGGGAATCCACAGTGAGCCTCTGCTGGGTATGATCTTGGACTAATAGGGACGCACTCCCCTGGGCAGTAGAAATTCTGAATTCATCCATAGTGGATACCGGCCCAAAGACACCTGGATTAAGCATGCCAGGGCCGTTCAGAGTGCTTCAGTGCACCTGCACTAGCAAACTAATGCAGGTGCTTCTGTGTACCACCACTGGGAATGCGCGCCTATCCACCACAGGTGCATCAGCAAAAGCTGAGTTTCCCCACCCCACAATGGCAGACCTCTGGACACTACAGTTGCGTGCTTTTCCAGTGTGCAGGTCTCCCAAGACCACCACTCCACAGGCAGCCCTGGGGCCCTGCTGCGAGCCCTGCTGGTCACACACTTAAACAAACAGTGGCACACTGCTGGGCTGTAGAAACACTGAATTCCCTCTTCTAGGATACCTGCCCACAAACACAGCAATCCAGTGGCTTCAGTGCCAGGGCCCTTCAGAGTGTGCCAGTACACCCTACTGGCAAATACACCACAGGTGCTGGGTTAGCTGCCCCTGGGATAGCGTTTATCCAACCACAGAAGCAGCAGCAAAAGCTGAGTCTGCCCACCCCACAACTACAGAACTGTGGACACCACAGTCGCCCTTTGCCAGAACGCAGGCTTCCTGAACCCCACCACCCCAATAGATAGTTCCTGGGTGCCACTGTGGGTCCCTTCAGACCACGTGTGATTTCAAACAAGAACATAAGACAGTAAAAATGGGAATACCCCTTCCACGGTGGCTGACTTCTAGTCACCTCAGTTGTGCCTTTCCAGCTCACAGGCCTACATCAAGAGAACCCAAATAGCTCAAGTAAGGAGCTACACTAGACTACCAAATCCAGGAGATCTGAGAGGTCACACCAGTAGCACCATACCCTAAAGAAACTGGGTAGCAAAGCAATCGGGGCTACAATTAAAACATTACAACAAAACATGGGAAGACAAAAAAGCAATCCACAAAGGAAAGAAAAAGAGAAATCACCAGAAAGGGTGTTAAATGAAAAAGAGGCTACTAACTTATCAGAGAAAGAATTCAGAGTAATGGTTATAAGGATGCTCAAACAGCTGGATGACAAATACACACAACTCAATGAGAATTATAATGAGCTGAATGAGAATGTCACCAACATGAAAAGGAACCAAGAGGAAATGAAGAACGACATAGCTGCAATTAAAGAACACAATGGAAGACTTAAACAGCAAACTAGAAGAGGCTGAGGACCACATCAGCGAATTAGAAGACAAGGTAGGAAAAAACATACAAACATAGGAGCAACTGGAAAAAAAAACTTAAAAAGCAAGAGGAGAACCTAAGGGAGCTTTGGGACAATGCAAAACAAAACAACATTCGCTTAATAGGGGTACCAGAAGGAGAGGAGGAGAAGCAAGGAATAGAAAACCTATTTGAAGAAATAATGACAGAAAACTTCCCTGATACTGGCAAGAAAAAACTACACAAGTCCAAGAAGCACATAGAGTGCCAAACAATATGAACCCCAAAAGACCAACACCCAGACACATCATCATTAAACTGGAAAACACCAACGACAAAATAAGAATCTTAAAGGCTGCCAGAGAGAGACAGAAAGTTACCTACAAGGGATCTTCTATTAGAATATCAGCTGGCTTCTCAAAAGAAACACACCAGGCAAGAAGGGAATGGAATGAAATATACAAAGTGATGCAAAGCAAGGGAATGAATCCAAGAATAGTATACCCAGCAAGGCTATCATTCAAAATTGAAGGTGGAATCAGGAGCTTCACAGACAAATAAGGGCTAAGAGAGTTTATTACCACCAAACCAGCAATGCAAGAAATGCTAAAGGGGCTGCTGTAAAAAGAAGAAACAGGAAGACAAGAAGAACACAAACATTAAGAATAAATATGACCACAAACATAATAACATTAAATGTAACTAGTTTAAAAACTGCAATCAAAAGATACAGTGTAGCTGAATGGATAAGAAAACATGACCCATATATTTGCTGTCTGCAAGACCCACCTCAGAACAAAGGATTCACACAAACTGAGAGTAAATGGATGGAAAAAAAATTTTCAGGCAAATGGAAATGAGAAAAAAGCTGGGGTTGCAATACTTATATATGACAAAATAGACCTCAAAGTAAAGGCCATAACAAGAGATAAGGAAGGCCACTACATAATATTAAAGGGAGCAATTCAGCAATTCAACAAGATATAACTCTGGTAAACATATATGCACCCAATACAGGAGTACCAAAATACATAAAACAACTTCTGTAAGATATCAAGGGAGATATCAATAGCAATACAGTCATAGTAGGTGACTTCAATACCCACTGACACCACTGGATAAATCCTCTAAACAAAAAATCAGCAAACAGCAATCCTAAATGACTCACTAGATCAGATGGACATAATTGACATCTTCAGAATATTCCACCCCAAAGCTTCTGAATATACATTCTTCTCCAGTGCACATGGGACATTTTCAAAGAGAGACCATATATTAGGACACAGGCAAAGTCTCTTCAAATTCAAGAGAATATAAATCATAACAAGCATCTTCTCTTATCACAATGGCATAAAATTAAAAATCAACAACAATAAAAACATTGAAAAAAATCAAACACTTGGAGGCTAAATAACATGCTATTAAGCAATGACTTGGTTACCAGAGAGATCAAAGAAGAAATAAATATCATCCTGGAAACAAGTGACAATGAAAACACTACAATCCAAAATCTATGGAACACAATGAAAGCAGCCCTGAGAGGTAAGTTCATCGCTACAGGCCTACCTCAAAAAACAAACAAACAAAAAAACTGGAAATAAATGATCTAACCCTACAACTCAAAGAGTTAGAAAGAGAGCAACAAGAAAAGCCCACAGTATCCAGAAGGAAGGAAATAATAAAGATCAGAGCCAAAATAAACAACATAGAGACCAAAAAGAACAATACAAAAGATCAATGAAACCAAGAGCTGGTTCTTTGAAAGGATTAACAGGATTGATGAACCTCTAGCCAGGCTCACCAAGAATCAAAGAGAGAGAACTCAAATAAACAAAATCAGAAATGAAAGAGGTGAAGTAACAACTGATCCTACTGATATACAAAGTATTGTCAAAAAATACTACGAACAACTCTACCCCAACAAACTGGACAACCTTGATGAAATGGACACATTACTAGAAAAATACAAGCTTCCAAAACTCAATCAGGAAGAGTCAAAAAACCTGAATAGGCCAATAATTACTGATGAAATTGAAACAGTAATCAAAAAGCTTCCAGCAAACAAAGACCCTGGACCAGATAGCTTCACAGGGGAGTTTCACCGAACATTCAAAGAAGAACTAAAGCCAATCCTTCTCAGACTATTCCAAAAAATTTAAGAGGAAGGCATACTCCCAAGCTCTTTGTATGAAGCCAGCATTACCCTAATCCCAAAACCAGATAAAGACACCACAAAGAAAGAGAATTCCAGGCCAATATCCCTGATGAATATAGATGCTAAAATCATCAACAAAATTCTAGCAAACTGGATGCAGCATTACATTAGAAAGATCATACACCATGACCAATTGGGATTTATTCTAGGAATGCAAGGCTGGTACAATATCCACAAATCAATAAATATGATACATCACATAAACAAGTTGAGAGACAAAAATCACATAATCATATCGATTGATGCAGAAAAGGCATTTGACAAAGTCCAACACCCTTTTCTGATAAAAATGCTCAGCAAAGTGGGAATACAGGGATCATACCTCAACATAATAAAAGCTTTATATGACAAACCTACATCCAACATCATACTCAATGGGCAAAAACTAAAACCATTTCCCTTAAGAACAGGAACACGACAGGGATGAGGCTGAGAGACATATGAAAACATGCTCAAAGTCCCTAATCATGGGAGAGATGCAAATCAAAATGACAATGAGGTACCATCTCACACCTGTCAGAATGGCTATCATCAACAAATCAAATGACAAATGCTGGCGAGGATGCGGAGAAAAAGGAACCCTTGTTCACTGCTGGTGGGAATGCAAACTGGTGCAGCCACTGTGGAGAATAATATGGAGTTTCCTCAAAAAACTAAAAATGGAACTTCCATTTGACCCAGTGATCCCACTTCTAGGACTATATCCCAAGAAACCAGAAACACCAATCAGAAAGGATATATGCACTTCTATGTTCATAGCAGCACAATTTACAATAGCTAAGATTTGGAATCAGCCTAATGCCCATCAGCAGATGAATGGATTAAAAAACTGTGGTACATCTCTACACAATGGAATACTATGCAGCTGTAAAAAGGAAGGAACTCCTACCATTTGCAACAGCATGGATGGAGCTGGAGAGCATTATGCTAAGTGAAATAAGTCAGTCAGAGAAAGATAAATATCACATGCTCTCACTCATTTGTGGATTATAATGAACAACGTAAACCGATGAACAAAAACAGATGTAGAGACAGAGAAGCATTGATCAGATGCTGAAAACTCAGAGGGAAAGCAGGGGAGGGTGGAGTGAGGGGGAAAGATCAACCAAAGGACTTGTAAGCATGCATATAAGCATAAGTGATGGATGTGGACAATAGGGGGTGAGGGTGAGGGCAGGATTGGGGGATGAGAGGACATTGGTGAGATAAGGACACTTTTGTAATATCTTATTCAATAAAGGGAAAAAGATAAAAAATAAAAAAATTAAAACTGGACCTACAGCAACCACCATTTTAGAATCAGAAGGGGTTGGAGAAAATCCAAATGGATTTATAGCCACTGTATCAGCTATCTTCCCTCCATCAGTCCTTGCTCTAATCTTTTCAGTGCCACAGCAATAAAATTTCTGCTTTTACCCAATACAAGGTAAATGACAATAAAGGTTGTGCTTCCAACTGATTAAGGAATGAGTCACGTTCTGACTCATTTCATCTCTTAGAGGTCAGGGTGGAAATTTCATTTTATGGCCTATTAAATATGGAGACAGCTCAGTGGCCCTGTGTCATTCTCTCACAACAAAGGGCATTCACTGCCAATAAAATATCATTCACGCTTCCTTTTCAAAACCTAATCCATGAATCGCAAACAAGAGACTACCAATACTGAATAATTAAGTCTCTGAGACCACACAGATTAGTATTGGAAAAGTAATGGTCTCTGTTTTCAGTTTTTAAAATGATAAGGGGTTTCTTAAAATTCTTTATTGTTTTAAGTATTACATGACAACCTTTTCCCCCTATTGACCTTTCCCCAGCCACTCCCACCCCTCAGCACATTCTCTCATACCCCTACTGTCTTTGTCCACTGGTCATGCTTATGTGCAAGCATGCAAGTTCTTTGGTTGATTTCTTACTCCAACCCCCTCCCACGCTTCCCTGCCTTCCTTCTGAGGCTTGATGGTCTGTTCGATGCTTCTATGTCTCTGGATCTATTTTTCATCATCACTTTATGTTGTTTGTTATATTCCACAAATCAGTGAGATCATATGATATTTATCTTTCTCTGACTAGTTTATTTTGCTTGGCATAATGCTCTCCATGTCCATCCATCCTGTTGTGAATGGTAAGAGTTCTCTGTTTTTCACAGCAGCATAGAATTCCATTGTGTAGGTGTACCACCATATTTTAATCCACACATCTGCTGATGGACACTTAGGCTGTTTCCAAATTTTAGCTATTGTATATTGTGCTGCTATGAACATAGAAGTGCATATATCCTTTCTGATTGGTGTTTCTGTTTTTTGGGGATATATTCCTAGAAGTGGGATCACTGGGTCAAATGGGAGTTCCATTTCTAATTTTTTTTAAGAAATTACATACTGTTCCCCACAGTGGCTGCACCAATCTGCATTCCCATCAGCAGTGCATGAGGGTTCCTTTTTCTCCAAATCCTCACCAGTACTGGCCATTTCTTGCTTTATTGATAACAGCCATTATGACAGGTGTGAGATGGTACCTCATTGTTGTTTTGATTTGCATCTCTAGGATGATTAGTGCTTCTGAGCATGGTTTCTTGTCTCTTAGACTTCTGTATGTGCACTTTAGAAAAGTGTCTATTAAGGTCCTTTACCCATTTTTTTATTGGAATGTGTATCTTCCTTTTGTTAAGTTGTATGAGTTCCCTATACATTTTGGAGGTTAAGCCCTATTGAATATAACATTGGCAAATATGTTCTCCCATGCATTGGGCTTCCTTGTTTTGTGGATGGTTTCTTTTGCTGTGCAGAAGCTTTTTATTATAATGTAGTCCCATTTGTTTATTTTCTCTTTAGTGTCCATTGTTCTAGAAGCTGTATCGGTAAAGATATTGCTACAACATATATCTGCCATTTTGCTGCCTATGGATTCTTCTAAGAGTTTTATGGCTTCCTGTCTTACATTTAAGTCCTTTATCCATTTTGAGTTTGTTTTTGTGTATAGTGTAAGATGGTGGTTTAGTTTAATTTTTTTGGATGTATCTGTCCAATTTTCTCAACACCATTTATTGAAGAGACTGTCTTTACTCCATTTTATGCTCTTGCCTCCTTTGTCTGATATTAATTGAGCATAATGGCTTGGGTCTATTTCTGGTTTCTTTGTTCTGTTCCATTGGTCTGTATGTCTGTTCTTGTGCCAGTAAAATACTGTTTTGAGAACAGTGTCTTTGTAATATAGCTTTATATCTGGTATTGTGATCCTTCCAACATTGTTCTTCTTTCTCAGGATTGCTGTGGTTATTCAGGGTCTTTTTTTTTTATTTCATATGAGTTTTTGAAGAATATGTTCTAGGTCGGTGAAATATGCCATTCATTTTTTAATGGAGAATTGCTTTTGATAGTAAGGACATTTTAATGATGTTGATTCTACCAATCCATGAACGCAGTATAGTCTTCCATTTATTTATGTCTTTCTCTATCTCTTTTTCCAACATCCTATATTTTTCTGATTACAGGTCTTTTACTCCTTAGTTAAGTTTATTCTTATAAGTATATTAATTTTTTTGGTGCACTGGTAAATGGGATTGTTTTTTTTTGTTTTTTGGTTTTTTTTTAGTTTCTCTTCCTGTGAGTTCATACAGATGTATAAAAAAGCCATCAATTTCTGACTATTAATTTTGTATTCTGCTACATTGCCAAATTTAATTCTTAAGTCTAGTAGTTTTATTCTTTTAAAATATATTTTCTTGATTTTATACAGAGAGGAAGGGAGAGGGATAGAGAGTTAGAAACATCAATGAGAGAGAAACATCGATCAGCTGCCTCCTGCACACCTCCTATTGGGGATGTGCCCACAACCAAGGTACATGCCCTCGACCGGAATTGAACCTGGGACCCTTCAGTCAGCAGGCCAACGCTCTATCCACTGAGCCAAACCGGTTAGAGCAAGTAGTTTTACTTTTTAGCAAGTCTTTAGGGTTTTCTCCGTACAATATCATGTCATCTATAAATAATGACAGTTTTACCTTTTCTTTTCCAATTTGGATGCCTTTTATTTCTTCTTGTATGATCATTACGGCTAGCACTTCCAGTACTATGTCAAACAGGAGTGGTGAAAGTGGGCATCCCTGTCTTGTTCCTGTTATAATGGGAAAATGGTTTTAGTTTTTGCTCATCGAGTAGGATGTTGGCTGTAGGTTTATCATATAAGGCTATTATTATGCTGAGGTATGATCCTTCTCTTCTTACTTTGCAGATAGTTTTTTATCAAGAAAGGGTGTTGTTTTGTCAAATGCTTGTTTTGCATCAATTGATATGATTGTGTGATTTTGTCTGCCATATTGTTTATGTGATGTATCACGTTTATTGATTTGTGCATATTGTACCATCCTTGCATCCCCAGGATAAATCCCACTTGGTCTTGGTATATGATCTTTTGAATTAATGCTAGATCTGATTTGCTAGAATTTTGTTGAGGAGTTTATCATTTATATTCATCAAGGATATTGACCTGTAATTCACTTTCTTTGTAGTGTCTTTATCTGGTTTGGGGATTATAGTGATGTTGGCTTCATAGAAAGATCTTGGAAGTATTCCTTATGCTTGAATTTTTTGAATAGTCTGAGGATAGGTTTTAGTTCTTCTTTTTATATTTGGTAGAACTCACCTGTGAAGTATTCATCCCAGGGCTTTTGATTTCTGGAAGTTTTTTTGAATACTGCTTCAATTTCCATCACAGTTATCAGCCTACTGAGATTTTTAGATTCATCCTGTTTGAGTTTTGGAAGCTTGTATTTTTCTAGAAATATATCCATTTCACGTAGGTTGTCCAGTTTGTTGGAATAGAGTTATTCATAATATTTTTTTTTATAATCCTTTCTATTTCTGTTGGGTCAGCTGTTATTTCACCTGTTTCATTTCTGATTTTGTTCTTTGGGGTCCTCTCTCTTTGTTTCTTGCTGTGCCTGACAATAGGTTCACCAATCTTCTTTATCCTTTCAAAGAACCAGCTCTTGGTTTTATCTATCTTTTGGGGGGTTTTTTTGGTGTGTGTGTGTGTGTGTGTGTGTGTGTGTGTGTGTGTGTTTTGTTTCTTTTTTTTCCCCTCTATGTCATTTATTTCCAATCTGATCTTTATTATTTCCTTCCTTTTGCTTACTTTGGGCTTTTCTTCTTGCTCTCTTTCTAATTCTTTAAGATGTCGGGTTAGCTAATTTATTAAAATTTTTTTCTTGTTTAAGTGTGTGTGTGTGTGTGTGTGTGTGTGTGTGTGTGTGTGTGTGTGTGTTTAGGTAACCCTGTAATGCTGTTAACTTCCCTCTCAGGACTGCTTTCATTGGGTCCCATAGATTTTGGATTGTTGTGTTTTCATTGTTATTTGTTTCCAGGATGTTTTTAAATTTCTTTTTTTCAATCTATTTGGTAGCCCAATAATTATTTATTATCATGCTATTTGGCCGCCTAGTGTTTGATTCATTTTGATTGTTTTTATTGTAGTTGATTTCTAATTATATACCATTGTGATCTGAGAAAATGCTTGATATGATTTCAATCTTCCTAAATTTGTAGAGACTTAGCCTGTGTCCCAATGTGTGGTCTATCTTTGAAAATGTCCTGTGTGCGCCTGAGAAGAATGTATATTCTGTAGCTTTGGGGTAAAATGTTCTGAAGATGTTAATTAATTTCATCTGATCTAGTGAGTCATTTAGGATTGCTGTGGTTTTTTTTTGTTGTTGTTGTTGTTGATTTTTTGTCTAGAAGTTATATCCAGCGATGTCAATGGGGTATTAAAGTTCCCTATTCTGATTGTATTGCTGTCAATCTCACCCTTGATATCTTCCAGAAGTTTTTTTTTTTTTTTTATGTATTTGGGTGCTCCTGCATTGGGTGCATATATGTTTACCAGAGTTATATCCTCCTGTTGTAGTGATTCCTTTAGTATTTGGAAGTGTCCTTCCTTATATCTTGTTATGGCCTTCACATTGAGGTCTATTTTGTTAGATATGAGTATTGCTATTCCAGCTGTTTTTTCATTTTTCTTTGCCTGAATTTTTTTTCCATCCTTTCACTTTCAGTCTGTGTGAATCCTTTGTTCTGAGTTTGGTCTCTTGTAGACAGCATATATATGGTCATGTTTTCTTATCCATTCAGCCACCCAATGTCTTTTGATTGGAGCATTTAATCTATTTATCTTATAAGTTATTATGAATAAGTGATTGTTTGTAGCATTGCTGGCTGGGTAGTAATACACTTCCTTAACTTTTTTTTTTTTTTGTCTGTGAAGATCCTGATTTCCCCTTTAATTTTGAATGATAGCCCTTGCTGGATATAATATTCTTGGATTCAGTTTCTTGATTTGCCTCTCTTTGAATATTTCATTGCATTCCCTTCTGGCATGATGTGTTTCTATTGAAAAATCATATGATAATCTAATTAGTGATCCCTCATAAGTAACTCTGTCTCTCTCTTGCAGTCCTTATCCCATTGTATGCCATAAGCATCTGCAGATGCAAGCAGCGGACCCTCCCCACATGCCATGCTCATCTATAAAAAATGTTTTCCCTAACTTGAAGCCCTGACCAACTTTAAAATCATTTTTTAATGAGAATTTTCAGCTGCAAATATTCAAGAACACCCGAATTGTAATATATTTATTTTTATAATATTCATTGCAAATTGATTTTTTAAATTAAATTCAAAAGATCATGGTGTGTGGGCATGGCTTCTGTTTTTGACACATGACAGTTAACTGATTAAAATTCTCTCTTTGTTGTTAATGTTTGCCATTGTAATTATGACATTTCTTGGTGTGGGTCTTTTTGGGTTCATCTTGTTTGCGACTCTGTGCTTGTATGACTTTTTTCTTCCACAAATCAGGGAAGTTTTCTGTAATTATTTCCTCAAATAGATTTTCTAATCCTTGCCCTTTTTCTTGTCTCCCTGTAACCCCTATTATATGGATGTTGCTTCATTTCATGTTGTCCTTTATGCTCTTCTCCTGCTTTTTAATTTTTTTCTCCAATTGCTGTGCAGATTGGGTGTTTTATTCTATCCTATCTTCTAACTTCCTGATTTGGTCCTCACCTTCTTCTAGTCCAGTAGCTGCCAACTGATGGTCCGTGGACCTGTGGTCCATGAGGTCCGAAAGGTTGGTGACCACTGTTCTAGTCTACTGTTGAAACATTCCATTGTGTTCTTTATTGTAGCTGTATCATTCTTCATTTCCTCTTGATTTTTACATATGTTGTTGATTTCCTCATCCCTCTGGTTTAGGAACAGTCTGACCCTTACTCTGAATTCTTTCTCTGATATACTGTTTGTCTCCTTTTCATTTAGTTTCTTTTCTGGCAATTCTTCCTTTTCTTTCCTTTGGGGGTTATTTCTTTGTCTCCCCATTTTGCTGTCTATTTCTTGATCTTGGATCCCTGCTTGCTTTGGACTCCCTGGGAAGTTGAAGCCCCTAGTGGTTCAATGACCTGAGACTCTCTAGCCTGGAGGTTGGGTCTGACTTGATTTTCACACCTTTATTGTCTCTGCACTGAATTGTACCCCCTTCTCCCATGGTTCTGGTCCCTCAGTTGACCACTTTATATTCTCTGGGTCAGCGGGGCCTTGTGTACAGTTCCTCTGGTGTGAAACTCCCTGTGAGGGTTCAGAGCTCTCTGGCATTCAATTAACTGTGTGGCCCTGGCACCCAAGGCAGGATGGAGTCCTAGGACCCTCTGGCAGTGCACATGAAGTGTGGTCCTTTGATCTGTGGCTGGGCACACCAGGTCACACTAGTAGCTCTCACTTGGGCTGGGGATAGGGCCTGCACTGGGTGACAGCTCTGTCTGTGTCAGGGCAGAGCCTGCACCAGCTCAAAAGTTCTGTATGTGCTGGGGGGCAGAGCCCACACCAGTCTGCAGCTCTGTACTTGGACAGGGGATTGGGCAGGAGTGGTGTATACCTGGTTTGCACTTACAACACAGGGACTTATAGTGTGGGATCTTGGGATGCTGGGTTTGTGCCGGGGTCCAGCCCCAGCAGTCCAGGGGTTCCCAAACGTGTGGACAGAGTCAGCGAAGAATGAAGGACACGGAGACAGCATTCAGATCATCAGCATAGTTAGGTTCTTTTTTATTGTCCTGTTGCAGCTGTATTTATACTACTCGATTCTATAAGCATGCCTTTATAGTCACATCATGGTATGTTTTGGGTCCTCTCTTGACCTTCTACAGTTCCTTGTTTCATGTCCATAGTTTCTTATCTGACCTTTGCCAAAAATCCCATCTCCATCTAGTTTTGTTGATTTTAATCCTATCCATTCTATTCCAAAGGTTAGGGCTAGTTTGTTATCTCCATTTCAAGGTCACTACTCTACTGTTCTGTTAAGCTATAAGGAAGTAACTGAAGGAGATTATCCTATTCTATGGCCTAAGTAAAGATTATGTAGCTTAAGCGTGATTGTTCATAGTTAAAGTGATTAACTACCTGCCTGGCACTTAGTTAAGGGGTTTTATTGATTTATTCCCTTCTTTAGTCTTGTTAATCCCTAACTCCAGGGAAACATCCCCACCTGGGGAAACAACCTTTCTCGGGGATGTGGCCCTGTTTAGAACACATAGCGTTAAGAAGGGGAGCAAACATATTAAGAACAATATGCCAGGTCCCTTGAAACATATGCTGTGCAGATGTTTCTTCTCTGCAGTGACTGTGTCAAGCAGCAAGGATGGACCAGCTTCTGGCAGGTTTGGGCTCTGGCAAGGAGGTGCAGCTCAGCAGGTCTCTCTGGAGTATACTCACTGCAGACGTCTGCAACCTGCAGTGTGGTACCACGTTGCTCATCGCTGGGTCACAGTGGTGTTTCCACTTGGGTTATGGCTGCAAGAGAGTCCCTGCACAGATCAGGGGGTGGTGTCTGCTGTAGGTCTGGGTATTGGTGTGGCTGCACTTCTGGACTCAGTTGCTGCCCTCTACAAGATGGCTTGGGTTCTGTGTTAAAACTGCATCAGCCTGGAAGTGACCACAGTGGTAGCAGGGGCTCTCTGTCTAGGAAGAGCCCTATCTGCCAGTCCCCAGAACTCCTGCAATGTCTATCTCACTTCCCCAAACACACACCACACACATCCACACACAACCCTCTTACTCCTTTATTCACTCACACTCTCTCCCTCCTTGCTGTCCTGTCAGATGCCATGTCCCTGCCTAATGAAGGATTTTTATATGTCAAATTAAAAACTCATTTCCAGCTAGGCTAAGTTGTTGTCATAGAGGTATAAGAATCATATATTGAAAGCTGTTTCTTCCTTAGGACATTTTAACGGATGAAGACAATTTACTCTAATGCTGAGACAATAATATAACAAACTCACCTTCCTCCTTAGACTATGAAAACATGAAGTTAGTCCATTTTTTGTACACCTTTGTATCCTTATCCCCTAGTATACCAACAGGTTGTAAAAGGGATGGATAGAGGGTTAATGGATGGATCAGTTGGGTAGGTCTATGGTTGGGTTTATTAAGCTATTGTTTCAGAAAAAAAAAAGTGCACATGATTCAGATGTTCTATGTTAGTCCTAATTGAAGACATAGGACTTTTAATTTGAGGTTATTTTTTGAGGTTACTTTTAATTTCAGGTTTGTTTTTACACCCTTCAGTCAACAACTAGTCTTTTAGTTATATCTTTCTATGAGAGCTGGAAATATACTCTGTTCAGAGGACAAATGTATTTGGCATTGCTCATAAGTTGTTGTTTTTTAACTCCATGATCTTAACAGTGAAAAACAACACTTGTTCCATAACTTGCTTAAGCCTGAAATGTTTTAAGTAAAACTTTCCACCTGTTAATTTGTTCATTAATTTACTCTTATTCATCCATCCATCTAATCATTTAATAAATATTCATTGAGTACTTACCATAGGCATTATTTTTGCTGTAGAATTATACCAGTGAACATTATAGACAAAACTTATATTCTAGTAGAGGAAGAAAGATAATAAGCAAGATAAGTAAGCTTATAAGTATTAAGGGGAAAAACACAGGAAGTGGTTATACAGGGGATGGCAAGAGTATATTTACAGTTATGAGTACATGAAACACAGAGTTTATTTTCATATTATTATATTATTTATTTGTATTACAACTGTTAACCTACTTTTTCCACCTCTATATTAGTTTGGGTAGGTTGCTTTTATTACAACCAATCTTCAAATTTCATTGATTTAACACATTAATAGTTTATTTCTTAATATAAACTAATGTGGATCTGATAAGATTTAGGGGAAAATTTGTGTGAATTATACTTGAAGTTACCATCCATATTGATTAGCAGATGAGTTGATGGCAAAATTTTCAATTAATGGTGTGTGAATACATAAGCCCCTTGGGTCTTGTATTAAAAAGTATGCTTCAGTAATTGCAAGTAGCATTTACAAGTTAAAGACAAAATTATCCTCCCCATACAGAAGCTTGAGACAACAACTGATTGGCTGAAGGGCTCATGAGTCATAGTTTTAGTTACTCCTGTCTGAGCAAATGAGGGTCCAGATTGTAGATAAAAGAGTCAATGGAATAAAACTTGGAAATCATTAAATACTAGGAATCAAATAAAATAATATTGTGTAAGAATTGGAAAAATGATCAGAAATTCCTTATAAGTCCTCAGACTGTGCAATTGGAAGGTCGGGCATTTATTAAAATTCCATTTCCTTCTCCATTACCCTGAAACAGCAAACTTCACCTTGGCAGAGTCTGGTAGGAAAAGAGCTGGGTTCAGAACCAAATGAAGAAACTTACTCATGACAATTCTACTAACACACATTCTAACCTCAGCATTCTTATTTCCACCATGTATAAAATATAAAACAAATTGCTTTTAATACCTAATAGGTATATTTTAAGACCTTGGAGGATTATTCCCTAGGAGTAACTTTGAAACAAAAATAGATCGGCTCTTACAGGGACTGAGTATCCAATTTTGAAATTAGTTTAATCCCTGATGTGATTAAGGTAATATTGAGTATCTAGTGTCTCTATCCTAATTCCCCACTAGAAAAAAACATATATTCTCAATTATACATATTATTACACAAAATATCACTATGCTTTATAATTTTTCAATTGTACAATATTTGAATTTGTTGACTAATCAAAAATTATCAGGTTTATGAGAACACAAGACATGATCAAAACCAAGAGAAACAACAAACAATAGAATCAATCTCATTTGGGACTTAAATAATGGAGCTATAATTCATAGACATTAAAGTAATTACAAAGTATCTATTCAAGAAATCATAGGAAAAGAGTGAGGTCAGCAGAGAGTTAGAAAAAAGCAAAAGCAAAATTCTAAAATTGAAAAACACAGTTGTCATTATGATATAAATAAATGAAATTAAGAGCAAATTAGACACAACCAAAGAAAAGATTAGTGAATTGAAAGACAAATCAGACAAAATTATAAAATTCAAAATTAAAAGAATAGAAAATGTGGAAATGAGTATAAGAGTTATATAGAAGATATTGAATATAGCTAAGAAATGTATTTGGAGGACCTGGAGTAAAGGAAAAGTAGATGGGGAAAAGTAATCTGTGAAAAGATATTATCTGAGAAATTTTAAAATATGGCAGATGATATTAATAGGTGCAGATTTAAGACACTCTAGAAAACCCAAGATAAACAAATACAATGAAAATCAGACCCAGCCATGTTATTGTAACTTGAAAATCTGACAGGAAAGTGAAAAATATTAAAAGCGGTAAAAAAAAGTATCATTACCCTCAAAAAAAGCAACAATAAGCATATTGACATCTGATTTCTTAACAGGAATATTGGAAACCAGAAGCCAATAGAATGAATAACTTTGAATTACTAAAAGTTAATAACTTCTTACCTAGAGTTCGATAACTGGAAAAACCATGTTTGAAAATTAAAAATGAAATAAATCCACACTAAGGTAAAACAAAAATTGAGAATATGCATCACTAGCAGAACTACACTGAAGGAAATACTAAAGGCTGTACTTCAGACAGAAGAAAAATTATCCCACATAGAAACATAGAGATGTAGTAATACAAAGTATGGAGCAACGTAAAGGGTAACTATGTAGTAAATTTAAATGTACATTGACTATAAAATACCAATAATATCTTGTGGGATTAACTATGTTATAGACTGAATGTTTGTGTCCCCTTCCTAATTCATTTGTTGAAACATAATCCCTAATCTGATGGGATTTGGAGGCTGAGCCTTTGGGAAGTGATTGCTATTCTTATAAAGGAGACCCCAGAGAGCTTCCTTGTCCCTTCCACTATGTGAGGACATAGCAAGAAGACAGCTAGCTATCTATGATCCAGGAAACAGACTCTTACCAGACAACACATCTGCCAGAACATTGATATTAGATTTTCCACTCTCCAGAACAGTGAAAAATAAATTTCTGTTGTTTGTAAGCAACCCAGTCTATGGTATTCTGTTAGGTTGCCTGAATAATTCAAAGTGTGGGTGTATAAATAAATACATATGTCTATATATGTTTGTGTATGTGTGTATAGTTATAGATAAATACACAGATATTTTAAAAATACAAAAATATCACTAAGAGGGGAGTAAAGGGAGTTAAAGTATTTTAAAGCCTTGGTATTGTCTCAGAAGTACAAACAGTACTTTTATAGAGATTACAATATGAATTCTTGATTTATTAAAATCTAATGTAAATATAAAATACTTAGACAATCTAAATGAAGAGAAATAAGTAGAGAGAAAACAGACTAGATGGAACAAAGAGAGAGTGAGCACATAGGGGGTAGATTTTAAGTAAAATATGTGCGTAATTCCATTACTACAAATGGAGTACATATCCTAATTAAATTATAGTTGTTGAACAGGATATAAAATATACACACATTTAAATGCTGCTTACAAGAGACACACCTTAAATATAAAGAAACAAAAGTTTGACAGTAAAAGGGAAAAAAGGATTTACCCAGCATACACTTACCAAAAGAAAACTGTTGTAGCCATACTAATTACAAACAAAATCAACTTTAAGGGGAAAATTCAGAAAAAGCAATTAGGAGGGACTTTTCATAATTGTGAAGGTTTCTGTACACCCATAAAACTTCACAATCCTAAATATTTTAAGTGCTCAAGATTATACCTTCAGCATATATAAAGCAAATATTATCAGAATTAAAAGAATAAATGAAATATCTACAATAATTATTGAGAGGTGTTAGGATATATCTCTCATAATATCGGATGGAATCCTACATAATAAAAGGCTAATATGGGGGAGGGGGGAATGGCGACCTGCAGGAAGGTAGGGAGGGAGAGAGTGTGAGAGCGCAAGGAAGTGATAGAGGAGTGTGTGGACGTGTGTGGTGTGTGTGTGTGTATGAGCTAGGGACAGTTAGATTCTGCAGGTCTTCTAAGGGGCTGCTAAACCAGGCAGTCTTAGGCAGTGGAGTCCCGCTCCCTGCGCGGACACTCCTGGGCTGCCAGCACAGGCACAGCGACCACGCCATCTTGGGAAACAGAGCTGCTTGAGACTAGGATCCTGGCCTCAGCACCACCCAGTCTGATCTCAGACGCATACCAGGACCCTGCAGCCACTGGGGACAGAGACCTGTGACCACAGCTACAGGCCTGCGGACACCAAAAGTTCAGAAATCCCCACAGAAGATCCATGAGTAACAGAGCCCACCCCCCTTTCCCGCAGGCTTGTGGGCAGTGCCAGAGTAACTAACTGATAGACCCACCCCTTGCCAGGGCCTCAGCACTGCAGGAATTTTGGCCAGGAAGTGCTCTAGCACCTTGGAACTGATCCGGTGTAGGGCCTGGTTCAGAAGTCCTGGGCTGGGAGCAATCCTGCGAACACTGGGAACTGGTCCTGCTCACACTGCCTGCTCCAGGAGCCCTGGGCTGGGAGCAAATGCGCGCGAACCCCAGGAACTGATCCTAGGCGCAGTGCGGGCTTCGGAGCCCTGGGCTGGGAGCAATCCCCCGAACACCAGGAATTTGTCCCGCTTAGCACAGGCCCAGGGACCCTGATTCTCTGGGCAGGTGGCAGCACCAAGCACCAGTGACTTGACTGTGTTTCTTATCACCTGTGCCTGATATCCTGATTCCCTGTGCATTCATACTAAGAGCCAGTGACTCCAATTCCTGGTACAAGGGCACACAGGGAACCTGATTCTCAAGGCGAGGTCCCTCAAAGCAACAGAGACTTTGATACTGGATTCTTTGGGAACTCTGACTCCTGGTGCACGCTAGGGGGCTCTGGTTTTCAACACGCTCCAGGGGGTTCTCTGTTTCAGCAAGGTGCAGGCAGAGTCCCTGATTCTAAGGGCGCATACAAGACCACATTGAGGGCTGACTACACTGACTCTGAGCGAGCCTGGGTCCCACCAACCCACAAAAACCACACATCTTAGTGTCAGAGCTCTTCAGTGACACTAGGGTGGTGGGAGGCTCCCACTGCACACGGCCCAGGCCCACGCAACTCTACATTTGAACCATCGGGAGATAATCAGAATGAAGAGATGACACAACACCCTGAGGAAAGACAATGAGGAGTTGCCAAGAAAGGAAATTAATGAAGTTGAAGCATGCAACATGACAGAAAAAGAAGTCAGAATAATGGTTGTACAATTCATTCACCGGATGGATGAGAAAATCAACAACCTATGCAAGAATCAGGAAGAAATGAAAAGTGATATAGGTACAATCAAAAACACCATGGAAAGTTTCAACAGCAGACTAGAAGAAGCAGAGGACCGAATTAGTGAGTTAGAAGAAAAGGCAGAGAAGCAAGCTCAATCTGAACAGCAACTGGAGAAAAAAAATTAAAAAGCAGGAGGAGACCCTAAGGGAGCTTCGGGAAAACATGAAACGAAGTAACATACGCATAATAGCATATGCATACCCAAGAAGGACAAGAAGAGCAGCAAGGAAGAAAATCTATTTGAAGAAATAATGTCAGAGAACTTCCAAGATATGGGGAAGAAAAAAGTTACACAAATACAGAGAGTCCCAGGCAATATGAACCCCAAAAGACCCACACGAAGACACGTCATAATAACGATGGCAAATGTACAACACAAAGAGAGAATCTTAAAGGCTGCAAGACAGAAACAGAGAGTTACCTACAAAGGATCCCCCATCAGATTATCAAATGATTTCTCAGCAGAAACACATCAGGCCAGAAAAGAATGGACGGAAATTTAAAAAGTGATGTAAAGCAAAGGACTGAATCCAAGAATACTCTATCCAGCAAGGCTATCATTCAAAATTGAAGGGGAAATAAGAAGTTTCACAGACAAAAAAAGGCTAAGGGAGTTTATCACCACCAAGCCAGCAATGCAAGAAATGCTAAAGGGACTGGTGTAAAAAGAAGAACTAAAAAGCCCAGAAAGAAAACAGCCACAAAAAAATAGAAATGGCTACAAACAAGTACCTTTCATTAATAACTTTAAACGTAGATGGACTAAATGGTCCAATCAAAAGACATCGAGTGGCTGAATGGATAAAAAAAAAAATCACCCATATATTTGGTGTCTACAAGAGACCCACCTCATTAGAAGGGACTCGCACAGACTGAAAGTGAAGGGATGGAAAAATATCTTTCAGGAAAATGGAAAGGAAAAGAAAGCTGGGGTAGCAATACTTATATCAGACAAAATAGACCTCAAAGTGAAGGCCATAACAAGAGATAAGGAAGGCCACTTCATAATACTAAAGGGATCAAATACAACAAGAGGATATAACCCTGATAAACATATATGCACCCAATGCAGGAGCACCCACATACATAAGAAAACTCCTGGAAGATATCAGGGGAGAGATCGATAAGAATACAATTGTAGTAGGGGACTTTAATAAACCACTGACATCACTGGATAAATCCGCTAGACAAAAACTCAGCAAAGAAAGAGCAATCTTAAATGACTCACTAGATCAGATGGACTTAATCAATATCTTCAGAACACTTCACCCCAAAGCCACAAAATATATGTGCTTCTCAAGTGCTCATGGGACATCTGGAAAAATAGACCACATATTGGGTCACAAACAAAGTCTCCCCAAATTCAAGAAGATTGAAACCATACCAAGCATCTTCTCAGACCACAAGGGCATAATAATAGAAATAAACTACAATAAAAACAACTCAAAATACTCAAACACTTGGAATCTGAATAGCATGTTATTAAATATTGATTGGGATACCAATGAGATCAAAGAAGAAATTAAAAACATCCTGGAAACTAATGACAATGAAAACACAACAATCCAAAACCTTTGGGATACAATGAAAGCAGTCCTGAGAGGGAAGTTTATAGCTGTACAGGCCTATCTCAAAAAACAAGAAAAAATGGTAGTAAATCATCTAAATCTACAGCTCAAATAATTAGAAAGAGAGCAACAAGAAAAGTCCAGAGTGAGCAGAAGGAAGGAGATAATAAAGATTAGAGCAGAAATAAATGACATAGAGACCAAAAAAAAAAAAAAAAAAACAATACAGAAAATCAATGAAACCAAGAGCTGGTTCTTTGAAAGGATAAACAAGATATACAAACCTCTAGCCAGGCTCACCAAGAAGCAAAGAGAGAGGACCCAAATAAACAAAATCAGAAATGATAGAGGCGAAATAACAACAGATCCCACAGAAATACAAATGATTGTTAAAAAAATACAATGGACAATTCTACTCAAAAAACTAGACAATCTGGAGGAAATGAACATATTCCTAGAAAAATACAACATTCCAAAACTCAATCAGGAAGAATATAAAAATCTCAAAAGGCCAATAACAATGGAAGAAATTGAAGCAGTCATCAAAAACCTTCTGGCAAACAAAAGCCCAGGGCTAGACGGCTTCACAGGGGAGTTTTACCAAACATTCAAGGAAGAACTAAAACCTATCCTCCTCAGACTACTACAAAAAATCCAAGAGGAAGGAACACTTCCAAGCTCATTCTATGAAGCCAGCATCACCCTAATACCAAAACCAGGTAAAGACAACACAATGTAAGAGAATTACAGGCCAATATCCCTCATGAACATAGATGCCAAAATCCTCAACAAAATCTTAGCAAATTGGATCCAGCAGTACATCAGGAAGATCATACACCACGACCAAGTAGGATTTACCCCAGGGATGCAAGGATGGATACAATATCTGCAAATCAATAAATGTGATACATCACATAAACAAATTGAAAGAAAAAAACCACATAGTCATATCAATTGATGAAGAAAAAGCGTTCGAAAAAATTCAACACCCACTTTTGGTAAAAACTCTCAGCAAGGTGGGAATTGAAGGATCATACCTCAACATAATAAAAGCCATATATGACAAACCCACAGCCAACATCATACTTAATGCACAACAACTAACACCATTTCCCCTAAGAACAGGAACAAGACAGGGATGCCCACTCTCACCACTCCTGTTCAACATAGTACTGGAAGTATTAGCCATTGCAATTAGACAAGAAGAAGAAATAAAAGGCATCCAAATTGGAAGAGAAGAAGTAAAACTGTCCTTATTTGCAGATGACATGATATTATACACAAAAAACCCTAAAGACTCCATCAAAAAAACTATTAGACTTAATAAATGAATTCATCAATGTAGCAGGATACAAAATTAACGCCAAGAAATCTATGGCATTTCTATACACCAATAGTGAACTTGCAGAAAGAAAGACTAAAAATGCAATCCCATTTACCATCGCACCAAAAAAATTAAGCTACCTAGGATTAAACTTAACTAAAGAGGTTAAAGACCTCTACTCAGAAAACTACAGGATGTTGAAAAAAGAGATAGAGGAAGACATAAACAGATGGAAGAACATACCATGTTCTTGGATTGGTAGAATCAACATCATTAAAATGTACATACTGCCCAAAGCAATCTATAAATTCAATGCACTTCCCATTAAAATACCAATGGCATATTTCACAGACCTAGAATGAACTCTCCAAAAATTCATCTGGAATAAAAAACGACCCTGAATACCTGCAGCGATCCTGAGAAAGAACAAAGTAGGTGGGATCTCAATACCAGATATCAAGATGTAATACAAAGCCACTGTTCTCAAAACTGCCTGGTACTGGCACAAGAACAGACATATAGATCAATGGAATAGAATAGAGAGCCCAGAAATCAGCCCCAACCAATACGCTCAATTAATATTTGACAAAGGAGGCAAGAACATACAATGGAGTCAAGATAGTCTCTTCAATAAATGGTGTTGGGAAAATTGGACAGATACATGCAAGAAAATGAAACTAGACCACCAACTTACACCATACACAAAAATAAACTCAAAATGGATAAAGGAGTTAAATATACGATGGGAAACCATACAAATACTAGAAGAATCCAAAGGCAACAAAATCTCAGACATATGCTGAAGCAATTTCTTCACCGATACAGATCCTAGGGCATTGGAAACTAAAGAGAAAATAAACAAATGGGACTACATAAAAATAAAAAGTTTCTGCACAGCAAAAGAAACCATGAACAAAACAACAAGAAAGCCCACTGTGTGGGAAAACATATTTGCCAATGTCATATCTGATAAGGGTTTAACCTCCCACATTTATAGGGACCTCATACAACTCAACAAAAGGAAGATAAACAATCCAATCAAAAAATGGGCAAAGGACCTAAATAGACACCTTTTAAAAGAGGACATTCAGAAAGCCAAGAGACATATGAAAACATGCTCAAAGTCGCTAATCATCAGAGACATGCAAATCAAAACAACAATGAGGTACCATCTCACACTTGTCAGAATGGCTATCATCAACAAATCAACAAACGACAAGTGCTGGAGAGGATGTGGAGCAAAAGGAACATTGTGCGCTGCTGGTGGGAATGCAGACTGGTGCAGCCACTATGGAAGACAGTATGGAGTTTCCTCAAAAAACTGAAAATGGAACTCCCATTTGACCCTGTGATCCCACTTCTAGGAATATATCCTAAGAAACCAGAAACACCAATCAGAAAGGATATATGCACCCCTATATTCATAGCAGCACAATTCACCATAGCTAAGATTTGGAAACAGCCTAAGTGCCCATCTGTAGATGAATGGATTAGAAAACTGTGGTACATCTACACGATGGAATACTATGCTGCTGTAAAAAAGAAGGACCTCTTACCATTTGCAACAGCGTGGATAGAACTAGACATATATAATACTCTTTGTAATACTTTAAGCAATAAAAAAATATTAAAAAAATAAATAATAAAAGGCTAATATGCAAATTGTCCCCTTGGGAGTTCAACCGATGGGAGTTCATCCACTCACTATGACATGCACTGACCACTAGGGGGCAGCTTGGAATGAAGGAAGGCCCAGCCAGCAGCTGGCAGCCAGGGAAAGGAAGGCCCTGGCTGATTCTGATTGCTGGCCAGGCCTAAGGACCCTACCCATGCACAAGTTTCATGCACTAGGCCTCTAGTATGTAAAAAAAATATTAGTAAGGATATAGAAGATTTTGACAATATGGTTAACAAGCATTTAATAGAGTTATTTATGACATTCAAATCAATAACTGCAGAATGCATTATTTTCAAAGATCTAAGAAACATTTAATAAATTCAACCAATTGCTGGGCAGAATTTCAAAGACTAACCTCATAAAAGTATGTTCTCTTACTACCCTAGATTTAAGTTAGAATTCAATATAAAAAAACAGATACCGCCCAGCTGGCATGGCTCAGTGATTGAGCGTCGACCTATGAACCAGGAGGTCACTTCAATTCCCTCTCAGGGCATATGCCTGGGTTGTGGGCTCAATCCCCCATGTGGAGCCTGCAGAATGTAGCCAATCAATGATTCTCTCTCATTATTGATGTTTCTATCTCTCTGCCCCTCTCCCTTCCTCTCTGAAATAAATGAAAATATATTTTTTAAAAGCTTAAGAAAAAAATACATAAATTCCCCATGATATCTGATATTAAGGAAGATAATTATAAATAACTCATGATCAAAGAAAAAAATCACAATAGAAATTAGAAACTAGAATTCAATCTATATCATAAAAATTTATATTAAAATGTGTGAAGTGCAACTAAACAGTGAAAGTAAGATAATTCAATCCTTAAATGCATATTTTAGAAAAGAACAAAGGCTGAAAAAGTAAGTATTTAAGCATCTGTATAAAAAAATGATAATGAGGAATAAATTAAATCTAAAAAAGAAAAGGAAAGAAAGAACATGGCAGAATTCAATAATTTTAAAACAAATATGCAATATGGCATTAAAAATATGTGTTAGAAAAAAAGCAAAACAGTTCACAAATGTTTCTCTCACATCAATATTTCTCTCTGTCTTTCCTCTCTCTTCCACTCTCTCTGAAAATCAATGGAAAAATATCCTCGGGTGAGGAATATAGGAATCCTCAATGGAACACACTAGCCTTTATTCAGAGTGGCTGAAAATGGAAGGTCACTCACTCTTACTACTAAACTATTCACTTTCCTCCTAAAATTAACTTCTTAACACCTATAAGAAAATGTGTTAGTGAGGGGAAAAGATAAACTTAACTAAACTAAACCAAACCAAACAAACCTGAAGTGATTTCAGCACCCTCCCACACCTCAACCACAGGAAACAGATCAGCATGGAGTTGCCTTGAGATAAGATTATTAGGCACCTCCCAGAGTAGAGATGAAGTGACTTTGGGGGGAGAAAATATATTGGTTGGTCCAGGGAGAGACTTTTCAAAAGGATGGAGTTAGTAGCATCCAGGATTAGTAGTGACCAATCAGGCTTAGACTCCAGTTTAATTAATCTTAGAAAACAATGATTCTTGACTTGTACCCAGGTTGGCTTAGAGAATCCTTTGACCATTTTACTCCAATAGGCTAGATGCAGAGGTGAATGGGAAGGTTCTTTCCCTTCGCCCTTTCTCAAGAACTAGGTTGGCAAAAATTCAGCAGCTATTCTAGTTTTGTATCTCAGCTGATGTGGAGACAGCAGCCTGGAAATTTCATATTTATCTTGACAGTTACCCTAAATGTCTCAGGGTAACTGTCCATGTCTTCTGAGAAGCCACATAGAGCCAAGTGGGGGCCTAATAGAAGAAAAATCCTGTGTGGCTTTCAAATGCAGGAAGAGACATCATTCTGTCAGGCTTCTAATTTTACTATATGTTATAGTGTTAAAAAAATAAAAATACTGTTCTCTCTGACTCTGTATCTGTCTCTGTTTATCTATTCTTCTCTGTCTCTCTGTCTCTCTCTCTCTCTCTCTCTCTCTCTCTCTCTCTCTCTCTCTCCACTGCCAAAGCCTTGCTGAACCCATGATTGGGCTATACTTATAATTCCACATTCTATCCAAAAATTTTAAATACTTTTTTTCTTTCTTGCTTTTCTCACTCCAATCCCTTCAGTCTTCAAATCTGGTTTTCCAAGCAAAATCAAGAAACTCACGCGACTTTGGCACAGACAGTGCACTTCCAGCTGCCATCAAGGTCTGAGACCCGACACTCACTGCACACCCTCAGTGAGCAGGCCTGGCATGGGTTTCCCCGGTCAAATATTAAGCCCAGGTTTCTCTGACAGTAAACACAGACTCTGCTGGTCTCTTGTTGAATCTTCCCACTTCTATGTTTTGCTTCTAAGAGTTCGTTTTTCAGCTTCCTGGAAGGAGAAGGGGAAAATAACTTTAAAAAACAAACAAAGAGAGTAGCTACGCTATATTTAAGGATTATTTTCATTTGGAATAACATTTAAAAGAACCAAGGAGTCAGAGCCAAATAATTTCAGAAAACACAATTTCTTCCTCTAGAGCAGTGGTTTTCAACCTTCCTAATGTTCATGTGTGGTGACCCCCAATTTCATTGTTACAAATTGAACATAACTAAAGCATAGTGATTAATCACAAAAACAATATGTAATTATATGTGTTTTCCAATGGTCTTAGGCGACCCCTGTGATAGGGTCGTTCGACCCCCAAAGGGGTCGCGACCCACAGGTTGAGAACCGCTGCTCTAGAGTCAACAATTTTTTGACATCAATAGTTGAAAAACATGTTTGTGTTTTACTTTTGAATTTTGACATCCTTCTTGAGCACTACTACTTTGAAATTAGTATTTATTCACATTCTACTCTAACTTCTCTAAGATCTTTGATACCATAATATTGAAGCACAACCCTAGCCTAGAGACATGCATAATATCATGTTCTTTACTTGCCTAGATATACTACATGGAGGAAGAGTGTGAAATCAAGCTTGGCAACATGGGAACTTTCCTTAGGTGATCCAATGAAGAGATTGCTGTAAAGACATTACCTACTATTTCAGATCTAAATGCTTCTTCTTATCATATGAGGGTATCCAAAAATGTCCCTTAACCTATGGGCTTTTCTGTCAGAGTGTGAATTCAAGTTGCATCATGAATTAGCTGTCCAACCTTAGAAAACTATTTACCCACTCAACCTGTGGAGCTTCATTTTTAAAATGGGGGCAATAACATTCTTATTCTTATTATATTATTTTCTGTTTTATAAAATAGTTTTAAAATATACTTTTATTGATTTCAGAGACATGAAGGGAGAGGGATAGAGAGATAGAAAGATCAATGATGAGGGAGAATCTTTGATTGACTGCCTCCTGCTGGATATCAAGCCTACAACCCAGGCACGTGCCCTGACTGGGAATCAAACTGTGACCTACTGCTTCATAGGTCAACATTCAACCATTGAGCAACACTGGTCAGGCTATTATTTTCTGTTTTTAAGATTAAATGATATATAAGGGGGTGAGGGCATAAGTGGGGGGGTTAGGGGATAGTAGGGGGATAAGGACACATATGTAATACCTTAATCAATAAAGAAATTTAAAAAAAGATTAAATGACATAGCCCTGGCTTGCATGGTTAAATGGTTAGAGTATCAGCCTAGGGACCCAAAGACTGCAGGTTCGATTCCCAGTCAAGGGCACATACCTAGGTTGCACGTTCAGCCCCCCAGCCCTGGTTGGGGCATGAGTGAGAGTCAGCCAATTGATGTGTCTCTTTCACATCGATGTTTCTCTCCTATCCCTTCTTTCTATTATCTCTAAAAAAATCAATGGAAAAAATATTATTGGGTGGGCATTAACAACAACAAAAAAGATTAAATAGTATAATATATAAAGTTACCAGCACAGTTCCTGGCATATAGGTACTAAATAAATGCTATTTTCATGTCCATTTTTTTTTATTACCTGACATGTATACTTATATACAATTTATAAGATAACTATTCAACGTGTCAACGTGTGGTCCTTGTTCTGGGAGTGTCAGCATCATCTGGGAGTTTGTTAGGAATGGAGAATCTCAGGCCCCACCTCATACCTACTGGATCAGATTCTGCATTTCACAAAATCTCCAAGTGATTAAAGTTTCAGAAGCACAACTTTAGAACATTTGTTATCGAATTTGGCTATTCACTGGAATCACCTGGGAAGATTTTAAAAAATTATACTGATTCCTGAGCCTCACCCCCCGACTATCATATAATTGGTTTATGATGTGGTCTATGCAATGATATTTTTATTTTTATTTTTTAACATATATTTTATTGATTTTTTTTTACAGAGAGGAAGGGAGAGGGATAGAGAGTTAGAAACATTGAAGAGAGAGAAACATCAATCAGCTGCCTCCTGCACACCTCCTACTGGGGATGTGCCCACAACCAAGGTGCATGCCCCTGACCAGAATCGAACCTGGGACCCTTTAGTCTGCAGGCCGATGCTCTACCCAATGAGCCAAACCGGTTAGGGCAGCGGTTCTCAACCTGTGGGTCGCAGCCCCTTTGGGGGTCGAATGACCCATTCACAGGGGTCGCCTAAGACCATCAGAAAGCACATGTATAATTACATATTGTTTTTGTGATTAATCACTATGCTTTAATTATGTTCAATTTGTAACAATAAAATTGGGGGTCACACAACATGAGGAACTTCATTAAAGGGTCGCGGCATTAGGAAGGTTGAGAACCACTGGGTTAGGGCAATGGTATTTTTAAAAGTTTCCTTATTTATTCTATGTATTGCCAAATTTGGAAAACAGATGACAGATTCATTCCACTTAAATGCTTCACAGACATATCATTCCTTTATGTTATCCATATCTAATCCCCTCTTCACCATAACATTTGTATGTTCTAGAAGAAAATACTCCCAGATTGATCCCACACATCTCATACTTTTTCCTTTTACATTTGTGGAACTGTGCTTCATTATACCCAACAATACTAGCATCTCCCCAAAGGCAGGAATAATTACTTCAGTTTCTTGTATATACTGCTCAGGACCCAGTTCTGTGCTAAATTATAAGGTACTTAAATGTTTAAGAATATTTATTATTTCTTTGGGGCCTTCAAACTAACTTGTAATGTATTATGAGGCTCATGTTAAAGATTATAAGCAATATATATAAAACCAGAAACCAGGTATTTTAATCCCTAGCCTAATGAGAGATTCATAAATGGGGAATTATAAAAGTGAAGAGTAAGAGTTCCAAAACCTTTGATTGTCTCATTTATCCAATGAACATTTATTAGGTGCCTATTATGTACTAGGCATTCTGATATTCAGAGAGGAAAATAAGTCAAACAGGATATCTATTAAGGATTCCAATTATCCTCCATATCATTCAAGTAAAGGACAAATAATGCAAGATGATTCATATGCTGCAACAGGCAGCTATACAGAACATTCTTCACCTATCTAAACACAAATGACAACCTACAGTAGATGCTTTCTTAATCCCTAATTTAGAGCTTAGAAAGTACCTTTATGTCTTTTTCCCCATGAGCAACTGCTCATGAAATTAAGTGTAAGAAAGGTAAATCCATATGATTTACTTTTGAAAACTTATAAAAGCTACAAGCTTTAAAGAAAAGAATGCATTCTCATTTAAGACCACAACTATATTATTTAGAGAAGCACTTCAGGGCACAGGAGAAATACTAGTAAAACATTGCCCTTTCAAAATCTATAACAATTCATGCAACAACAATAAAGCAACAAAGTGATCAAAATGGGTAGAAAAAAGCTAGCAATCTTAGACAGCAGTACTATCATCCTGATAGTCTCTTATCTCCAACGTGTGATTTATCATTCTTAAGCAAAATGCCCAAACAGCTCCAGCATAGCATCCACTTTAAAGGCAGGAATAAGGAGGAAGGTGTATAACATGAACCTGTCTCTTAACAGAAAAGCAAAAATTAACTCAAAAGTTCTCCCATCAGATTTCCCCTTAGGTTTCCTTGACCAGACAGTGTCACATCACGACCACTAGCTGCACGGAAGGCTAAGAATGTGGAACAAGTTGGACTGCACATCCCTACCCTCTTGACATTAGATGTGGTATTGTGACTGGCATTGATCCACAAAATGTGGCATGGGATTCCTTCCAGTTAAAAACTGCAAAAAGTGAATGCTTGGTTTTCCATAAACCCTCCTCTTGGCTTGGAAAGTGGCAATGTCCCAAATAGTGTCTGCTCTGTAAATCTGGGTCCTGGTTTGAGGATGCCATGAACTATAGTCTCCAGCCATCCTGTTTTGGATGTATAGGATTAGAAAACTTTCATTGTTTTAAGCCACTAAGAATTTGAGGCTGTTATTGCAGCATAATTTAGCCTATCCTGATAAACATATAGTGTAGTCCTTCATCTGGTTGGCTCACATATATCCTTTTAACTTCAGCTTTACTGTTGCTTCCCCAGTGGTGCTTTTTCTGACAGCCAAATTTATAGCAGATTCCCATCTTATTCTCGCTCATAGAAATGTGTTCTTTTTCTTCACAGCACATACCATAATTTTTAAATTATATCTTTATTTGGCTGTTTTTAACTGGTTTAATTGTCTCACTAACTCCTCTATGAGGGCAAGACTATATCTGTTTTGTTCAGCACATAAGCAGTGGCTGGAACATAATAGATAACATTTAATTAAATGAATAAGAGAAAGCATAAGTAAAAGCTAAAAAGTAACAAGAGGAGAAAGAGAGGGACTGGGAGAAGGAAACTCAGGCATGCTGATTATTGGGTATCACTGGGCATTCCACTTAACCTCTCTGGGTCTCAGCTACTTCAACTTCAAAATGAAGATAATTCCCTTCCAATTTTCATCTGAGAGTGTTTGTGAGGGCCAGAGGCAATAAAGTATGGTAGTGTGCTTTGCAAATTATAGAAGACTTTTACAAAATAACACCATCATTATTAAAAAGAGAATGAGCCCAGCTGGTGTGGTTTAGTGGTTGAGCTTCGACCTATGAACCAGGAGGTCATGGTTTGATTCCTGGTCAGGACACATGCCGGGGTTGTGGACTCAATCCCCAGTGTGGGGCATGGAGAAGGTAGTGGATCAATGATTCTCTTTCATCATTGATGTTTCTATCTCTCTTTCCCTCTCCCTTCTTCTCTGGAATCAACAAAAATATATATTTTTAAAAAAATAATGAGAAGCCCTAACTGGTTTTGCTCAGTGGACAGCGCGTCAGCCTGCAGACTGAAGGGTCCCAGGTTTGATTTCAGTCAAGAGCACATGCCCAGGTTGCGAGCTTGATCCCCAGTGGAGGGCATGCAGGAGGCAGCCGATCAACGATTCTCTCTCATCATTGATGTTTCTATCTCTCTTTCCCTCTCCTTTTCTCTCTGAAATCAATAAAAGTATATTAAAAAATGAGAAGATAAAAAATGTACAATGTTAGATTAGTAGGAATAAATTCAAAATCAAATTGGCTTAAACTGAAATCCCACTTTGAAAAAGTAATGCAAGCCTGATGAAACTACAGGATGGTCTCAATTACTTGATAAGAATTTTCAAAGCTTTTTTCAACTTCCTTAATCTCATTTCTACACCTTTGTTCAGTAAGCAAAACTATTTTGATTCTGAAAAATATAAAATTCCCCTATTTTTATTGCCTAAAGAGAAGTAAAGAGTATGGGAGATGGATGGAAAAGAGTAGTACAGATAAATATGGCCTAAAGACAATGGTTAAAAACTGATGAAAACTATAAAGAAAAAAACAAAACTATTGAAGACATTTAATTTCAGTTAATATCAATTCTTCATTAAAGATAAGCTCAGGATGCTCTTGCATTTTAAAGTATCAGTTTATTCTTTACATTTCCTTGTTGCTACACAGATACATTTATATTAACATGTGAATTTGTTACTTATATTTAATTGAAATCTTAAATATTGAAAAGATGAACTATCTCAACTGTAGTTGAATGATAGAATCGCTTCATTTCTATATTCTGGTGATATACTAAATTTGTTTTTTTCTATTCCATTATCAAAAATGTTCAATGCATTACAAAGATTACTTGCTTTATCTTTGCATAGACACATTCCTTTCAAATCAGGAATTGTTTTCCTTAAAATTCCCATCACATCTGTGTCATTATTTTTCTCTCATTACCATATCTAGTCCCAGTTGTACTTAACATTATTTTGCACCAAATAAGATAGGAATTTTAGAATGGAAGCAATTTGTTGCCTGGAAGAGGAAGCCACAGAAAAGTATTTTTGATTCCTTGAAGTCTTTAAACAACCCTCAAGCTCATCTAGAAAAACACATCAAGTCTTAAGAAGAGAGAATGAAAAAAGTGAGGACTATATACTAGTGGCTCAGAGCATAAGGTTCTAAAGTCAAAGGATCTGGGTTAAAATCCTGGCCTTACCACATATTTACTTAGAGACTTTTAGAAAATTACTTAACTTAAGGAGACCTAACCCCTCTTACTCAAAATATTCCCTCTGTAAAGAAAGTCATAATAGCTACAACCTCATAGACTTGTGAACATTAAGTAAAATGTTAAGCACAGCTTGACACATAGTATTTGTGGACTAGACAATTCTGGTTTGTGTCTCCCGATATCTGTTCTCCCCTTCTCTGTTAGTGGAATGTCTAGCCAGGTTCATCACCACTCAGTATTTTCCAGTGTGCCTTAGATTTTGCCATGAGACTAAATGTTGGCTAATGTGATGTGATCAGAAATGATTTAGGCAGCCTCTAAGTCAGTGGTTCTCAACCTTCTGGCCCTTTAAATACAGTTCCTTATGTTGTGACCAAACCATAAAATTATTTTCGTTGCTACTTCATAACTGTAATGTTGCTACTGTTATGAATCATAATGTAAATATCTGATATGCAGGATGGTCTTAGGCGACCCCTGTGAAAGGGTTGTTCGACTGCCAAAAGGGTCGCGAGCCACAGGTTGAGAACCCCTGGGTCATGTCCCTAATGGAAAAGGCCTTCTTCCTTTCCCTTGAATCCTTCATCCTTTCCAGAGGCTGAGATGAAAAAACATAGAGGTAAGCCATCTTGGATCAAGAACTAGACTCTCCAGATGATGGAGCAACTAAAGAAAAGGTGCCCAGAACCATGCTAAAATGGAGCCACCAAAACAATATCACAAAACTGCCGACCAACCAAGACTTTTCAATTAGAGAGCAAAGTCTTTCTTGTTTAAGCCTTACGATAATGTGCCTCTGTAACCCACAGCCAAGCCTATTTCCCAACAAGTAAAATAAGAACTCAGTAATATTAGCTCGTTTTATTATTGTCCACTTGCAGAGATATTGCTATCAGGTTCTGCTTCAGCCTCTGTTGCAATATCTTCAAGCTAAATCCTTGTCTATAGCTAGAGTTTCATATTCCTTTAAGAGAGCAAAGCCATGTAACTGATGAAAAATACTGTCTAACCAGGAACAAGACAAAAATCACTTGAGAAAATATATGCATGCAGAATAATGTCACAGCAGCCAGATGTCAATGGCTGCATACTTCTTAGCACTTTTAACTTTTGTTCGCATCCAGAGGCAATGCCATAAACACTGAGGTTATTTTATATTTTCCTAAGGGAAATCCAGTGGTGACCAGACCTCCTTTTTGTATTCTGAATGTAAAAACATAATTTTTTTTCACTTTGATTGTAGCTTCTGTGTCCTGAATTTATTATTAAAACCTAATCTTCACAACACTTAGTCAAAATAATGACAGGCACTCTGTTTTACATGTCATGCCGTTTGATAGTAACCCATGCTAAAGATATTATGGTTCCCATTTCATAGATTTAAAAATAAATGTAGTCTCAGAAGGAAACTTGCTATGGTTCACAAGGTTATCAAGTAGTGCAGTCAGGATCCAGATCCAGAATTTTATATTTTCCCAAACCTGCACTCCTTCCCCATACCAGACACCTCTCCTTAGTTCTCAGTCTATTAAAATTGTTTTGTTCAGAAATATTATCAACAACTTCTATTTCTTTCCTAGTTATACAAAACCATGCTAAGCACACTCAAAATTATGCCTCAGTAAACATGAGGGGCTTCTTCTGCCTACCCTGCTTCTCCCACCAAATGGCATCTGCCCAAGGGGCCTCTTATCACAGAGTCTCATAGCAATGAAGCTGTTTTTCAACAAACATGCTAATCTGGTCCTAATAAACTTTATAAAGCTTTGGATTAGTTTTCAAATCCAAGGATATTAAAAAGGATCAAGACCATTAGAGAACTGGGAAAGAGTTTTCCTTAGAAATCTACTTCAGAGAAAGTAATAAGGAACAAGATTGAAAGAATACTTGTTTAAATAAAGAATTCTTGTGAATTGTAGCAATTTCATGTGTTTAGGCATTGTTTCAAGGAAAGAGAGAATTGTGAAATCTTCAAATCTGCAAATGACACCAAGAACTTCTGGTAGTGAAACACTGGGCTCATAGGGATATCATCTTACAAAGCCATGTGAACAGACAGGCAATTGTTTATTAACTATACAGGCATATCTCATTTTATTAGACTTCACTTTATTGTACTTCACAGATCTTTCTTTCTTTTTTTTTCTTTCTTTTTTTTTTTTACAAATTGAAGACAAGGCCCTCCACCAGCAAAATAGTAGCCTGGAATCAAACTCATAATATCTCCAAGGTATGCTCTGTTATCTTAAAAACTAGCAGGAGTTGATTTCATATGTAATTAGCAAATCAAGTCTTTCTCCTGGAAATACATTGAAATAACTATCATCTCAATTTTTTGACCCAACAAGGCAGAGGTATATGTTTTACTTATTTGAAACCCAAAGGATACCTTACTAGATTGCCCCAAACTGTAGAGTCCTATTATAAATATAGTAAATTATTCATAAAAAAGCGTGGATATAGAATCAGTAAAGCAAGAAGTATTTCTTTAAAACAAAAACAAAGGTAAAATACTGGGCTTTTAAAGATTATTGCTATAACATGCACAGATAGAAGTGACCTAATGGGAGGAAATTTGACATTCAGACATTTCAAAAGATAATTTAAAAATAACACATTGCCCTTGAAAAAAATCTTTAAAAGTACTTCTTCTGCTGAACATAAGCACATACTAGCTTTAGTTTTATAAATATGTAAATTTTATTTCTAAAATTTCTCTGAATTTGTGTCAACTAGATTAATTTAAGTGCAGCAAGGAAGGAGTTATGTGCTCAGCAAAGACAGTTTCAGTACTTAATTTTCCCCATTTTACCTATTTAGTTGAAGTTTTGGGGAACTTATATTTTCATAGATATAGGTTATTATTACAAAACACACTTCCAGAATGCCCTACTCTACTCATTCACTGCAAATTTTCATCTGCCTTTGCTGTATTTGAAGTTGAGCATAATATCTCTCCCATATTGCCATAGTCTTTGGTTTGTTTGTTTTTAATTTTTTGGTGATAGTCTTGAAATTTATTGCAACAGTCCTGAATAAAGTATTTTTTACCATTTCAATGTTTATATATACTAGAAGCCCAGCACACTAAATTTGTTCACTTGATGCGGGGGGGGGCGGTGTCCCTCAGTCCAGCCTGCATGCTCTCGCAGTCCAGGAGCCCTCAGGGGATGTCCAACTGAAGGCTTAGGACCGCTCCCCAGACATCCTTAGCACGCCACCACCACTCTGCTTGCCAGCTGTGAGCAGGCTTCTAGCTGAGTGGTGCCCCCCCTGTGGGAGCGCACTGATCACCAGGGGGCAGCTCCTGAGTTAAGGGTCTGACCCCTGGTGGTCAGTGTGTTTCATAGTGGCAGGTTGTTCTGTTGTTTGGTCAATTTGCATATTAGCCTTTCATTATATAGGATATATAATGAATATACTTTACATATATATATATATATATATATATATATATATTTACACACACACACGCAGAATATACTGTAAAAATATATACAGTATATTCTGCATATATATATATATATATATATATATATATATATATACACACACACACACACACACACACACACACACATATATATATATATATATATATACAGAATTGAGTCCCTGTGAAAGTGGAGACTTTGCACAATCCAATAAAATACATTTTTGCTTCGGTTAAATTGGAAATGAAATCATCTCCATTTCCTATGCCTTGCATATAATAAGTACTCAATGATTTAATGATTTTTTGCTGAATCATAGAAAAATATTTCCCAAATATGTGACAATTGAATTCATACAAATCTTTACTGAAACAATCTAACACTCAATGGTAAGTGAACAAATAATGTGGATAAAAAATTCAAAGAAGAGAAAGTAAAAATGGTTAGCAAAATCATGTAAATACACTAAAAACCACAAATGCAAATTGACATACAGAAGTACTTTATCAAATTAGCAATTATGAAAAAGAGCACTTTCTAAGTTGAAGATGGCATCTGGCAGGACAGAGATGAGGAAGAGGGTTTGAGTGAATGAGAGGGTGAAAAGGGAGTGTGTGGATGTGTATGGTGTGTGTGTGAATTAGGAAAGGACAGTTAAATCTGGCAGGAGTATCAGAGGCTGGCAGACCAGGCTCTCCTGTACAGGGAATACCTACCACCACTGCGGGCACTCCCTGGGCTGTGGGGCTTGAGCATGGAGCCCACACCATCTTGAAGGGGAGAGCGGCCTGTTCTAGGAACTCATCAGCACCACCACCCAGACTGGCCTTGGAAACTGCCCATGACCCTGCAGCCACTCCAGCCAAAATCCTCTTTCCCCACCCACAGACCTGCAGACCCTAGGACTTCCATCTCCAAGGATGCATGGCCCTCGCAGAAGTGCGACTTCTTGCTCCCTGGCTACCAACCTCTGGACACCTCAGTAGAGACTTTTCAGCATGCAGGCCTCCTGAGCCCACTGCCCCACAGGACGCTTTTGGGTGCCTCTGTGAGCCCTGCTGGGCACACTTGTATCTAAACAAGGGCACAAGGCCCTGGCAATAGAAATTTGGACTTCCCCCTACCCAGATGCCTTCCCACAGACACTGAGGTCATGCAGCTTTAGCACAAGGGCCACTCTGAGTGAGCACCCAGGCAAACGGCCTTTGGGTGCCTCCTTGAGCCACCACTGGGTACCTGTGAATCCAACCAAAGTCCAAGGCCCCCAGCAGCAAAAACTGGGTCTTCCGCCTCCCCATCTGCTGATCTCCATTCACCACAGTCATGCCTTTCCAGTGCACAGGCCTCCTGAGCACCATCACCCTGAAAGACAGCTTCCAGGTGCCTGTGAGCCCCCGCTGGGCATGTGCAAATCCAACCAAGGATGCAAGGCAGCAAAAATTGGGACTTCCCCTTCCCTGGCTGCGGACCTCCTGACACCACAGTTACGCCTTTCCAGCAAGCAGGCCAAATGAGCTCGCTGCCCCTATAGGCAGCTCCTGAGTGCTTCCTTGAGCTTCTGCTGGGCACGCTCATACAAACAAGGGGGCACGGCCCCAGTAGTAGAAATTTGGACTACCCCCTTCTGGGCTGCCTACCCACAGACACTGTGGTCACGTGGTTTCAGCACACAGGCCTCCTGAGAACACTGCCCCAGCAGGCAACTCCTGGGTGCCTCTGTGAGCTGCCACTAGGTGCACTCATATCCAACCAAGGGCACAAGGCTCCATCAGAAGAAACTCAGACTTCTCCCTCCTTGGCTGCCGACCTCTGGTCACTGCAGTTGCACCGATCCAGTGTGCAAACCCCCTGAGCCCACTGCTCCAGCAGGTGGCCCCTGGGTGCTTCTCTGAGCCACCGCAAGGCACAACCCCGGCTGCTGGCATCCAGTCCCCACAGTCACACTGCTCCAGCACATGGGCCCGCTGAGCCCACTACCCCAGAAGACAGATCCTGGGTGTCCCTGTAGAGCAGCCCCTGGGCGTGTATATCCAACCTAGGGTGCGTATCCCCTGAAGCAGAAACTGGGAATTCTCCTTCCACAGGGCCAGTGGCACACCACAATTGTTCTGATCCAGTGTGTGGGCCCCACAATCACACACCCCTTGCAAACAGATCTTGGGCCCCTTGGTGAGCTGCCACTAGGCATGTGCCTCTCTAACCAATGGAGCACAGCAGGATCCATGACATCCCCCTCCAAGCTACCTACCTCTGGACAGCTTGGTGAGTTGCTGAGGACTTGACTCCCTGGACAAAGTCACATTGTTTCAGCCACAGTCTCTGAGATGCCCACATCCCCAGCTGTGGGATCCTGAACCCCTTGTGATTCAGAGAAGGAAATCACTTTGGCCAGAGTCCCACTGCCTCAACTACAGACTACAAGAAACCTGCTCCCCAATGTCCTTGGTTACAACACCCTCATAGTGAGAAAAAGAATGATGCTAATCCAGCAAGAGTCACACCACACTGGCCAAAGTCACAGTACCTGAGCCTCAGCCCCAAGACTCCTTCCTCCCAGGCCATGGACTCTGGGAACCCACAGTGAGCACATACCAGTAAGACCTCAGGCAACCTTTTCCATAAGAGCTGGAACCATGATCTTATCCAAAACAACTTGCACAATTAAGCCGGGGGTGAGTCACATTGCCAATCTGTGATGAAACTTCATCCACGAATAAGAAACAAACATTCAAGATCCAACTACATCAAGAGAGCCCAAATAACTCAAGTAGAGAGCTCCACTAAATCACCAAGCCCAGGAGACCAGAGAAACCACATCAGTAACATCACCATCAAAAGAACCTGGGTAGCAAAGCAGTTGGATCTAAGGGACAGAAACAATTAAAATGTTACAGCAAAAATGGGGAGACAAAAGACAATCGCCAAAGGGGGGGTGGGAAGGATTCACCAGAGAGGAAATTAAATGAAATGGAGGCAAGTAACATGTCAGAGAAAGAGTTCAGAATAATGGTTATAAGGATGCTCAAATGGCTGGATGACAAACACACAACTCAATGAGAATTACAAGGAAATGAATGAGAATGTCACCAACACCAAAAAGGAAGCACACAATGGAAGGCTTAAACAGTATACTAAAAGAGGCTGAGGATCACATCAGTGAATTAAAAGACAAGGTAGGAAAAAACAAACAAACACAGCAGCAACTGGAAAGAAAACTTAAAAAGCAGGAGGAGAGCCTAAGGAAGCTTTGGAACTACAAAAAACAAAACAACATCCACATAATAGGGGAACCAGAAGGAGAAGAAGTGGAGTAAGGATTAGAAAACCTGCTTTTTTTTTTTAATGTTGGCTTTCACTTAGATTTTCTGTTTTCTTTTTTTACTTTTTACTTTTTTATTTTTTTATTATTAAGTTATTACATATATGTCCTTATCCTCACAATACTTCCATCCCCCCCCACACATGCCCTCAACCCCCTGTTGTCTATGTCCATTGGTTAGGCCTATACGCTTGCATATAAGTCCTTTGGTTGATCTCTCCTCCTTACCCCCACCCTCCCCTATTTTTCCTCTGAGGTTTGACAGTCTGATCGATGCTTCTCTGACTCTGAATCTGTTTTCGTTTATCAGTTTATGTTGTTCATTATATTCCATAAATGAGTGATATCATGTGATATTTATCTTTCTCTGACTGGCTTACTTCACTTAGCATAATGCTCTCCAGTTCCATCCATGCTGTTGCAAATGGTAAGAACTCATTTTTTACTGCAGCATAGTATTCCACAGTTTTTAATCCACTCATCTGCTGATGGGCACTTAGGCTGTATCCAAATCTTAGCTATGGCAAATTGTGCTCGTATGAACATAGGGGTGCATATATTCTTTCTGTTTGGTGATTTTAGTTTATTTCTTTATTTATTTGTTGTCTAAAGTTTTACATATGTCTCCTTTTTCCCCTGCTTGAACCACCCCCTCCCCCAAGAATTCCCACCCTGGGCAAGCCCCCACTGTCCCAGTATCTGTGTCCATTGTATATGCTAATATGTATGCATACAAGTTCTTTGGTTGCTCTCTAACCCCTCTTCCCCTGCCATTTGCCTCTGGATCTATTCTTGTTCATCAAATTACGTTGATCATGTGAAATTTATCTTTCTCTGACTGGCTTATTTCACTTAGCACAATGCTCTCCAGGTCTATCCATGATGTTGCAAATGGTAAAGTTCCTTCTTTTTTATAGCGGCATAGTATTCCATTGTGTAGATGTACCACTGGTTTTTAATTCACTCATCTGTTGATGTGCACTCAGGCTGTTTCCAAATCTTAGCTATGGTAAATTGTGCTGCTTTGAACATAGGGGTGCATATATCCTTTCTGATTGGTGTTTCTAGTTTCTTGGGATATATTTTTAGAAGTGGGATTACTGGGTAAATTGGGAATGCCATTTTTAACTTTTTGAGGAAACTCCATACTGTTCGCCACAGTGGCTGCCCCAGTCTGCATTCCTACCAGCAGTGCATGAGGGTTCCCTTTTACTCCACATCCTCACCAGCACTTGTCATTTGTTGATTTGTTGATCATAGCCATTCTCACAGGTGTGATATGCTATCTCATTGTTGTTTTGATTTGCATCTCTCAGATGATTAGTGACTTTGAGCATGTGTTCATACGTCTCTCTGCCTTCTGCATGTCTCTTTTGAAAAGTGTCTGTTTAGGTTCTTTGCCCATTTTTTAATTGGATCATTTATCTTCCTTTTGTTAAGTTGTATGAGTTCCCTGTAAATGTTGGAGATTAAACCCTTATTGGTGGTAACATTGGCAAATATGTTCTCCCATGCAGTGGGCTTTCTTGTTTTGTTGATGGTTTGTTTTGCTATACAGAAGCCTTTTATTTTGATGTAGTGCCATTTGTTTATTTTATTTTCAGTTTCCATTGTTCTAGGAGCTGTACAGGTGAAGATATTGCTTCAGCATATACTTGAGATTTTGCTGCCTGTGGATTCAACCTAACATTTTTATGTTTCCCTATCTTACGCTTAAGTCCTTTATCCATTTTATTATTTTTGTGTATTGTGTAATCTGGTTTTCTAGTTTCAGTTTTTTTGCATGTATCTGTCCAATTTTCCCATCACCATATATTGAAGAGACTGTCTTGATTCCATGGTATGTTCTTATCACCTTTGTCAAATATTAATGGAGCATTCTGGTGTGGGTCGATTTCTGGGTTCTCTGTTGTATTCCGTTGGTCTATATGTCTGTCCTTGGGCCAGTACCAGGTAGCTTTGAGAACAGTGGCATTGTAATACAGCTTGATATCTGGTATTGAGATCCCTCCTACTTTGTTCTTCTTTCTCAGGATTGCTGCAGGTATCCAGGGTCTTTTTTTATTGGAGATTAATTTTTGGAGAGTTTGTTCTAGGTCTGTGAAATATGCTGTTGGTATTTTAATGGGGAGTGCACTGAATCAATAGATTGCTTTGGGACTCTATCCTCATCAGACTCTTACAAAAAATTTAAGAGGACGAAACACTTTTAAGCTCTTTCTATGAAGCCAGCATTCCTAATACCAATTACAGGCTAATATCCCTCATGAATATAGATGCCAAAATCCTCAACAAAATTCTAGCCAATCAAATACAGATTTACATCAGAAATATCATACACTATGACCAAGTAGAATTTATCCCGGGGATGCAAGGATAGTACAATATCCGCAAATCAATAAATTTGATACATCACATAAAGAAATTTAGAGATAAAAATCACATAGTCATATCAATTGATGCAGAAAAGCATTTGACAAAATCCAACACCCTTTCTTGATAAAAACCCTCAGCGAAATGGGAATAGAGGGCTCATACCTCAACATAATAAAAGCCTTATATGACAATAGCCACAGGAATCCAGAGAAAAAGAACAAAGTTAGAGGGATCACAATACCAGATGTCAAACTATATTACAAAGCCACGGTTCTCAAAACTGCCTGGTACTGGCTCAAGAACAGGCATATAGATCAATGGAAGAGAACAGAAAACCCAGAAAACCCAAGACATTACACTCAATTAATATTTGACAAAGGAGGCAAGATCAGACAATGGAGTCTAGATAGTCTCTTCAATAAATTGTGTTGAGGAAATTGAACAGATACATGCAAAAAAAATAAATCTAGATCACCAACTTATACCATACACAAAAATAAACTCAAAAAGGATAAAGAACTTCAACATAAGACAGGAAACCATAAAAGCTGTAGAGGAATCCACAGGCAGCAAAATATCCAACATATACCATAGCAATCTTTACTGATACAGCTCCTAGGACATTGGAAACAAAGGAGAAAATAAACAAATGGGACTACATCAAAATAAAAAGCTTCTACACAGCAAAAGAAACCATAAACAACAACAACAAAAAGCCCACTATATGAGAGAACATATTTGCCAATGTTATCTCTGATAAGGTTTTAATCTCCAACATTTATAGGGAACTCATACAACTTAACAAAAGATAAAAAATCCAATTAAAATATGGACAGAGGATCTAAATAGATACTTTTCAAAACAGGATATAAAGAAGGCCAAGAGACCTGAAAACATGCTCAAAGTCACTAATCATCCGAGAGATGCAAATCAAAACAACAATATGGTACCATCTCACACCTGTCAGAATAGCTATTATCAACAAATCAACAAATAACAAGTGCTGGCAAGGATGTGGAGAGAAAGGAACCCTCTTGCATCACTGGTGGGAATGCAGACTACTGTAGCCACTGTGGAAAACAGTATGGAGTTTCTTCAAAAAGTTCAAAATGGAATTCCCATTTGACCCAATAATCCCACTTCTAGAAATATATCTCAAGAAATCAGAAACACCGATCAGAAAGCATATATGCACCCTTATGTTCATAGCAGCACAATTTACAATAACTAAAATTTGGAAATAGCCTAAGTGCCCATCAGCAGATTAGTGGATTAAAAAACTGTAGTACATCTACACAATGGAATACTACTCTGCTGTAAAAAGCAAGGAACTCTTACCATTCACAAAAGCATGGTTGGACCTGGAGAGCATTATGCTAAGCAAAACAAGCCAGTCAGAGAAAGATAAATATCAAATGATCTCACTCATTTGTTTAATATAATGAACAACATAAACCATTGAACAGAAATAGATCCAGAGACAGAGAAGCATAGAACAAACATTAAAACGTCAGAGGGAAAATGGGGGTGGAGGATGGTTAAGATATCAACCAAAGCACTTGTATGCATGTATTTAACATAACCAATGGACACAGAAAGTAGGGGGTAAGTGCATGTGCTGGGCGGTGGGCGCAGCAGGGAAAGGACAATGGGGGGTAAAGGAGAGTTATGTAATACTTTAACAATAAAGAATAAAGAATGTAAATTTAAAAAAAACAATAAAGAACTTACATTTTGGGGAAAAAAAGCTGTGGTACATTTATACCATGGGATACTATGCAGTAGTAAAAAGGAACAATACTTTACCCTTTGAGACAGCATGGAAGGACCTGGAGAGTATCATGATAAGTGAAATCAATCACTCAGAGAAACACAAGTATCACATGATCTCACTCATATGTGGAATCTAAGTAATAAAATAAACTGATAAAAGTAGTGAATCCAGAGACATGGAAGCATGGAACAAAGTGCAGAATCTCAGAGGAAAGGCGAGAGAGAGTGGGTGGGTGGGAGGTAATCAACCATGGACCTCGTTTGCATATATGCATGACCCATGAACACAGACAACAGGGTGATGAGGGCCTGGGTGAGGAGTGAGGAAAGGCTATAGTAGGGTCAATGTGGGGAAAAAGGGGACATATGTAATACTTTCAACAATAAAGATTATTGAAAATTCTAATAATATATATACTAATAAAAGGGTAATATGCTAATTAGACTGGGAGACCTTCCAGACATCCTCCCAGACAAAGCCATGGTGGCGGGGCTGAGGCAGAGGCGGTTAGGGACAATCAGACCAGGAGGGGAGGGCACTTGGGGATGATCAGGCTGACAGAGGGAACAGTTGGGGATGAGCAGGCTTGCAGGGGGGGCTGTTGGGGGGGTGAAGGCCAGCAGACAGAGTAGTTAGGGGCAATCAGACAGGCAGGCAGGTGAGGGATTAGGAGCCAGTGGTCCCAGATTGCTAGAGGGATGACTGACTGCCAGGAGTGGTCCCAAATTGGAGAAGGTGCAGACAGGGCTGTGGGACACTCCCCCCTGCCACCCCATACACGAATTTCATGCACTGGGCCACTAGTATAAAAATAAATGGCTAAAAAATAAAATAAAAAACATTGTTTTTGATTTCAGAGATGAAGGGCATGAGAGAGAAATAGAAACATCAACAATGAGGGAGAATCATTGATTAGTCGCCTCCAGCACACCCCTCACCAAGGATCAAGTCTACAATCTGGGCATGCATCCTGACCAGGAATTGAACGATGACCTCCTGGTTCACAGGTCGATACTCGACCACTGAGCTACCCTGGCCTGGCCCAAAGGACACTTTAGCTGTTTCCATGTCTTGGACACCATGATAATGCTACAATGAACATAGGGGTGTATACATCTTTACTAATAAATGTTTTCAAATTTCACGGTTAGATACCCATAAGAGCTGTTTCTGGGTCCTTTGGTAACTATTATTAATTTTGTGAGGAGCTTCTATTCTGTTTTCGATAGAGGCTATACCCATTTACATTCCTACCAGAGTGAATGAGGGCTCCTTTTTCTACATGTCCTCTCCAACACTTATTATTAATTGTCTTGTTGATAATAGTCATTCTAACAAGTGTGTGGTGGTATCTCATTGTACTTTTGATTTGCATTTCTCTATTTGCTAGTGAAGTTGAGCATCTTTTCATATATCTGTTGGAAATTAGTGTCTTCTTGGGAGAAGTGTCTTTTCAAGTCCTCTGCCCATGTTTTAATTGGATTGTTTCTTTGTATTAAATTTAGCTGTATAAGTTATTTATATATTTTGGATATTAACCCCTTGTCAGAGTTATTGTTTGTGGGAAACTGTTTATTGCCTTGACTATCTGATAAGCATAGACAGAGAACTCCCTGAAACCCCCCAAAGGCTGGGTGACTTTGAAGCCCTAGCAAAGGTCGGATATAGGTGCCACCTCTGTTTGTCCAGACAGTGGTAGCTGAAACTACTCCCCCATTTATTATTATGTAAATCCTTGCTGATGGGCTAGTCTGCTTGTTACTAGGGGATCACCTGCCTAAGGGCTATGCTATGGGTGCATCCAGATCAATAAAAGCTTGGTGAGGCCTGACCATGGAGGAAGTCCTTCGGGACTTGCCGCCTGGTCCCCCAATATTGGAAAAATTATCTCGTGTCTTCTTCTCTCATTTGTTGTGCAGCTCCTCTTTCAGATACCGAACCCTACTCCATGCAGAACGTGGAGGGAGTCTTACTCAACAATTGTTTTCAAATATTATCTCCCATTCAGTTGGTTGACTTTTTTTTTTTAATTTTTGGAAGAAGTGAGAGGAAGAGAGAGATAGAAACATCAATGATGAGAGAGAATCATTCATTGGCTGCCTCCTGCACACTCCCTACTGGGGATCAAGCCCGCAACCCAGACATGTGCCCTGACCAGAAATTGAATGATGACTTCCTGGTTCATAGGTTGATGTTCAACCACTGAGCCACGCTGGTTGGGCTGCCTTTTTGTTTTGTTGGTGGTTTCTTTTGGTATGTAGAATCTTTTTAGTTTAATATAGTTCCATTCATTTATTTTTGCCTTTACTTCCCTTGCTTTTGGGCTCAAATGCATAAAATGTTCTCTCCGACCAAGGTCCATAAGTTTAGTAGCTATAAAACATAGGTAATCTATTGTTTCAGATCTAATATTTAGGTCTTTGGGATATAAATAATAGGAACAAATAAACAAACAAGAAAAACAAACGAACAAAAACTCTTAGACACAGACAGCAGTATGGTGGTTACCAGAGGGAAGGGTGCTTACCAGACAGAAGGGTAATGGGGGTCAAATATATATGATGAAAGATGATTTTACTTTGGGTGGTGGGCATGCAATCCAGTATACAAACCATGTGTCAAAGGAAATGTACACTTGAAATCTATATAATCTTATTAACCAATGTCACCCAATAAATGTAATTAAAAATTAAGTAGCCCAGAAGTGTGGCTCATACTAGTATATCTGGATGCTGGCATTCACACGCAACAGCAACTGGTATAACATGTGTTATTGGACATGTCCACTGGGGAAGAGAACCCTCTTGAATGGGTCATCTTTGGTCTCATGTGCACCTCCAGACCCATAATAGTTGCCAGAGGAATCCCAGTCAAGGAATGATTTTTTTTAAAGTGACTGCTGGAGTTGAGCAAAACTGAGAGTTGGATAGGAAGAAAGAAAAGAGAAATGTATGCTATAAGGCAGTGATGGCGAACCTATGACACGCGTGTCAGAGGTGACATGCGAACTCATGTTTTTGGTTGATTTTTCTTTGTTAAATGGCATATATATATATATATATATATATATATATATATATATATATATATATATTACATATCAAAAATATAAATCTTTGTTTTACTATGGTTGCAAATATCAGAATATTTCTATTATATGTGACACGGCACCAGAGTTAAGTTAGGGTTTTTCAAAATGCTGACAGGCCAAGCTCAAAAGGTTCACCATCACTACTATAAGGCAACAAATAGAATTTACTACTGAGACAAGTCCAAGCATAGGTGTCAAAAAGAACCTAAGTGCAGACATGTTTTAGACTTAGGCATTGTGGCCAAATGAAAATGATATCTTCGTGAGAATAAAGCCAACAAATGAACTGCAGAAATAAATAGGTATTATTTTAAATTGAAGATTTCTTACATAAGTCAATACGACAAAGTAAACATTTAGCAAGCAGTATTTAGTTTTAGGTGTGGAAGATCAAGTAGAGTAAAAATTTGTTAATGATATTTGGGAAGGTAGAAATAGATACTATGAGTCATGTACTTTTTTATGTTAGGCTGAGTCCTTCCACAGTTAGAAGAATCTAAAATACAAAAGGATCAACAAGCATTTTAATATTATGCTTCCAAATGAAAGGTATTTTTTTGCATTTGCAGTCACTATTGATAGTTCCAATTTTTCTTTGCATCAGTTCCTCCCTCTTTCTTCATTGCATTAAAGCATCAATAAACATAATTGATTTGTTCTTCACAAAGAACATTTAAAATACTCTTTCTCTTTAATACTTGAAACCTGTGTCTGTATGTCTTGTATCACTCCTTCCTGCTTGGGCTTAAATAGAAAAATAAATATATTTGAGCCTCTGGGATGAATCTAGAATGCTCTGATATCTCTCCCCAAACTACAGTTCATGCCTGGAGGTAATAATCAGGTTTCTGATGTGCTTTTGGGTGCAGAGCACTTTTAAAAGCACCCAGGGGTTGGGGGGGAAGGGGGTAATGGGGGATGAGGACACATATGTAATACCTTAATCAATATAGAAATTAATAAAAGAGCACCCAGAGACCAGTTCCACCTTAACAAATGCCACATTTTAGTGGCTATGTGGACTGTGGAGCACAATTGTGTGACAGGCCTTTAAAATGTTGATTCAATATAATTTTCACACTTTTCCATTGTTCTATTTTCTTAATCTCTAAGGACAGCCTACTTAAGCAAATAAGCACACAAATACAAAATCTACTGCTTCCCAAACTCCAGTTTACTAACTTTACAGACCAGTTTTTTTCTTTGTGATGATCATAATGCTTAAATTTTTTTCTTTGGCTTCCATTTCCTTCTGAAGCCTATTAGTGGAATCTGAGGCAATTTTGTGGTTCATGGTAAACAGATGAAATATAGTTGACATATATTTGTCAGTATCAAAATCCTTTTCAAATTTCATGGCTAAGCTCATATGTAACCTCTCCTGTGAAACCATTTCTTCTTTTAGATCTTATTCATAACTGATTATTTTTCCTCTAGATTCCCACCAAATATCAACTTACACCTCTGTAGCACAGTGAAAACAACTGTAATAACTAACACAAAAGTTTTCTGGTGCAATAAAATCTGTTACACCATAATTTCCTTATGTTGATAACTTTGGATGATAGCAAGGAAAATGATTAAGTTCCCTGTCTGCTCTAGCAAATCCTCTAGTTGAGATTTCCAGAAGCTAATTCTGAAATGTGCATTTGTTGTGCAAATTATTTAAGGAGTGCTCTCTGTAGGAACCGGTAAGGAAGTAGGTGAGGTAGGAAAGGAAAGGAAGAGGGCCAAAGCCAAGGTGAAGTGCAACCTCAGCATGTTCCCATGGGGAGCTCTGAAGCAGAAGTCGCATTGTGGAGTCTGTCTTGCCTCAAGGTAGAGGCAAATGGTTACAGTATCTGTCAGCCATTGATTTGGGGCTGCCCAATAGGGACATAAACTTACCTGTCACTTGTAGCTCTCTAATCCTATGGGCAACTCCAACCACCCAAAGGTGGTCCTCTAAAGAAAACAGTAGGTGCCAACCCTTAGAAGTAAAGCAGGTAGAAAATGGGGGTTGAGAGCATAGATCCAAGGGACCCAGAGGATCTGAATGGAGCACTGATAGTGGTCACTAGAACTAGTAAATCAAGAGCCAAACAAACCATGGGAATAATGATTATAGCCAGGAATTATATAGTGCTTACTGTATGTCAGTATTGCTCTACGTTCTTGATAATATCTTATTTAATCCTTACAACAACCTTATGAGGTAGCTAATGTTATAATTTGTGTTTGTCAAATGAGGAAACTAGATTTATTTATGGAAGTCACTTGTACAAGGTGACACAAAGATTTCATGGTGCAACTAAGATTTCAATAAATAAGTGTGGATGTATGCTTCAACAGCTGCCAAATTTGGCATGGCTTCTCAATAAAGAGCTGTTAAGAGTGACAGAACCAAAATCTCTGGGCTTGACTCATATCTTGGTAGCTCAAAACAAAATGAGATAACACATTTAACACAGTGTAGTGTAGAAAAAAACATTTAATTACTCAAAAAAATTTAAAGAGGCAGAAAATCAATAACTTTACCCTGAAGAGCTCTTATGTATATTGTAATATGAAATAAGCATCAATCAAGAATATTTTAATGTGTTTCCAATTCTAAGGATCCTAGTTGCTTTAGGTACACTGATTATTTTGGGAACATGTTAAGATAATAAATATTACTACAGGATTTCTCTTCAAGCAAAATAAACAAAGCTTCTGATTGCAGTTTGGAAAACATACAAGACAAAATCTACATGTTGCACAGTAAGCAGTAATTGAGTAAGAAACTGTTTATATCTGTTCCTGTATTCAGGGGTGATATGTAATAGCTAAATATATTTAACAAGCAGGACATTACAGGTAGCAACTAATTGCAGTGAATGAAACAGCCAATCAGAATGACAATATGACCATTCAGAACAGATGATGCAATCAATCAGAATGGATGTTGGCTGAAACATAGGTGAGATCATATATGGGGATTTAGCCAAATATCAAACATGCCTATAACTGATGTGAAACTCGATTGTGCCAATATTACTCAACTTTTCTCACAGAGACATATTTGAAAAAATATAGGTGTTCCTGGGGTAGAATAGGTAAGTTTCACTCCCAAGATCCCCTGCTTCTTCTCCCAGCTATAGTGGAGACAAAGCCCCAGTAAGACTGATCGGAGAAAAACATTATAAATAAATAATAGCTAATATTTATTTTACACTTAGGTACCAGGTGCTGCACATGTATTATCTTCCTTAACTTTTGCAACAACCTTATGAGGTGTATACTATTATTATTATTATCCTTGTTTAATTGATGAGGAAACCAAGGCATGGAGAAGTTGAGTAACTTAATCAAGGTCATGCAACTAATATATCCCAGAACTAGCACTAAAACTTGGGCAGTCCTCCCACTTAGCTACAAGTTGTGACATTATTAAAAACGGGCATTCTCATCAACACTATATTATTAGATCAATGCCATTCTTCCATCCAGCTAAATAATAAAGTACAAAAAATATTTGGACTATGATTTGGAACCCCTGAAATCACTGAACATTTGTCTTCAATGTGGTTGCAGTTGTCCCATTTCTGATCTAAATTGTTTCAAACAAACAGAAAGCAGTGAAGGAGGGCAGCAAAGATAAAAGAATAGTACCTTATTCTCTCTTCCTCCACTTTCTTCAAATATTCATCTCTCTTTAAAACTCCTAAGATCATTTCCTTCTCATGATCTAATAAAAATGAGAGATTGATGAACTCTGAGTTCTTAGACATGGTATTTCAGCAGCAGCTCTGAATAGCAGTGGTTGAATCTTCCAGGTGAATTGATATCCTCAATTGTTAAGGTCCCCTTCAACAACCCAGTCACTCAGTTCTTTGATATAGAGTGATTATTTTATAAAGTATTTGAAGAATTGCCAATGTTAGTTAGGTATTCTTCCAGGCTACATAGAAAACAGGCTCCAAAAAAAGTCATTACTGTTTTAACTGAAAAATATTTCCAAAGACTTTGTTGTGGTGTACAGTCAGGTGGAAGCTGAGGGTCACTAATGATGCACAATATTGATCCTTCAGACAACTACAGGGCAGGAATCATATCCACTGGAGAAGAAAAGGTGGAGAAAACAAAGGAGAGAAAAATTAATTAGGTCATTTTTCCCATAGCACTTGTAAGAGTGTCTAATTTTTGAAACAGTGATATATTTAAGCTAAAAAATATTTTTAATCAGGAAACATGCATTTATTATGCTCATATCATGTGTTTATTACCATGAAATATTATAATATTTAGTTGATTCCAAGTTCTTCATGCAAATTCAGTTTCTTTCATTATAATTAGAATTCTTTACTAGCCAGATCCTGTTACCACATTTGCAGCTGACTCATGGACAAATTGGGTCACCACTTGGGGACACCAAGTGTGCAGTCTGTACAAGTCCCTTATATGGCCTCCTCCTTTTCTCTTCCTCCCTACAACTCAGACCACAGCAAAGACAGCACTGCTAAAAACTACTAAACAGTGCTACATGTAGCAACATGAAAATATCTCACAAACATAATATTGAATGAAAAAACTCAAGTTACAGAAACATTCAATCAGAATAATAGCATATAGATGAAGGAAATAACTTGTGACAACATTAATTTAGGAATACATGTATTTGTATTATAAATACAAGAAACTCGAGAGATGCAGAGAGGAGAACCCAGGAACTTCAATTGTGTTGCGTAATGTTTCATTCTCAAGATGGGTGTTTTTATCTCATGATGTACATGGTCATTTGTGTTCTAGGTATGTGAATACTGTAAAACAGTTGTTCTAAAACTAGCCCCTTGTCAACATCAGAAGCTTTTCAAGCACTGTCCCTTGTTTTAACGCTTGAACACATTCTTTCATTGCCTTGGTAACTGGATTCTCTCTATACATCCCCTTAAGAATGATGCATATTAGAGTGATCTACCAGATTTTGTGATTTGGCATCATTCTGTGACACTATCCCTCAGCTTCGCCCCAGGTCTGTGAACTACAATCTTTATGCAAGTTACACTTGGTTTGCTTGGTTCTAGCCAGGTTCCCAAGCATAGCTAAATACTTACTCAAAGACTGCTTAGACTGAACTCAAAAATTCAAGATAACTGGAAGGATAGAATCTTTTCCAGAACCTCATTAATTTTCCAAAGTTCCTATTTGTTTGTTCTATACATTGTACACCAAACCAGAACTGAAATCACTTGGAACTGAACTGCTTCCTATAGACCACAAGCTAGTCCTCTCTGAGAAAACTGCCTGGTCAGGACATATATTCTAGATTTAATCAAGTCCTTTTTTCCACCTCCAAAGTCCTAGAGCAGTGATGGCGAACCTATGATACGCGTGTCAGAGGTGACACACAAACTCATTTTGGGTGACACGCATGGACAGAGACAAAAAAATTGCATAACTCAAATATTTGTCTCTTGCAACCGCCAGAGTTGGGCATAATTGAAGTAATATTATTACTCACGTTACCCATGATCAATAATGCAATTCTAAAACCAGAGGTAAACATGTACATCGGTGTTGCGTAGCAAAGATACATAGTGAAAACATCCAAGATACATTGTTCCAATATTGACAGTAATATAAAAAGGTTAAGAATTGCACTATAAAGAGATTAATCTTTACTCATGACATTTTATTTTTACCCGGGTGACAAAATGCCCAATTCTGGAAACGGCCTTGTTATTGTCAACATGTGCCTCGGGTAAGCTTCCCGTGCGTTCGGTTGCATTCAGCAAATGGAGGCACTTGATCGCCATGTTCGTTAGAAGACAGGAGTGGGAGGGTTAGAAGAAAAAGATATACAGTGCAACAGTGCTCAACGAGACATTCTGCATGTCGGATAATTGATTACAGCACCATGTATTTGTTGGTTATACGTACTATCTTTGAATTGTTTTGCACCAAGAGTCAGTGCAACAACACTGCAAAAAGTTAATAGGTAAGAAACTTATCAACCTTTTATAAAAAATGCTGTGATTTATATTTATTTATTTTTGCAGCCTTGTGATGGAGAATAAAAAAAAATTAAAAAGCAAGATTGAATGATAAAGGAAGTGGAAGTAGCAGTAGCCGACCCTTTCAAGACATATGGACCGAGATGTACGGGATGGTAGACAGAAACAATAGATCACTGTGCATACTGTGTAATGAAATGGTAGTAAGCAGAACATGGAATGTAAAGAGACATTTTGAAACTAATCATTGTCAGGTCTTGAAAAAAGTATTGATTAAAGGAAGAAATACATTTCTAGGCAACTACACCTCTATAAAAGTCAATCAAATTCCATCATTAAATTTGTAAGATGCTCTACAAATTTAACATAAGCAAGTTACTGTATTGCTCACTCCATGGCTCAGCATGGAAAAGCCCTCAGTGACAGAGAATTTATTAAGGAAACATATCGGAGAACGGAAGATGGCGGCGATATAGGCAGATGCGTCCCAGGTCGTGTCCCGGAGCAAATGGAGTGAGCAGCTGAAACTAGTAACACACACACCGAATTGGTGAAATTGCTCAGCTGGTGAGATGGTTTGCAGCCGGGAAGAGCAGAACTCCCCTGGAAAGGTAAAAAAACCAGGGATTTGGGCAAGAAAGTTTGCCAGACCTCTGAGCCCAGAGAGTCCGAGGGAAACCGCGTGGCAGACAGCCGCGTCCCTTGGGACAGGCACAGCCCCTGACGGGGGGGAAAGGAGAACCGTGGGATTCCTGGCGCCGCCAGGGGAATTGAGAGCTGGGTTCTGTGATCACGGAGGACTGAGCCTAAAGGGGGCAGCCTGAAGAGCTGACCTGACCATGCAGTCCCGGTAGGAGAAGAAGCTTACAGAAACCAAGGCTTCCCCGTTTCCGCGGCCGGCGTTTGTTTGTTTGTTTTCATTGAATCCTGTTCATGGGACATTTCGGATACAGACACTCACCTGTGCTGAAGAGAGGGAGAGTGTGTGGAGGAGTAGAATCTGGGGAGAGACTGGGGAGAGAGGGGGAGCCAGGAGAGGTGGAAGTGAATTGAGTGCTGAGACACCCCTGAGCCCAGGACTGGGGCAGCCATCCTCTCCGGAGAGTGAGACTCCTCCCCCCCAGCCCACAAGCAAGGAGCACAGCCACACCCAGATTCCACCCTGTAGGAGATCAAGGATTAAAATAACCTGATCAGTCCCTGGGAGTTAACAGGGTCTGGCCTATAGAGGGATTTTCAATCCCAGCAACAACATAGCACCGGTAACTAACTATTACGCAGTCAGCTCTGGGCAGTGAACTTCCACTGGACAGAGGGGCCCTATAGCCTCAGAGGCCAACCCCAGAACACTGCCACCCAGAGGCTGACCCACAAACTGACTCTTTACTAAACACAAAATAAGGCAGTCTGAGAAATAAATGCGGCCTGCTTTAAAATAAGGACTGTGGTTTACAACACAGAGGAACAGTATATTGCAGGGAAACTCAACACTCTCCTGAATACCTGGCAGGTCTAAGGTGAGCCACACTGAAGATAGAAGAACCGAAGGACCTTCACTACTGCAATTTATTTTCTCTTTTTTCACTTTTTAACTAAGAAACCAATTTTTTTTCTTTTTTTTTCTTTTCTTTTTTTTTTCTTCTTTTTCCATCACCTGATTTTACCCTTTTAATTACTACCTTCTTATTTTTAACCAGTATTATTACTGCTACCATTTTACCATTTTTCAAAAGGCCATTTTATTTTCTCTTTATTTTATTTTGGGATTAGTGTTCTCCATTCTATTTTCATCGTTATATTATTGGTTGTTTCTAGTTTGCATTCATATCCAGGGAGCTGTTGCTGGAATTTGTTGGGATTAATGGCTGTTCTATAGGAGTATTCTCCTCATATAAAAAGTCTCAACCCCTCTTCCACTTCATTCTCTCTTTTGGCTCTTTTTTTCTTTTCTTTTCTCGCTTTTATTTCCCCCCCTCCTTTTTCCCAATTTCATTTTTGCACTCCTTTTTTTGGTCCCTACTTTTCTTTTCTTTTTTCTCTTTTATCTTTTTCTCTTCCTTCTTCCTTATCCCCTAATTCTCTTAATTCAGGTGGTCACCTTTATTTGGGGTTATTAATATCGTGAATATATTTGTGTATAGTGCCTGGTACGTGGTGCCTTGTTGTGTTGTATTTTGTGCCTTTAAATCAACGCAGCAGATCCAAGCAACAGCAACCTCCTGAGAACCACATCCTCTGTTGAGGAACAGCAGCTGTACGTGAAACCTCGCCCCACCAGACAGAAGAGCCACCACAGCTGTGAACAGCACCCACCAGAGGAGCTGCTGCCAACTGAAGAGCAGCTGCGACCGCAACCGCCCGAAGAGCAACCACAGACCAAGGAGTCACTGCCACCAAGGGAGCAACCACTGAAGGACTCAATGTCTAGATATGTCAGTGAGATCAAACATGGGTAGACAAAGAAACCCCCAAAGGAAAGAGAAGGATGACTCTCCAGAAAAGCAGCTAAGTAATACAGGGGCATACAACATGACAGATAAAGAATTCACAATAAGGGTCCTAGAGTGCATAAACCGGATGGAGGAAAAAATCGACAACCTCTGCAAGAAGCAAGTAGAAACAGATGAAAAAATCGATAACACATGGAAGAAGCTAGAAGAAACAGATGAAAAAATCAACAACTTAAGTAAGACCCAAGAAGAAATGAACAGTGATATAGCTGCAATGAAAAACACCATTGAAAGTATCAACAGTAGACTAGGAGAAGCGGAGGACCAAATAAGTGAATTAGAAGACAAGGAAGCAAAACACACCCAAAATGTACTGCAATTGGAGAAAAAAATTAAAAGACAGGAAGAGAGCCTAAGGGAGCTTTGGGACAACATGAAACGAAACAACATACGAATAATAGGAGTACCAGAACAACAGAAGGATGAACAAGGATTAGAAAACCTACTCGAAGAAATAATATGAGAAAACTTTCCTCAGGTGGGGAAGAAAAAAGTCACACAAGCCCAGAGAGTCCCAAACAAGGTGAACCCGAAAAGACCCACACCAAGACACATCATAATCACCATGGCAAATGTTCAGGACAAAGAGAGAATCTCAAAGGCTGGAAGAGAGAGACGGAAAGTTACATACAAGGGATCTCCCATTAGATTGTCAAATGATTTCTCAACAGAAACACATCAAGCCAGAAAAGAATGGACTGAAATTTACAAAGTGATGCAAACCAAAGGACTGAATTCAAGAATATTCTATCCAACAAGGCTATCATTCAAACTTGAAGGGGAAATAAGAAGCTTCACAGACAAAAAAAGGCTAAGGGAGTTTTTCACCACCAAGCCAGCAATGCAAGGAATGCTAAAGGGACTGGTGTAAAAAGAAGAAATAAAAAGCTCAGAAAGAAAACAGCCACACAAAAAAAGAAATGGCTACAAACAAGTACCTTTCAATAATAACTTTAAACGTAAACGGACTAAATGCTCCAACCAAAAGACATCGAGTGGCTGAATGGATAAAAAAACATGACCCATACATCTGCTGTCTACAAGAAACCCACCTCATTAGAAGGGACTCACACAGACTGAAAGTGAAAGGATGGAAAAATATCTTTCAGGCAAATGGAAAGGAAAAGAAAGCTGGGGTAGCAATACTTATATCAGACAAAATAGACCTCAAAGTGAAGGCCATAACAAGAGATAAGGAAGGCCACTTCATAATACTAAAGGGATCAATACAACAAGAAGATATAACCCTGGTAAACATATATGCACCGAATGCAGGAGCACCCAAATTCATAAAAAAAACTCCTGGAAGATATCAAAGGAGAGATCGACAACAATACAATCATAGTAGGAGACTTTAATACACCACTGACAGCACTGGATAAGCCCTCTAAACAAACAATCAGCAAAGATACAGCAATCCTAAATGACTCACTAGATCAGATGGACTTAATAGACATCTTCAGAACACTTCACCCCAAAGCCAGGGAATATACATTCTACTCAAATGCTCATAAGACATATTCAAAAATAGACCATGTATTGGGTCACAAGCAAAGTATTCCCAAATTCAAGAAGATTGAAATCATAAAAAGTGTCTTCGCAAACCACGATGGCATAATATTAGAAATAAACTACAATAAAAACAACCCAAAATACTCAAACACCTGGAAGCTGAATAGCATACTATTAAATATTGATTGGGTTACCAATGAGATCAAAGAATAAATTAAAAACATCCTGGAAACGAATGACAATGAAAAAACAACAATCCAAAACCTATGGGACACAATGAAAGCAGTCCTGAGAGGGAAGTTTATAGCTCTACAGGCCTATCTCAAAAAACAAGAAAAAATGGTAGTAAATCATCTAACTCTACAACTCAAAGAATTAGAAAGAGAGCAACAAGAAAACCCCAGAGTGAGCAGAAGGAAGGAGATAATAAAGATTAGAGCAGAAATAAATGACATAGAGACCAAAAAAACAATACAGAAAAACAATGAAACCAAGAGCTGGTTCTTTGAAAGGATAAACAAGATTGACAAACCTCTAGCCAGACTCACCAAGAAGCAGAGAGAGAGGACCCAAATAAATAAAATCAGAAACGATAGAGGCGAAATAACAACAGACCCCACAGAAATACAAATGATTGTTAAAAAATACTATGGACAGCTCTACTCCAACAAACTAGACAACATGGAGGAAATGTACAAATTCCTAGAAAAATACAACATTCCAAAACTCAATCAGGAAGAATCTAAAAATCTCAACAGGCCAATAACTATGGAAGAAATTGAAGCAGTCATCAAAAACCTCCCAGCAAACAAAAGCCCAGGACCAGACGGCTTCACAGGGGAGTTTTACCAAACATTCAAAGAGGAACTAAAACCTATCCTCCTCAGACTACTACAAAAAATTCAAGAGGAAGGAACACTTCCAAGCTCGTTCTATGAAGCCAGCATCACCCTAATACCAAAACCAGGTAAAGACAACACAATGAAAGAGAATTACAGGCCAATATCCCTCATGAACATAGATGCCAAAATCCTCAACAAAATCTTAGCAAATCGAATCCAGCAGTACATCAGAAAGATCATACACCATGACCAAGTAGGATTTATCCCAGGGATGCAAGGATGGTACAATATCCGCAAATCAATAAACGTGATACATCACATAAACAAATTGAAAGAAAAAAACCACATGGTCATATCAATTGATGCAGAAAAAGCATTTGACAAAATTCAACACCCATTTTTGATAAAAACTCTCAGCAAGGTGGGAGTAGAAGGATCATACCTGAACATAATAAAAGCCATATATGACAGGCCCACAGTCAACATCATACTCAATGGACAAAAACTAACACCATTTCCCCTAAGAACAGGAACAAGACAAGGATGCCCCCTCTCACCACTCCTGTTCAACATAGTACTGGAAGTGTTAGCCATTGCAATTCGGCAAGAAGAAGAAATAAAAGGCATCCAAATTGGAAAAGAGGAAGTAAAACTGTCCTTATTTGCAGACGACATGATATTATACATACAAAACCCTAGAGATTCCATCAAAAAGCTACTAGACTTAATACATGAATTTGGTAATGTAGCAGGATACAAAATTAACCCCAAGAAATCTGAGGCATTTCTATACACCAATAGTGAACTTTCAGAAAGAGAGATTATAAAAACAATCCCGTTTACCATTGCACCAAAAAAACTAAGCTACCTAGGAATAAACTTAACTAAAGAGGTAAAAGACCTCTACTCAGAAAACTACAGGACGTTGAAAAAAGACATAGAGGAAGACATAAACAGATGGAAGAACATACCGTGTTCATGGATTGGTAGAATCAACATCATTAACATGTCCATACTACCCAAAGCAATCTATAAATTCAACGCATTTCCCATTAAAATACCAAGGGCATACTTCAGAGGTCTAGAACGAACTCTCCAAAAATTCATCTGGAATAAAAAAAGACCCCGAATAGCTGCAGCAATCCTGAAAAAGAACAAAGTAGGTGGGATCTCAATACCAGATATCAAGATGTATTACAAAGCCACTGTTCTCAAAACTGCCTGGTACTGGCACAAGAACAGGCATATAGATCAATGGAATAGAATAGAGAGCCCAGAAATCGGCCCGAACCAATATGCTCAATTAATATTTGACAAAGGAGGCAAAAACATACAATGGAGTCAAGATAGTCTCTTCGATAAATGGTGTTGGGAAAATTGGACAGATATATGCAAGAAAATGAAACTAGACCACCAACTTACACCATACACAAAAATAAACTCAAAATGGATAAAGGACTTAAATGTACGACAGGAACACATAAAAATTCTAGAAGAATCCAAAGGCCACAAAATCTCAGACATATGCCGAAGCAATTTCTTCACTGATACAGCTCCAAGGGCACTTGAAACTAAAGAGAAAATGAACAAATGGGACTACATGAAAATAAAAAGCTTCTGCACAGCAAAAGAAACCATCAACAAAACAATGAGAAAACCCACTGCGTGGGAATACATATTCGCCAATGTCATATCTGATAAGGGCCTAATCTCCAAAATTCATAGGGAACTCATACAACTTAACAAAAGGAAGATAAACAATCCAATCAAAAAATTGACAAAGGACCTAAATAGACACCTTTCAAAAGTGGACATTCAGAAAGCCAAGAGACATATGAAAACATGCTCAAAGTCACTAATCATCTGAGAGATGCAAATCAAAACAACACTGAGGTACCATCTCACAACTGTCAGAATGGCTATCATCAACAAATCAACAAAAGACAGGTGCTGGAGAGGATGTGGAGAAAAAGAAACACTTGTGCACTGCTGGTGGGAATGCAGACTGGTGCAGCCACTATGGAAGACAGTATGGAGTTTCCTCAAAAAACTACAAATGGTACTCCCATTAGACCCTGTAATCCCACTTCTAGGAATATATCCCAAGAAACCAGAAACACTAATCAGAAAGGATATATGCACCCCTATGTTCATAGCAGTACAATTCACCATAGCTAAGATCTGGAAACAGCCTAAGTGCCCATCCATAGATGAATGGGTTAGAAAACTGTGGTACATCTACATGATGGAATACTATGCTGCTGTAAAAAGGAAGGAACTCTTACCATTTGCAACGTCATGGATGTTACTGGAGAGCATTATGCTAAGTGAAATAATCCAGTCAATGAAGGAAAAATACCACGTGATCTCACTCAATCATGGATAATAGAGACCATTATAAATTTTTGAACAATAATAGATACAGAGGCAGAGCAGCCTCAAACAGATTGTCAAACTGCAGCCGGAAGGCCGGGGAGGGTTGGGGGGCAGGAGGTAGGGGGTAAGAGATCAACCAAAGGACTTGTATGCATGCATATAAGCATAACCAATGGACATAAGACACTGGGGGATAGGGGAGGCTAGGGGACTGTCTAGGGCGGGGGGGGGGGGAAATGGACACATATGTAATACCCTTTGTAATACTTTAAGCAATAAAAAAAATAAGTATTATATGGCAGATATCATCAGGGTTCAGAATTTTGCACTGCCTCCTGGTTTTTATTCTGAATTATGTCTGTGTAGGACAGGGCTGCTGAATGTAATATAGGAATTTTTATTATTTTTCCTCTTTTTTACCCTGATATGAATATGCTTTCTTATGATACGCTTTGTAAAAAAAAATGTGCTGTTGTTAAAAAATGCAAAGGACATTTGATTCATTGAGGGTTCCACTTTGTTGACTTTGGTCTTTGCCTTTGCCACTGTGTCATTCCGGAATGCTCATTTCTTTACCCTACTTTCTCAAGCTGCTCCAAACGTGGTTTAAAGCTCAATTATTTCAGTAAACCTTCTGAGATTCTTAAAAATAAATAAATAAATAAACCCAAAATGGATAGAGGACTTAAATGTAAGATGGGAATCCATAAAACTACTAGAGGAATCCAAAGGCAACAAAATCTCAGACATATGCCGAAGCAATTTCTTCACTGATACAGCTCCTAGGGCATTGGAAACTAAAGAGAAAATAAACAAATGGGACTCCATCAAAATGAAATGTTTCTGCACATCAAAAGAAACCATCAACAAAACAACAAGAAATCCCACTGCATGGGAGGACATATTTGCCAATGTTAACAATCCAATCAAAAAATGAGCAAAGGACCTAAATTGAGACTTTTCAAAAGAGGACATTCAGAAAGCCAAGAAACATATGAAAACATGCTCAAAGTCACTAATCATCTGAGAGATGCAAATCAAAACAGCAATGAGATATCATCTCACACCTGTCAGAATGGCTATCATCAACAAATAAAGAAATGACAAGTGGTGGAGAGGATGCAGAGAAAAGGGAACACTTGTGCACTGCTGGTAGGAATGCAGACTGATGCAGCCACTGTGGAAGACAGTATGGAGTTTCCTCAAAAAGTTAAAAATGGAACTCCCATTTGACCCAGTGATCCAACTTCTAGGCATATATCTCAAGAAACCAGAAACACTAATCAGAAAGGATATATGCATCCCTATGTTCACAGCAGCACAATTTACCATAGCTAAGATTTGGAAACAGCCTAAGTGCCCATCAGCAGATGAGTGGATTAGAAAACTGTGGTACATCTACACAATGGAACATAATGCTGCTGTAAAAAAGAAGGAAGTCTTACCGTTTGCAACAGCATGGATGGAACTGGAGAGCTCTATGCTAAGTTAAATAAGCTAGTCAATAAAAGAAAAATACCACATGATCTCACTCATTTATGGATAATAAAAAACATTATAAACTGATGATCAAAAAAATAGATACAAAGGCAGAGCAGCATCAAACAGACTGTCAAACTACAGCGGGAAGCCCAAATAGTGTTGTGGGGGGTGTTGTAAGAGATCAACTGAAGGACTTGTATGCATGCATATAAGCATAAGCAATGGACACAAGAAACTGGGGGATAGGGAAGTCCAGGGGAATGTCAAGGGTGGGGGGGAAAGAGGGACAAATGTAATACTCTTTGTAATACTTTAAGCAATATAAATAAATAAATAAATAAATATACACACACACACACACACAAAGAAAGATAAAGAAGGAAGGAAGAAAGGAAAGAAGGAAGGGAGGGAGGAAGGAAGGAAGGAAATACCTGGAAAAAAATAAATAAAATAAAAGAGACAGTCAATTAAAGAGTTTCCCAGGAAAAAAAAAAAGGCAAAAGGAGTACATCATCATCAAGCCAGAATTACAAGAAATTCTAAAGGGACTGCTGTAATGAGAAGAAATAGAGAAACCCAGGCTTACAGATTAAAATGGCAATAAATAAGTACCTATCAATAATAACCCTAAATTTAAATGGATTAAATGCTTCAATGAAGCGGTACAGAGTAGCAGAATGGATACAAAAACATGACCCAACTATATGCTGTCTACAAAAAACCCAACTCAGAACAAAAGACACACATAGGATGAGAGTGAAAGGATGGAAAAAAAATTTTCCATGAAAATGGAAAAGAAAAATCTACTGGATTTTATAAATGATTGGGCAATGTATCAGGATACAAAATCAACACTCAAAAATTGATGGCTTTTTTTATACATCAATAATGAATTATCAGAAAGAGAAACTAAAAAAGCAATCCCATTTACCATTGCAATAAAAAAAATTAAAATACTTAGGGATAAACTTAATCAAGGAGACAAAAGACCTGTACTTGGAAAATTACGAGACATTTTAAAAGATATTGAAGAAGTCCTAGCTCAGGGGTGGGCAACCCCTGGCGCGCATGCCAAACATGGCATGCCAGTAACTTTTCCTGGCACGCTAAATCTCTTATAATCTTCCATTTACAATTTTTTTCTTATTATCCACTTTCTTATTTTTCAGATAAATTCAGTGTAGGTGCATCTTAGATAAACAAATAATTTTACATAACTAGTTATCTTAAAGACCATAGACATGGATTGACAAGAGAAGGGAAGAGCAATTTCAATAGTGTCGAAAAAGAACTATTGAGGACTTGGAATGCCATTCCAGAAAATTTTTCTGTTTAAAAAACTTTGCAACAGAGTTACTCTCCTTGTTTTCATCCACATACGCTTGTGAATCTTTGTTCTCAGTGATGAATTTTGTTAAGTCTCATAATAGGAGTAGCCTGATGGGTGAAAGTAGTAGCTCATGCATATCTCTGAAGGTCACGAAATATAAACTTGATGTCAAATCTCTGTCATCAGTGATGCATCAGCAAAAGTCCCACTGATGCTATCAAATGGAGTCATAAAGTTTTCTGTCGGACTATCAGTGTACATGTATACATTAAAAAAATAAATGTATTTTTCATCATCATATACTGTTTTTGTCGCTGAAATGAATTTTATTATTTCTTCAAGGTTCTTCACATACGTACACCTTAAGAGATATCAAGTAGGTGTAACATGTTCTCAAAAAATTAGGGTTGGCACACAGAAGAATTTTGAGTCAGAGATTTTGCTGGTTTTGGCGCATACTCCCCAAAAGGTTGCCCACCCCTGCCCTAGCTGGTTGGGTTCAGTGGCTAGAGTGTCTGCCTGTGGACTGAAGGGTTCAATTCCGGTCAAGGGCATATGCCCAGGTCACAGACTCCATCCCCATTAGGGGGCATGCAGGAGGCTGCCGATCAATGATTCTCTCTCATTATTGATGTTTCTATCTCTCTCTTGCCCCTCCTTGCCTCACTTTAATCAATAAAAATATATATTTTTAAAAAGAGCTAGAAGAAGGTATAAAAAGTGGAAGAATATTCCATGGTCATGGATTGGTAGATTCAACATCATTAAAATATCCATACTACCCAATGCAATCTACAGATTCAATGCAATCTCTATTAAAATACCAAGAGCATATTTCACAAATCTAAAACAAATACTCCAAAAGTTTATATGAAACCAAAAAAGATCCCAAATAGCTGCAGCAATCTTGAGAAAGAACAAAGTTGGAGGAATCACAATACCAGATTTCAAGTTATATTACAAAGTCACTGTAATCAAAACAGCCTGGTACTAGCACAAGGATAAGCATATAGATCAATGGAACAAAACAGAGACCTGAGAAATCAACCCAAACCATTACAGTCAATTAATATTTGAGAAAGGAGGCAAGAGCATAAAATGGAGTCAACAGAGTCTCTTCAATAAATGATGTTGGGAATATTGGACAGATACATGCAAAAAGATGAAACTAGACCACAAAGGAAAACAGTGTGGAGTTCACTCAAAAAATTAAAAATGGAACTGCCATTTGACTCAATGTTTCTCCTTCTAATAATATATCCTAAGAAGTCTGGAACAGCAATCAGGAAGAATGTATGCACCCTTATGTTCACAGCAGCACAATATACAATAGCTAAGATGTGGAAACAGCCCAAGTGCCCATTAGCAGATGAGTGGATAAAAAAGTTGTGGTACATTTATACTATGGAATACTATGCAGCAATAAAAAATAAGTATATCTTACCCTTTTGAGACAGCATGGAGGGACCTGGAGAGTATCATTCTATGTGAAACAAGTCAGTCGGGGAATGACAAGTTTCACATGATTGTACCCATATGTGAAATCTAAGTAACAAAATAAACTGAATGGAGTGGATACAGAGACCTGGAAGCATGGGACAGAGTGGGGAAACTCAGAGGGAAGATGGGGGAGTGTAGGTGGGCTGAAGGTAATCAACCGAGGATCTTGTATACGTATATGAATAACCCTTGGACACAGACAATATGGTGGTGAAGGCATGGTTCAGGGGGCTAGGCTGGACTAGAAAGGATCAATGGGGGAATAAAGGGAACATATGTAATACTTTTATCAATAAAGAATTATTTTAAAAAGAAATAAAGTAGCTCTGTTCTGATTGGCATGTCTAATAAATAATTTATTATATAAATGGAGCATTCTTAAAATTAAACTATGATACTTAAAATTAGCTAAAATTAGCTAAATTTAAACAGTATATATTTTCCCAGAAATTGACTCACCATTTTAAGAACTCAAATTCATATAAGTTTGGTGAATGTTTGGCATCAAGTCTAGCTTAATAGTTTGGGTTTGTGAAAACAGCTATGTATTCTCTGATTTATTAGGATTAAGTATAATATAAGAATACACTTCCATGCTACTTGAGTAGTTCTTTGATTAAACTGACATTTCATTGATCAAATTAGCTACAATTACTTCTACTAAAACTTGAACATCAAGCCCTAGCTGATTTTGTTCAGTGGTTAGAGTATCACCTCCTGAAATGAAGGGTGAAGGGTTTGATCTCCACTCAAGGGACTGTACCTCCCTGGTCCTGGTTGAGGCAAGTGAAGAAAGCAACCAGCTGATGTGTCTCTCTCACATTAATGTCTCTCTCTCTCTCTCTCTCTCTCTCTCTCTCTCTCTCTCTCTCTCTCAATATCAATAGAAAAATATCCTCAGTGTATATTTTAAAAAAACAAAAAACAAATAAAACTTTTATATCTGAAAACATGAATCTGTTTAACCAAACAGAATTGTGTTTCTGATGATCTTGAAATTCTACAGTAATAAAGTTTCAGATTGTCAGTTTGAGAACATTTCAAACATCTATAATAATAAAAGCATAATATGCTAATTAGATCAGACATCCTTCCAGATGACCTTCCAGCTGAAGCCATGGTGGCAGGGGCCAAGGCAGAGGCAACTGTAGGGGGTGGGGGCTGGGGCAGAGGCGGCCACTGCCATGACAGCAGGGGCCAAGCCTCTTGCACCAAATTCATGCATCAGGACTCTAGCCTTTAGATAACTGAAAATCTTGGATGATATTACATTGAGTTAAATAACAGATGGACATCAAAATGACTACTAAAATACAGAACAAAAATCATTCAGAACCACCTCAAAGCTTGCTGACGGGAAGTCCTGAAACTAGAGAAGTAAAGAAGAAAGCACATTAATACTGGTAGGATGGGTGGAGGTGAAGAACAGGCTAGTCTGGCACACACATATGCCACTATTTTAATCAGGGGAGAGATTGTCTCTGTGGAGGCCACCCGTGAGGAACAAGGGGTCCCAGCCCCACACCAGACCCTGAGCCCAGGGTTCCAAAGCTGGAAAGAGAAGGCCCTGCACTTATAGGCTGTAAAAACCAGCAGGGATTGTGTCCAAGTGAAACGAAGGCTGCTGTAGAACCAGATGTTCATTTTAAAGGACCGGGACATGAACTTACTTGGACTGCAAGCACCAGGTGGCTGTGGGGGACATAGACACATATGGAGAGGAACTGGACTATCTGACATCAAGGAAGAAACTCAGGAGCAGCTTTCTCCCAGACAGAGATGCTCTCAGGGGTCATTGTTCCTGTTCTGGAACCTCCCAGGTCACAGGGATAACTGGCAGCCATTTCTGGTTGCCCTACCCTGGTGATTTGATGAGACCCCACCCCATCCAATTTTCAGCCCCACCAGACCTGTGTGCAGCAGCGTTTGCATATGAATGGCCTGTCTTTGCTCAGGTTTCAAACTTTGCTAAAATCTCAAACAAGAAGCAGCTCAATCAGTGTGCATCAAACCTATCGATAAAAGGCCCAAGACCAGGCACTAGCAACGGCCTCTCTTGCTTCACAGCTGGACCTTGCCTGAGCATTTCCAAATCCAATACAAATAGAAAGAATCTAGAAATAGGTCACCCCAAGCAGTGGCTGACTTTGCACCTCCATGGAAATCAAAGAGCCAGTGCACCCAGTGGACAGTGTCAGACCATACCAGATTACAACTCTGTACATCCATAAGCTGTGGGAAGAGCTCAGGAGATTTATCTCAGTGCAGTGGCAGATGCAATGGCGTGAGCACACTCCGCCTATACAAGCTTCCTCGGCACACCAGGAAGTGGCAGCGCCCGCCTGAGCAAACCTCTTAGAGCCCCTACATAGTACCCTGATCTTTCCTACTATTGGTTGCCCTAAGGATAGTGTAAACTTCTGATTGGTCCAGAATATTATATATGTTGCTGCACTTACACAATAAACTTAGATCTGTGTCACTGACCTGGTCTCCGGAGTTGGGCATGCTTTGTTAGGACTCTGTCGGCCTCACCCCCGCAGGACCCCCTGCTTCATTCTGGCACCACAAACAGGGACCCCAGCAGGCAAGCTTCAGGTCGGGTTAGTGCCCCACTGTAACGATGGGAAACCTTCCCCCCTCAGCCCGAGACCCTCAGTCTCGGGCACTCCATGCGTTGTTACAGAGCAGGCGAGTAAAGGTAACAGAAAAGGAGCTACAAAAGCTCTGGGATGTTCTAATAGCATTTAACCCCTGGCTCTCCACCACCAGTGGTGCGGGCGAGGGAACAGAAGACCCTTTACCTCCCTATTACACTCCAGAGCCCTCTGCCCCCACAGATTCCTGGGCTGTTTTCAACAACCCAAAAGTAGTTTCTCAAAGCTCAAGGAAGGCTGAAACTGAGACAGAAAAAAACCTCAAGCGAGGTGAAAGCAGGAGGCTTCCTGCTGGAGTCACTCCCTCACTCCCCTTGCAGAGCAAACAAAAAGTTTAACTGCCCAGGGGCCCCCAAGTAATCCTTTCGTGGGGGACACGGGTGATAATCCATGGACAGGGATATATCAATCCTTGTGTAGCCAGAGGGATAGAGCAAAGAAGTCTTTAGGGTTAGAGACCCCTGGAGTCTTTCCTGTGAATGTTAACCCCACAGCGGCAGCAAATGCCACCGGATCTGCAACAATATTCCCGATATCCAAATGGTTAATGCAGAGAAAGAAAAAAATAAAAAAGGCCATTTCCATGGAGAGCAGGGAGAGTTCTTTGTTGGTTTTTGCTTATCTAAGTTATGCAGGTCTCAAGGACAAGCTGCTAGCAAGCAAACTTATCTCTGTCCAGTTTTCTTCTCTTTAACACTTCCAATACTAAATTAATCTAATACAATATACTTAAGATTACACAAGAAAGGAAGCACCTACTCTTATTACTCTAAAGAAATCCTGAATGTTTAATTTGCCAGCTAAGAGTTTAAAGTTCTAGTTAAATTAAATTGGGAAAAATTATAATTATAGTAACTAAATGCCTAAAGTATAAAAAGAAAATCTTGTCAGTCTTAATTTAATTGATATCTCTTAATAATTATAAAAAGTACTATAACCAAGGAATGACTTTGGGACATTTCCTGGGCCCTGAAATGTTTTCAAAAGTGTATTCTCTCTTCTTAAAGGATTTTTTAATAAAGCCAATTTAATGTGTTTGAAATCAAATGGAAAGCTTTATCAAATAAAAATTAATAAATACATATCTTGAGTTTTTGCCTCTAAGAAAGGGCAAAGCAAGTTATTTTATTTAATATTTCTTAAAATACAGCAGTAGAATTTTAAGGTGTAATTTAAAATAACAGAAGCTCATTAATAATTTTTAATATTTTATAACAGCATATTTTACATTTATTCCAAACAAGCTTACAACCTAATTGTTTGGCAGCAATTTAATAAGAACATTAAAGGATTTAATCCCTTCCACTGTGTGGAAGGCCCCTGGGAAGGCACTTAAGCATTCTATATTGACCTCTCTTGCCCGTTTTGCCAAGAGGGTCCCTCTTCTTATAATCCAATTGCCCACAGCTGTTGCCTAAGCTCTCTGTTCATGCTAAGGTTAAAGCTTCATAGTGGCTAGTACAATACATCTGTCTCTTGCCCAATGGCAAGAGCTGGGCCCTCTCTGGAGAAAGAGACTCAGTCCAGCTGAAATTGGTACCCAGATAACAGAGACTTGGCTAACTGCGTCTACCCTATATCTAAATCCAGGCTAACACCAGGAATGCTCAGGGCCTTCTCAAAGGATGCAAAATAATCCTTTCCATTAATATTTACAGTGTAAACTAAGATTGTTGTTAGAGTATTAAATTTGACAGTAAAATAGTAGTCAAGTTTTCAGATTAATTAAAAATGGCTCAAGAACTATTAACCAAAATTTTCATTTCATGGAAAAATTGCTTAACATACAATGAACCTAAAGCAGTCATATTTTTGTGCAAAAAATTAAAATTTAAAGTTATCTAGACTGCATTATACATTTTCCAAAAAGTCTTCTAATAATTAAATCAAAAAAGGGAGGATAGTGGAAAAACACCATGTAAGGAAAGATATCCTGTAACTAATTTACATCTAGAAAAAGTTTTCAGTTATAATGCTAACAGCAAGACACCCATGAAAAACCTATGTGGTGTCAACATAAGCCAAAGGAAATTCATTTAAGCAAAAATAAATAGAACCCCAATAAAGTTTCCTTTATTAACCTTTGGTCGAGCATACGTTTATATATTTTTAGAAAACAACTCCAAGACCATGTGGATTCCTGAAACAGAGAGGAATTATCAGCAATACTCCAGCCATGAAGACAAGAGAAAAAACAATCCAGAGATAGAGGCAGCTAGCTTTCACAAGCTATTTCCTCATTTAACCCTCTCTAGCTGCAAGCATCTCATATGGGCATGCAAAACCTGCGGCCCCCTATTGCCTTTAGGCCCCCTTCAATCACAAGGGGTCAACCCTCAGGGGCTCCAACTCAATGCCTTAAGGCAAGCAGATGTGACCCATATTCCGAGCTGTGGTAGACTCAAACATGTACATGTAATCATTGACACTTGCTCTGGGGACACGTATGCTCAGGCTCACACAGGTGAAAAGACTCGCCACGCAATAGCAACCCTCAAGGGAGCATTTTTAACATTAGGCTTCCCTTGGGAAATTAAAACAGATAATGGCCCCTACTACACTAGTGAGGCTTTTCAGCAACTCCTCACGAAACATAACATCAAGCACGTTACTGGCATACAATATAACCCACAGGGACAAGCCATAGTAGAACGACAGAACAAAGAATTAAAAACCCAGATTCAAAAAAGAAAAAGAAGGGGGAAATACAGGCATGCTCCAACAACTATTACAACAGGCCTTATTAACTCTCAATTATTTTCATTTTGCCCCCAATGTTCTTCCTCCCATTTTCAAACATTGGGGAGGTTTCAGGGATGTACCAACACCTCTCCCTTTGGTCCGGTGGAGAGATCCACTAACTGGGGCTTGGAAGGGCCCCGACCCACTCTTAACCCAAGGGAGAGGGTTTGGTTGTATTTTTCCAGAAGGTGAGAAAAATCCCGTGTGGATTCCTGCCCGCAACATCAAACCCTGCACCACCAGCAATGAGCCATAGAACACCATCACCATCACCACCGCTAGAGGAAATGGAGGACCTGACCATAGAAGACAACCAGCCCCGACGGCGGAGGCAACCAAAGCACTGACGGGCCCTCAAGAACCTACAGGACCAAGCTGCACGCATGGCACCAGAAGGCAATCCGTCAGAAGGGACATTATTCCTATTAATGTATGCCATCATAACAACGAACTCTCAGGCACGAGCACAACATGTATGGGCGGCCATACCTCATCCAGGAGTGCTCATGCCTGTCAGCGCCGACAGCCTACAATTCCCCACTGTCCACGTGACTAACTGCTCTGTGGGCTTACCCTGTGACGGAGCTGAACTGGTCTCATTGCCATAGAACGGGACAGTATGGGCTGATAGCAGTAGCCCTAACCTCTTTAAGTGGACTCTAGATAATGGGACTGCCCCGGGACAAGGGTGGATATACCTAGCACCTCATGCAATAATACCCGAGTGAAACCCGTTGAGTTTAGTTTCTTAAGTGATGCCCTAAGCCGTCTAACCTCCTGGTTAAACCCAGCCAACCTCCTCATTTAGGGAGTCATGATAGTAGGATTCTTCGTAGGAATAGTATTATTTCACTGTTTATACAACATGTTCCTCAAGCTAAGTGCCCAGCAAGCCATGATCATACACATCCAGCAGGCGCTAATAAGAAAAGAAGGGGGAGATGTGGGAAGAGCTCAGGAGATTTATCTCAGTGCAGTGGCAGATGCAATGGCATGAGCACACTCCGCCTATACAAGCTTCCTAGGCACAACGGGAAGTGGCAGCACCTACCTGAGCAAACCTCCTAGAGCCCCTACATAGTACCCTGATCTTTCCTACTATTGGTTGCCCTTAGTGTAAACTTCTGATTCGTCCAGAATGTTATATATATTGCTGCACTTACACAATAAACTTAGATCTGCGTCACTGTACCTGGTCTCCGGAGTTGGGCATGTTTCGTTAGGACTCCGTTGGCCTCACCCCCGCGGGACCACCTGCTTCAATAAGCTACACACCCAAGGGGTAGGCTCAGTGAGCACCAAAGTCCCACTGAAGTAAATCCTGCTCCATAGGGGTGTTTCTTGCACAGCAGCTATTCAAATGTAGTCACAGCTGATCTTTGCAGCCAATTGGCCTGGAGATCAATCCCTCCCAGTGACACCAACAGCAATCAAGGCTCAACTACAACAAAACTGTTCACACAGCCCACAAAGGGCTACACCAAGGGTGTCCACCTCAGGTGATTGGGGAGGCTGAGCCATTGGGTTCTATAGGACACTTACTCCACAAGGCCACTTTATCAACTCAAGGAGACTTAGCAGCTACCCAATACATAGAAACAAACACAGGGAAGCAGCCAAAATGTGGAGACAAAGAAACACGTCACAAATGAAAGAAATGGAAGAAAGCAAACTACTGGATATAGAGTTCAAAACCACAGTTATAAGGTTATTCAAGAATCTTCTAGAAACCTCTGAGGAACTTAGTGAGACCTTCAAGGATCTTAGTGAGAATGTCAAACACAAAGAAAAGGACCAGTCAGAAATTAAGCATACATGGACTGAAATAAAGAATAATATACAGGGACTCAACAGTAGAGTAGAGAATTCCAAAAATCAAATCAATGATTTGAAATATGAGGGAGGAAAAAAAAACAACTAATCAGATGAGCAAAACGAAAAAAAGAATTTAAAATATAAAGATAGTATAAGGAACCTCTGGGACAACATCAAGCATACCAACATTCATATTATGGGGATGCCAGAAAAGAGAGAGAGCAAGATATTGAAAGCCTATTTGAAGAAATAATGACAGAAAACTTCCCCTACCTGGCAAAAGAAATAGACTTATAAGTCCAGATTGGGAGGCAGAGAAGATCTACCTACTACATAGTCATAAACCCAAACAAGTAGCCAAAATGGGGAGTTAAAAAAAGCTCCCAAATGAAAGAACAAGAGAATTCTCCAGAAGAAGAGCTAAAGGAAATGGAGATAAGACATTTATCACATATAGAGTTCAAAATAATGATGGCAAAGATGCTCAACAGCATGAAAAAAGATATAGTAACTATGAAGAATGACATAGCATTAATATATAACCCAGTGGAAGGAATACACAGCAGATTAGGGGAAGCCATTATACGGATCAGTGAACTAGAAGACAGGGTAGAAAAACATCACTCAATCACAGAACAAAAAGAAACAAATAAACAAATAACACCAATTAAAAAACAGGAGGAACTGCGCTAACCAGTTTGGCTCAGTGGATAGAGCATTAGCCTGCAGACTGAAGGATCCCAAGTTTTATTCCAGTCAAAGGCATGTACCTTGGTTGCGGGCACATCAGCAGTGGGGGGTGTTCAGGAGGTAGCTGATAGATGTTTCTCTCTCATCGATGTTTCTAACTCTCTATTCCCTCTCCCTTCTTCTCTGTAAAAAATCAATAAAATATTTTTTTAAAAAAACAGGAGGAACTAAGGGATCTGTGGGACAACATGAAATATAACAATACTCACATAATAGGAATGCCAGAAAGGGAAGAAAATGAGCAAGGGATAGAGAATGTGTTTGAAGAAATAATGGCATAAAACTTCCCTAATCTGGTGAAGGAAAAAGTCACACAAGTTCAAGAGGCACAAAGAGTTACAGCAAGAAGAACTCAAACAAGCTCATGCCCAGACACATCACAATTAAAATGCCAAAAATTAAAGACAAATTGAGAATCTTAAAATCAGCAATATAAAAGCAATTTATTACCTAGAAAGTAGCTCCCATAAGGCTGTCAGCTGATTTCTCATCAGAAACTCTACAGGCCAAAGGGAATGGCATGAAGTATTCGAGGTAATGAAAAGCAAGGATCTGAAACCAAGATTACTATATCCAGCAAGGCTGTCATTTAAAATAGATGCTGAAATAAAGAACTTTCCAGACAAAAATAAAAAGATAAAAGAATTTGTCACCACCAAATGAGCACTGCAAGAAATACTAAAGTGACTGCTGTAGTGAGAGGAAGAAATAGAGAAAGAGAGAGAAAAACAAATGGAAATACATCAAAATAAAAAAGCATCTCAAGGGATTAAAAATGGACACAGAGTATGTGGAAGCCCACAGACATGCTCTCAGGACCAAATTGTGTTTACAAGTAAAATACAAAACAGAAAAACAAACAAACAAACAAAAACACCCTGAAAAATCAACTGAAGACTAGCTGAAGAGCACCCTGAAAACCAAGGATGGACACTGGAGGCGGCATAGATACTGGTAGGAAAGGCAGAGGCACCAAAGGTCCCATTGTGCTCCCACAGACAGCAGCTTTAGTACCATAGGGATATCTCTGCTGTCGGGGGTTGCTGCTAAAAACTCTGTGGTTTATTCGCAAGCTAGGTTCCACAGTAGGGAGCACCTGAATTGAGAAAGGTGCCAATGGAACATCTGGCTGTAGAAAGTAGCAGGGTTGCGGTCAGCCAGGGAGAAACTGCTGGAAATGCAGGCAACCTCATAAAGGGCCAATTCACAAAATTTTGAGTGCAGCCGCTCACCTTGGGCTCCAGCAGAAAGAGGGCAGAGTGGACTGAGCTGTGTCAGGATAAACCTGAATTGGGGGACCGGGGATTACAGCTCAGAAGGAGACACTCGTTTTCTGTGCTGAGTCATCCCCTCAGCCTGCAGAGGTCAACTCTCTCAGGCATGACTTTGCTACACAGGAGGTTTTTTCCTGGGAAGAAGATAGTTTACCAATCCTATTGGAAGATCCCTTGCCCATCCTGTGGAGCATCTGAGCCCCATTAAGAAACTGAAAATAACAGTCAGAAGCAATTGCTCCACCCTGTTGGAAATTCTGTCACCCCACTTGGATCCAATCAGTCTGCAAAAAGAGGCAAGTCTCTGGAGGCTTTGAGTTTTTGCCTAATCTAATTAGTCAGATACAGCAGTTTGGGTCTCCACTGCAGACACCATCCTGGACTGCTCATCAATGCAAAAGCCAGTGGGACTCCAAGCAGTTGCAGCTGACACCTGTGGGAACAGCTTCACAAAAGAAGGAAGTATAGCTAAGAACAGAGTCAATCAAGGTGTGAGCCTCAAGGCAGACCCAACATCTGCGCTAAGGTGTCCCCAACCACTAGACTACAAAGGAATTCAACCTCTCAAACATAAATCACGTTGCCCAGGGGGAAAAAAGTACAGTGATTCATATTGCAGCACTAGATATGCTCCCAGGAGGCTAAGGATAAATACACCTAAGGACAAGATTAAACAACATTAGATCAAAATCTAGTGAACCCAGAGAGGGAAAAATGGTGTCTGATTAGGTAGACATGTCCTTGGCCTTCCAGAGCAGATAGAAGGAGCAACTAAATTGAATACCATCCATCTGGAATTGGTAAAGTAGAAACAGATAGTCAGACAATTCCCAGCCAGGAAAGGCAGAGGGCACCTGGAGAATGGTAGGATCATGGGTCTGGGCTGGAGAGATTTGCACGGCCACCAGGCCAAGAGGGTGAGAAGGAAGCTGCACTGCACCAATTCCACATTCCTTGGGAACAGAAGTAACATCTGACTGTGGAAAGGAAATCCATAGAACTGCCACTGGCAGGGGATTCTAGATCTAAGTCCACAGCCATGAGAGGCTGAGCCCAGAAAGGCAGCAGCTCAAGCTGCACAGTGCTGGGGGAAGAGAAAGTTGCATGGTTGTTTTACCTCTGTTTTCTCATTGCTTTTACTCACTAAACCCAGTTCATAGGACCTTTCAAACACATGGCTACAGTTCAGGTGGAGGTGTGAACTTGTGGAATCTGGGGAGAAGCCATGGAGGAAAGCAGGTTGGGGAGAGGTGACCAGGAATCTGGCAATGGGACATTTGGGATCCTCCAAACATAAGCAGCCATTTTTCTCCTGAAGAGCCAGCCCCTCACAATAGCCTCAAAGAAGCAAATACAGCCACTCCCAGATTAAACTGTGAACTGTACAAAGGACACAAAAACTGAATAGTCCCAAAGAGCCCTTAGGGACTGGGTTGAAGAGAGGCCTAAATTCCTGGAAAGTGATATAGCACGCGCGTGCGCGCGCGCGCACACACACACACACACACCTAAAGCCGTGGCAGAAACAGATACTTGAGTAATTAAGACTGAAAGCAGGCAGACAGGCAAAGTGGGAAGATAGGTCCTGCTTGCTTGCAGTCAAGGATGTGGAGATAGACAAAAACAGAGGGGCGGTGGATTGCTTGGAACTTCAACATGGTGCTGACTACCTGACAGGAAACTGAGAAGTGGTAGAAAGAACAGAAGAGTGAGGTCTTGAACAAGCACCCATGGGGCATTAAAACTCACCTGAAATGAACAACACATTTTTGTTTATTTTACTTTTTAATCTTTTCTTTAACAAAATTTTCTTCTTTATTTTTTTTTGTTTTTATTTTTTCGTATTATTTTGTCTTCATTCTATTTTATTGCTATTTTATCTTATTTTTTTCTTTTTGTCCCCCACACTTCTCTTCCTCACTTCCTTCTTTCATACTGTTTTCTCTTCCCCTATCCCTGCTGCAGTTTTAATCGTTCCTTTCCTTTTACCCCTTGTTAAAAATTGATCTTCTTTATCTGTCTTATTATTATAGTCTCTGTTGGCTTATGCATATATCTAACTTCCTGTGACCTGCTCGAAGTCTACGCACTCTACTCCTTTCTTTTTCTATGTTAGTCAATATTTTAAATGCTTGTTTTTCCACTCCTCTCTTGCTCTCTTCTTCTCTTAATTGTTTTAGTTTCTCTCACTAAAATCAAGCCAACCTGCTCTCTCCTCTAGTCTCCATTTCCAAAAATGGATGAGTTAAGAAATAGATTTTAAAAATTATTTTTTGTGTTATCTTTTTATTTGTCTATTTATTTTATATATTTTTTATTTTTTATTTCTTTTGTTCTTAACCACTCATTCTCTTTCTACCTTTTCTATGCTGAAGCGTGTTCTTTCTCTTATTAATTCAATAACCTAACCTTACTTTCTGAATATAAGTTCTGCTTCTACAGATTCTGTCCCCCCCCCCATTTTTTTCTGGGTGTTTTTGTTTGCATTTTTTGGTTTATCAATTTGTTTAGTGGTGTTTTCTCCCCATATATTTTTCTTCCCTTTTCTTCTTTTTCTTTTCCCTCTTACCCTTTTACTTTTCTTGATATCATTTTAGCTCTTTTTGTTTTTGTTCTCCTAATTCTCTTTTCTCTGGTGGTCACTTTTATTGAAGTTATCAGTGACATGAGTACATGCGTGTTTTGTTTGCTCTGTGTTGTGTCTTATCGAGTTGTATTTCATACTGTTTGGTCAATGTGGTAGATAGCAAGCCATATAACCAGACACCCTGAGAGGAGACTCCATCCACAAATAAGACAATAACACTCAAGACCCAACTACACCAAGAGAATCCAAAATATCCCAAATGGGGGGCATCCCTAGAATACCCAGCCCAGACCTGAGAGATTGCACCACTGGATCCCACAAAAAATCTATAACACAAACTCAAAAAATCTGGGAGGCATAGCAGTTTGATCTCATATGTAGAAACAATCACAAAGGAACAGCAAAAAAAGGGGAGACAAAGAAAAAAATTAATTTGAAAGAAAAGGAGGAATCAACAGAAAAGGAAATAAATGAAATGAAGGCAAGTAATTTGTCACAGAAAGAATTCAGAGCAATAGTTATAAGGATGCTAAACAAGATGGAATTCAAATTTCACAACATGTGTAAGAATTAAGAGGAAATGAAGAAGAATCAATAGGAAATGAAGAGTGACATAACTGCAATAAAGAACACAATGGAAATTTTAAAAGTAGACTAAAGAAGCTACTGACTGCATCAGTGAGTTAAGAGAGAAGGTAAAAATCAAACAAACAAAAAAACAAACAAACACCAAAGCAGAGCAGCAACTGGAAAAAATACCACAAAATTTTAAAAGCAGGGGGAGAGCCTAAGGGAGCATTGAGACAACACAAAATGAAAGACTGTCCACATAAAAGGGGTGCCAGACTAAGAGGAAGGTGAACAAGGAATAGAAAACCTGTATGAAGATATAATGACAGAAAACTTCCCTGATTTGGGGAAGAAAAAAGCCACACAAGTCCAAGAAGCACATGGAGTCCCAAACAAGATGAACCCAAAAAGACCAACACCAAGACACATTGTAATTAATTTGGCAAACATCAACTACAAAATAAGAATTTTAAATGTTGCCAGAGAGGGACAGAAAGTTACCTACAAAACATTTCCCATTAGACTATCAACTGATTTCTCAACAGAAACATGCCAGGCCAGAAGGGAATTGAATGAAACATACAAAGTGATGCAAAGCAAGGGGTCAAATCCAAGAATATTATAACCAATAAGGCTATCATTCAAAATTGATGGTGAAGTCCAGACTTCACAGCCAAAAAAGGCTAAGGGAGTTTGTTACCACCAAGCCAACAATGAAAGAAATGTTAAAGGGATTGCTGTAAATAGAGAAATGAAAAGGGAAGAAGGAAGACAGCCATAAAGAATAAAATGGCAACAAAGACCTATCAATAATAACCTTAGACATGAGAACCAAGATGGCGGCGTAAGGTACAGACCTGTGCATGCTGTCTCCCACAACAACATCGAGACTACCAACTATAAAAGAAACAGTTGTAATTCAGAACCATGGGAAAACTGGCCCAGTGGAAGCTCTATAACGAAGGAAAGAAAGAAGAGCATTGAGACTGAGTAGGTTGTGCAGAGGCTCCAAGAACGGAGGTACAGAATTGCATGCCAGGCTGGCTGCACCTAGATGCGCAGTTTTTTTCAACCAGAAGGGGATGCGGACAATCAAATCCACTGAGCATGTTTGGGGTGGGATACTAAGGTCCCAGACCCCTACGGGGAGAAGCGGGATGTCCTTGCAACAACCCAGAGAGCAAGAGTGCCTGTCTCACAGAACTGCTCCCCAGCACCTGGGGACAGGAGTCGCTGAGTCTCAGAGAGGAGAGTAGATGTGAAGATGCCATTGCCCTTGGCCCCACCCTGGTGATTCCCAGGGACCCCACCCTACTCAAGGGGCAGAAAAAAAGAGACATGTGTAGTACTCTTTGTAATCCTTTAAGAACTAAAAAAAATAATAATAACCTTAGACATAAATGGATTAAATGCTCCCATCAAAAGACATAGGGTAGCTGAATACATACAAAAATACGACCCATATATTTGTCTAATTACATCCCCATCCAAGCTGTGCTAGTGACACAAAGAGAACCACTAACACTTTTGCAGCCCAGCCCAGCAGAATGCAGATTTCAACTCCTCACATACATAAGGGAGACAATAAAGAAGCAGAATCAGGTTTGGAGGAAGCCGGAGCCGGACACAGCTGGGCCAGCGACGTGGAACCATTGTACCAGCAAACACACAGGCAGGCCCACCAGATCTAGTCTCACATGGGACGCTGGGTGACGGCAGACAGGCAGTCTGTGCGCTTGGTAGAAAATGAAATCCAAGCAAACATACCAGATATTCAGCCACCAGGAACGCCTGGAGATTTTGTCCAGCAAGAAGCCGCCCAACAAAGTAGAGAATGCCAAACTTCGTGTTGCTGAGATGGCCCCTGTGAGGCCGAGGCGGCACCTGTAGAGCCGAGGTGGCCCCTGAGAGGCTAGGATGGCCCCGGTGAGGCTGAGGCAGCCCCAGCAAGGCTGGGACAGCCCCGGTGGGGGTGGGACAGCCCTGGTGGGGTAGAGATGCCCCAGTGAGGTTGAAACAGCCCCGGTGAGGTTGAAACAGCCCCAGTGAGGCAGAAATGGCCCCGGTCAGTTTGAGTCGGCACCGGTGAGGTCGAGACAGCCCCAGTGAAGTTGAAATGGCCCCAGTGAGGTTGAAACGGCCCCAGTGAGGTTGAAACAGCCCCTGTGAGGTCGAGACGGCCCCTGTGAGGTCGAGACAGCCCCTGTGAGGCTGAGACAGACCCGGTGATGCTGGGACAGGCACGGTGAGGCTGAGACAGCCCCGATGAGGTTGAGATGGCCCCGGTGAGGATTGAATTGGCACTGGTGAGGTAGAGACGGCCCAGTGAGGTCAAGACGGACCTGGTGGGGTCAAAACAGCCCCAGTGAGGTTGAATTGGCCCTGGCAAGGCTGAAACAGCTGCAGTGAGGCTGATACAGCCCCGATGAGGTTGAGACAACCCCAGTGGGGTTGCAATGGCTTTGGTGGGGTTGCACTAGCCCCAGTAGGGTTGCAACGGCCCCAGTGAGGTTGAAATAGCCCAGGTGAGCTTGAGACAGCCTTGGTGAGGCTGGGACGGCCCCAATGAGGTTGAGATGGCCCCGGCAAGGTTAAATCAGTGCCGGTGAGGTCGAGACGGCACCAGTGAGGTTGAAATGGCCCCAGTGAGGTTGAAACGGCCCCGGTGAGTCTGGAACAGCCCCGGTGAGGTTGAGACGGCCCCGGTGAGGTTGAAACGGTCCTGGTGGGGTTGAAACGGCCTCGGTGAGGTTGAAAGGGCCCCTGTGAGTTTGAGGCAGCCCCTGAGAGGCTGAAACGGCCCCCATGAGGCTGGGACAGCCCCTGTGAAGCTGGGACGGCCCCTGTCAGGCTGGGATGGCCCCTGTGAGACTGAGACGGCCCCTGGGAAGCTGAGAAAAATACCACATGAACGCAGTCATTTATGGATAATAAGAAACATTATGAACTGATGAACAAAAATGGATACAGAGGCAGAGCAGTATTGAGCAGAATGTCAAACTACAGTGGGAACCCTGGGGAGGGTTGAGGGGAGTAGGAGATCACCTGAAAGACTTATATGAGTGCATATGAGAAGAACTAATGGACACAAGAAACTGGGAGGTGGGGGAAGCTGGGGGAATGTCAAGGGGCAGAAAAAAAGAGACATGTGTAGTACTCTTTGTAATCCTTTAAGAACTAAAAAAATAATAATAACCTTAGACATAAATGGATTAAATGCTCCCATCAAAAGACATAGGGTAGCTGAATACATACAAAAATACGACCCATATATTTGTCTAAAAGAGACCTACCTCAGAACAAAGGTCTCACACAGATTGATAGTGAAGAAACTGGAAAAATATTTTCTGGCAAATAGAAAAAAAAGAAAGCTGGGTTAACAGCACTTCTGAAAAAAAAAAAAAAGAAAAGAAAAAAAAAACAACCTCAAAGTGGAGGCCATTAAAAGAGATAAGGAAGGCCACTTGATAATATTAAAGAGAGCAATTTAACAAAAGAATATAACTCTGCTAAACATATATGCATATATATATATATATATATATATATATATATATATATATATTTCTTAAAAAACCTTCTGGAAGATATCAAGGAAGAGTTTGATAGCAACACAATCATAGTAGGGGACTTAAATACCCATTGACACCACTGAGTTTAATGTGGAGATCGGCTATAGCATTTGGACAGGTTCAAGCCTCAGACTAATGAGAGGGCATGGTCCTCTCATGGCAAAGTCATGTGCAATTCCCAGCTTGGAAGTCAAAGTGATACGGGCTAAGTGGCTAAGTCAGTGTTTCTCAACCTTGGCTGCACATTAGAATCACCTGGGAATCTTTAAAATCCTGATTTCTGGGCCTCATTCTCCAGAAATTCTGTTTCTTTGTTACTAATGTTGTGGCCTCACCCCATAACAAAGAAACAGAATTTCTGGAGGATGAGGCCCAGAAATCACGATTTTAAAAAGATTCCCAGGTGATTCTAATGTGCAGCCAAGGTTGAGAACCAATGGGCTAAGTGATAGAGACTGAGGGAGGTGCAGCAAGTTCTGCCAAAACGAAGCTTAATAGAGTTCAGGTGCATGTAATTGAGTAGATTCAAAACCCACAAGAACATTGTAAACATCTTGACCATGCTATTATTTTGTCTCATGGAATCTGGCTATAAAATAAAGACTAAGCTTGCAGGCTGTGGCACTGTCTCTCCATCTGAAAGCAGCATCCCACCGAGCCCCAGCTTTATTCTCTTGTCTGTCTTCTTTAATCCTTCACCACCTGCCACAGGTTCACCCCTTGCCACGCTGAGCATGGCACAGGTAAATCCTCTGAACAAAAATCAGCAAAGAGCTGAAACCAGTTTGGCTCAGTGGATAGAGCGTCGGCCTGCGGACTGAGGGGTCCCAGGTTCTATTCCGGTAAAGGGAATGTGCCTGGCTTGCGGGCACATCCCCAGTGGGAGATGTGTAGGAGGCGGCTGATCGATGTTTCTCTCCCATCAATGTTTCTAACTCTCTATCTCTCTCCCTTCCTCTCTGTAAAAAATCAATAAAATATATATTTTAAAAAATCAGCAAAGAAACAGCAATTTTAAATGACTCACTAGATCAGATGGAACTAATTGATATCTTCAGAATATTTCACCCCAAAGATACAGATTATACATTTTTCTCAAGTGCAGGGGACACTTTCAAAGATAGACCACATATTAGAACACAGGAAAAGTCTCTTCAAATTCAAGAAGATTGAAATCATATCAAGCATCTTAGATCATAATGGCATACAATTAAAAGTCAACTGCAAAAAACACACAATAAAAATAAATCAATGACTTGAAGACTATATAGCATGGAATTAAACAATAACTGGGTTACCAAAGAGATTGAAGAAGAAATAAAAAGCATCCTGAAAACAAATGACAATAAAAACACAACAATCCAAAATCTATGGGACACAGTCAAATCAGTCCTGAGAGGGAAGTTCATAGCTCCATAGGCCTACCTCAAAAAAATAAGAAAAGGATGGCAGCTGTGGCTAACTGGTTGAGTGCCAACCTATGAAGCAGGAGGTCACAGTAAGATTCCTGGTCATGCCATATGCCCTGGCTGAGGGCTTGACCCCAGTGTGAGTTGTACTGGAGGTGGCCAATCAGTGATTATCTCTCATCATTGATGTTTCTATCTTTCCCTCTTCCTTCCTTTCGTAAGTCAATAAAAGTATATAAAAAAAGAAAAAATGGTAATAAATTATCTAACCATACCACATAAAGAATTAGAAAGAGAGCCAAAAGTAAAGCCCAGAGTTAGCAGAAGGAAGGAAATAATAAAGATCAGAGTGAAAATAAATGACATCGAGAAAAAAACACACATACAAAACATCATTAAAACCAAGAGCTGGTTCTTTGAAATGACAAATACAATTGATGAACCTCTAGCCAGGCTCACCAAGAAACAAAGAAAGAGGACCCAAATAAACAAAATTAAAAATGAAAGAGGCTCAGTAATAACCTACACAATAGACATACAAACAATTGTAAAACAATACTACAAAAAAACTCTACTCCAACAAACTGGGACAACCTAGCCAAAATGGACATATTCCTAGAAAAATACATTATTTCAGAATTCCATCAGGAACAACAACAAAAACCTGAATAGGCTGATAAGTACTGGTGAAATTGAAGCAGTAATAATAATAACAATAATAATAAACTTCCAGAAAACAAAAGGCCTAGTCTGGATTGGCTACACAGGACAGTTTTACCAAACATTAGAAGTAGAAATAAAACCCATAAATCTAAGACTAGTCCAAAAAATTCAAGAGGTAGGCATACTTCCAAGCTCTTTTGATGAAGCCAGCATTACCCTAATCCCAAAACCAAAAGAATGCACTACAAAGAAATAGAATTACAGGCCAACATCCTTGATGAACAAAGATGCTAAAATCACCAACAAAATTCTAGAAAATCAGATCCAGCATTACATTAGAAAGATCATACACCATGAACAAGTGGAAGTTATCCCCGGGATGCAAGGCTGATACAATATCGGCAAATCAATAAATGTGATACATCACATAAAAAAATCACATAATCGTATCAATAAGGCAGCAAAAGCATTTGAAAAAATCCAACCCCCTTTCTTGATAAAAACTCTCAGCAAAGTGGGAATAGAGGGATCATACCTCAACATAATAAAAGCCTTATAATTCAAACCCACAGCAAACATCATACTGAATGGGCAAAAATTAAACTCATTTCCTCTAAGAACAGGAACAAGATAGTAATGTCCACATTCACCACTCCTGTTCAACATAGTACTGGAAGTGCTAGCTATAATGATCAGTCAAGAAGAAGAAATGAAAGGCATCCAAATTGGAAAGGAGGAAATAAAACTATCATTATTCTCAGGTGAAATGATATTGTATATAGAAAAGAAAAAAAAACACACCATCAAAACCTATAAGATTTAATAAATGAATTCTGCAATGTAGCAGGATTCAAAAGTAACACCAGAAATCTATGGCTTTTTTATATACAACAATAATTACCTTACAGAAAGAGAAATTAAAAAAGCAATCCTATTTACCATTACAACAAAATATTTAGAAACATAAGAATAAACTTAAGGAGGTAAAAGACCTGTACTCAGAAAACTTCAGAACACTCAAAAATGAAAAAGAAGAAGACATAAACAAATGAAAGAATATACTGTGTTCATGGATTGGTAGAATCAACAGCATTAAGATGTCCATAATACTCAAAGCAATCTATAGATCTAATGCAATCCCCATTAAAATACCAATGGCATATTTCACAGATATAGAAAAAACTCTCGCAAAATTCAGATGTAGTAAAAATAAAAGACCCAAATAGCCACAGCAATTCTGGGAAAGAACAAAGTTGGAAGGATCACAATACCAGATATAAAGCTAGATTACAAAGACACTGTTCTCAAAACTGCTTGGTACTGGCAAAAAAAACAGACATATAGACCAATGGAACAGAACAGAGAACCCAAAAATTGACCCAAGCCATTATGCTCAATTAATATTTGACCAAGGAGGCAAGAACATATAATGAAGACAAGACAGTCTCATCAATAAATGGTGTTTGGAAAATTGAACAGCCACATGCAAAATATCAAACTAGAACACAAACTTACACCATTTTCAAAAATGAACTCAACATTAATAAAGGACTTAAACATAAGATGGAAAACCATAAAAATCTTAGAAGAATATAAGCAGCAAAATATCAGACATATGTCATCGCAATATCTTTACCAACACAGATCCTAGAACAATGGAAACTAAGGAGAAAATAAACAAATGGGACTACATCAAAATAAAAATTTTCTGTACAGCAAAAGAAACCATCAACAAAAGAAAAACAGACTGAAACCAAGATGGCGGCATAGGTAAACACCCGGAAATTGCTGCCTCCCACAACAACTTCAAAAATACAACGAAAAGACAAAACGGACATCATCCAGAACTACAGGAAGGCTGGCTGAGTGTAAATTCTACAACTAGAAGAAAAGAGAAAAGCACACAGAGACTCAGAGGTGCTGCAGAAGTAAAGTGCAAAGGTACGGAGGCTCGAGCACGCACATGGAGAGGGGCTGGTACCTGAGGACGCGGCTGTCTTTTTGAATCAGGAGGGAGTCTCAAGCTCCCGACTGCTCTGAACTACGGTTCCAGGAAGTCTCTGGGGCCCCAGGACTCATACGGGGAGAAACTGGACTGTCTGGCAGCAGGCAGAATTCTGAACTTGAGGGCGGCTTTCCCTAAGAGGTGCTTGCAGCAATTATCGGGACACTGAGATGCGCAGCCCCTTAGGGCAGGGCTGAGGACCAGCCATAGCTGCTTGCTCCGCCCTTTGATTCCCTGAGACCCCACCCCACCAAGGCTGCGGCAGATGCTTTTGCATATGAATGCCCTGGCCCTTTTCAACCTGAAAATCACCCAACAAATTGCAGCTGGGCCAGACAGACCCAGAACTTCCAAGAGAAGGACCAAGGCCCAAAAGCAGCTTGCATTGCTTCACAGCTGGGCCTCATCAGGGCACCTCCAAACTCCAAAAAAGGAAGGAGAATCTGCAGTTCTCTTCATAGCTCCTGCTGGGTAGCCTCAGGCAGAGGCTAAATTAGCACCTCCTTAGATCCAAGAGCCAGTGTAGCCAGTGATCAGAGGGGGACCATCCAGACTACAACTCCTCAGATCCATAAGGGACACACTCAGGGCGCAGACTCAGTGTGCACCAAAGCCCCACTGAAGCAAGTCTTGCCCCAGAAGGGTGTCTTCAGCACAGAAGTTCTCCCACTGCAGACACAGCTGATTCTCACCGCCAATTGGCCTGGAGGTCAATTCCTCCCAGTGATCCTACAACAATCAAGGCATAACTACAACAAGACTGTGCACAAAGCCCACAAGGGGGTGCACCAAGAGTGTCCACCTCAGGTAATTGGGGAGGCTGAGCCACTGGGCCCTACAGGACACCTAGCACACAAAACCACTCTACCAACACAGGGAAGCATAAAAAATGCGGAGACAAAGAAACAGGTCACAAATGACAGAAATGGAGGAAAGCAAACTACTGGATATAGAGTTCAAAACCACGTTTATAAGGTTTTTCAAGAATTTTATGGAAACCGTCGATAAATTTAGTGAGACCCTAGAGGGGACATCAACTATCAAGTCCTAATTACAAGAGGACAGACCAAACAATGCACACAAGGGGCATTCCTAGAGTATCCAGCTCAGGTAAACAAGATGACTACACCACTGGACCCCTGATGACATTTTCCACAAAAGGAAATCCCAAAATGACACTCCACTAGAGAAGTGGTTCTCAACCTCCCTAATGCCACAACACTTTAATACAGTTCCTCATGTTGTGGTGACCCCTAATTTCATTGTTACAAATTGAACATAATTAAAGCATAGTGATTAATCACAAAACAACATGTAATTATATATGTGCTTTCCGATGGTCTTAGGCGACCCCTGTGAAAGGGTCGTTCGACCACCAAAGGGGTCGGAGCCCACAGGTTGAGAACTGCTGCACTAGAGGTATAGCAATTCTGTCTATACATAGAAGCAAATACAAAAAGACAACTGAAATGGGGAGACAAAGTAACAATCTCCAAATGAGGGAAAAGTGTATTCTCCAGAAAAAGAACTAAATGAGCTAGATGCAAGCAACCTATCAGGCAGAGTTCAAAGCAATGGTTATAAGATGCTTAAAGAACTTAGTGAAATTTAAAACAACATGAAAAAAATAATAGAGGCCATGAACAAGAACCAAACAGGAATCTACGCTAATAAAAGACAAAGATGCTAATTAACTGTACCTTCGCTACGTCCATCAGCCAATCAGAAGAGTATGCAAATTAACCCAACAAAGATGGCCATTAAATTTGCATACTGCAGGTGGGGCGGGACAGTGTGATCCGCCGCATGCCCCACTGCCATCCGGGCCTGCCATGTGCGACCCTGGGAGGCAGGGCAGGCACTGCGGGATTGGGCCTGCCATCTGCCACACTGGGAGGGTGCCTAAGCCAGCAGGTGGCTATCCTCCGAGGGGTCCCAGAATGTGAGAGGGCACAGGTCGGGCTGAAGGACACCACCCTCCCACCAGTGCACAAATTTTTATGCACTGGGCCTCTAGGAACGAATAATATATTTGACATCAAGAACATACTGTAGGAGAAACCAAGATGGTGGCATAGGTAAACACCGGAGATTGCTGCCTCGCACAACCACTTCAAAAATACAACTAAAAGACCGAATGACATCACCCAGAACCACAGGAAGGGTGGCTGAGTGGAAATTCTACAACTAGAAGGAAAGAGAAAAGCATACTGAGACTCAGAGGAGGTGCGGTGCAGAAGTAAAATACAAAGATGTGGAGGTGCGTGTGGAGCGAGCTGGTGGCTGAGGGCACAGTTGTCTGTTTCAATTGGGAGGGTGTCTCAGGCTCTGGGCTCCAGTTCTGGGCGAGTCTCTGGGGACCCTGACTAAAACAGGAGAAGCGGGACTGTCTGGCATCGGTCGGAACTCGAGGGCAGCTTTCTCTCCGAGGTACTTGCAGTGGTTGCTGGGACACTGAGAGGCAGAGCCTCTGGGGACAAGACTGAGAGCAGCCATAACTGCTCACTCCGCCCACCCTGCTCATCCCTTGGGACCCACCCTGCCCAAGCCCTGCACAGAGGCATTTGCTGGATAGCCTCTGGCAAAGGCTAGATTAGCACCTCCCTAGAGGATAGAAGTTCTCCCACTGCAGACACAGCTGATTCTCACAGCCAGTTGGCCTGGAGGTCAAATCCCCCCCAGTGTTACCTACAACAATCAAGGCTTAGCTACAACAAGACTGCGCACAAAGACCACTAGGGAGTGCACCAAGAATGCATAAAAAATGCGGAGAAATGAAACAGGACACAAATGACAGAAATGGAGGAAAGAAAAATGCTGGATATAGAGTTCAAAACCACACTTTTAAGGTCTCTCAAGAACTGTGTAGAAGCCACCGATAAATTTAGTAAGGCCCTCGAAAAGACTGGTGAGACTGCCAATAAATATAGTGAGATCCTCAAGAAATCTAATGAGACCCCCGATGTTGTGATAAAGGACCAACTAGAAATTAAGCATACACTGACTGAAATAAAGAATATTATACAGACTCCCAACAGCAGACCAGAGGAGCGCAAGAATCAAGTCAAAGATTTGAAATGCGAAGAAGCAAAAAACACCCAACCGGAAAAGCAAAATGAAAAAAGAATCTGAAAATACAAAGATAGTATAAGGAGCCTCTGGGACAGCTTCAAGCGTATCAATACCCGAATTATAGGGGTGCCAGAAGAAGAGAGAGGGCAAGATATTGAAAACCTATTTGAAGAAATAATGACAGAAAATTTCCCCTACCTGGTGAAAGAAATAGACTTACAAGTCCAGGGATAACAGAGAACCCCAAACAAAAGGAATCCAAAGAGGACCACACCAAGACACATCATAATTAAAATGCCAAGAGCAAAAGACAAAGAGAGAATCTTAAAAGCAGCAAGAGAAAGAAATTCAATTACCTACAAGGGAATACCCATACGACTGTCAGCTGATTTTTTAACAGAAACTTTGCAAGCCAGAAGGGAGTGGCAAGAAATATTCAAAGTGATGAATACCAAGAACCTACAACCAAGATTACTTTATCCAGCAAAGCTATCATTCAGAATTGAAGGTCAGATAAAGAGCTTCACAGATAAGAACAAGCTAAAGGAGTTCATCACCACCAAACCAGTATTATATGAAATGCTGAAAGGTATCCTTTAAGAAGAGGAAGAAGAAGAAAAAGGTAAAGATACAAATTATGAACAACAAATACGCATCTATCAACAAGTGAATCTAAGAATCAAGTGAATAAATAATCTGATGAACAGAATGAACTGGTGATTATAATAGAATCAGGGCCATAGAAAGGGAATGGACTGACTATTCTTGGGGGGGAAAGGGGTATGGGGGATGCAGGAAGAGACTGGAAAAAATCTTGCACCTATGGATGAGGACAGTGGGTGGGGAGTGAGGGCTGAGGGTGGGGTGGGAACTGGGGGAGGGGAGTTATGGGGGGGGAAAGAGGAACAAATGTAATAATCTGAACAATAAAGATTTATTTTTTTTAAAAAAGAAGAAAATTTCCAAATTTGAGGAAGAAAATGGACACCAAAATTCAGGAAGCATTAAAGAAGCTCAAGTAGAATGAACTCAAAGAGGCCAACACCAAGAGGCACATTATAATTAAACCATCAAAAGTCAGACAATGGCAAAATCTTGAAATCAGCAAGAGAAAGAAAATATTTTATGTACTAGAAATCTCTCCTAAGTTTATGACAAGATTTCAATGTTGTTTTTATTAATAAACCTGACAATTTGTCTAATTACTATACAATAAAATTTGATATGTTTTTTTAAAAAAACCACACTGTAAGGTATTAAAGTAGATTGGTTGAAGCAGAGGACAAAATCAGCAAATTGAAACACAAAGTAGAAGTTAATACCCAATCAGAGCAGCAAATTTAAAAAAATAATTAAAAAGCAAGAAGGTAGCTTAAAGGAGCTTTTGTACAACATGAAATGTAACAACATTTGTATTATAGGAATACCAGAAGGGGAAAGGGCTGAGCGAGGAACAGAGAACATATTTAAAGTAATAATGACAGAAAATTTCCCCAACCTGGAAGAAAAATGTCACACAATTTCAGGAGGCACAGAGAATCCCAATCAAGATGAACCCAAAGAGACCCACACCTAGACACATTATAATTAAAATGGAAAAATTTAAAGACAAAGAAATACTATTAAAGGCAGTAAGTAAGAGAGAGACAGAAAATTACCTATAAATGATTTCCCATTATAATGTCAGCTGACTTCTCAATAGAAATACCTCAGGCCAGAAAAGAATGTCATGAAGTACACAAGGTAATGAAAAGCAAGGCCTAAATCTAAGACTACTATATTCATCAAGGCTATCATTTAAAATTAATGAAGAAACCCTAGCTGGATTAGCTCAGTTCATAGAGCGTCAGACTGTAGACCAAAGTGTCCCAGGTTCGATTCTGATCGAGGGCATGGACCATGGTTGCAGGCTCCTCCCCAGGCCTGGCTCTGATCAGGGTGTGTGCAGGGAGCAATCAATCAGTGTGTTTCTCTCACATGTATGCTTTTCTCTGTATTTCCCTATCTCTTCCACTCTCCCTAAAAATCAATGGAAAACTATCCTGGGGTGAGGATTAACCAAAAAAAAATATCAGTCAATCAATCAATCAATCAATTAATTTACAAAATAAAAATAAAATCAATGATGAAATAAAAAGCTTTCCAGACCAAAAAAAAAAAAAAGAATTTAAAGGATTAATTTACCACCACACCATCAGTGGAAGAAATGTTAAAGGGACTGCTTTAAGAAGAAGAAAAGGAGAGAGAGAGGATCATAGGCATAAAGAAAATAAAAATAGCAATATGTGAATACCGACTAATAATAACCTTAATTATAAATATATTAAATACTCCAGTCAAAAACATAGTGTGACTGAATGTATTAGAAAATTTGATTATATATATGCTGTCTAAAAGACCCACCTCAGAAGAATAGATACACACTGACTGAGAGTAAAGGGAAAGAAAGAAATATTCTATGCAAATAGGAAAAAAAAAGGTGGGGTAGCAAAACTCATAGCAGCCAAAATAGTCTTCAAAACAAAGGTCATAACAAGATACAAAGAATGCCACTTCATAATACTAAAGGGAATGATTCAATGAGAAAATATATTCCTTATAAATATACGTGCATGCAATATAGGAGCACCCAAGTTCAAATTAAATCTCTTGATGGGCCCTAGTGGGTTTGGATCAGTGGACAGAGCATCAGCCTGCAGAGTGTAGGGTGTTGGGTTTGATTCTGATCAAGGGCACATACCCAGGTTGCAGGTTTGGTCCCCAGTTGGGGGTATGCAGGAGGCAGCCAATCAATGATTCTCACTGATCATTGATATTTCTATCTCTATCTCCCTCTCCCTTCTTCTCTGAAAAAAAAAATCTTCTGATGAACTTCAAGGGAGATATTAAAAGCAATACAGTCATATTATGGGGATTTTAACAGCCCACCGATATCATTGGATAGACATTCCAGTAAAAAAATCAATAAGGAAATGGAGGCCTTAAATGACACACTAGATGAGATTGATCTAACTGATATTTACAGAACATTACACCCAGAGAAAAAGAATATACATTCTTCTCAGTGCACATCGAACATTATCAAAGATAAGCCACATGTTAGGGCACAAATCTATACAAATTCAAGAAGATTGATAGCATACCAATTATCTTCTCAGATCACAACGCCATTGAGTTAGAAATCAAATACAATAAAAAATTTAAAAATACTTAAGTACATAGAGGCTAAATAGCATGTGATTAAACAATGGGTGGGTTACAGATGAGATCAGCAAGAAATTAAAACCTTCCTGGAAGCAAATGAAAATGAACACACAACCACCCAAAATCTATGTGACATGGCAAAAGTAGTCCTGAGAGAGAAGTTCATAGCACTACAGGCTTACCTCAAGAAACAAGAAAAAGGACTAATAAAATATCTAACCCTACAACAAATGAATTAGAAAGAGAACAGCAAGAAAACCTGGGAGGAAGTAGATAGAAGGAAATAACAAAGATCAGAGTGGAAATAAATGACATAGAGATTTAAAACTCAATATAAATTTCAATAAATCCAAGAGGGGGTTCTTTGAAAGATAAACAAGATTGAAGAACCGACAGCCAGACTCGCCAAGAAGCATAGCAAACCCAAATAAATAAAATCAGAAACAAAACAAGTGAAATAACAATTGATACCACAGAAATAAAAAGGATTGTAAGAAAATATTATAAACAACTATATGGCAACAAACTGGAGAACCTGGGTGAAATGGACAAATTCCTAGAAACATACAATCTTCCAAAACTCAATCAGGAAAAATAAAAAACCTGAGTAAGCTAATAACTGGTAAAATTGAAGCAGTAATTAAAAATTTCCAATAAGAGAGGGAGAGGAAGATGGCTGCAAATGGGAAGGCAGACTGCAAGATAGTGTGTGAGTGAGAAAACAAAAGGAGTGTGGACATACAGGGAGTGTATATTTGTGGTTGAGGGACAGCTATACTCCAAGGGACTGTTGGGGACTGCTGGACCAGGCTCCCCTGACCAGGCAGCCTCCACTGCTGCTGAAATCTTTCCTGGAACAACCAGCTCTGCTGCGAAGACCACACCATCTTGAAGGAGATTGTGGCTGGGATCGGAAGTCTATACATCCCGGGACTCTACAACCACAACATGCAGGGACCAGCTGCGAGCCCAGGAACACTGGATCTCAAGCAGCTCAAATACACGGACTCTGATGAGCTCTGCACCTTCACATGGAAAGGTCAGATTTCGCCTAGGGAAAGGTGAGGTCTGCAATCCAGGCTGGAGATAGAAACTCGCACAACAGGAACTAGAGGTTCTAGGGAAGTCTGCCCCTCACAAAATCTGCGGCTGTTGGGGTTAGAGTGATCCGCAAATGTGGAAGGGGATCCGCAGGGCTGCTGGCAGAAGGGAACTCAAAAATCACCCCATAGCTGGAATGGGCACAAAAAGGCAGCCTGAAATTTTACCAGTGTGCTGGCTGCTTAGTGCCAAGGGAAAAAAGACATGCACGAAGATATCCACAGAGTTGCGCACAGTGCCGGAGGGTAAAAGTCGCAAGCTTGTGCACTCACTCTGGCTCTTTTGATCTTTTTAATTTTTAAAAAAATTTTTTCATTGATTTAGTTATTACATATGTGTCCTTATCCCCATGTTACCCCCCCCCACCCATGCCCTCACACCCCTGTTGTCCGTGTCCATTGGTTAGGGCTATATGCTTGTATATAAGTCCTTTAGTTGATCTCTCCCCCTTACCCCCACCCTCACTTACCTTCCCTCTGAGGTTTGACAGTCTGATCGATGCTTCTCTGTCTCTGTATCTGGTTTTGTTCATCAGCTTATGTTGTTCATTATATTCCATAAATGAGTAAGATCATGTGGTATTGAACTTACTCTGACTGGCTTATTTCACTTAGCAAAATGCTCTCCAGTTCCATCCATGCTGTTGCAAATGGTAAGAATTCCTTCTTTTTTACAGCAGCATAGTATTCCATTGTGTAGATGTACCATGGTTTTTTAATCCACTCATCTACTAATGGGCACTTAGGCTGTTTTCAAATCTTAGCTATGATAAATTGTGCTGCTATGAACATAGGGGTGCATATACCCTTTCTAATTGATGTTTCTAATTTCTTGGGATATATTCCTAAAAGTGGGATCACTGGGTCAAATGGGAATTCCATTTTTAGTTTTTTGAGGAAACTCTGTACTGTTCTCCATTGGGACTACATCAAAATAAAAAGCTTTTCCACAGCAAAGAAAACCATCAACAAAACAACAAGAAAGCCCACTACATGGAGAACATATTTTCAAATGTTATCAATGATAAGGGTTTAATCTCCAACATTTACAGGGAACTCATACAACTTAACAAAAGGAAGATAAACAATCCAATCAAAAAATGGGCAATGAACCTAAATAAATACTTTTCCAAAGAAGACAGAAGGCCAAAAGACATATGAAAACATGTTCAAAGTCACTAATCATCTAAGAGATGCAAATAAAAACCGATGTGGTACCATCTCCCACCTGTCAGAATGGCTATCATCAACAAATCAACAAACGACAAGTGCTGGCAAAGATGTGGAGAAAAAGGAGCCCTTGTGCACTGCTGATGAGAATGCAGACTGGTGCAGCCACTGTGGAGAACAGTATGGAGTTTTCTCTTTAAATTTTTGCTTTTGATTCCTAAGCCCATTACATAGGATCACCCAATTGGGGACACTCTAAGAGACTGCAGAAGAAAGTTATTTTTGTGGAATCTGGGGATTAGAGCAGAGAGTAACGATCAGAGAACCAGCTCTGAGGCAGTTCATTCTCCCAAACCAGTATTAAGTGTGATAGGGAAAACAAAATCTAAATACTGGCTAGAGAGGACTTATAGTCCCAGAGGTCAATCCAGAAACACTGCCACCCAGGGGTTGAATCACAAATTGACTCTTCTGTAAACACAAATAAAGGAGTCTAAAAAAAGAAAAAAAAAGAAATACTGCCTGCTTGAAAATCAGGACTGTGGTTTACAACACAGAGGAGCAGTGAAACGCAGGGAACATCAATATTGTCCTAACTACCTGACAGGAAAAAGGCATGCCAAACAGTACAGTAGAGGAAGTGAATGACTTTCACTATTGCACATTTTTATTTTTTCATCTTTTACTTAAGAAACTATTTTTTCCCCTCAAGGGATTTTACCTTTTTAATTATAATATTTTTATTTTTAACCAGTATTATTACTACTACTATTTTACCTTTTTTTTTTAAAAAAAGTGTCATTTTATTTTATGTTGGGATTAGTGTTCTGCATTCTATTTTTATTTTTTAGCATCATTTTATTCTATCTCAACTTTACCTTTAACCCAACACTCTCTTCCTCACTTTCACCCTTTTGTTGTCCTGTGTTTCTTACCCTATTCCTGCTTTAGATTTTCCCTATTCCTTCTTTATACTCTCTGTTAAAAATTCATCCTACTTATATATCAAATTTCCAATCCCTTGCTCTAAGTTCATATACACCTCTCTCTTCTCTTTCTTCACTATCCAATTTCTTTCTCTCTTCTCTTTTCTTTTTTTTGTTTGTTTGTTTTGTTGTTGTTGTTGTTTTTTGTTATAGGTTTTTTTGTTTGATTTTGTTTTGTTTGCCTCGCTTTCTCTTTGTCCTATTGTTGTTGGCTTGATTGTAGATTAGATTGGTTTTTTTTTGTGCTTGTTTGTGAGATTGTTTCTCTTCTTTTTTTGTTTTTGTTTTTGTTTTTGTTTTTGTTTTTGTTTTTATTTGTTTTTTGTTTTGTTTTTGCTTCTGTTTTTCCTCTCCTCGCTTGTTATTAGTGGTTTTTTGTAGGTTGCACTCATCTCTGGGTGTTGGTTGTTTGTATTTTTTTTAATTAGTGGTTGTTCTATTGGAGTTTTCTCCCCATGTAAATAGTTTTTCCCCCTTCTTTTTTTATTCTCTTTCTCTTATCTCTTACTTTTATTCCTTTTCTCAATGTTATTTTTGCACTAGTTTTTTTTTTTTCTTATCCCTAATTATCTTTCTGGTGGTCACCTTAATTTGGGGTTATTAGTATCATGAATACATTTGTATTCAGTGCCTTGTGCAATGTACCTTGCCGTGCTGTATTTTGTGCCTTTAAATCAATGCAAGAGAGAGAGAACTACATAACCAGACACGCAGAGAAGAGACATGATGGGGAGACAAAGAAACAGCCCACATACGAAAGAAAAGGAGGCATCACCAGAAAAAGAAGTAAACAAAAGGGGGGCAAGCAATACATCAGAGAAAGAATTAAGAGAAATGGTCATAAGGTCGCTGAAAAGAATGGAAGACAGATTCAACAATATGTGTAAGAACCAAGAGGAAATGAAGAAGAACCAAGAAAAAATGAAAAATTGCATTACTGCTATAAAGAACTCAATAGAAAGCATCAACAGTAACTAGAAGAAGCAGAGGATGGCATCAGTGAGTTAGAAGACAAGGTAGGAAAAAATACTCAAGCAGAGCAGCATCTAGAAAAAAACTTAAAAAAACAGGAGGAGAGCCTAATGCAGCAGTTCTCAACCTGTGGGTCCTGACCCCTTTGGCGGTCGAATGGTCCTTTCACAGGGGTCGCCTAAGACCATCCTGCACATCAGATATTTACATTACGATTCATAACAGTAGCAACATTACAGTTATGAAGTAGCAACGAAAATAATTTTATGATTGGGTCACAACATAAGGAACTGTATTTAAAGGGCCAGAAGGTTGAGAACCACTGATCTAAGCGAACTTGGAACAATGCTGGAGTCCAACCCCAGCAGGTCCATGGGTCCCCAAAGGTGTAGATGGAGTCGGCAAAGAAGGAATGACACGGAGACAGCATTCAGTTGATCAGCAGCCTAGCCAGGATCTCTAGCCAAGTTCTCGTCAGGATCTCCAGTGAAGTTCTGGTTATGATCTTCAGCCAGGTTCTGTGTCCATGTTCTCTTGCTAGGTTCTCCAGCCAGGTTCTCCAGGTTCTCCAGCCAGGTTCTGTAGCCATGTTCCCTCGCTAGGTTCTCCAGCCAGGTTCTGTCCAGGTTCTCCAGCCAGGTTCAGTCACCAGGTTCTAGTCAGGTTCTCTTGCCATGTTCTATCCAGGTTCTGTAGCCAGGTTCTGTCTCTAGGTTCTTCAGCCAGTTTCTCTCGCTAGGTTCTGTCTCTAGGTTCTGTGGCCAGTTTCTGTCCAGGATCTTTTGCCATGTTCTCTCGCTAGGTTCTGTCTCTAGGTTCTGTCTCCAGTTTCTGTCCAGGAACTTTTGCCATGTTCTCTCCAGCGAAGTTCTGTCTCTAGGTTCTGTGTAGGTTCTGTGTCTAGGTTCTGTCTACTGTTGTCTTGTTACATCTGTATTTATATCAGTTGATTCCAATCCTATCAATCTCTATTCCAAAGGTTAGGGCGTTTCTTATCTCCATTCCAGGGAGTAAAGATTATGTAGCTTAAACATGATTGTTCATACTTAAAGTGATTAATTACCCGCCTGGCACTTAGTTAAGGGGTTTTATTCCCTCCCTAACTTCAGGGGAAAATCCCTCCCTGTGGAAACCACCTTTCTCAGAGAGGTGACCTTGGTTAAAACACATAGTGCCAAGAAGGTGAGCAAACATATTAAGAACAGTATGCCATATATGCCAGGTCCCTTGAAACAGCAAGGATGGACCGGCTCCCGACAGAACAACACAAAACAAAACAACATCCGCATAATAGTGGTACCAGAAGGAGAGGAAACTGAACAAGGAACCTGTTTGAAGAAATTACGAGAGAAAACTTCCCTGATATACAGAAGAAAAAATTCACACAAATGCAAGAAGCTCACAGAGTCCTAAACAAAAGACTGACACCAAGGCAGAATATAATTAAATTGGCAAACACCAATGAGAAAGTAAGAATCTTAAAAGTGGCCAGAGAGAGACAGAAAGTTATCTACAAAGGATCCCCCATCAGACTAGCAACTGATTTCTCAACAGAAACACATCAGGCCAGAAGGGAATGGAATGAAATATGCAAAGCTATGAAAAGGAAGGGTCAGAATCCAAGAATACTTTACCCAGCAAGGCTATCAATCAAAAGTGAGGGTGAAATCAAGAGCTTCACAGACAAAAAAGGACTAAGGGAGTTTATTACCACCAAACCAGCAATAGAAGAAATACTAAAGGGTCTGCTGTAAAAAGAAGAAATAAGAAGTGAAGAAGGAACACAGGTGTAAAGAATAAAAATGGTGACAAACAAATACATATCAATAATAACTTTAAATGTGAATAGATTAAATGCTCCAATCAAAAGACATAGGGTAGCTGAGTGGATAAGAAAATATGGCCTATATATCTGCTGTCTACAGGAAATCCACCTCAGAAAAAAGGACTCACACAGACTGATTATAAAAGGATGAAAAAAAGGTTTTTCAGGCAAATGGAAATGAAAAATAAGCTGGGGTAGCAATACTTATATCTGTCAAATTAGACTTCAAAGTGAAGGACATAATAAGAGATAATGAAGGCCACTTCATAATACTAAAGGGAGCAAACCAACAAGAAGAAATAACTCTGTTAAACATATATGCACCCAATACAGGAGCTCCCAAATACAAAAAAAAAAAAAAAAAAAAAAAAAAAAAAAAAAAAACTTCTAGAGGATATCAATGGAGAGATTGACAACAATACAATCATAGTAGGGGACTTTAATATCTTACTATCACAATTGGACAAATCCTCTAAACAAAAAATCAGCAACAAAATATCAATCCTAAATGACTCACTAGATCAGATGGAATTAATTGACATCTTCAGAACATTTCACCCCAAAGCCACAGAATATACATTCTTCTCAAGTTCACATGGGTCATTTTCAAAGATAGACCATATATTCGGCCACAGGCAAAGTCTCTTCAAATTCAAGAAGGTAGAAATCGTATCAAGCATCTTCTCATATCACAATGGCATAAAACTAGAAATCAACTACAATAAAAACATTGAAAAAAATCGAATATTTGGAGGCTAAATAGCATGCTATTAAACAATGACTGGGTTACCAGAGAGATCAAAGAAGAAATAAAAAGCATCATGGCTACAAATGACCATGAAAACACAACAATCCAAAATCTCTGGGAAACAGTGAAAGCAGTCTTGAGAGGGAAATTTATAGCTCTACAAGCCCACCACACACACAAAAAAAAAGAAACCAAGAAACAGTGGTAATAAATCACCTAACCATACAACTCAAAGAGTTAGAAAGAGAGTAACAAGAAAAGCCCAGCATAAGCAGAAGAAAGGGAATAATAAAGATCACAGCAGAAATAAATGAAATAGAGACCAAAGGAAAAACAAAAACAATACAAAAGATCAACAAAACCAACAGCTGGTTTTTTGAAAGAATAAACAAGATTGATGATACTCTAGTCAGTCTCACCAAGAAGCAAAGAGAGAAGACCCCCAAAAAACAAAATAAGAAATGAAAGAGATGAAGTAACAACCGATCCCACAAAAATACAAATGATTATTTAAAAAAATTCTATAAACAAATCTATTCCAACAAAATTGACAACCTAGACGAAATGGACATAGTCTTAGAAAAATACAAGCTTCCAAAACTCAATCAAGAAGAATAAAAAACCTGAATAGGTTGATACTACCGAAGAAATAAAAACAGTGATAAAAAATCTTCCAGCACACAAAAGCCCTGGTCTAGATGGCTTTACAGGGGCGTCTACCAGGCATTCAAAGAAGAACTAAAACCTATTCTTCTCAGACTATTGCAAAAAATTCAAAAGGAGAGCACACTTCCAAGCTCTTTCTATGAAGCCAGGATTACCCTAATACCCAAACCAAATAAAGACACCAAAAAAAGAGAGCTAAAACCTAATATCCTTGATGAACATAGATGCTAAAATCCTCATCAAAATTCTAGCAAACCGGATCCAACATTACATTAGAAAGATCATACATCATGACCAAGTGGGATTTATTCCAGGGATAAAAAGATGGTACAATATCTGCAAATCAATAAACATGATACATAACATGAACAAATTGAGAAATAAAACTCACATAATCATATCAATGGATGCCGAAAAAGCATTTGACAAAACCCAACACCCTTTCTCGATAAAAACTCTCAGAAAAGTGAGAATACGGGGATCATACCACAACATTATATAAGCCCTATATGACAAACCTCCAGCCAACATCATACTCAATGGGCAGCAACTAATCCCATTTCCCCGACGAACAGAAGCAGGACAAATGATTCCCACTTTCACCACTCCTGTTGAACATAGTACTGGAAGTACTACCCATTGCGATCAGACAAGAAGAAATAAAAGGCATCCAAATTGGAAAAGAAGTAAAAGTGTCGTTATTCACAGATGACATGAGACTACACATAGAAAACCCCAAAGCCTCCATAAACAAACTACGAGACCTAATAAATGAATTTGGCAATGTAGCAGGATACAAAATTAACTCCCAGAAATCTATGGGTTTTTTTATACACCAATAATGAACTCTCAGATGAGGAAATGAAGAAAACAATCCCATTTACCATTGTACCAAAAAATTAACATACCTAGGAATAAACTTAACCAAGGATGTAAAAGACTTGTACTCAGAAATCTATAGGACATTGAAAAAAGAGATAGAGGCAGACATAAACAAATGGATAAACATACCATGTTTATGGATTGGTACAATCAACATCATTAAAATTTGCATACTGCCAAAAGCCACCTATAGATTCAATGCAATACCTATTAAAATACCAATGGCATATTTCAAAGATCTAAAACAAACTCTGCATAAATTCATGTGGAATAAAATAAGACCCCAAATAGCCACAGCTGTCCTGAGAAAGAAAAACAAAGTTGGAGGGACCACAATACCAGACATAAAACTATATTACCAAGCCACAGTTCTCAAAACTGCCTGGTACTGGCACAAGAACAGACATATAGACCAATGGAACAGAATAGAGGACCCAGAAATTGACCCAAGCCATTAAACTCAATTAATATTTGACAAAGGGGGCAAGAGCATACAATGGAGTAAAAACAGCCTTTTTAATAAATGGTGCTGGGAAATTTGGTCAGATACATGCAAATATGAAACTAGATCACCAACTTACACCCTACACAAAAACAAACTCAAAATGGCTGAAGGACTTGAATGTAAGATGGGAAACCATAAAAATCCTACAAGAATCCATAGACAACATAATTGCAGACATATGTCATAGCAATATCTTTACAGATAGAGATCCTAGGGCAAGAGAGACTATGGAGAAAAAAAACAAATGGGACTACATCAAAATAAAAGCATCTGCATAGCAAAAGAAACGATCAACAAAATAAGAAAGCCACTGCATAGGAGAACATATTTGCCAATGTTATCTCCAATAAGGGTTTAATCTCCAACATTTCCAAGGAACTCATACAACTTAACCAAAGGAAGATAAAAAATCCAATCAAAAAATGGGCAAAGGTCCTAAATAGACTCTTTTCAGAAAGCCAAGAGACACATGAAAACATACTCAAAGTCACTAATCATCTGAGAGATGCAAATCAAAATAATGAGGTACCACCTCACACCTGTCAGAGTAGTACTTTGCATAATTTTATGTCTTTATATCTATAAAGAAGCTGAGAGAAGAACAAGCATATTTATAGACTTTATTCTATTAACCTCCTTAGTTGTCTTTTATGATTCTCTCCATTTGTTCCAATGGATTCTGGTTACCATTTGGAGTCATTTTCTTTTTTAAAAAAATTTTTAAATATATGTATATTTTTATTTTTGATAGTATTACAGATATTTCCCACTTTACCCTGCTTTACACCCCACATCTCAGCATCTAACCACCCCTAAATCTTTCCACCTAGGTCTTCACCTCTATTGCTTGTGTCCATGGGCTATGCATATCCTATATAATAAAAGAGAAACAAGCAAATTAACCATCCCTCCTCTACACTCAAGCCATGGCCACAAGCCACGCCCACAAGCCAATCAGGAGTGAGTATGCAAATAAATCCAACTAAGATGGCAGCAGCCACGGAGCTGGAGTGAGCAGTAGGCTTGGGTTGCTCCCAGTGATCGAGGAAGCAAAGCTCCCCGCCTGCCCTGGCCCCTGGGCTCCACTCAAGGCTACAAAGTTTCAATTACAGAAGATAAATAAATCCCAGGAAAAAAAAGAAAAAATGGAGAGGCTGGGAGCTTGGGCCGCAGGGGTCATGGCCAGCCTGAAAACAGCCCTCATCCCAGTCTGGCCAGGTACCTCAGCAGGACCCTGCCACCCTGAAGGGGGTGTGGGCAGCCTCAAAATGGCCCTCAGCCCCTCACCCAAGCTGGCTAGGCACCCCAGCGGGACCCCCACCCTGATCCGGGACACCCTTCAGGGCAAACCAGCCTGCCCCCACCCATGCACTAGGCCTCTATCCTATATAATAGAAGGGTAATATGCAAATTGACCCTAACAGCAGAACAACTGGGAATGACTGGTCACTATGACACACACTGACCACCGGGGGGCAAATGCTCAATGCCAGAAACCATTTACTGTCTTCACTAGCTGAATATAGACAGAGACCCCCAAAAGCTAGTAACATTTGAAAGTCCTAGCAAAGGTCAGGGCTGTGCACCACCCAGTTAATCTAGGAACCACTCAGTTAATCTAGATAATGATAGCTGAAGCTACCTCCCTACCTTTAATCATGTAAATTGCCTAAGGGTGATGTTATGACCTAATCTGTGTGTCATTGAAACCTCCTTAACCTAGGGCTACCCCAGACAGACCTCCTTACCCTAAGGCTACCCCGAGCTCAATAAAAGATCGGCTCAGCCTGAGCTTAGGTGGAAGTCCTTCGGGACTTGCCCGCCTGGTCCCCCAATATTGCAAAATTATCTCGTGTCTTTTTCTCTCATTTGTTGTGCGGCTCCTCTTTCAGATACATAACCCTACTCCACGCAGAACGTGGAGGGAGTCATACTCGACAGCTCAATGCAGGAGTTGCCCCCTGGTGGGCAATACGCTCCCATAGTGGGAGCTCTGCTCAGCCAAAAGCCAGGCTGATGGCTGCCAGCACAGCAGTGGTGGTGGGAGCTGCTCCCACCTCCTCAGCAGTGCTAAGGATGTCCGACTGCAGCTTAGGCCTGCCTCCCCGCTGGCAAGTGGACATCCCCCAAGGGCTCCTGGGCTGCCAGAGGGATGTCTGACTGACACTTAGGGCTGATCCCCTGTGGAGTGGGCCTAAGTCAGCAGGTGTACATCCCACGAGGGGTCCCAGACTGCGAGAGAGCACAGGCCAGGCTGAGAGGACTCACCCCCCACCCCGAGTGCACAAATTTTTGTGCACTAGGCCTCTAGTAAGTATATAAGTTCTTTCTTTTATCTCTTTTCTTCCCTCCAAATTCCCACACTTAGGTATATCCATCTGTTCCATGCTTCAATGTTTGGGGTCTTATTTTGTTGATCAATTCATTTTGTTCATTAGATTCCACATATATGTGAGGTCATGTGTCACTTGTCTTTCTCAGATTGGCTTATTTCCACTTAGCATAATAGTCTCTAGGTCTATCCACACTGTCCCAACAGGTAAGAGATGCCTATTGTTTATTGCTGGATAGTAGTCTATTGTGTAAATGTCCCACAACGTTTTTATTTATTCATCTACTGATGGGCACTTGGGTTGTTTCCAAATCTTAGCTATTGCAAATAATGCTGTTATGAACATAGGGTGCATATATTCTTTCTGATGGGTGTTTTGGGGGTTTTAGGATATATTCCCAGATGTGGCATTGCTGGGTCAAATGGAAGTTCCAATTTAATTTTTGAGGAAATTCCATAATATTTTCCATTGTGGCTGCACCAATCTGCATTCTCACCTGCAGTATACTAGTGTTCCCTTTTCTTAGCATCCTCGCCTGCACTTGTTGTTTGATTTTTTGATGATAGCCATTCTAACAGGTATGAGATGATATTTCATTATGGTTTTAATTTGCATTTCTCTGATGATTAGTGACTTTGAGCATTTTTTTCATATGTTTCTTGGCCATCTGTATGTCCTTTTTGGAGAAATGTCTATTCAGGTTCTCTGATAATTTTTAATTGGATTGTTTATCTTCTTTTTGTTGAATTGTATGAGTACTTTATATATTTTGGAAATTAACCACTTATCAGATGTATCATTTGCAAATATGTTCATCCATACAGTGGACTCCCTTTTAATTTTGTCAATGGTTTCTTTCTATTTTGATATAGCCCATTTGTTTATTTTTCCCTTTGTTTCTCTTGCCCTAGGAGAGGTATCAACAGAAATTCTGCTACATGAGATTACTGAGATATTACTGCCTACGTTTTCTTCTAAGGTTTCCATTGTTTTAAGCCTCACATTTAAGTCTTTTATACACTATGAGTTTATTCTTGTGTATGGTGCAGTTGGTGGTCTAGTTTCACTTTTCTGCAAGTACCTGTCCATTTTTCCTATTTTTTTGAAGGGACTGTCTTTAACCCATTGTATGTTCTTGCCTCCTTTGTCAAATATTACTTTTTTTTAAATTAAATCTTTATTGTTCAGATTATTACATTTGTTCCTTTTTTTCCCCCCCATAACTCCCCTCCTCCCAGTTCCCACCCCACCCTCCGCCCTCACTCCCCACCCACTGTCCTCATCCATAGGTGCACGATTTTTGTCCAGTCTCTTCCCACATCTCCCACACCCCTTTCCCCCCCAAGAATAGTCAGTCCATTCCCTTTCTATGTCCCTGATTCTATTATAATCAACAGTTCATTCTGTTCATCAGATTATTTATTCACTTGATTCTTAGATTCACTTGTTGATAGATGCATATTTGTTGTTCATAATTTGTATCTTTACCTTTTTCTTCTTCTTCCTCTTCTTAAAGGATACCTTTCAGCATTTCATATAATCCTGGTTTGGTGGTGATGAACTCCTTTAGCTTTTCCTTATCTGTGAAGCTCTTTATCTGACCTTCAATTCTGAATGATAGCTTTGCTGGGTAACGTAATCTTGGTTGTAGGTTCTTGATATTCATCACTTTGAATATTTCTTGCCACTCCCTTCTGGCCTGCAAAGTTTCTGTTGAGAAATCAGCTGACAGTCGTATGGGTATTCCCTTGTAGGTAACTGAGTTTCTTTCTCTTGCTGTTTTTAAGATTCTCTCTTTATCTTTTGCTCTTGGCATTTTAATTATGATGTGTCTTGGTGTGGTCCTCTTTGGATTCCTTTTGTTTGGGGTTCTCCGCGCTTCTTGGACCTGTAAGTCCATTTCTTTCACCAGGTGGGGGAAGTTTTCTGTCATTATTTCTTCAAATAGGTTTTCAATATCTTGCTCTCTCTCATCTTCTGGCACCCCTATAATTCTGATGTTGGTACGCTTGAAGCTGTCCCAGTGGCTCCTTACACTATCCTCGCATTTTTGGATTCTTTTTTCATTTTGCTTTTCCGGTTGGATGTTTTTTGCTTCCTCGCATTTCAAATCATTGACTTGATTCTTGCGCTCCTCTGGTCTGCTGTCGGGCGTCTGTATAATATTCGTTATTTCAGTCCGTGTGTGCTTAATTTCTAGTTGGTTCCCCAATATAAGATCGAGGGTCTCATTAGTTTTCGTGTAGATCTCATTAAGTTTATCGGCAGCTTCTAAACAGTTCTTGAGAGACCTTAAAAGTGTGGTTCTGAACTCTATTTCTTCCATTGACAATTTTGTCCTGTTTCTTTGTCTCCGCATTTTGTTATGCTTCCTTGGTGCACCCCCTAGTGGTCTTTGTTCGCAGTCTTATAGTTAAACCTTGATTGTTGTAGCTAATCCCAGGGAGGGTTTGACCTCCAGGCCAAGTGGCTATGAGAATCAGCTGTGTCAGCGGTGAGAGAACTTCTGTCCTCTAGGGAGGTGCTAATCTAGCCTTTGCCTGAGGCTATCCGGCAAATGCCTCTGTGCAGGGCTTGGGCAGGGCGGGTCGCACAGGACCAACAGGGTGGGCCGGAGAGAGCAGTTATGGCGGCTCTCAGTCCTGTCCCAAGGGGCTCTGCCTCTCTGAGTCCCAGCACCCACTGCAAAGCTCGGAGAGAAAGCTGCCCTCGCTCTGACCGAAGCCAGACAGTCCCGCTTCTCCCGTTTGAGTCTGGGTCCCTAAAGACTCGCCCGGATCTGGTGCTCAGAGTCTGCGACTCCCTCCCGATTGAAAACAACAACCGCGCCCTCCGCTGCCAGCCCACTCCGCGCACTCCGCACCTCAGAATTTGACTTCAGCACTGCGCCTCCTCTGAGTGTCCGTATGCGTTTCTCTTTCCTCCTAGTTGTAGGACTTCCACTCAGCCAGCGTTCCTGTGGTTCTGGGTGATGTCCCTTCCGTTTTTTGGTTTCACTTTTTTTTTTTAATTAAATCTTTATTGTTCAGATTATTACATTTGTTCCTTTTTTTCCCCCCCATAACTCCCCTCCTCCCAGTTCCCGCCCTACCCTCCGCCCTCACTCCCCACCCACTGTCCTCATCCATAGGTGCACGATTTTTGTCCAGTCTCTTCCCACATCTCCCACACCCCTTTCCCCCCAAGAATAGTCAGTCCATTCCCTTTCTATGTCCCTGATTCTATTATAATCAACAGTTTATTCTGTTCATCAGATTATTTATTCACTTGATTCTTAGATTCACTTGTTGATAGATGCATATTTGTTGTTCATAATTTGTATCTTTACCTTTTTCTTCCTCTTCCTCTTCTTAAAGGATACCTTTCAGCATTTCATATAATCCTGGTTTGGTGGTGATGAACTCCTTTAGCTTTTCCTTATCTGTGAAGCTCTTTATCTGACCTTCAATTCTGAATGATAGCTTTGCTGGATAAAGTAATCTTGGTTGTAGGTTCTTGGTATTCATCACTTTGAATATTTCTTGCCATTCCCTCCTGGCCTGCAAAGTTTCTGTTGAGAAATCAGCTGACAGTCGTATGGGTATTCCCTTGTAGGTAACTGAGTTTCTTTCTCTTGCTGTTTTTAAGATTCTCTCTTTATCTTTTGCTCTTGGCATTTTAATTATGATGTGTCTTGGTGTGGTCCTCTTTGGATTCCTTTTGTTTGGGGTTCTCCGCGCTTCTTGGACCTGTCAGTCCATTTCTTTCACCAGGTGGGGGAAGTTTTCTGTCATTATTTCTTCAAATAGGTTTTCAATATCTTGCTCTCTCTCATCTTCTGGCACCCCTATAATTCTGATGTTGGTACGCTTGAAGCTGTCCCAGAGGCTCCTTACACTATCCTCGCATTTTTGGATTCTTTTTTCATTTTGCTTTTCCGGTTGGATGTTTTTTTGCTTCCTCGCATTTCAAATCATTGACTTGATTCTTGCGCTCCTCTGGTCTGCTGTCGGGCGTCTGTATAATATTCGTTATTTCAGTCCGTGTGTGCTTAATTTCTAGTTGGTTCCCCAATATAAGATCGAGGGTCTCATTAGTTTTCGTGTAGATCTCATTAAGTTTATCGGCAGCTTCTAAACAGTTCTTGAGAGACCTTAAAAGTGTGGTTCTGAACTCTATTTCTTCCATTGACAATTTTGTCCTGTTTCTTTGTCTCCGCATTTTGTTATGCTTCCTTGGTGCACCCCCTAGTGGTCTTTGTTCGCAGTCTTATAGTTAAACCTTGATTGTTGTAGCTAATCCCAGGGAGGGTTTGACCTCCAGGCCAAGTGGCTATGAGAATCAGCTGTGTCAGCGGTGAGAGAACTTCTGTCCTCTAGGGAGGTGCTAATCTAGCCTTTGCCTGAGGCTATCCGGCAAATGCCTCTGTGCAGGGCTTGGGCAGGGCGGGTCGCACAGGACCAACAGGGTGGGCCGGAGAGAGCAGTTATGGCGGCTCTCAGTCCTGTCCCAAGGGGCTCTGCCTCTCTGAGTCCCAGCACCCACTGCAAAGCTCGGAGAGAAAGCTGCCCTCGCTCTGACCGAAGCCAGACAGTCCCGCTTCTCCCGTTTGAGTCTGGGTCCCTAAAGACTCGCCCGGATCTGGTGCTCAGAGTCTGCGACTCCCTCCCGATTGAAAACAACAACCGCGCCCTCCGCTGCCAGCCCACTCCGCGCACTCCGCACCTCAGAATTTGACTTCAGCACTGCGCCTCCTCTGAGTGTCCGTATGCGTTTCTCTTTCCTCCTAGTTGTAGGACTTCCACTCAGCCAGCGTTCCTGTGGTTCTGGGTGATGTCCCTTCCGTTTTTTGGTTTCACTTTTTTTTTTTAATTAAATCTTTATTGTTCAGATTATTACATTTGTTCCTTTTTTTCCCCCCCATAACTCCCCTCCTCCCAGTTCCCGCCCTACCCTCCGCCCTCACTCCCCACCCACTGTCCTCATCCATAGGTGCACGATTTTTGTCCAGTCTCTTCCCACATCTCCCACACCCCTTTCCCCCCAAGAATAGTCAGTCCATTCCCTTTCTATGTCCCTGATTCTATTATAATCAACAGTTTATTCTGTTCATCAGATTATTTATTCACTTGATTCTTAGATTCACTTGTTGATAGATGCATATTTGTTGTTCATAATTTGTATCTTTACCTTTTTCTTCCTCTTCCTCTTCTTAAAGGATACCTTTCAGCATTTCATATAATCCTGGTTTGGTGGTGATGAACTCCTTTAGCTTTTCCTTATCTGTGAAGCTCTTTATCTGACCTTCAATTCTGAATGATAGCTTTGCTGGATAAAGTAATCTTGGTTGTAGGTTCTTGGTATTCATCACTTTGAATATTTCTTGCCATTCCCTCCTGGCCTGCAAAGTTTCTGTTGAGAAATCAGCTGACAGTCGTATGGGTATTCCCTTGTAGGTAACTGAGTTTCTTTCTCTTGCTGTTTTTAAGATTCTCTCTTTATCTTTTGCTCTTGGCATTTTAATTATGATGTGTCTTGGTGTGGTCCTCTTTGGATTCCTTTTGTTTGGGGTTCTCCGCGCTTCTTGGACCTGTCAGTCCATTTCTTTCACCAGGTGGGGGAAGTTTTCTGTCATTATTTCTTCAAATAGGTTTTCAATATCTTGCTCTCTCTCATCTTCTGGCACCCCTATAATTCTGATGTTGGTACGCTTGAAGCTGTCCCAGAGGCTCCTTACACTATCCTCGCATTTTTGGATTCTTTTTTCATTTTGCTTTTCCGGTTGGATGTTTTTTTGCTTCCTCGCATTTCAAATCATTGACTTGATTCTTGCGCTCCTCTGGTCTGCTGTCGGGCGTCTGTATAATATTCGTTATTTCAGTCCGTGTGTGCTTAATTTCTAGTTGGTTCCCCAATATAAGATCGAGGGTCTCATTAGTTTTCGTGTAGATCTCATTAAGTTTATCGGCAGCTTCTAAACAGTTCTTGAGAGACCTTAAAAGTGTGGTTCTGAACTCTATTTCTTCCATTGACAATTTTGTCCTGTTTCTTTGTCTCCGCATTTTGTTATGCTTCCTTGGTGCACCCCCTAGTGGTCTTTGTTCGAAGTCTTATAGTTAAATCTTGATTGCTGTAGCTAATTCCAGGGAGGGTTTGACCTCCAGGCCAAGTGGCTATGAGATTCAGCTGTGTCAGCGGTGAGAGAACTTCTGTCCTCTAGGGAGGTGCTAATCTAGCCTTTGCCTGAGGCTATCCGGCAAATGCCTCTGTGCAGGGCTTGGGCAGGGCGGGTCGCACAGGATCAACAGGGTGGGCCAGAGAGAGCAGTTATGGCGGCTCTCAGTCCTGTCCCAAGGGGCTCTGCCTCTCTGAGTCCCAGCACCCGCTGCAAAGCTCGGAGAGAAAGCTGCCCTCGCTCTGACCGAAGCCAGACAGTCCCGCTTCTCCCGTTTGAGTCTGGGTCCCTAAAGACTCGCCCGGATTTGGAGCTTAGAGTCTGCGACTCCCTCCCGATTGAAAACAACAACCGCGCCCTCCGCTGCCAGCCCGCTCCGCGCACTCCGCACCTCAGAATTTGACTTCAGCACTGCGCCTCCTCTGAGTGTCCGTGTGCGTTTCCCTTTCCTCCTAGTTGTAGGACTTCCACTCAGCCAGCGCCCCTGTGGTTCTGGGTGATGTCCCTTCCGTTTTTTGGTTTCACTTTTGAAGTAGTTGTTCAAAGCAGCAAACTCCGGCGTTAACCTATGCCGCCATCTTGGTTCTTCTCGTCAAATATTACTTGATTGTAATGTTGTGGATCTATTTCTGAGGTCTTCTTCCTGATCCATTGGTCTATATGCCTATTCTTGTGCCAATAAAAGGCAGTTTTCATTTTAATGTCTTTGTAGTATAGTTTGATATCCAATATTTTAATCCCTCCAACTTTGTTCTTCTTTCTCAAGATTGCTATGATTATTCGAGGTCTTTTTTGGTTCCATATAAATTTTCAGAGTATTTGTTCTAGTTCTGGGAAGTATACCTTTAGTATTTTTTAAATATATTTTATTGATTTTTTATAGAGAGGAAGGGAGATGGATAGAGAGCCAGAAACATCGATGAGAGAGAAACATTGATCAGTTGCCTCCTGCACACCCCTCATCGGGGATGCGCCTGCAACCACGGTACATGCCCTTGACTGGAATCGAACCTGGGACCCTTCACTCCACAGGCCGATGCTCTATCCACTGAGCCAAACCAGTGAGGGCTACCATTAGTATTTTGATAGGGATTTCATTGAATTTATAGTTTGCTTTGGGAAGTATAGACATTTTAAAAATCTTAATTCTTCCGATTCATGGACATGGTATACATTTCCACTATTTGTATCTTCCTATATTTCTTTTTTTATTGTCCAATAGTTTTCCAAGTACAGATCTTTTACCTCCTTGGTTAAGTTTATTCCTTCTATCTTGACTGAGCCTATTGTCTTTTTGCAACTAAGATAATATATCTGTGGAATGTCAGGGTAACTTGTAACTTGCCTTTTTCTGGACCCCCTCAGGGGCCCAACTAATGTCTTCAGGGTGTAGACCACAAATTCCCTCATTGTTATTGTTATCTTGTTAATTATTGACTGTTAACTATCCTATACCCACCTCTAATCCCAAGAGGTTCCCCCCTTCTTCCCTCCCCCTGCCCTTTGCTTTCTCCCACCTCCCTAATCTATCACCAATGGATTTCATGTAACCTACTTAAGTCTCCTCCTTTGACAGTAATTTATTAAAATAGATGAAAGAAAACACAAAACATTCTCTGGAGCATTATCCCAATACATTGAGATCCTGCTTCCCTGAAATTGTTGACAGTTTGGCTCAAACTCACAAAAAAACATTTACAGGTTTGAATGTTTTCTTATGTTAACAGCATGTTATAGCCCTTGTTTTTAACCTTGATTATTTTGTCATATGAGTATGTCTGTCACTTTTGTACCTTATACTGCTTATATAAAATTGGGAGAAATTATTCAAAATTTAAATTAAATAAGGGCAAAATAAGAAAAAATTCGGGCAATTCTTAAACCTCCTGGCATAGGACTTACCCACTTAAAAATGTTTCCTCAGCAGAAAAAAAAAAGGAAGAAAAAGAAAAAAAAAACTATGGAGGAGATTTGGAACTCTGGACATTTGGATTTAAACTATCTGGGTTATTTGGGACTTTGACCTAATTTTAAAATCTATATAAACATTGAAGCATAATTAATAGTAACCCCTCCTTTGGAAAAAATTGCTGTTTGAAACTGCTGTTTTGAAATTCTCTGCTATTTTTTTTGCTAGTCCCTCTGTTATTTTTAGACTAGAGGCCCAGTGCACAAAAATTTGTGCACTCGGGGGGGAGGAGGGTCCCTCAGCCTGGCCTGTGCCCTCTCACAGTCTGGATGGCTGTTTGCAGCTGGTCACACACCCTTCAGGGTGGGGGTCCCCACTGGGGTGCCTGGCCAGTCTGGGTGAGGGGCTGAGGGCTGTTTTCAGGCTGGCGGGTGACTGAAATTCCCAACCGCTCCTTGTTTTCTTTTTATTCTGGGCCAGCTTTAGCTCTGAGGCTTGGCTCCAGTGCTTAGGCCTCGGCTGCTGAAAGCAGGTATCTGGTTTCTTTGGGTTCTATAATCGAAACACTGTTTCAACTCCAGCTCTGAGATCCCGGCTGGCTGAAAGCAGGTTTCTGGGGTTTTGTTTAGCTTCTATATTTGTAACAATGTTTCAAACTGCAAGCTCAGAGGCCTGCAGCGGCAGGCGGGGAAGGTTGGAGTCCTCCATCACTGAAGCAAGCAAGCCTCATGTTCGCTTCAAGCTGCCTGGCTGCCGGCTGCCATCTTGGATGACAGTTAATTTGCATATCACCCTGATTAGCCAATGGGGAGGGTAGCAGAGGTACGGCTAATTACCATGTTTCTCTTTTATTATATAGGATTGTAAAATAACTTTGCTTTTTTGCTTGAATAGAAAAGATAAACTTAATTGTCTGACCTTGAGAGCTAGCCATCTAACATAAGGGGCTGATACACTGATACTGATGCCAGGTGTTTGTATAGATATGTACTCAAGGTTACAAGTTATCTGTATAGATACTGAAAAATCAGACAGAGGCCGAAAACCAGGACTACAGGCTTTGAGAGGAGAAGGACCTGCCAGGCTGTCTCACAATGGGAGGACAGCAGCATGTGCAGAGGTGGGCACACCTTTTGAGGGGCAGAATGGGAAGTGGTAGGGGCTTAGTGTACTCAGTGCACACTGATTGGTGGCTTACTGTATGGTCCATATAGGACAAGGGCTTAGGGTATTTGGCAGGTGTGGATTGGTAGTCAAATGTATAGTCCATATAAGGTACATGGTTAGTCACTCAGGTATTTCTGGGCTGCAGGTTACGTCATACTCAGTCTACCAGTTGGGGGAAGGGAGGATCTATCAGGTATGACAGGTCTTTGTGAAATATGATATATACACAAAGTTACAGCCTCCAAAAATAACTTACACAAAGAACTAGAAGGATATAAAAAGGGAATACTCCTTCCTGTGTTTGTTCAGAATTTGACAGAGGTAATCTGCTCTGAACCTGTGTGCAATAAAGATGACTCCTAAATAATTGGCTCATTAAAGCGTCTTGTCCAGCTCGCTGATTTGCAATACATTTGGAGGCATCAGTGAGATCAGAGACAGGTGCCTACCCACACCTAGTCTTTGACGCCTGGGATGGACAGCCTCCCCAGCCTGGCTGCCAGGCCCTGAGGATCTCTAGGGGGAGGTGCAACCTGATGAAGCTTTCCAGGGCCACAGAGACGCTTCTCAGTGGTCTTGACAGCCAGACAGAGGACACCTGACATGCCCTTGCATTCTTTTGGAGTCATCAGAAAAAAAAGCCTCCAGAGGTGAGTGAATTCAAATTCAATTAAGGAATTTTGGGTTCACTTTTTTTGTCTGCCTTTGACTAGTTGTCTTATACGGGGGAAAAGACTTCGATGCAGTCGTAACTTCCCTGGTGACGTTCTCACTGAGATGTTGGTTGACAATCCTGTCCTGTTCCTGGGGCATGGGTGCCAGTAGTGCCCCCACGTCTATTAGGGGAGTTAGGCAGTGTTTCAGTTAACTGTTTAACCTCCAAGAGTGATTGTCTGCTTAAAGAGTGTGAATGTGGAGGGAGAGTGCATGTGCTCTCCTATCCATTGTATTCCACAACCTCATTTACAGAGTCCGAGTGAGCCCTAACCTGCATTTCCATGATTTGTCATACAGCATAACGGTGACTCACCCCTGTTCAGAGGTGACCAGGCCCAGGGTTTATACGGGTGCACCTTAGCTAAGACAAATCTAAGCTCCCAGGCGGACATCAGAATGAATCTACAGAAGTAGATTACCCACCCCCACTTTCATTTGCCTGTCTGTCTTAGCATAATTGTCTATTGTCTACTTACGGCCCCTGTTAACCCTGGTTGTATGTCTTGTGTGGTTTGTTGTTTTCATGGTTGTATGTTTTGTCTGATGTATCATTTTCAGTCATTTATTAGAGCCCTCCTAGAGGACTTAACTTAGTTCTACCCCTCTTCATTCACCCCTGAAGGCATTTGAGACTGGATCGAAGATCTTTTCTATCAGGGGACCCTCCAGGATTTCTATACACAAGAAATTTCCCTGTACATCCTTACCCTCCTCCACATTCTTTTTCAGTCCAACTAAGTCATTTTTCTCCACAAGCAGCACCCCAGCCTACGGGGAGAGGGAGAAGAGAGGATTGCTACAGCAGTGGTCTGTGGCTGCCTCAGAAGTTCCTGCTGTTCCTGTTCTTCCTCTTAGTGGGAATTGTCTCCCTCTGCTTCACAATGGGAGGGGGATCCAGCACGGCCAAGACACCCTTGGGATGTATGCTGAGGCATTTTAGGGAAGGTTTCTTTGAGGATGTATATGGCATAAAGTATTCAAAAGGAAAGTTGAAAACTTTATGAGAGTCAGAGTGGCCAAAATTCGGTGTGGGCTGGCCAGACAAAGGATCTCTCAATCCTGGGCTTGCAAAGGCAGTCTGGATAAAGTCACTGGAAATCTTGGGCACCCAGATCAATTTTCTTACATAGATAAATGGTTAGATTTAGTTCAGAACCCCCCACTATGGTTGAAGAGTTGTGCTTTACAAATCGGGGCCCAGGTATTAGTAGCCCAGTCCAGGAGAGGAACCACAGAGGGAAGTGCTGCTTCCAAGGGGGGTGCCAAGAAGGGAAATACTGCGGAGGAAAGCACCGGGAATAGAAGTGCCGGGGGAGGGATGCCTTCCAAGCATCCAGTTCTTCCCCTGTCATCAGAAAAAGTAGACCTCCCTCCACCTTATAATTCCCAGGTTTCACAGCCTCTGCCTTCACCCCAGCTTCCCAGTCCCCAGGCTCCATTACAAGGGGAGCGGTCACCTTCATTCTCCCCTCCTGTAACTCAACTCGTAACTCGGAGTTGCACTCAGGCAAGGGAGGGTATTGCGGGAGGTCCCCCTCCCACAGGATCTCTCCTACCTTTGAGGGAAGCACCCCCAACAGAAGGGAATTTAGGAGAGCAACACTTCCTGGTCTATGTTCCCTTCTCCACTAGTGACCTCTATAATTAGAAGACCCAAACTCCCCCTTTTTCTGAGAAGCCTCAAGCCTTAATTAGCCTCCTGGAATCTGTCTTTCATACCCACTGACCAACTTGGGAGGACTGTCAGCAGCTGTTGATTACTCTTTTCACTTCAGAAGAGAGAGACAGGATTTGGCTTGAGGCTAAGAAAGCAGCCCTAAGGCCAGGGGGAGGTTCCCTGGAGCAGAATAGGGAGTGGGTGGAGAAGATTTTCCCATCCTTCTGGCCTCGATGGGACCCTAACTCAGCAGGAGGGAAGGCTTCCTTGGACACTTTTCACCGTGTACTTTTACCTGGCATCAAGGCAGTGGCCCAGAAGCCTACAAATTTATCAAAAGTTACTGAAGTTATTCACGGAGCCCAGGAGTCGCCCACGGCTTTTCTGGAGCACCTCTGTGAGGCTTACAGAGTTTATACTTCCATTGAGCCAGAAGCCCCAGAGAATCAAAGAGCACTTAATTTAGCCTTTGTAACTCAGTCCGCTCCAGACATCAAAAAAAGGCTTCAAAAACTGGAGGGATTCCAGGGTATGAATCTGTCTCAATTAATTGAAATAGCCCAAAAGGTATTTAACAACCAAGATTCCCCAAAAGGAAGCAGGACAAGAGAATAGCAAAGGCAGTTGTAACAGCTGCAGCAGCTCTAAAAGAGACAGACCCCCAAAGGAAGCAGCAAGGAAACAGACCTCCATTAGGGAAAAACCAGTGTGCCTATTGTAAGAAAAATGGACACTGGAAGAGAGACTGCCCCAACTGGGACCCATCCCAACGTGATGGGAAAAGGCAGTCTCAGGCCTCAAGGGTCCTGAATCTAGAGGAGGACTGACAGGGCCGGGGCTCCATCCTGCTCAACCCCCAGGAGCCCATGGTGACATTACAGACAGGGGGAAAGCTTGTCAGTTTTCTAGTAGATACTGGTGCTACTTATTCCGTCCTGACCGAGCCTATGGGACAAATAACCACCAAGAAAACTTCTATTCAGGGGCCACAGGAAAGTCAGCTCTCTGTACATGGACTTCAAAAAGGACAGTAGATCTTAGGAAAAGCACTGTAACCCATTCATTCCTAGTCATCCTGGAATGTCCTTTCCCCCTATTAGGGCAAGACCTCCTACAGAAGCTGCAAGCTACAGTCTCATTTGAAAGGGACAAGGCCCACCTTACTGTGGGCCTTCCAGCCCAAGATTCTTCCCCTACTAGGATCCTACTCATCTGCCCTCTGTCAGAGGAATATCTCTTACAGGAAGAACTGCCTCCAGAAGCTTCATCTACCAGTGAGCCCTCTTAAAGAGACTTCAGCAGCTCTTCCCCACCTTATGGGCAGAGAGAAACCCTCCGGGACTGGCAAGCGACCAAACTCCAGTCGTAGTCCAGCTAATGGCCACTGCAACATTGGCTTGGGTAAGACAATAGCCTATGAGCCTAGAGGCTAAGCGGGGTATTGCTACACACATCCACAGACTATGAGAAGCAAGTATTTTAATTCTTTGCCAGTCCCCTTGGAACACCCCCTTACTCCCAGTACTAAAAGCAAGGATAAAGGACTACCGGCTGGTACAGGACCTAAGGGAAGTAAATAAACAGGTTGAGACTATTCACCTGACAGTCCCTAACCCTTATACTCCTAAGCCTCCTCCCTCCAGAGTGTAAATTTTACACTGTCTTAGACTTGAAGGATGCCTTCTTTAGCATCCTTTTAGCCCCCACAAGCCAACCCATTTTTGCATCTGAATGGACAGACACTGAGGCAGGTTTTTCTGGGCAAATAACTTGGACTTGGTTACCACAGGGGTTCAAGAATTCCCCCACCTTATTTGATGAAGCCTTAAGCTCAGATCTGCTCGCTTTTTAGCATACCAACCCCGAATGTACTCTACTGCAGTATGTAGATGGCCTCCTCCTTGCTACAGACACTGAGGTTGAGTGTCTGAAAGTCTCCTAGACACATTATAGACTCTGGTGTACAGAGTATCGGCCAAGAAGGCTCAGCTCTGCACCCCCAAAGTTACGTACTTAGGATACAACATCTGTCAAGGCAAGAGGACACTCTCCCTCAGTAGGATTGAGGCAATCCTGTGAATCCCCACCCCCAAGACTAAGAGACAGTTATGAGAATTCTAGGGGCAGTTGGATACTGCCACCTGTGGATCCTGAGGTTTGCGGAGATTGCTAAACTGTTATATTCCAGCACAGGGGGAACGCAACCACTAGAGTGGTCCGAAACAGAGCAACAAGCCTTTAAAAAATTAAAAACTACCCTAACATCAGCTCCTGCTTTAGCACTGCCAGATGTAACCAAGCCCTTCCACCTTTACATATGCGAGACAAGGGGTATAGTGAAAAAGGCCCTCACCCAAAGTCTTGGGCCTTGGAGAAGACCAGTAGCCTACTTTTCCAAGAGACTCGACCCTGTTGCATCTGGCTGGCCTGCTTGCCTCTGGGCGGTAGCAGCCACAGCTATACTTGTCAAAGAAGCAGACAAGTTAACCCTAGGGCAGGAACTAATCCTAACTGCCCCACATGAAGTTGAGGCTTTACTCCAGAGCACATCAGAGTGCTGGATGTCAAATGCTAGAGTCACCTAGCTTCAGGCTCTTCTGCTCGACCAGCCCCACATCAAGTTCCACAAGACCCTTGCCATAAATCCTGCCAGCCTCCTCCCAGATGATGACCCTAAAGAATCTCTACATAACTGTTTAGAGGTCATCAACTTTGTAAAGATAGCTCACCCGGACCTCACTAACACCCTACTGGCATCGCAGGACAGGAGCAGTTTTGTCCAGGAAGGAATCAGGTATGTAGGGGTGGCAGTAGTTACTTTAGACCCAACCATCTGGTCTCAGGTACTCGCCCAGGGCTCATTGGCACAGAGGCCCAATTAATTGCCCTTATTCAGGCTCTCTGGTGGGCAAAAGACAGATCAGTAACAATTTATACTGATAGCAGGTACACATTTGCAACAGCTCATGTACACAGTGCTATTTACAAGGACCGGGGACTTTTGATTTCAGCCGGAAAGGACATTAAAAATAAAGAAGAGATTTTGGCTCTACTGGAAGCCATCTGGCTACCCAAAGTAGTGGCATTGGTCCACTGTAAGGGGCACCAGAAAGGGAACTCCCCAGAAGCAAGAGGGAACTGGGCCGCAGAAGAAGTGGCCTGGGAGGCTGCCCTAAAACCAGTGGGCCCTTACAGATTCTAGTGATTCTTCCTGACCCTGACCTACCCATCTCATCAGCCTACACAGAGAAGGAGGAGAGACTAGCCACACAGAAGCAGGCTTCCAGAAACCCAGAAGGATGGTGGACTTTACCGGACGGCTGACTTTTAGTTCCTGAGGCTCTAGGTCGGACAATAGTTAACCAGTTGCACCAGTCCACCCACTTAGGCCATACCAAGCTTACTAAAATCCTAAGGGACAGATACTGTATACCCAACCTAGAGAGTATAATAGACAGCATTGTGCCCCAGTGCTTCACTTGGGCTCAAGTGAATGCCAGACAGGGCAAAAGACCCCCGACAGGAATCTGTGCTGGGGAAATTCTCCTGGGGAACCTTGGAAAATAGACTTCACAGAAATCAGGCCCCCGGCAGCAGGGTATAAATAGCTCTTAGTTTTTATAGACACCTCCCAGGATGGCTTGAAGCCTACCCAACTAAGAAAGAAACAGCCATAATAGTAGCTAAGAAGTTACTCCAGGAAATAGTCCCCAGATTTGGCTTACCTGTAACTTTAGGATCAGACCTGCTTTTATAGTCAAAATTTCACAGGATATATCAAAAACATTAAATATTAATTGGAAAATACATTGCGCCTACCAGCTTCAAAGCTCTGGGCAGGTAGAGTGCATGAGTAGGACCTTACAGGAGGTCCTCACCAAATTTATCTCAGAAACCAGTGAAAATTGGGCCACTTTACTCCCCTTCACCCTGCTCAGGACAAGATGCAGCCCATACCAAGTGGGGTTCTCCCCATATGAAATTATGTTTGGGAGACACCCTCCAATACTTCCAAAACTCAGAGAAGAAATGAAAGCTGAAATCCATAACCAGTCTTTACTCATATCCTTACAGACTTTACAGTCAACCCAGAGAGCAGTACAGAAGCATGCTGAGACGCTCTGCCTGTACCAACTTCTGATCCGGTTCATCCCTTCCACCCTGGTCACTCTGTTTGGGTAAAGAAAATTACCATCCAAAGACTGGCTCCTACCTGGAAGGGACCGCACACTGCCATCCTAACCACCCCCATGGCAGTCAACGTCGACAGGATCCCAGTGTGGCTTCATCACACCCAGCTTAAGGCAGCACCAGCAGAATGGAGAATCCAGGACTCTTCGGATCCTCTAAAGATAAAACTCTCACGTGTGTCATGTTATTAACTCTCTTTATAAGACTTGGTGAAGGAAACCTCAAAGCTGAGTGGTTTAACAAAGTTGAAAACCGCCATAGCCCCCGCCCCCCCCCCCCTTAAATGGACATGGGAACTCAGAAATAGAATAAGGGGTGAAACTCTCGCAAATTTATCTGAGGGATGGGGAGGCATACAGTTCACTATAGCTCTTTGCTCCCTTTTCCAGGATACCATCTCTGTACCCAAAAGTCACCCTTTAGTAAATAGGGAAGGGAAGGCAGGTGTCAGGGTATGGGGATGTGGAGCTCTAACACAGGAAAAAGGCTTACAGAATATAGGCATCTATATTTGCCAGGGAAGCGGAAAAATTAGCTATCAGTGCATACACTCAGGAGAGTTTTTCTACTCCCATTGGGACTGTGAAACCCTCTCCACTATAAATAACTACCATAGGGATGGTGACTACTATTTCAAGTTTTTGAGGACCTCCAAGCCTACCTCCTGTACCATAGGAAATTGCAACCACATAGAATTTAAAATAATAAAAAAAAAAACCTCCCAGGATTCTTCTTGGAAAACTGGAAGAACATGGGGCATAAGATTGTATGCATCAAGCTGGGACCTAGGTACTCTATTCACCATCCAAAGACGGGACCCAGACCTACGCAAAAAGTCCATTGGGCCGCTAGCTGACCTAGCTTTACCCATACCAGTCTGACTTGCCCCAACAAAACCTCCCATTATACACCATCTCCCTCTCACACCTACTAGCAATCTTCCCCACTCTAAACCACTTCTTCAACCCATCTTCCTCTTTGAACCATCTCTCCTAACCATGTTAGCAACTATGCACTGGTTCGTTAACGCTTCCCAACCAGACTTAGGGGCTGACTGCTGGTTATGTCTTAACTCCAAACCACCTTACTATATGGGAATAGGATTTATTAAGCCCCTAATCCCCTCCAAAGATAGCAAAGGATGTGACTGGGGATGACCAAGGCTAACCCTAGGGCACCCTCAAGGAAAGGGTACTTGCCCCATATCCTCCACATCCAACCTTCAGGCTTCCCCATATCCTGACCTCTGCAATACCACCATTCTAATAAGTTCTCATGACACTGAAACCTTTTACCATGCCCCAAATCAGACCTGGTTTGCCTGCACAGATGGCCTCACCCACTGTACCTCCTTCTACAGGTTCTGGACCCAATCTGCACCCATCTTCTGTATTCTTGTATATGTCCTTCCCCAGATTTATAATGGTGATGAAGGAAGAACTCTGATTTACCCACCTCCAGTTCTATCACAATGGAAGAGAGCTCCAATTCTCATTCCCATTCTCATAGGATTGGGAATAGCAGGGTCAACAGCAATAGGGACCACAGCCTTAATCCAAGGGGATCTCAATATAGGAGAATTAACCAGTCAAGTAAACCAGGATGTATGGCACCTCGAGGACTCCATCTCCCGACTAAACAGACAAGTTGACTCCCTTCCCGAGATGGTTTTACAAAACCGGAGAGGATTAGACCTCCTCCTCCTACAGCAAGGAGGACTTTGTGCTGTGTTAAGAGAAGCCTGCTGTTTCTATGCCAATAATACAGGAGTCATACAGGAAAGTTTGGCCCTCGTCAGAATAAATATTGAAAAACAAGAGCAGCAGTTAAAAAGCTACCAAATTGGTTTCAGAAGCTATTCAGTTGCCGCCCCCTAGCTAACTACCCTCCTATCTGCTGCTATAGGACCCTTAGCCTTTTACTCCTTGCCCTCATTCTGGGACACTGTCTTATAAACTAGTTTACTAACTTTATTCAGCAAAAAATTAATTCTATCAAGCTCAAGGTCCTCAGGGGTTGATATGACCTCCTCCCCAACAACGACCCACAAGAGTCAACAATTTGACTCAGCACATAAAACCAGTGGGGAATGAAGCATAATAGTAATCCCTCCTTTGGAAAAGCTACTGTTTGAAACTGCTGTTTTGAAATTCTCTGCTATTTTTTTTTTTTTGCTAGTCCCTCTGTTATTTTTAGATTGTAAAATAAGTTTGCTTTTTTGCTTGAATAGAAAAGATAAACTTAACTGTCTGACCTTGCAAGCTAGCCATCTAACATAAGGGGCTGATACACTGATACTGATGCCAGGTGTTTGTATAGATATGTACTCAAGGTTACAGGTGTCTGTATAGATATGATATGTACTCACGGTTACAAGTTTCTGTATAGATATGACAGGTCTTTGTTAGATATGATATATACTCAAGGTTATAAACTGCCTGCAAAAATAACTTACACAAAGAACTACAAAGATGTAAAAAGGGAATAGTCCTTCCTGTGTTTGTTCAGAATTTGATAGAGGTAATCTGCTCTGAACCCGTGCTCAATAAAGATGACTCCTAAATAATTTGCTCATTTAAGGCATCCTGTCCAGCTGCGATACAACAACATCAGAAGAAATGGGAAATTGAATAGAAACAGAGAAAAAAATTAAAGTATTAATAATTAATTAATAGATAGTTCATCATATTTAATATCACCATAATCTTTGGAGGTAGCTATTACTATCCTTACTTACAATAAGGAAACTGAATAATTAACAGGCTAGTAACTTGACCAAGGTTACAAAGTGGTTAAATCAGAATCTACACCAAAGTCTGTCTGCCAACTCAATGCACTTTCTACTACTTCCACCAAACAGGGAGAGAGTAACCATCACAAATGCCCCACATAGGTGTATTTTTCAGAAGTGTTCTATAAAACAAAGAAGATACAAAGCCCAGTTAAAATGCTATCAGTTCCCTGGAGGAAATAAGAAACATTCTGTATGGTGGTTACCAGAAGGAAAAAAGCATAGGGTGAGGTAAAGAGGGTAAAGAGAGGGATAAATGGTGATTGCAGGAGATTTGACTTGGGGTGGTGAACATGCAATACAATATGCAGGTGATACATTATAGCATTGTACACCTGAAACCTGTATAATTTTAATAGGTATTATCACTCTAATAAAATCAATAAATTAAAAAAAATAAAATAATGAGAAAAGGAGGTGGAGGAAGATGGCAACTGGCAGGAAGGTAGGGAGGGAAAGAGTGTGAGAGAGCAAAGGAGCGATAGAGGAGTTTGTGGATGTGTGTGGTGTGTGTGTGTATGAGCTAGGGACAGTTAGATTCTGCAGATCTTCCAAGGGGCTGCCAAACCAGGCAGTCTTAGATGGCGGAGCCCCACTCCCAGTGTGGACACTCCTGGGCAGCCAGCACAGGCACAGAGACCATGCCATCTTGAAAAACAGAGCTGCTTGAGACTAGGATCCTGGCCTCAGCCCCACCCAGTCTGGTCTCAGAAACAAACTAGGACCCTGCAGCCACTGAGGACAGAGACCTGCTACCACAGCTACAGACCCACAGACACCAAGAATCCAGACATCCCGGTGGCAGATTCCTGTGAGTAACAGAGCCCATGCCCCTCCCTGCAGACTTGTGGGCAGCACCATAGTAACTGATAGACCCACCCCTCGAACGGCATACACTGCTGAAGGAATTTGAGCCTGAGAGCTTGCAGACACTAGGAATCTGTTCCCTGCAGCACCTCTGCAGGAACTTGAGCCTAGGAGTGCTCAGATACTGGGAATTTGTTCCCTGAAAGACAATCGGGCGACCAAACCCGAAGCCCATGCAGGGCGGTAGTGCCACCTGACTTTGATTCTGGGCAAGCACCCACTGAAGTCCCCCAAGCTGACCGAGAATCTGATTCTCCAAGCGGGAGGCAGCACTAAGCACCAGTGACATGACTCTGTTTCTTATCACACATGACTGGGATCCCTGATTCCCAGTGCATTCACCCTAAGAGCCAGTGACTCCAATTCTTGGTGCATGCGCACACAGGGACCCTGAATCTCAGCTCGAGACTGAGATACTGGAATCTTGGGGAACTCTGACTCCTGGCACATGCTAGGGGGCTCTGATTTTCAATACACGCCAGGGGGGGTCTCAGTTCCAGCGTAGTACAAGTGGGGTCCCTGATTCTAGGTGCGCACATGAGGCCACACTGAGCAATGGTAACGCTGCCTCTGGGTGAGCCTGGTTCCCACCAACCCATGACAGTCACACATCTTAGTGTCAGAGCTCTTCAGTGACACTAGGGTGGTGCGAAGCTCCCACTGCATACGACCCAGGCCCATGCAACTCGACGTTTGAATCTTCTGGTGATAGTCAAAATGGGGAGACAACACAATCCCCAAAGGAAAGAAAATGAGGAGTCGCCAAGAAAGGAAATTAGTGAAATTGAAGCATGCAACATGACAGAAAAAGAATTCAGAGTAATGGTTGTACAATTCATTGACCGAATGGATGAGAAAAATCAACAACCTATGCAAGAATCAGGAAGAAATGAAAAAAGATATAGCTACATTCAAAAACACCATGGAAGGTTACAACAGTAGACTAGAAGAAACAGAGGACCGAATTAGTGAGTTAGAAGATAAGGTAGAGAAACAAGCTCAATCTGAACAGCAACTGGAGAAAAAAAATTAAAAAGCAGGAAGACAGCCTAAGGGGGCCTTTGGGACAACATGAAACGAAGTAACATACACCTAATAGGGCTGACCAGAAGGACAAGAAGAGCAACAAGGATTAGAAAATCTATTTGAAGAAATAATGACAGAAAACTTCCCAGATATTGGGAAGAAAAAAGTTACACAAGTACAGAGAGTCCCAAGAAAGATGAATCCCAAAAGACCCACACCAAGACAGGTCATAATTAGAATGGAAAATCTTCACAACAAAGAGGGAATCTTAAAGGCTGCAAGAGAGAGACAGAGAGTTACCAACAAAGGATGCACCATCAGATTATCAAATGTTTTCTCAACAAAAACACATCGAGCTAGAAGGGAATGGAAGGAGGTATACAAAGTGATGCAAAGCAAAGGACCAAATCCAATAATAATCTATCCAGCAAGACTATCAATAAAAATTGAAGGGGAAATCAGGAGGTTGCAGACAAAAAAAGGCTAAGGGAGTTTATCACTACCAAGCCAGCAATGCAAGAAATGCTAAAGGGAATGCTCTAAAAAGAAGAAATGAAAAGGTAGCAGGAACACAGGCACAAAAAATAGAAACGGCTAAAAACAAGAAACTTCAGTAATAACTTTAAATGTAAATGGACTAAATGCTCCAATCAAAACACATCTAGTGTCTGAATGGATAAAAAGACATGACCCATATATATGCTGTCTACAAGAGACCCACCTCAGAACAAGGGATTCACACAGACTGAAAGTGAAGGGATAGAAAAATATCTTTCAGGTAAATGGGAATGAAAAAAAAAATGCTGGGGTAACAATACTTATATTGGACAAAATAGACCTCAAAGTGAAGGCCATAAGAAGAGATAAGGAAGGCTACGTCATAATACTAAAGGGATCGATACAACAAGGGATATAACCCTGATAAACATATGTGCACCCAATGCAGGAGCACCCACATACATAAGAAAACCCCTGGAAGATATCAGGGGAGAGATGGATAAGAATACAATCGTAGTAGGGGACTTTAATAAACCACTGACATCACTGGATAAATCCGCTAGACAAAAACTCAGCAAAGAAACAGCAATCCTAAATGACTCACTAGATCAGATGGACTTAATCAATATCTTCAGAACACTTCACCCCAAAGCCACAAAATATACGTTCTTCTCAAGTGCTCATGGGACATCTTGAAAAATAGACCACATATTGGGTCACAAACAACGTCTCCCCAAATTCAAGAAGATTGAAACCACACCAAGCATCTTCTCAGACCACAAGGGCATAATATTAGAAATAAACTACAATAAAAACAACTCAAAATACTCAAACACTTGGAATCTGAATATCATGTTATTAAATATTGATTGGGTTACCAATGAGATCAAAGAAGAAATTAAAAACATCCTGGAAACTAATGATAATAGAAACACAACAATCCAAAACCTATGGGACACAATGAAAGCAGTCCTGAGAGGGAAGTTTATAGCTCTACAGGCCTATCTCAAAAAAACAAGAAAAAATGATAGTAAATGATCTAACTCTACAACTCAAAGAATTAGAAAGAGAGCAACAAGAAAAGCCCAGAGTGAGCAGAAGGAAGGAGATAATAAAGGTTAGAGCAGAAATAAATGACATAGAGACCAAAAGAACAATACAGAAAATCAATGAAACCAAGAGCTGGTTCTTTGAAAGGATAAACAAGATTGACAAACCTCTAGCCAGACTCACAAAGAAGCAAAGAGAGAAGACCCAACTAAACAAAATCACAAATGAAAGAGGCGAAATAACAACAGACCCCACAGAAATTCAAAGGATTGTTAAAAAATACTATGAACAACTCTACTCCAACAAACTAGACAACCTGGAGCAAATGGACATATTCCTAGAAAAATACACCATTCCAAAACTCAGTCAACAAGATTCTAAAAATCTCATTAGGCCAATAACTATGGAAGAAATTGAAGCAGTCATCAAAAACCTCCCAGCAAACAAAAGCCCGGGGCCAGAAGGCTTCACAGTGGAGTTTTACCAAACATTCAAGGAAGAGCTAAAACTTATCTTCCTCAGACTACTACAAAAAATCCAAGAGGAAGGAACACTTCCAAGCTCATTCTATGAAGCTATAATCACCCTAATAGCAAAACCAAATAAAGACAACACAATGAAAGAGAATTATAGGCCAATATCCCTCATGAACATAGATGCCAAAATACTCAACAAAATTCTAGCTAATCGAATCCAGCAATACATCAGAAAGATCATACACCATGAACAAGTAGGATTTATCCCAGAGATGCAAGGATGGTACAATATCTGAAAATCAATAAACATGATACATCACATAAACGAATTGAGAGATAAAAATCACATAGCCATATCAATTGACGCAGAAAATGCATTTGACAAAATCCAACACCCTTTCTTGATAAAAACTCTCAGCAAGGTGGGAATAGAAGGATCCTACCTCAACATAATAAAAGCCATATATGACAAACCCACAGCCAACATCATACTCAATGGTCAAACACTAAAACCATTTCCGCTAAGAACAGGCACAAGACAGGGATGCCCACTCTCACCACTCCTGTTTGACATAGTACTGGAAGTACTAGCCGTTGCGATCAGACAAGAAGAAAAATTAAAAGGCATTGAAATTGGAAAAGAAGAAGTAAAACTGTCCTTATTTGCAGATGACATGATATTGTACATAGAAAACCCTACAGACTCCATCAAAAAATTATTCGACTTAATAAATGAATTTGGCAATGTAACTGGATACAAAATTAACAACAAGAAATCTATGGCATTTTTATATGGCAATAGTGAACTTACAGAAAGAGAAATTTAAAAAACAATCCAATTTACTATTGCACCAAAAAAAATTAAGATACCTAGGAATAAACTTAACTAAGGAGGTAAAAGACCTCTACCCAGAAAACTACAGGAAATTGAATAAAGAGATAGAGGAAGACATAAACAGATGGAAAAACGTACCGTGTTCATGGATTGGTAGAATCAACATCATCATAATGTCCATACTACCCAAAGCCCAAAGCAATCTATAGATTCAATGAACTCCCCATTAAGATATCAACAGCATATTTTACAGATCAAGAAATCACTCTCCAAAAATTCATCTGGAATAAAAAAAGACCCCGAATAGCTGCTGTGATCCTGAGAAAAACGAACAAAGAGGATGGATCTCAATAGCAGATATCAAAATGTATTACAAAGCCACTGTTCTCAAAACTGCCTGGTATTGCCACAAGAACAGACATATAGATCAGTGGAATAGAATAGAGAACCCAGAAATCGACCCAAACCACTATGCTCAATTAATATTTGACAAAGAAAGCAAGAACATACAATGGAGTCAAGACAGTCTCTTCAATAAATGGTGCTGGGAAATTTGGTCAGACACATGCAAAAAAATGAAACTAGACCACCAACTTACACCATACACACAAATAAACTCAAAATGGATAAAGGACTTAAATGTAAGACAGGAAACCACAAAAATATTAGAGGAATGCACAGGTAGCAAAATCTCAGATATATGCTGAAGGAATTTCTTCACTGACACAGCTCCTAGGGCAGTGATGGAGAATTAATGACACGCATGTCAGAGGTGATACGCGAACTCATTTTTTGGTTGATTTTTCTTTGTTAAATGGCATTTAAATATATAAAATAAATATCAAAAATATAAGTCTTTGTTTTACTATGGTTGCAAATATCAAAAAATTTCTATATGTGACATGGCACCAGAGTTAAGTTACGGTTTTTCAAAATGCTGACACACCGAACTCAAAAGGTTCGCCATCACTGTCCTAAGGCAATGGAAACTAAAGGGAAAATAAACAAATGGGACTATATCAAAATAAAAAGCTTCTGCACAGCAAAAGAAACCATCAACAAAACAACAAGAAAGCCCACTGCATGGGAGAACCAATTTCCCAATGATATCTCTGATAAGGGTTTAATCTCCAACATTTACAGGGAACTCATACAACTTAAAAAAAGGAAGATAAACAGCCCAATCAAAAAATGGGCAATGGACCTAAATAGACACTTTTTGAAAGAGGACATACGTAAGGCTGAGAGACATATGAAAACATGCTCAAAGTCACTAATCATCCGAGAGATGCAAGTCAAAACCACAATGCAGTATCATCTCACACCTCTCAGAATGGTTATCATCAACAAATCAACAAACAACAAGTGTAGGAGTGGATGTGGAGAAAAAGGAACCATTTTGCACTGCTGGTGGGAATGCAGACTGGTACAGCCATTGTGGAGAACAAACAGTATGGAGTTTCCTCAAAAAACTAAAAATGGAACTCCAATTTGACCCAGTGATCCCACTTCTAGGAATATATCCAAAGAAGCTGGAAACACCAATCAGAAAGGATATATGCATAACTATGTTCATAGCAGCACAGTTCACCATAGCTAAGATTTGGAAACAGCCTAAGTGCCCATCAGCAGATGAGTGGATTAAAAAACCGTGGTACATCTACACAAGGGAATACTATGCTGCTGTAAAAAAAAAAGAAGTTCTTACCATTTGCAACAGCATGAATGGAAGTGGAGAGCATTATGGTAAGCAAAATAAGGCAGTTGGAGAAAGATAAATACCACATGATCTCACTCATTTTTGGAATACAGTAAACAACATATGCTGATGAAAAGGGATAGATCCAGAGACAGAGAAGCAGTGATAAGACTGTCAAACCTCAGAGGGAAAGTATGGGAGAGTGGGGGTAAAAGGGAAAGATCAACCAAAGGACTTGTATGCATGCATATAAGCCCAACCAATGGACACAGACAACAGGGGGGCAAGGGCATGAGTGGAGGGGGCTTATGGGGGGAATGAGGTCATATATGTAATACCTTAATCAATAAAGAAATTAAAGATTGAAAAAAATAAAATAAAATAATGATCCATAATCCACAAAGCAATCACAAAGCAAATTTCACAAAGTAATCATGAATGAAACTAGTTGACCAGAGATTCTCAAGTAAAGGGTGAACCCTGTAGTAGGAAGGCAAGCAGTTTAGCCCAAAGAATTAGGGAGAAAGAAGGTAGAATGAAGTTAAGGGGGGAGTGAAGGAGAAGAGGGAGTGAAGGAGAGAAGGAAGTGGGACAGGAGAGGGACTGGGGCAATGCAATGATGAAGAGGGTTGGGCAGAAATGTAGTCATCATGTAGAAAACTCTAACACACAAAAAAAATCCCTGATATTGGCAGAAAATACTGAAACAGGAATTTTAGGGGTAAAATATGACAGGTTTAGAAACAATTTTGGAAATTAAGGGTACCATGGAGGAAGCACAGGGCTGCAGAGCAGCAGAAGGTATATTTTCATAGAATAGGGAAGCTGAAAACTGCAACAGGTACATTTCCATAGAATGAGAGTGCTGGAAAGAGCAAAAGGTCTATCTTATTTACAAAATAAAGAGAAGGAAGCCCTTCATCCAGAAGGAGAGTAAGAAAGCCCAAAGGGAATAGAAAATCAATAAGGAAGAAGGCTGGAGAGAACCTCACATGTCCCATGTGAGGTTTGACCTTTGAGTCCAGGAGTTACTGTAGTAACCAGTCTAAGGGAATAGTGACCAATCAGAGGGGATATCGAGGCACCAGGATCTGCAGCCTTTATAAGCCATAGGGAAAAGGAACTCAGTGGGACCCTCTCCCTCTCCATACGTGGGATTCCATTCTGTGGGACTCTTTCCCTCTTCCCATGTGGGAGTCTGTGGTTATCCTATATAATGAAAGCCTAATATGCAAATCGACTGAACAGTGGAACAACTGGTCGCTATGATGCACACTGACCACCAGTGGGCAGACACTCAAAGCAGGAGCTGCCTCCTGGTGGTCAATGAGCTTCACAGGGGGAGCACTGCTCAGCCAGAAGCCCGGCTCACAGCTGGCAAGCTCAGTGGCCATGGTGGGAGCCTCTCCTGCCTCCACTTCAGGTGGGCAGTTAGGGAGGGGTCCCAGAATGTGAGAGCCCCGGACTGTGAGAGGGATGTCTGGCTGCCAGCCTAGGCCCAATTTCCAGAAGGATCAGGCCTAAGCCAGTGGATGGACATCCCCCCAGGGGTTCTGGATTGTGAGAGGGTGCAGTCCAGGCTGAGGGGAACCCCTCCCACAGCCCCTGAGTGCACAAATTTTGTGCACTGGGCCTCTAGTTTTTCAATAAATCTCCACCTTTGCTATACCAATTTCTGTCCATGGGTTCATTTTTCGATTCTGGTGGACACAGAATCTGGATTCCAGTCCAAAAATTGTTTCAATACTGTGTCACAATGATTGAGATGGAATCATTTGAAGAGGAAATAGATCAATTTTCTATGAAAAGAACTCATTCTTCTTTCTCATATGTCTTCTGAGATCAATCCTAATAACCCAACTATCACAGTGGAGCCAACACTGTAAGGATTATCCTGGCTGAATCTCTTACATCTCTCCCATATCCAATTATTAGGTACTGCTGCCATTAACATAACTTTTCTGGGAATAATTATTTCAGCTCTGTCCATCATCCTCTAAGTAAGTCCATGATACCAGCATTTTACCATTTAATTTTTCAGTTTTTAATATTCCTGAATTTAATTTTGTCCTGTTTGTAGTTCTCAGCACTAATAACAAGAGTGGTCTTATAACATAATTTTTTGCCAGGGTGTTTCTCAGCAACTAGAAGGGTTCACGAATCTGGAGAAGGGCTGTGAGTAAATTAATAAAGAGACTGGACATGAAATATAAATTTGGAAGGCATTTTGGGGAGCCAGAAGAGATCTAGCTTCAGTAACCATGTCTTTGAATCTCTGGACCTGTAGCTTTTTATTAACACAAATTGCCCTAAAGCAAAGCAGATATACAGTAAGATTTGGTATACAGTAGGCATTGTCAAGTTGGGGGAACTGCCTTCAGGTGTCAGGCAGCAGGCAATAGTATATGCAAATCTTTAGGTTTGGGGAAATGCTTTCAGCTAATCCCGCAGGCAATAATATGTATCTTCAGCCCTGCTGAAGCCTCAAGGTCCACCAACCTTTCATGAACTTCTTGCATTTATTACCTGCTGAAATTAGCCCCCAGCAACTTTTTTTAAATTTTGTTTTATTGCTTAAAGTATTACAAAGAGTAGTACATATGTCTCCTTTTTTCCCCCTTGACATTTTCTCAGCCTCCCCTACCCCTCAGTGTCTGTGTCCATTGGTTATGCTTATATACATGCATACAAGGCCTTCGGTTAATCTCTTACCCACCTTCCAAAAAAACTCCCCGGGCTTCCCGCTGTACTTTGACAGTCGGTTCGATGCTGCTCTACCTCTGTATCTACTTTTTTGTTCATCAGTTTATAATGGTCGTTATTATCCATAAATGAGATCATGTGGTATTTTTCTTTCATTGACTGGCTTATTTCACTTAGCATATTGCTCTCCAGTTCAATCCATGCTGTTGCAAATGGTAAAAATTCCTTCCTTGCCCTGACCGGTTTGGTTCAGTGGGTAGAGCGTCAGCCTGCAGACTGAAGGGTCCCGGGTTCGATTCCAGTCAAGGACATGTACCTTGGTTGCAGACATATCCCCAGTGAGGGGTGTGCAGGAGGCAGCTGATCGATGTTCCTCTCTCATCAATGTTTCTAACTCTCTATCCCTCTCCTTTCCTTGCTGTAAAAAATCAATGAAATCTATTTTTTTAAAAAAGAATTCCTTCCTTTTTACAGCAGCATAGTATCCCATTGTGTAGATGTAACACAGTTTTCTAATCTATTCATCTGTTGATGAGCACTTAGGCTGTTTCCAAATCTTAGCTATGGTAAATTGTGTTGCTATGAACATAGGGGTGCATATATCCTTTCTGATTGGTGTTTCTGGTTTCTTGGGATATATTCCTAGAAGTGGGATCACTGGGTCAAATGGGAGTTCCACTTTTAACTTTTTGAGGAAACTCCATAATGTCTTCCATAGTGGATGCACCAGTCTGCATTCCCACCAGCAGTGCACAAGTGTTCCTTTTTCTCCCGTCCTCTCCAGCACTTGTCGTTTATTGATTTCTTAATGATAGCCATTCTGACAGGTGTGAGATGGTACAATCCCCATTAAAATACCAATGGCATATTTCACAGACGTATAACAAACTCTCCAAAAAATCATCTGGAATAAAAGAAGACTCCAAATAGCTACAGCGATCGTGAGAAAGAAGAACAAAGTAGGTGCGAACTCAATACCAGATATCAAGCTGTATTACAAAGCCACTGTTCTCAAAACAGCCTGGTAATGACACAGAAACAGACATATAGACCACTAAAATAGAATAAAGAGCCCAGAAATTGACCCGAAACAATATGCCCAATTAATATTTGACAAAGGACGCAAGAACATACAATGGAGTCAAGACAGTCTCTTCAATAAATAGTGTTGGGAAAATTGGACAGATACATGCAAAAAAAATGAAACTAGATCACCAACTTACACCATACACAAAAATAAACTCAAAATGGATAAAGGACTTAAATGTAAGATGGGAAACCATAAAAATTCTAGAGGAATCCAAAGGCAACAAAATCTCAGACATATGCCAAAGCAATTTCATCACTGATACAGCTCTTAGGGCATAGGAAACTAAAGAGAAAATTAACAAATGGGACTACATCAAAATAAAAAGTTTCTGCACAGCAAAAGAAACCATCAACAGAACAACAAGAAGCCTACTGCATGGGAGAACATATTTGACAGTGTTATCACCGATAAGGATTTAATTTCCAACATTTATAGGGAACTCATACAACTTAACAAAAGGAAGATAAACAATCCAATCAAAAAATGGGCAAAGGACCTAAATAGACACTTTTCAAAAGAGGACATTCAGAAAGCCAAGAGACACATGAAAACATGCTCAAAGTCACTCACTAATCAGCCCCCAGCAATTTTTGATGCTTCTGATTTTGTCATCCACTTATTTTTCAGCCGACTTTCATTGACTGATAAGTAAATCATACCTAATAACTAAAATAAATAAAGTAAACAACTCTAAAACTCAAATTGCAATGCCCTAACAACAGGCTTGTTGATGTAAACTCTGAAGTACAAAATAATTTACTGTTAGACTAAGTGAACACACCATAACAGGATGTAGATGGTATTTTAAGGCCCAAGGTTGAAGACTTTGGGTCTTAAAATACCATCAACAACATTAGCCAACAACAGTGGTCGCCACCCTCTTCCCTACAGCCTTTACTCTTTTTTAGCTTTATTGTTCTTATTTTTTTCTTTATCAATTAAAGTATTACATGTGTCTCACCCCCCTATAGCCCACCACCCCACTCACTCAAGCCCTCACAACCCTGGTGTCTGTGTCCATTGGTTAGGCTTTTATAGATGCATATAAATCCTTTGGTTGATTTCTCCCCCTTACCTCTGCCCCCCTTACCTTCCCTCAGAGTTTTGATAGTCTGATCAATGATTCTCTGTCTCTGGATGTGTTTTTGTTCATCAGTTCATGTTGTTCATTCTTTGCATAATCTCTTAAACCCCCGACCCAGCCTTTCCTCTGAGGTTTGACAGTCTAATCAATGATTCTCTTTCTCTGCATCTGTTTTTGTTCATCACTTTATGTTGTTCATTATATTCCACAAATGAGTGAGATCATGTGGTATTTATCATTCTCCAACTGCCTTATTTTGCTCCCAATACTGCTCTCCAGTTCCATCCATGCTGTTGCAAATGGTAAGAATTCCTTCTTTTTTACAGCAGCATAGAATTCCATTGTGTAGATGTACCACAGTTGTTTAACCCACTCATCTGTTGATGGGCACTTAGGCTGTTTCCAAATCTTAGCTATGGTCAATTGTGCTGCTATGAAAATAGGGATGCATATATCCTTTCTGATTGGGGTTTCTGGTTTCTTGGGATATATGCCTAGAAGTGGGATCACTGGGTCAAATGGTAGTTCCATTTTTATTTTATTGAGGAAACTCCATACTGTTCTCCACAGTGGCTGCACCAGTCTGCATTTGCACCAGTAGTGTACGAGGGTTCCTTTTTCTCCCCATCATCAACACCACTTGTCATTTGTTGATTTGTTGATGATAGCCATTCTGAGAGGTGTGAGATGGTACCACATTGTCGTTTTGATTTGCATCTCTCAGATGATTAGTGACTTTGGGCATGTTTTCATATGTCTCTTTGTTTTCTGAATGTCCTCTTTTGAAAAGTATCTATTTAGGTCCGTTGTCCAATTTTTGATTGGGTTGTTTATCTTCCTTTTGTTAAGTTGTATGAGTTCCCTGTAAATGTTGGAGATTAAACCCTTAACATTGGCAAATACATTCTCTCATGCAGTAGGCTTTCTTGTTTTGTTGATGGTTTCTTTTGCTGTGCAGAAGCTTTTTATTTTGATGTAGTCCCATTTGCTTATTTTCTCTTTAGTTTCCATTGTCCTATCAGTGAAGATATTGATTCGATTTATGTCTGAGATTTTGCTGCCTGTGTATTCCTCTAATATTTTTATGATTCCCCATCTTATGTTTAAGTCCTTTATCCATTTTGAGTTTATTTTGTGTATGGTGTAAGGTGGTGGTCTAGTTGCATTTTTTCATGTATCTGTCCAATTTTCCCAACACCATTTATTGAAGAGACTTTCTTAACTAGATTGTGTGCTTTGGCCTCCTTTGTCAAATATTAACTGAGCATATTGTTTGGGGTTGATTTCTGGGTTCTCTATTCTATTCCATTGATCTAGGTGTCTGTTCTTGTGCCAGTACCAGGCAGTATTGAGAACAGTGGCTTTGTAATACAGCTTGATATTTGGTATTGGGAACCCTCCTACTTTGTTTTTCTTTCTCAGGATTGCTGCAGCTAATCAGGGTCTTTTATTATTCCAGATGAATTTTTGGAGAGTTCGTTCTCGGACACTTTGTGAAATATGCCTTTGGTATTTTAATGGAGAGTGCATTGAATCTATCAATTGCTTAGGGTAATATGGACATTTTTAAAATATATATTTTTTATTTCAGAGAGGAAGGAAGAGGAATTGAGAGATAGAAACATCAATGATAAAAAGGAGTAATTGACTGGCTGCCTCCTGCATGACACCCACTGGGGACCAAGCCCACAACCCAGGCATGTGACCTTGTCCAGAATCAAATGTGGGACCCTTGAGTCTGAAGGCTGATGGTCTATACACTGAGCCAAACCAGCTAGGGCTGGACATTTAATGATGTTGATTCTACCAATCCATGAACACGGTATGTTCTTCCATCTGTTTATGTCTTCCTCTATCTCTTTTCTCAACATCTTGTAGTTTTCCGCATACAAGTATTTTACCTCCTTAGTTAAGTTTATTAGGTATCTTAATTTTTTGATGTGATGGTAATGGGATTTGCTTTTTTAGTCTCTCTTTCTGTAAGTTCACTATTGGTGAATAAAAATGCCATAGATTACTTGGCATTATTTTTGTATCCTGCTACATTCCTGAATTAATTTAATAAATCCAATAATTTGTTGATGGAGTTCTTATGGGTTTTCTATGTACAATATCATATCATCTGCAAATAATGACAGTATTACATCTTCTTTCCCAATTTGGATACCTTTAGTTCTTCTTCTTGTCTAATTGCTATGGCTAGCACTTCCAGAACTATGTTGAACAGAAGTGGTGAAGTGTGCATCCCTGTCTCATTCCTGTTCTTAGAGGAAATGGTTTTAATTTTTGACCATTGAGTATGATGTTGGCTGTGGGTTTGTCTTTTAAGGCTTTTATTATGTTGAAGTATGATCTCTCTATTCACATTTTGCTGAGGGTTTTTTTATCAAAGAAGGATGTTGAATTTTGTCAAATGTTTTTCTATATCAATTGATATGACTATGTGATTTTTATCTTTCAATTTGTTTATGTGATGTATCACGTTTATTGATTTGTGGATATTGTACCATCCTTGCATCCCCAGGGTAAATCCTACTTGGTCATGGTGTATGATCTTTCTGATGTAATGCTGGATCCGATTTGCTAGAATTTTATTGACAATTTTGGCATCTATGTTCAAAAGGGATAATGGCCTGTAATTCTCTTTCATTGTGTTGTCTTCATCTAGTTTTGGTATTAGAGTAATGCTGGCTTCATAGAATGAGCTTGGAAGTGATCCTTCCTCTTGAATTTTTGGAATAGTCTGAGGAAGAAGTTTTATTTCTTCTTTGAATGTTTGGTAAACTCCCTTGTGAAGCCATCTGGCCCCAGGCTATTGTTTGCTGGAAACTTTTGATGACTCCTTCAATTTCCTCCAGAATTATCAGCCTATTGAGATTTTTAGATTCTTCCTGATTGAGTTTGGGAATGTTTGTGGTTTGTTTGTTTTTTTTTTTTGTAAGAATATGTCCATTCTCTCTAGTTTGTCTAGTTTGTTGGAATACAGTTGTTCATAGTATTTTTTTTAACAATCCTTTGTATTTCTGTGGGGTCTGTTGTCATTTCCCCTCTTTCATTTCTGATATTTTTTATTTGGGTCTTCTCTTTTTGCTTCTTGGTGAGCCTGGTGAGTGGTTTTTCAATTTTGTTTATCCTTTCAAAGAGCCAGCTCTTGGTTTCATTGATTTTCTGTATTGTGTTTTTTTGTTTGTTTGTTTTTTTGTCCACTATGTCATTTATTTCTGTTCTGATTTTTATCATCTTCTTTTTTTCTGCTCACACTGGGCTTTTTTGTTCCTGTCTTTCTAATTCTTTAAGTTGGAGAGTTAGAAGATTTATTACCTTTTTTTTTTTTTTTTTTTTTTTTTTTTTTTTTTTTTTTTTAGGTAGGCTTGTAGAGCTATAAGCTTCCCTCTCAGGTCTGCTTTCACTGTGTACCATAAATTTTGGATTGTTGTGTTTTTATTGTCATTCTTTTCCAGGATATTTTTAATTTCTTCTTTGATCCCTGTGGTAACCCAATCATTGTTTAATAGCACACAATTCAGCTTCCAAGTGTATGAAATATTTTTATTGTTTTTATTGTAGTTTATTTCTAATATTATACCATTGTAGTCTGAGAAGATGCTTGATATAATTTCAATCTTCTTGAATTTGGAGAAACTTTGCCTGTGACCTAATATGTAATCTATCTTTGAAAACGTCCCCTGTTCACTTGAGAAGAATGTATATTCCGTGGATTTGGGATGAAATGTTCTGAAGATGTCAATTAAGTCCATCTGATCTAGTGAGCCATTTAGGACTGCTGTTTCTTTGTTGATTTTTTTTTCTGATTTTTTTCTAGAGGATTTATCCAGTGATGTCAGTGGGGTATTAAATTCAGCTACTATGATTGTATTGTTGTCGATCTCTCTCTTGATATCTTCCAGGAGTTCTTTCATATATAAGGGTGCTCCTGCATTCGGTGCACATATGTTTACTCGGGTTATATCCTCTTGTTGTATGGATTCCTTTACTATTATGAAGTGGCTTTCCTTATCTCTTGTTATGGGCTTCACTTCGAGGTGAATTTTTTCAGGTGTAGGTATTGCTACCCCAGCTTTTTATTTCATTTTCATTTGCCTGAAAGATATTTTTCCATCCCTTCACTTTCAATCTGTGTGAGTCCTTTGTTCTGAGGTTGGTCTCTTGTAGACAGTATATATATGGGTCGTTTTTTTATCCACTCAGCCACTTGATGTCTTTTGATTGGATCATTTAGTCTGTTAACATTTAAAGTTATTATTGATAGGTACCTGTGTACAGCTATTTTCATTTTTTGTGCCTGTGTTCCTTCTTCCCTTTTTATTTCTTCTTTTTACAACAGTCCCTTTAGCATTTCTTGCTTTGCTCACTTGGTAGTGATAAACTCCCTTAGCCATTTTTTATTTGTTTTTGTGTGTGTGTATTTTTTGTCTTTGTAGCTCCTTATTTCCCCTTCAATTTTGAATGATAGCTTTGCTGGATGGAGTATTCTTGGAATCAGTCCCTTGCTTTGCATCACTTTGTAAATTTCCTTCCATTCCTTTCTGGCCTGATGTGTTTCTGTTGAGAAATCATTTGATAATCTAATAGGAGATCCCTTGTATGTAACTTTCTGTCTCTCTCTTGCAGCCTGTAAGATTTTCTCTTTGTCCTGAACGTTTGCCATCATTTCTTGGTGCATGTCTTTTTAGGTTCATCTTGTTTGGGACTCTCTGTGTTTGTGTGATTTTTTTCTTCCTCACATCAGGGAAGTTTTCTGATATTATTTCTTCAAATAGGTTTTCTAACCCTTGTTCCTCTTTCTGTCATTCTGAAACCCCTATTATTTGTATGTTGCTTCATTTTATTTTGTCCCAAAGCTCCCTTAGGCTCTCCTCCTGTCTTTTAATTTTTTTTCTTCAATTGCCTTTCAGTTTGGGTGTGTTTTGCTTCCCTGTTTTCTGATTTGCTAAATGGATCCTCAGCTTCTCCAAGTACTATTGAAACTTTCCATGGTGTTTTTTTATTGCAGCTATATCACTCTATTTCTCCTTGATTCTTACATAAGTTGTTGATTTTTTCATCCATCTGGTTTATGAACTGAGTGGCCCTCATTCTGAATTCTTTTTCTGACAATGCATGTGTCCATTTCACTTAGCTGCTTTTCTGGCAATTCCTCCTGTTTTTCCTTTGTGGGTTTCTGTGTCTCCCCATTTTTGGTCTTACCAGAGGATCTAGGTGTCGAGTTGTGCAGAGGCGGCACCGGCTCCTTGGGTGGTCGTGGCAGTTGCTGCTCCTCAGTTGTCAGCAGCTCCTCTATTGGGTGCTGCTTGCAGCAGTGCTGGCTTCTCTATCTGGCAGAGGCAGGCTGTTAGTGAAATTTCTTCTCCTTAGACGGGGTGGAACTTCTCACGAAGCTACTATTCTTTGGATGGGGGCAGGCTGTGCATGGCTGCTGCTCCTTGGATGTGGGAGGGCTGCTGCTCCTCAGGTAGTGGTAGGCTGCACAGAGCTGCTGCTCCTCAGACGTTGGCAGGCCACTCGAGAGACTGCTTATCCTTGGATGGGGTCAGGATGTGTGAGGCTGCTGCTCCTTGGAGTGGGGTGGGCTGCTCGCAGAGCTGCTGCTCCTCAGACAGGGGCAGAATGTGTGAGGCTTCTGCTCCTTGAACTGGAACGGGCTGCTCACATGGCTGCTGCTCACATGGTCACGGTGCCCTGGACTAAAGCATTGGGCCAGACTGAGGGGGCATGCTTCAGAACTCACAGGAGCCTGAACCCTGGGTGACTGGAGTCTTGCTGACCATGGGACCACACCTGAGGCAGCAGGTCCCTCGCTGGGGTGGCTGTACAGTCCAGGGTGTTATCTGAGGGCACCCTGGTTTGAGGTGATGTTGGGCTCCCAGTCACTGCAGCTCTTCCTTTCAAAAAGGTGCAGCCTCTGGGGCAGAGACAGCCACTCCAGGACTGTTTGCACTGGTAGTAGAGGTTGCCTGGTTAGTCAAGTCTGGTCAGTATGGGAAACCGCCTATTGTCTTCACTAGCAGAGAGGTGTAGACAGAGAACCCAGAAGGCTGGTGCTCTTTGAAGCCCTAGCAAAGGTCAGAGCTGTGCACCACCTCTGTTAATACAGATAATGGTAGCTGAAGCAACCTCCCCACCTTTAATCATGTAAATCCTTATTGATAAGAATAGTCTGTGTGTCACTGGAACCTCCCTGTCTAAGGGCTATACTATGGGTGGATCCCAAACCAAATAAAAGGTTGGTGTGGCCTGAGCACCAGTGGAAGTCCTTACCCCTGAGATGGTCTTACCCGCCTGGCCCCCCCAATATTTCCAAATTATCTCTTGTCTCTTGTTTCATTTGCGTGCAGCTCCTCTTCCAGATCCTGAACCCTGAACCATGCAGGATGTGGAGGGAAACATTTACCATAGGTCACCCTGCCCCCAAAGTTCCTGTGGGATCTAACTATGCCCCCCCCCACACACACACCACATGTCCACACACTCCTGTTTTGCTCCCTCACTCATGCTCTCTCCCTCACTGCCGCCTTCTTCCTGTCTCTGTAGTTGGGTCTGGAGTGTTATTGGCCATTCTTGGATGGAGTCTCCTCTCTTGGAGTCCGGTTATGTGGCTCACTCTCTACCACATTGGCCAAACAAGATAAAATTCACCTCCATAAGACATGACACAAAGGGAACAAAACATGAGTGTACTCACGACACCGGTAACCTCAATATAAGTGACCACTGGAGAAAAGAGAATTAGGGGAGAGAAAAGAGAGCACAAATGATATTAAAGAGAGAAAAAAAATTGTATGAGAGAAAAGGAAAAGAAGAAAAAGAAAAAGGAAAAAATATATATATATATATGGAGAAAACACCAGAGAACAAACAGATAAACCAAAACATACAAACACCAAATACCCAGTAAAGAGGTTGAGGGAAGAATCTAGTATACAGAAAGTAAGGTTAAGGAATTGAATGAATATGGGGAGGACCTCAGTTCAGTATAGAGGAAGTAGAAAGAGGTTGAGTGGATAAGAAGAGAAAAAGAAGGAAAAAATAATAACAAATTAAAAAATAATTTAAGAAGTAAGATAAAATAAAAAAATCAGAATGACGAAAAAATAATCTGAAAAGAAATAGAAAATAAACAAATGAAAAAAGGGAAAATAAAGAAAAAAGAGATAACAAAATAATCTATAATACTAAAAGCATAATATGCTAATTAGACTGTATGATCTTGTGGACCAAGCAGCATTGGCGGGGCTGAGTCCCTTGCACGAATTTTGTGCATTGAGCATCCTATCTAATAAAAGAGAAACATGGTAATTGGCGTACGACCGCTAACCTTCCCATTGGCTAATCAGGGTGATATGCAAATTAACTGCCAGCCAAGATGGCGGCCGGCAGCCAGGCAGCTTGAAGCGAACATGAGGCTTGCTTGCTTCAGTGATGGAGGACTCCAACGTTCCCCGCCTGCCTTGCCGGCATCTGAGCCTGCAGTTTGAACATTGTAACAAATTTAGAAGCTAAACAAAACCCCAGAAACCAGCTTTCAGCGAGCCGAGATCTCAGAGCTGGAGTTGATACAGAGTTTCGATTATAGAACTGAAAGAAACCAGATACCTGCTTTCAGGAGCGGAGGCCTAAGAGCTGGAGCCTCAGAGCTAAAGCTGGCCCAGAATAAAAAAAAAAAAAAAAGAAAGAAAGAAAAAAAGGAGCAGTTGGGAGCTTCAGTCCCAGCCTGAAAACAGCCCTCAGCCCCTCATCCAGACTGGCCAGGCACCCCAGTGGGGACCCCCACCCTAAAGAGTGTGTGACCAGCTGCAAACAGCTATCATCCCCTCACCCAGGCTGGCCAGGCACCCCAGTGCGGACCCCCACCCTGATCCAGGACACCCTTCAGGGCAAACCAGCCAGCCCCACCCATGCACCAGGCCTCTATCCTATATAGTAAAAGGGTAATATGCCTCCCAGCACCGGGATCAGCGGAGCCGAGAGGCCTCCCGGCACCGGGATCAGTGTGACGGGGGCAGCGCCCAAACCCCCTGATCGCCCTGCGGCTCTGTGTGTGACAGGGTGCAGCGCCCCAACCCCCCAGCCCCCCACGGGCCCTGCTCTGTGTGTGACAGGGTGCGGCGCCCCAACCCCCGCACCCCACGGGCCCTGCTCTGTGTGTGACAGGGTAGAGCCATAACCTCCTCATTGGCCCTGCCCTGAGTGTGAGAGTGGCGGTGCCCCAACCACCTGATCAGCCCTGCTCTGTGCATGATAGAGGGCGGTACCCCAACCCCCTGATCCGCCCTGCCCTGAGTGTGACAGGGGGCGGTTCCCCAACTCCCCTTTAGGCCCTACTCTGTGAGTGACAGGGAGGAGCTCCTCAACCCCCTGATGGGCCCTGCTCTGTGCATGACAGGGGGGAGCTCCCCAACCCCCTGATTGACCCTGCTCTGTGAGTGACAGGGTATGGAGCCCCAACCCCCCTGATGGGCCCTGCTCTGTGTGTGACAGGGGGTGGCGCCGCAACCTCCCCATAGACCCTGCCTTGAGTGTGACAGGGGGCAGTGCCCCAACCCCCCAATCGGCCCTACCCTGAGCGTGACTGAGGGTGGCATCGCAACCTCCCAATCTGCCCTGCTCTGTGCATGACAGGGGAAGGCGCCCCAACTCCCCAATCAGCCCTGCTCTGAGTCTGACCAGGGGCTGCACCTAGGGATTGGGCCTGCCCTCTGCCACCCGGGAGCAGGCCTAAGCCAGCAGGTCGCTATCTCCCAAGGGGTGCCAGACTGCGAGAGGGCACAGGCTGGGCTGAAGGACCCCCCCTTCCCCCGAGTGCACAAATTTGTGTGCACCATGCCTCTAGTCTAATAATAAAATAAAATAAAATAAAATAAAATAAAATAAAATAAAATAAAAATAAAATAAAAATAAATACAAATAAAAATGAGGGCTGGTTTAAGATCCCATTCTTCTGGATTGTCTGTCGCTTCTCAGTTTCCTGTTGCTGGGACTGAAGGCCTCTCTTTAGGCCAGTCCCTGTGGGTTCTCAGGGACTATTCAGATTTTTTTGTATCTTTTGTACCACTCTGGATGTAATCTGGGTGTGGCTGTATTGGTTGCCTGGAGACTGCGGGGAGGGGCCATCTCTTCAGGAGAAAATGGCTACCTAGTTCCAGCACATCAGGTATGACTCAATGCCAGACTCGCAGCCACTTCTTCCCGACCCTCTCCTTTCCTCTTCCCAGCCTCTCCCCAGACTCCACCTACACCTCCACCTACACCTCAGCCACAAGTGAGTGTCTGTATTTGAAAGGTCCTATGAACTAGGTTCAGTGAACAAAAGCAAAGCCCAAGAAGAGGGAAAAGAGCTGCGCCATTGCTAGCCTTTCTTCCTCAGGCACAGAGTGTTCTGGGCAGCCGTCGAGGCTGCCCCCTCTGGGTTCAGTCTCTCATGGCTGTGGACCCAGATCTAGAATCCCCTGCCACCAGCAGTCCTGCGGACATCCTTTCCATAGTCAGATGCTATGCCTGTCCCAAAGGACGTGGCCTTGGTGTCGTGTGGTTTCCCTCTGACCCTCAGGGCTCAGAGGTCTCACAGTTCTCTCCAGCCCAGATCCCTGAGTTTACCATTCTCTGTGGGTCCTCTGCCCTTTTCCTCTGCGAATTGTCTCACCAGCTATGTCTACTTAGCCAATTCAGGGTGAATATTATTCGATTTAGTTGCTCGTTCTATCTGCTGTGAGACAAGGCTCGGGACACATCCATCTATTCTGCTGCCATTTTGTCCTCTCTTTCCTTCAGTCCTACCAAAGGGTGCCAGGACAGTACCATCCTTTAAGTCCCGTCAATCAACACCTCCCTGCTCTGGCAGTCAATCTTGGGAGAATATACAGAGAGAGAACATTGCCATCTTTTTAGGAGTGTTCATAAAGACATATTATTTCCTCCCCTCCCAATATTGAAGGAAATAATTATCTGAAATGAAATTATTCTTTCAAGAATGCAGTGTGTCATGAGAGTTATGTCTAAGATATCATAAAAGTAGTATCTGATAGAAGGGAAAGAAATTTTGATACAGTTGAAAGACATGTAACTGGTAAAAGTAAAGCTGCATCATTTTTTTACACCCACTGGATTAAAAATCCTCAACAAACTGACTCCAGGACCTAAAATGGAAAATTTTAAAATCATATATTTTACATGCACATCCACTTAAATAATTCTTTTAAAAATAGAATTCTCTACATCCTGCTTCATTTCAGCTTGTGCCATCAATAACACAATACAATTGAAACAATAGCATATATGTAAAATTAGAAGCAGTTGCTTAATTCAGAATAGGGTTCTATTATCAATTTAATAGTATCTGAAATTGTAGTAGCACTGAAAATTAATTTAATTTAGATTCTCCCTAAATAGGTCCTGAAATAAGGACTTGGGGGGGGGGGTGAAGATAACTATTTGGAAATAATCTCAGGATACAAATGTGAAGGAGGGGGGAAGTAAGAAAAAGAAAGGAAGAAAGGAAATCAAATGTATAATACTGCTTTGGGCAAATGGGACTCAGTCACTCTGAGGATACAATGAGAAACTGCAAGGAACTTGCCTCAAAAAGATACCGCCAAAATTTAGGGAGACTAGCACATTAACTTACCTAGTCTTGCATACCACTGTTTGAGGGTTGTCCCTGGGAGCATGAGCTCTTTCTCATTTGTGCCTGTATTCATGACTGAAGCTCCATTCTCTGTCCCACTTGCCCACTTTACTGGCGTCTCCCGCAGTGCAGGAGACTCTTCTCTACAGATAAATGGCTATCAAGTACCTGAGTGATTGCACAGTTTTGTGGTACATCACCAACCCCTGATACAGAAGTTTGAGTGATTGCTCCTTTCTTTATGAAGTCAGTTGCTAACGAAATGTTTTTTTTTAAGTGTTCTATTATTGATTTCCCAAGGATAATAAGATAATAAACATGTCAACCAATTATCATCAACTACCAAAGGTCAAATTTCAATCAAAGTTACCATCCAGTCTCATTATCTGGAAAAATAATTTTCAACAGGGACTTCTTTTCTAAAATAAGCCAGATCAGCCCTAACCAGTTTGGCTCAGTGGACAGAGCGTTGACCTGCAGACTGAAGGGTCCCAGGTTCAATTCTGGTCAAAGGCATGTACCTTGGTTGCCAGCACATCCCCAGTAGGGAGTGTGCAGGAGGCAGCTGATCGATGTTTCCCTCTCATCAGTGTTTCTAACTCTCTATCCCTCCTCCTTCCTCTCTGTAAAAAAATCAATAAAATATATTTAAAAAATAAAATAGCCCAAACCTGTAACAGACTTTTAAATACTGTAGATACTGGAACTACATAGGGTGGGGAGAGAGGATATTTGGTCACAGATTAGCCCTGGGCCACAAAAAACAACAACAACAAAAAACCCCAAAAAATAACAACTCATGACTGAAATGACAGAATTCCAAAATTCCTTAACTATGGTAGGTCATGGGGAGCTTCTCTTTCAAGCTTCCACTTATCTACCCTCATTCTACTCAAAGTAGCAATTATAGTAAGCTGAATTCCAGTCAAAACTTCAAGAAAAGCAGAGAACAATTGTGGATGAAAACCATCTAGATCAGTGTTTTCAGAACTGTGGTGTGGGGAGCTTAAGGGGCTATGGAGGAGGGAGAATTAGGGGTTGGGTCTGAACCCCTTCTATGCTCAATAAGAGCCACTATGAAGTGTTTTTGTCTCCTTTCAGTTTATGCTTAAGCTTGAAGACCACTGACCCAACTCCTTTACATTATAAATGAAGAAACACAGCCTGGGAGCTGCAAAGTAACTTGCTAAAGACTGTACTATGAAAGAAAAGCAGAGCTGGGACCAGGAATCTGACTTCTAAGCCATCATGTACTTCTTAATTCACCTTAATTTTCTTTTCCAAACTTGCGCCAATCCACAAAAAGTACTCTCAGTGGCAAGTGTCTTTCCTTAAACAAATGTAGCAGGAAGAAAAAAAAATAGTACTTAAATAATAATGACTGTAGTCATTTCTTTCTCTTTAGGGCAATGATCCAAATCATCTCATAGGTAGATAGCTTGTTTGCTTAGAAAAAAAAATACTATGATCATGGGCCTTGACTAGCTTTTTTTTTCTTATCATTATCTAAAGTTTTACATATGTCTCCTTTTTCCCCAATTGGCTTGACTAGCTTTTTAATGTACAAATTTAAGTATCCTTGCTTATAATTTAAACTAGGGGCCTGGTGCACAAAATTCATGCACTGGGTGTGGGGGGGTGTTCCTCAGCCCAGCCTGCCCCCTCTCACATACTGGGAGCCCTCAGGCGATGACCCCCATCACCCTCCAATCACAGGATTGGCTCCTTGCCCAGGCCTGACACCTCTGCCAGAGGTGTCAGGCCTGGGCAGGGGACCCTCATTTCCCCCCATCAGTGGTTCTGCCCCCAGCGCAGGCCTGATGCCTCTGGCCCAGGCGTCAGGCCTGGGCAGGGGACCCCCAGACCCCTCCGATTGCTGTCTCTGCCCCTGGCCCAGGCCTGATGCCTCTGGCCCAGGAATCATGCCTGGGCAGGAGACCCCCATCTCCCTCTGATCGCTTGCTCCACCCCCCCGCCCAAGCCTGATGCCTCTGACCCATGCTTCAGGCCTGGGCAAGGGGACCATCATATCCCCCCAGTCCCCGGCTCCGCCCCCCACCCAGGCCTGATGCCTCGGGCAGAGGCATCAGGCCTGGGCAGGGGACCCCCAGCCCCCTCCTATTGCTGGCTCCGCCCCCTGACCAGGCCTGATGCCTTGGCCAGAGGAGTTGAACCTCATGGGTTGAGGGCGTGAGTGCGGGCGGACGCTGCAGCCGCCCCGCCAGCCCGTGTCCGGGTCTGCCAGCGGGATCGGGTCCTGGGCGACCGCCGGCACTCATGCCCCCAACCCGCTCTCGGATGGCGCTGTACCATCCTGCCTGCAATATGCAAATTAGCCGCCATCTTTGTTGGTGGTTAACTGCCATCTTAGTTGGCAGTTAATTTGCATATCTCGCTGATTAGCCAATGAAAAGGGTATCGGTCGTACGCCAATTACCATTTTTCTCTTTTATTAGTGTAGATGGATGAGAGTCAGAAGACAACTGAATTACTCTGTGAAATACAATAAGAAAGATTAAGGTGGTCGAAGAGAAGGAGGCCAGTAAAAAGGAAAGGAGGGATGAGAACTGGAAAGGGGGAGAGGAGAGGCCAAGGTGTAAGCAATATGGAGGCCTAAGAGAATTTTCCTGTGACAAGGCATAGCTAAGGAGTTAAGAACACAGTGGTACGTTATTCAGCGGTTAAGTTATTTGTGGTACTGGGCTGGGCTGTCACTATCTTTTTCCTTCCCTGTTATTACCAAAATTTAGAAGTCTGCCACACCCAAAAGCCTTATGTTAGTTTTATTTGAGGAAAGAGATAAAGTGAGGCCCAGCAATGGGGAAGTGGACAGCAGAGCACAGACTCAAAGAGAAGACTGGATTTGAATGGATGAGCTGGATCCCATGTAGTTTGAACATTCTCCCACTATCTCTTCTCATCAAAGTAATTTCCTGCCCATAATGCATTAAAGCACTATCAGGGAAGAATGAGACAGAATATGTGAAAATTACTTCAACTTTCAGGTACTTGTCAGATAGAAGTGTCATGCAATACTTGATGTGACTCATTTAGGTAGAAGGTGACAGCAGGTAAAATGAACAGGAATCTTAAGTGATGTGTATTTCTTTTAAAAAGACATAAACACAAAAGGGGAAAAGCCATAAAATTTGCATATGGACTTTCAAATGTTGATATATTTTGAATAGAAGGGTATACTTACAAAGGAATTCATGTTTACATTTATGAAAGGCCTACTATTACAAATATTACTTGTACAAAAAAAAATCCCACTCAACCCATTTAGATTTATGCATAATGCAATGGGATTTCTCTGAAGTATTAGAAAATTTGTATCACTAATGAAGTTTAAAGGTAGCTTAGACCTCCCCAAACAGTTAGTACTAATAGCAAGAAAATAAAAATCACAGCTAACATAAAATATAAATGAAACATTTTTTCCTATGAGTTATTTCAAATAATTTACTTCCATGGGTAGGAGACACAAATAAATATAGATTTTAGAAAATTGTTTTACCAAAAGAAAACATAAACAAATTTTGAAATAGTTTAGTGCTTGATATGGCTCAATGTTGTTAGTACAGTGGTTCTCACAGTGTGTCCCTGGACCAGCGGCATGAGCATCACCGAGGAACTTGTTAGAAATGTAGACTCTGGGGACCCAGTCCAGACCAGTGACATTAGCAATTCTCAGGATGATGCCCAGCAATCTATACTGTAACAAGTTTTTCAGGTGATTCTAATACATGCTAAAACTTGAGAATCACTGCTTTAGTAGTTTCAGATAAAATGACTCTCAAAGTTATGTCATCTAAACACATGAGCTAAATAATGGCATTGAGCCTTTTAGATTATTAGAGTGGTATCTCTTATGTCAGGAAAAAGTCCATTAGTTTAGTTGATATGTGAACCCACATCATTGTGCACATAATGAGCTTAATATCGTAGGACAGAGTTGGGAATGGGAGAGGAAGACTCAGAAGTAGCAAGATACATACAAATTATAAAACATTGCAAGTTATACATTTGCCCATTATTTTTCTGTGGATTATCTTTTTCTCTGGGACATTCCATCCAGGTTGATTGTCCCATTATCCCACATATAAATCATGTTGATCCCGAGCTTTGCCTTGGCTATGTCTATGACACCCTTTACTCTCTCTCCTCTGACCCTTTACAATTCAACTTTACATGTATTATCTCTTTTAATATTTACAACAACTCTATGAGACAGGTATTGTTAATATTTCATTTTAAGGATGAAGAAACTGAGGTTTGGCAGATATTAAGTAAAGGAAGTGGTATTTGGACACAAGCAGCTTGGACCCTTAACTCTTAACCATTAGGTTTTACTGCAATTTTATAGAGTATGATCTTATTACATTGTATTTCTTCTAATCCATTATTTTATTGCCACTTTTATATTTATTATTTAAATGTGAGGTCAATACTATCTCTTACAGAATTCACAATTACTAGACATTTTACTTTATTCATTATAATTTTGTATTTGTTTCAGGTGTACAGCATAGCGGTTAATCAATCATACACTTCATAAACTGTTCCCCCAATATTTCTAGTACCTACCTAGCAACCATACATAGTTATTGGAATATTATTGAGTATATTCCCTATTCTGTTCTTTACATCCCCATGAATATTTTTAAACTAACAATTTTTACTTTTTAATCCCTAAACCTTGTTCACCCAGTCCCCCAACCCCTTCCCCTGTGGCAACCACCAGTCTGTTCTCTGTATCTATTAGTATGTTTCAATTTTGCTTGAACATAAGTGAAATCTTTTGGTATGTCTTTCTCTGACTAATTTATTTCACTTAGCATGATACCCTCTAGGTCCAACCATGCTGTCATAAATTGTAACATTTCATTCTTTTTTATGGCTATGTACTAATCCTTCTGGACATATTCACTTTTTTCCAGGAAAAAAAAAATGCTGCTTCTTTTAATGTTGTCAGAACTGTGGGTCCTCAGACAAGTAATTCAGGCTCTTGTTCATGACTGAAAACCATCAGAAACAACAAACAACAGAAACAGAGCCACAGGGCTTCAGATACTGGAATTATCAGGCACAGATCTTAAAGTGACTATTTACTATGCTAAAGGGCATAAAAGACAAGTTTGAAATTTTCAGGAGATAATTTCAGACTATAAGTGATACAGCATATTTAAAAAACAAAGAGAATGTCTGGAGCAGTAAACTTATAGCAGCTAAAGTAAAGAATTCAATGAATGCCGAAACCGGTTTGGCTCAGTGGATAGAGCGTCGGCCTGCGGACTGAAAGGTCCCAGGTTCGATTCCGGTCAAGGGCATGTACCTGGGTTGCGGGCACATCCCCCAGTAGGGGGTGTGCAGGAGGCAGCTGATCGATGTTTCTCTCTCATCGATGTTTCTAGCTCTCTATCTCTCTCCCTTCCTCTCTGTAAAAAATCAATAAAATATATTAAAAAAAAAAAAAAGAATTCAATGAATGAGCAATACCAGACATTAGAAAAAAACGGGAGAGAGTTAGTATTCTGGAAGACAGATCAGAAGAAACTTTTATGAAAGAAATATACAGGGGAAAAGTATGAAAAATACAAAATATGGTAAGAGTCATTAGAAAATACAGTGAAACTGTCTTAAATGACTGTACCATATAAAGTTGGGATTCATAAAACCAAACTAATTGCAGTAATTAGCAAGCTAACCACAAAATTGGCCAAACACCTACTAAACCAGATAGCATCCCACAATTGTTTGTGATATGTGACATTCTGAAGCCTGAATTATTTGGCTAACTATATTAAAATTTGCATTTCACACACTGAAGGCAGAGAGACAAATCTCAGGTATATCTTGGTGATCGAATTTAGTATCTTACTTTATATATATATGCCTAATATGCAAATTGTCCTCTTGGATGTTTGACCGGGAGAACAGGAGTTCGATCACCCACTATGATGTGCACTGACCACCAAGGGGTGGCACGGAACATGGCAGGCTTCTGCAATGCAGCACTGGCAGCGGGCGGGCAGTAGAGGCACTGCTGGCCCTGATGGGCTCCAATGAGAGCGGGACTGTGGTGGGATGGTGGAGCAGGTGAGCAGGCAGTGCCAGGGCAAGGCAGGGTGCCAGGTGGGGCTGCGGGCTGCAAGACAGGGGGCATGAGCTGGGGCTGCAAAGTTGGGGATGCAAGCTGAGGCTGCTGGGGTGAGACAGGGCCAGACATGCCCAGAAGGCCTTCTGCGGTTCCTTCCAGGCAGGCCAATCTCCCATGGTCCCTCCCTGGCCGACCAGCCCCAATTGTACATCTGCAGCCGAAAGAAGCCAGTGTCATCGACAGACTATGTCTGAAGAGCAACTATTGGCACAACGTAACTCTGCGACCAAAAGAAAGTGGCGTCGTTGACACAGTATGTCTGAAAAACTGCCATCAACAAGTACTACCAATACTGGTAGGAACTGCCTTCACAGCAAAAATGAAGTAATAAGGATGCAATTACCGAACATAGTTGTGGTGGAATGACTGTTACATGTCAATTTTGCCTATCACTAAATTTCTCCGATGAAAAACCATCTGATGGAAAATTTATTTGATGTGGTAACAAATATAATGTTTGTCCAAATGATATAAATTTTCCAGAATACTCAGCATATTTAAACAAACTAATGATAAACAAAGATTCTGACAGTAAAAATTTTATGGAAAATATTCATTCCATAAATAGTTCTTTTGCTTTTGCTTCAATGGGTGCAAATATCCCATCACCATCAGGATATGGGCCATACTGTTTTAGAATACATGGTCAAGTTTATCACTGTACTGGAACTTTACATCCTTCAGATGGCGTTTCTCAGAAATTTGCTCAACTCTACATTTTAGACACGGCTGAAGTGATGAATAAAAGATTAGCAATGTCAGAAAACCAAGGTTGCTCAGAAAGACTCATGATCAATATCAACAACCTCATGCATGAAATAAACGAATTAACAAAATCAAACAAGATGCTACATGAGGTAGAAAAGGATGCCCAATCTGAAGCAGCAGTGAAAGGTATTGCTCCCACAGAAGTAACAATGGCAATTAAATATCATTGTAATAGTGATCTGGGTAGATATAATTATCTTCGTGTAACCGACGTTGCCGCCATATTCAGAAACAAAGATGGAGAACCTCCTTTTGAAAGGGACTTGCTCATTCATTGTAAACCAGATCCCAATAATCCGAATGCCACCTAAATGAAAAAGGCTGGGAAATGGATATTGCATTAGACTCAGAGACGACAGTGTAATATATATATATATATAGATATATATAGTTAATATGCTAAGTGTCCATCCAGGTAATGATGACATGTAGCAATGCCTGCTTCCTCTCCCTAGAGACTAGCCTCCTTGAAGTTTCTTCAGCCCAGGAACACAGATGTAAACATTTCACACTTTAACCAAATGTCTGTGAAGCGTTTTCCCATGCCTCATCTCATTTGATCCTCACAAAAGTCCTGGAGTAGGTAGATAGGAGACTTGGTGGAATCCTATTTTCTTTTCATTAGCCAGAAAGTGAACATTTAGAAAGGTTAGAAACTTGATCTGACTGAAAAGAAGTAAGAAATGGTGGACCTTGAAAGTGAATTCAGGCTTTCTCACTGCGCAGAATATAATCAAATACTGCTGCAGTTAAATATTTTACCCTTTGCTCCCCCTGCGTGATCTACAATAATAATGTGCTTCATGTTGATATTTACTGCTGTGTTGCTGACAATGACCTGAAAGAGAAGTTGGGGTGTTTTACTGGGCTGCAAAAAGTTTAGCTAAATCATAAAGCAGGTCTAATTAAGCAAGTTTATTCTATATCGATAAAAGGCTAAGTTGGCCCTGACTGGTTTGGCTCAGTGAATAGAGCATCGGCCTGTGGACTGAAAAGTCCCAGGTTCAATTCCAGTCAAGGGGATTTGGTTGCGGGCACATCCCCAGTAGGAGGTGTGCAGGAGGCAGCTTATCGATGTTTCTCTCTCATCGATGTTTCTAACTCTCTATCTCTCTCCCTTCTTCTCTGTAAAAAAATCAATAAAATATATATATTTTTAAAAAAAGGCTAAGTTGACTCACGCATGCGCAACACATATAAAGCTCTCGCTGGCGCCAATCGCACGTGTGTGTTTCCATCTGTCATTGTCCATTGTGAATTTGGTTGACACTTCTATTATAGAGAAAGGGTGAATAGCGATATTAAAATATTTCTTCTAATTAATTTCCTTTCAATGTGCACAATTCAAGCACCAGACCACTAATTATAGAAATACACCTTGCTTACAGACTAATAATGGGTTATTTCCTATTTCACAATTATAAATATGTTGCTATTTTAATTACAGTACTGTAGATCAGTTTTAGAAGGGAGTAATACAAAAACACACATAGAACTGGATTACATACCATTTTAAGTTAGTTTTTAATGGCTTTAGTTATGTTAGTGTTACTATATTGAGATTTTAGTTCTTTGGTAAAAGAAGGTATATTTACTTTATATTACCCTTGCATGCCTTTTGACACTGAAGTGTAGTAGATACACCAAAAGCACAGCAAGTATTTCATGACAGATAAAATGTGTACATGAAATATTTTATAATTTATGTTTTAGAGTATTCAACAACTGATGGAGCCATGTTAAAAGAACACAAGAGCCAGTTTGGAGGTGTTGGCACTGGTCAACTCAGAGAATTTGAGCATCAAAAATGAATAATGAAAAGAGCTGTAACCCATTGCATAAAAGACAATTAGTTCATACTGACTCATAAAATAATAACAAGCAAACAAAGGAGCAGGAGTGAAAGCTCTTCTTTATTCTAACAAGAGAACTAATATAGAGGGAATGATGAAGTTAAAAAATCAATATTTAGCAACTAAGAACCACAAATAGATCGGATGAAAGTTTGTTGGGAGAGAGGATCAATTTATCTCCCCACATGTTACTCATTAATTACCCAGTAAAAAAGGCACCTTTACAAAGGAGAAATCAGGTAGATGCCACTGTAACCTAGTGATCAAAGTTAAATCGCCAAAGGTGCTGTACACCTGAAACAAATACAAAAGAATATTAAATATAAATTGTAATTGAAAAATAACATTTAAAAATTATTTAGATTAAAAATAAAAACAAATTGCCCTAACTGGTATAGCTCTGTTGGTTAAGCATCATCCCATGCACCAAACAGTCACTGGTTTGATTTCCCATCAGAGCACATGCCCAGATTTCAGATTCAGTCCCCAGTAGGGGACATGCAGGAGGCAAATGATCTATGTTTCTCTCTCCCTTCATCTCTAAAATAAATAAAAACAGGTGGGAGAAGAAAATGGCAGCCAAACAGGCAGATGTGATGCTCACCTCTTCCCGGGGCCAGACTACAAAAGCAACTAAATTGGAGAATATCCACCTGGAATTAATAAATTAGACACAGCTGAGGAGAAATTTTTCAATAAGGAAGGACAGAGGACAGAGAATGGTAGGAGCAGGGATCTGGACTAGAGAGGGAGACCCAGCCCCCAGGCCAAGAGGGTGAGATAGAAGCTACATTGCACCAAAGCCACATCCCTTGGCGACAGGCATAATACCCAATTGTGAAAAGGAAAACCACAGGGCTGCTGGTGCCTGGGGAATCTAGACCTGGGACCACAGCTGCAGGAGGCTGTGCCCCGAAAGATGGCCTGAAAAGCTGAAAGAGTGGCATGGTGCCAGGGGGAAGAGGGGAGAGAAACCCATAGTTTCATGGCTGTTTTGCTTTTTTTTTTTGGTCTTTGCTTTTATTTGCTAAACCTAGAATATAGGACTTTTCAGTTGCAAAAACTCACCCAAGGCTCTGGTGCAAAGAGAGGCACTGATTTGTGGAGCATGAAGAGAGGCTGGGGAGGGAGGCAGGTCAGGGAGACATGTCCAGGACTCTTGTAACCTTCCAAACCCAAGCAGCCATTTCTTCCCAGAAGAGCTAGCCCCTCCTAGTTGCCTCAAGACAGGGAATATAACCTGCCACACCCTGCCTGCATTTTGAGCTATACAAAGGAAATGAAGGCTCTGAATAGCCCCCAAAGAGCTAAGTGACTGCTTTAGAAGACAGGCCCTCTGCTCCAATATTCTGGGAACCAGACTGTAAGCCTCCAGGTTGCCATACAACCCCACTGGTCTCCATACAAGGATCTCTGACCAACCAAGGCCAGAGTTATATTTTGGGCCACTCGCGGAGGAGTGGCTCTGGGTAGGGGAAAATATATCCATCTGACCCCTGGAGAGCAAAACAGCACCAATCCCACCTAAACCCCTGAAGGAAACAGGCGCTTGAGTGATTAAGATTGATAGCTGGCAGGCAGGCAAAGCAGGCAGATTGGTTCCGCCTGCTTGCAGCCAAGGCCTGTGGAGACAAACATAAGAAGAGGAGCAGTGGATCCCTTGGAGCTTCAACACAGTGCTAATCACCAAAGACAGTCATCAGCACCTAACTACCTAATAGGAAGCCCAGAATTGGCAGACAGAACAGAAGAGTAGGGCCCTAAACCAGCCCACATGGGGCATTAAATCCAGGTGAAGCGAATGACAATTCATTTTTTAAAAATCTTATTTAGTATATTTTCATTTTATTTTATTTCACTTTTTTCTCCATTTTACATCCTGTTTTTCTTCTCCTTTTCCCACTTTAGCTTTTCCCTTTTCTTTCTTTTTACCCATTGTAAAAAGTGATCTTCTTTATCTGCTTTATTGATGTGTTATTATTATTGTAGTTTCTGTTGGCTTAGTCATATGTCTAAATTCTTCTTTACTCCTCCTACTCCATTTCCCCTTCTCTTTTTTTTTCTTTTCTTCACTACTCATTTTTCCCCCCGCTCATCTGTTGCTCTTTTCTTCTCCTAATTTTTAAATTAGTTTCTATTCCTAAATTCAGGCCTATCTGCTCTCTCCTCTATTTTCCTTTTCAAAAATAAAAATAAAATAAATAAATAATATATTTTTAATTTTTCTTCTTCTTATCCACTCATTCTCTTTCTCCCTCCTCTATATTAAACAGTGGTCCTTCCCCTATTCATCCAATTCCGTAACCTTATTTTCTGTATTTAAGCTCTGCTTCTAGATTGTGCCCCTCTCCCTTCTTCTGGGTGTTCTTTGTTTGCCCTTTATGGTTTATTTGTTTGTTTTGTGATGTTGTCTCTCCATATTCTTTCTTTTGTTTTTCTTTCTCTGTTTTCTTTTCTTTTTATTTCTTGCTATAATTTTTGCTCTCTTTTCTCTCTCCGAATTCCCTTTTCCTGGTGGACACTTCTATTGGGGTTATAGGTGACTTGTGTATATTTGTGTTCTGTTCCTTTTGTGTCAGGTCTAGTGTTGTATTTTGTGTCATTCGGTCAGCATCTCCACAACAGTTGGCATGATGTGGTAAACAGCAAACCACATAACCAGACACCCTGAAAAGAGATACCATCCACAAATGGGATAATAACATTCAAGACCCAACTATATTAAGAGAACCCAAATATCTCAAGTAGGGGAATCCCTAGAGTACTCAGTCCAGAAGACTTGAGAGACTGAACCACTAGGTCCTACAAAACATCTACTACCCTAAGATAAATTAAAAAAATCTGGGTGGCATAGCAGTTTGATCTAATACATAGAAAAAATCACAAAAGAATAGTAAAAATGGGGAGAAAAAGAAACAACCCCCATATGAAAGAAAATGAGGAATCTCCAGAAAAGTAAATGAATGAAATGGAGGCAAGGAATCTGTCAGAGAAAGAATTCAGAGTAAGATAGCTGAAAAGGCTGGACAAGAAATTCACCAACATGTATAATAATCAAAATGAAATGAAGAATGAAATAGCTGCAATAAATAACACAATGGAAGGTTTCAGTAGTAGATGAGAAGAATCTGAGGGACGAATCAATAAGAAAAGGTAGAAAAAACACCCAAGGATAGCAGCAACTGGAAAAAAAAAACTTAAATAGCAGGAGAGCCTAAGGGAGCTTTGGAACAACATGAAACAAAACAATATCCACATAATATGGGTGCCAGAAGAAGAGGAGATGAGCAAGGAATAGAAAACCTGTTTGAAAAAATGACAGAAAACTTCCCTGACTTTGAAAAGAAAAAAGTCACACAAGTACATGAAACACACAGAGGCCCAAACAAGATGAACCCAAAAAGACTCACACCAAGTCACATCATAATTAATTTGGCAAACATCAACATCAAAGTATAAATCTTAAAGACTGCCCAAGAGGGACAGAAAATTACTTACAAGGATCTCCCATTAGATTATCAACTGATTTCTCAACAGAAACACATCAGGCAAGAGGGAATGGAATAAAGTATGCACAGTGATGCAAAGCAAGGAAATGAATCCAAGAATACTCTATCCACCAAGGCAAAATTTAAGGGGAAATCAGGACCTTTGCAGACAAAAACAGGCTAAGGGACTTTATGACCAGCAAGCCAGTAGTCCAAGAAATGCTAAAGGAACTGATGTAAAAAAATATATAGAAAGGGAAGAGGAACACAGGCATAAAGAATAAAAATGACAACAAACAAGTATCTATTAATAATAATTTAAACATAAATGGATTAAATGCTCTGATCAAAAGATATACAGTAGCTGAATGGATAAGAAAACATGACCCATATATATACTGTATAAAAGAGGCCCACATCACTAAAAAGGACTCACATAGAATGAAAGTGAAGAGATGGAAAATTTTTTTCAGGAAAATGGAAATGAAAAACCTGGGGTAGCAATAATTATATCTGATAAAATTAACCTCAAACTGAAGGCCATAACAAGAGATATGGAAGGCCACTTCATAATACTAAAAGGATTGATTCAACGAGAGGATATAACTCTGGTGATCACATATGCACCCAATACAGGGGCACCCATATATATATATAAAACCTCTGTAAGATATAAAGAGAGAGATAGACAACAATAAAATCCTAATAGGGGACTTTAATAATACCCCATGAACACCACAGTATAAATCCTCTAGACAAAACATCAGCAGAGAAACAGCAATCCTATATGACTCACTAGGTCAGATGGAATTACTTGACATTTTCAGAACATTTCACCTCAAAACTATGGAATATACATTCTTCTCAAGTGCACATGGAACATTCTCAAAGACAGACCACATACGAGGACACTGGCTAAGTCTCTACAAATTCAAGAAGATTTCAATCATATCAAGCATCTTTTCAGATCACAATGGCATAAAATTAGATATCAAATACAATAAAAAATAATAAACAATGAAAGACATGGGGGCTAAATATCATGCTATTAAACAATGAATGGGTTACCAAAGATACCAAAGAATAAATAAAAAACATTCTGGAAACACATGAAATTGAAAAAACAACAATACAAAATCGAGGGACACAGTGAAAGCAGTCCTAAGAGGGAAGCTCATAGCTCTACAGGCCTACCTCAAAAAAGAAGAAAAACTGGTAATAAGTTATTTATCAGGATAATTTAAAGAACTAGAAAAAGAACAACAAGAAAAGCCCAGAGTAGGAAGAAGGAAGGAAATAATAAAGATCATAGCAGAAATAAATTACATAGAGACCAAAGTAAACAAACAAAAAAAATAACAGAAAAGATCAATAGAACTGAGAGCTGGTTCTTTGAAAGAATAAACAAGATTGATGAACCTCAGCCAGGCTCCCAAGAAACAAAGAGAGAAGACCCCATAGAAATACAAGGATTGCAAAAAAAATACTAGGGATAACGCTACTCCAAAAAACTGGACAACCTAGAAGAAATGGACATATTCCTAGAAAAATAAAATCTTCCAAAACTCAATCAAGAAGAATCAGAAAACCTAAATAGGCTGATGAAAACAGAAGCATTAATCAATAAATTCCAGCAACAGAAGCCCTAATCTGGACGGCTTCACAGGGGAGTTTTACCAAACATTCAAAGAAGAACTAACACTGAACTTCCTTTGAGTACTCAAAAAAATAAGAAGGAACACTTCCAAGCTCTTTCTATGAAGCAAGCATTACTCTACTCCCAAAACCAGATAAAGACATGACAAAGAAAGAGAATTACAGGCCAATATTCCAGATGAACATAGATGCTAAAATACTCAACAAAATATTAGCAAATTGCATCCAGCAATACAGTGGGGCCTTGACTTACGAGTTTTTTGAGATAGGAGCCTTCTCTCAGCCGATTTTTTGCTTTGAGATGCGAGCTAAAATTCGGGTTACAAGCCAGCTTCAGATACCCCACCACTAGTTGGCGCAGCAAACGTCACAGTGAAAGCCACAACAGCAGCCCAGCATCACCTGTCTCACTCGTTCATTTTTTGATTTGACATACGAGTAATTTGAGTTACGAGCTCCGTCACAGAATGAATTAAACTCATAAGTCAAGGCCCCACTGTACACTAAAAACATCATACACCATTAACACGTGGGATTTATTCCAAGGATGCAAGGCTGGTATAATATCTGCAAATCAATAAATGTGATACATAAAATAAACAAATTGATAAATGAAAATCACATAATCATATCAATTAATGCAGTAAAAGCATTTGACACAATCCGATACCGTTTTTTTAAATAAAAATTCTCATCAAAGTTGGAATAATGGGATCATACCTTAAATAATAAAAGCCTTGTATGGCAAACCTATAGGCAACATCATGCTCAATGGGCAAATACTAAAAGCCTTTCCCCTAAGAACAGGAACAAGATAGAGATGTCCACATTCACCACTCCTGTTCCACATAGTATTAGAAGTGATAGCCATAGTGATGAGACAAGAAGAAGAAATAAAAGGTATCCAAATTGGAAAGAAGAAGTAAAATAGTCATTATTTGCAGATGACATGATATTATACTTACAAAACTCTAAAGACACCATCAAAAAATTGCAAGATTTAATAAACGAATTTGGCAATGTAGCAATATACAAAATCAACACCCAGAAATCTATAGCATTTTTATATACCAATAATGAAATCACAGATATCAAGCTGTATTACAAAGCCACTGTTCTCAAAACTTCCTAGTGCTGGCACACGAACAGACATATAGATCAATGGAATAGAATAGAGAGCCCAAAAATCAACCCGAACCAATATGCTCAATTTATATTTGACAAAGGAGGTAATAACATACAATGGAGTAAAGATAGTCTCTTCAATAAACGGTGTTGGGACAATTGGACAGATACATGCAAAAAAATGAAACTAGACCACCAACTTACACCATACACAAAAATAAACTCAAAATGGATAAAGGACTTAAATGTACGATGGGAAACCATAATAATACTAGAAGAATCCAAAGGCAACAAAATCTCAGACATATGCTGAAGCAATTTCTTCACCGATACAGCTCCTAGGGCATTGGAAACTAAAGAGAAAATAAACAAATGGGACTACATCAAAATAAAAAGCTTCTGCACAGCAAAAGAAACCATCAACAAAACAACAAGAAAGCCCACTGCATGGGAGAACATATTTGCCAATGTTATCACCGATAAGGGTTTAATCTCTAACATTTACAGGGAACTCATACAACTTAACAAAAGGAAGATAAACAATCCAATCAAAAAATGAGCAATGGACCTAAATAGACACTTTTCAAAAGAGGACATTCAGAAAGCCAAGAGACATATGAAAACATGCTCAAAGTCACTAATCATCAGAGAGATGCAAATCAAAACAACAATGAGGTAGCATCTCACACCTGTCAGAATGGCTATTATCAACAAATCAACAAAAGACAAGTGTTGGAGAGGATGTGGAGAAAAAGGAACACTCGTGCACTGCTGGTGGGAATGCAGACTGGTGCATCCACTATGGAAGACAGTATGGAGTTTACTCAAAAAACTAAAAATGGAACTCCCATTTGACCCTGTGATCCCACTTCTAGGAATATATCCCAAGAAACCAGAAACACCAATCAGAAAGGATATATGCCCCCCTATGTTCATAGCAGCACAATTTACCATAGCTAAGATCTGGAAACAGCCTAAGTGCCCATCAATAGATGAATGGATTAGAAAACTGTGGTACATCTACGCAATGGAATGCTATGCTGCTGTAAAAAAGAAGGAATTCTTACCATTTGCAATGGCATCGATGGAACTGGAGAGCATTATGCTAAGTGAAATAAGCCAGTCAATGAAGGAAAAATACCACATGATCTCACTCATTTATGGATAATAAAGACCATTATAAATTTATGAACAAAAATAGATACAGAGGCAGAGCAGCCTCGAACAGACTGTCAAACTACAGCGGGAAGGCCAGGGAGGGTTGAGGGGCAGGAGGGGAGGGTAAGAGATCAACCAAAGGACTTGTATGCATGCATATAAGCATAACCAATGGACATAAGACACTGGGAGGTAGGGGAGGCCAGGGATTGTCAAGGGTGGGGAAAAAAGGAGACATTTGTAATACTCTTTGTAATACTTTAATCAATAAAACAATTAAAAATAAATAAATAAACCACCTTAACATGCGCCAAACCAAACACCTGTACCCCCCTCACACACACACATACACACACACACACACACACACACACACACACACACATGCCAAGTCTGCTTCATCCACAGGCTTCAAAAAAAAAAAAATCACAGAAAGGGAAACTTAAACAAACAGAAAAATGTTATGCCCAGATTTCAAGATCCCCAAGGAAACCACACCAGGGAACCGGCCAGTCCGATGCAAAAGCAGAGGGTCTCCTATACAAGCTCGCTTGGTCCCCCCCTTGCCTCCATTACTGGGTGCAAGAGAGAGCCCCGAATTCCAAGAGAACAAAGAATTTATAGGGCTTGGGGTCGGGGGTTGGGGCAGGGTGCAGCTAGGGTCTGGTTACACAAAGACAGGGGGGGTGGCCAGCATACTTTTGGCCTTGGGCTAGTTTCCCCCACTTTCCCATTGGCCGAGATAAGGGCAGGCTGAGTAACTTATACACCCTGCGGCTTCCATCAGTCCTGCTCTGTCCTTTCAAAAAACAATTCAATTTTCTATTGCAGAAAAAAAAAAAATTAAGATACCTAGGAATAAACTTAAATAAGTAAGTAAAAGACCTGTACTTGGGAAACTATGGGACATTGAAAAAAAAGAAAAGAGGAAGACATAAACAACTGGAAAAATATACCGTGTTCATGTATTGGTAAAAATCAACATCATTGGGAATTCCAAAATGGCAACCAGAAGGAAGGTAGGGAGGGAGAGAGTGTGAGAGCACAAGGAAGTGATAGAGGAGTGTGTGGACACATGTATGAGCTAGGGACAGTTAGTTTCTGCAGGTCTTCTAAGGGGCTGCTAAACCGGGCAGTCTTAGGCAGCGGAGTCCCGCTCCCTGAGTGGACATCCTGGGCAACCAGCACAGGCACGGCGACCACGCCATCTTGGGAAACAGAGCTGCTTGAGACTAGGATCCTGGCCTCAGCACCACCCAGTCTGATCTCAGATGCATACCAGGACCCTGCAGCCACTGGGGACAGAGACCTGTGACCACAGCTACAGACCTGCGGACACCAAAAGTTCAGAAATCTCCGCAGCAGATCCCTGAGTAACAGAGCCCATCCCCCCCTCCTGCAGGCTTGCAGGCAGTGCCAGAGTAACTAACTGATAGACCCACCCCTTGCCAGGGCCTCAGCTCTCCAGGAACTTTAGCCTGGAAGTGCATTATCACCTTGTAACTGATCCTATGCGCACTGCCAGCTTCTGAGCCCTAGGCTGGGAGCAATGGCGCGAACCCCAGGAAGTGAGCCTAGGTGCACTGCTGGCTTCTGAGCCCTGGGCTGGGAGCAAACCCATGAATCCCAATAACTGAGTCTACACGCACTGCTGGCTTTTGAGCCCTGGGCTGGGAGCAATCTCGCGAACACCAGGAATTTGTCCCACATATAACAGGCCCAGGGACCCCCATTCTCTGGGCAGGAGGCAGCACCAAGCACCAGTGACTTGACTGTGTTTCTTTTCACCTGCGCCTGAGATCCTGATTTCCTGTGCATTCTTACTAAGAGCCAGTACCTCCAATTCCTGGTGCATGGGCACACAGGGACCCTGATTCTCAAGCCAAGGTCGCGGGAAGCAACAGAGACTCTGATACTGGATTCTGGGGAACTCTGACTCCTGGCGCATGCTAGGGGGCTCTCGTTTTCAACACGATTCAGGGGGGTCTCTGTTTCAGCACGGTGCAGGCAGGGTCCCTGATTCTAAGGGCGCATACGAGGCCACATTGAACGCTGACAACATTGACTCTGAGCGAGCCTGGTTCCCACCAACCCACAAAAACCACACATCTTAGTGTCAGAGTTCTTCAGTGACACTAGGGTGGTGGGAGGCTCCCACTGCACACGGCCCAGGCCCACGCAACTCGACGTTTGAACCATCGGGAGATAATCAGAATGAAGAGACGAAACAACACCCAGAGGAAAGACAATGAGGAGTCGCCAAGAAAGAACATTAATGAAGTTGAAGCATGCAACATGATAGAAAAAGAATTCAGAATAATGGTTGTACAATTCATTCACCGGATGGATGAGAAAATCAACAACCTATGCAAGAATCAGGTAGAAATGAAAAGTGAGATAGCTGCAATCAAAAACACCATGGAAAGTTTCAACAGCAGACTAGAAGAAGCAGAGGACCGAATTAGTGAATTAGAAGATAAGGCAGAGAAACAGGCTCAATCTGAACAGGAACTGGAGAAAAAAATTAAAAAGCAGGAGGAGAGCCTAAGGGAGCTTCGGGACAACATGAAATGAAGTAACATACGCATAATAGGGCTGCAAGAAGGACAAGAAGAGCAGCAAGGATTAGAAAATCTATTTGAAGAAATAATGTCAGAGAACTTCCAAGATATGGGGAAGAAAAAAGTTACACAAGTACAGAGAGTCCCAGGCAAGATGAACCCCAAAAGACCCACACCAAGACACGTCATAATAACGATGGCAAATGTACAAGACAAAGACAGAATTTTAAAGGCTGCAAGAGAGAAACAGAGAGTTACCTACAAATGATACCCCATCAGATTATCAAATGATTTATCAACAGAAACACATCAGGCCAGAAAAGAATGGACAGAAATTTACAAAGTGATGCAAAGCAAAGGACTGAATCCAAGAATACTCTATCCAGCAAGGCTATCATTCAAAATTGAAGGGGATATAAGAAGCTTCACAGACAAAAAAAGGCTAAGGGAGTTTATCACCACCAAGCCAGCAATGCAAGAAATGCTAAAGGGACTGGTGTAAAAAGAACGAAAAAGCCCAGAAAGAAAACAGCCACACAAAAAAAATAGAAATGGCTACAAACAAGTACCTTTCAATAATAACTTTAAATGTAAATGGACTAAATGGTCCTATCAAAAGACATCGAGTCGCTGAATGGATGAAAAAACATGACCCATATATTTGCTGTCTACAAGAGACCCACCTCATTAGAAGGGACTCACACAGACTGAAAGTGAAGGGATGGAAAAATATCTTTCATGCAAATGGAAATGAAAAAAAAGCTGGGGTAGCAATACTTATATCAGACAAAATAGACCTCAAAGTGAAGGCCATAACAAGAGATAAGAAATGCCACTTCATAATACTAAAGGGATTAATACAACAAGAGGATATAACCCTGATAAACATATATGCACCCAATGCAGGAGCACCCACATACATAAGAAAACTCCTGGAAGATATCAGGGGAGAGATCAACAAATACACAATCATAGTAGGGGACTTTAATACACCACTGTCATCACTGGATAAATCCTCTAGGGAAACAATCAGCAAAGAAACAGCAATCCTAAATGACTCACTAAATCAGATGGACTTAATTGACATCTTCAGAACACTTCACCCCAAAGGCACAAAATATACATTCTTCTCAAGTGCTCATGAGACATCTTGAAAAATAGACCACATATTGGGTCACAAACAAAGTCTCTCCAAATTCAAGAAGATTGAAATCATACCAAGCATCTTCTCAGACCACAAGGGCATAATATTAGAAATAAACGACAATAAAAACAACTCAAAATACTCAAACACTTGGAATCTGAATAGCATGTTATTAAATATTGATTGGGTTACCAATGAGATCAAAGAAGAAATTAAAAACATCCTGGAAACTAATGACAATGAAAACACAACAATCAAAAACCTTTGGGAAGCAATGAAAGCAATACTGAGAGGGAAGTTTATAGCTCTACAAGCCTATCTCAGCAAACAAGAAAAAATGGTAGTAAATCATCTAAATCTACAGCTCAAAGAATTAGAGAGCAACAAGCAAAGCCCAGAGTGAGCAGAAGGAAGGAGATAATAAAGATTAGAGCAGAAATAAATGACATAGAGACCAAAAAACACTACAGAAAATCAATGAAACAAAGAGCTGGTTCTTTGAAAGGATAAACAAGATTGACAAACCTCTAGCCAAGCTCACCAAGAAGCAAAGAGAAAGGACCCAAATAAACAAAATCAGAAATGATAGAGGCGAAATAACAACAGACCCCACAGAAATACAAATGATTGTTAAAAAATACTATGGACAACTCTACTCCAACAAACTAGACAACCTGGAGGAAATGGACACATTCCTAGAAAAATACAACATTCCAAAACTTAATCAGGAAGAATCTAAAAATCTCAATAGGCCAATAACTTTGGAAGAAATTGAAGCAGTCATCAAAAAGCTTCCAGCAAACAAAAGCCCAGGACCAGACAGCTTCACAGGGGAGTCTTACGAAACATTTAAGGAAGAACTAAAACCTATCCTCCTCAGACTACTACAAAAAAAATCCAAGAGGAAGGAACACTTCCAAGCTCATTCTATGAAGCCAGCATCACCCTACTACCAAAACCAGGTGAAGACAACACAATGAAAGAGAATTACAGGCCAATATCCCTCATGAACATAGATGCCAAAATCCTCAACAAAATCTTAGCAAATCAGATCCAGCAGTACATCAGAAAGATCATACACCATGACCAAGTAGGATTTATCCCAGAGAAGCCAGGATGGTACAATATCCGTAAATCAATAAACGTGATACAGTACATAAACAAATTGAAAGAAAAAAACCACATAGTCATATCAATTGATGCAGAAAAAGCGTTTGACAAAATTCAACACCCATTTTTGATAAAAACTCTCAGTAAGGCGCGAGTAGAAGGATCATACCTCAACATAATAAAAGCCATATATGACAAACCCACAGCCAACATCATACTCAATGGACAAAAACTAACACCATTTCCCCTAAGAACAGGAACAAGACAGGGATGCCCACTCTCACCACTCCTGTTCGACATAGCACTGGAAGTATTAGCCATTGCAATTAGACAAGAAGAAGAAATAAAAGGCATGCAAATTGGAAAAGAAGAAGTAAAACTGTCCTTATTTGCAGATGACATGATATTATACTTAAAAAACCCTAAAGACTCCATCAATAAACTATTAGACTTAATAAAAGAATTCAGCAATTTAGCAGGATACAAAATTAACGCCAAGAAATCTATCGCATTTCTATACTCCAATAGTGAATGTGCAGAAAGAGAGACTAAAAAAGGAATTCCATTTACCATCGCACCAAAAAAATTAAGCTACCTAGGAATAAACTTAACTAAAGAGGTAAAAGACTTCTTCTCAGAAAACTACAAGACGTTGAAAAAAGAGATAGAGGAAGGCATAAAGAGATGGAAAAACATACCATGTTATTGGATTGGTAGAATCAACATCATTAAAATGTCCATACTGCCCAAAGCAATCTATAAATTCAACGCATTTCCCATTAAAATACCAATGGTGTGTTTCACAGACCTAGAAACTACTCTCCACAAATTCATCTGGAATAAAAAACGACCCTGAATAGCTGCAGCGATCCTGAGAAAGAACAAAGTAGGTGGGATCTCAATACCAGATATCAAGCTGTATTACAAAGCCACTGTTCTCAAAACTGCCTGGTACTGGCACAAGAACAGACATATAGATCAATGGAATAGATTAGAGAGGCCAGAAATCAGCCCGAACCAATAGGCTGAATTAATATTTGACAAAGGAGGCAAGAACATACAATGTAGTCAAGATAGTCTCTTCAATAAATGGTGTTGGGAAAATTAGACAGATACATGCAAAAAAATGAAACTAGACCACCAACTTACACCATACACAAAAATAAACTCAAAATGGATAAAGGGTTTAAATATACGATGGGAAACCATACAAATACTAGAAGAATCCAAAGGCAACAAAATCTCAGACATATGCCGAAGCAGTTTCTTCACTGATACAGCTCCTAGGGCATTGGAAACTAAAGAGAAAATAAACAAATGGGACTACATAAAAATAAAAAGCTTCTGCACAGCAAAAGAAACCATCAAGAAAAAACAAGAAAACCCACTGTGTGGGAAAACATATTTGCCAATGACATATCTGATAAGGGCCTAATCTCCAAAATTTATAGGGAACTCATAGAACTTAACAAAAGGAAGATAAACAATCCAATCAAAAAATGGGCAAAGGACCTAAATAGACACATTTCAAAAGAGGACATTCAGAAAGCCAAGAGACATATGAAAACATGCTCAAAGTCACTAATCATCCGAGAGATGCAAATCAAAACAACAATGAGGTAGAATCTCACACCTGTCAGACTGGCTATCATCAACAAATCAACAAACGACAAATGCTGGAGAGGATGTGGAGAAAAAGGAACACTTGTGCACTGCTGGTGGGAATGCAGACTGGTGCAGCCACTATGGAAGACAGTATGGAGTTTCCTCAAAAAACTGAAAATGGAACTCCCATTTGACCCTGTGATCCCACTTCTAGGAATATATCCCAAGAAACCAGAAACACCAATCAGAAAGGATATATGCCCCCCTATGTTCATAGCAGCACAATTCACCATAGCTAAGATCTGGAAACAGCCTAAGTGCCCATCAGTAGATGAATGGATTAGAAAACTGTGGTACATCTACACGATGGAATACTATGCTGCTCTAAAAAGGAAGGAACTCTTACCATTTGCAACGGCATGGATGGAACTGGAGAGCATTATGCTAAGTGAAATAAGCCAGTCAATGAAGGAAAAATACCACATGATCTCACTCATTCATGGACAATAGAGACCATTATAAACTTTTGAACAATAAGAGATACAGAGGCAGAGCTGCCTCAAACAGATTGTCAAACTGCAGCGGGAAGGCCGGGGAGGGTGGGGGTGCAGGAGGTAGGGGGGTAAGGGATCAACCAAAGGACTTGTACCAATGGACATAAGACACCGGGGTATGGGGGGGGCTAGGGGACTGTCTAGGGCGGGGGAAAAATGGACACATATGTAATACCCTTTGTAATACTTTAAGCAATAAAAAAATAAATAAAATAAAAAAAAGAAAAGAAAAGAAAACAAAAGAAAAGAGAAAAAAGAAAACTGTGGTACATCTACACGATGGAATACTATGCTGCTATAAAAAAGAAGGAACTCTTACCATTTGCAATAGCATGGATGGAACTGGAGAGCATTATGCTAAGTGAAATAAGCCAGTCAATGAAGGAAAAATACCACATGATGTCACTCATTTCTGGATAATGAAGTCCATTATAAACTTATGAACAAAAATAGATACAGAGGCAGAGCTTCCTTGAACAGACTGTCAAACTACAGCAGGAAGGCCGGGGATGGTGGGAAGGCAGGAGGGGGGTGGGTAAGAGATCAACCAAAGGACTTGTATGCATGCATATAAGCATAACCAATGGACATAAAACACTGGGGGGTAGGGGAGGCCAGGGGATTGTCAAGGGCGGCGGAAAAAAAAGGAGACATATGTAATACTCTTTGTAATACTTTAAGCAATAAAAAAATAAAAATGAAAATCTTTAAAAAAAATCAACATCATTAAAATGTCCATATTTGTTGTAACGTACCCCGCGAATCACAGAAGGATGCCTCAAGAGGTCGAATTAAGAGTCACATTTATAGCAATCCAGGACTATGAGGGGCCATTCCCAATTCTCATAGCAATAAGATGGTGGCAAAACCAGACTTATATAGGCAAAAATCACAAAGGTATTGATTACATCCCAGGGTTTGGAATGAGGCACCTGGCTCGCAAAAAAGCATATTACAGAAGCAGAATTAAGCATGTTAATTACAGTTTCGGGTCTTGGGGTCACTGAATTGACAGAAATACATTATCTAGAGCCCTTGGGTAACCTGGGTTAAACTTAGGCATGTTATCTAAATTACAGTTTTGGGTCTCTGGATCACTGAGTTGTCAGGACAATTTAGAGTAATTGTGCTGTCCTGGTCTCAGGACCACTGAGTCAGCTAGAACGTACCCCCTGTAGCCACTAAAACAATTTAGGGTAATTGTGCTGTCCTGCTTCCCAGGTACAGAAGAATGTGCTTCGATAACCAGTAAGATCACAATCAATGGGATAGTCATTCAATCAATAAGGCATTCAATTGAATGGGATAATTTATACAATTCAGAAAATCAAAATAACCTGTCCATTGTTAAACAAAGCAAATAGGTACCATACTTCATATTATCCAAAGAAATCTATAAATTCAATGCAAACCCCATTAAAATACCAATGGCATATTTCACAGACCTAGAACAAACTCTCCAAATATTTATATGGGATAATAAAAAAAAAAGACCCCGAATAGCCCCAGCAATCCTGAGAAAAAAGAAGAAAGTTGGAGGGATCACAATACCAGACAACTAGCTATATCACAAAGCTACTGTTCACAAAATTGCCTGGTACTGGCACAAGAACAAACATATAGACCAATGGACCAGAACAAAGAACCCAGAAATCTACCCAAGCTATTATGTTCAATTAATATTTGACAAAGGAGGCAACAGCATACACTGGAGTCAAAACAATCTCTTCAAACAATGGTGTTGGGAAAATTGGACAGATACATGCAAAAATGAAACTAGACCAACTTACACCATAAACAAAAATGAACTCAAAATGGATAAAGGACTTAAACATAAGACAGGAAACCATAAAATATTAGAAGAATCCACACGCAGCAATATATCAGACATATCAATTTGCAATATCTTTACCAACACATTTCCTGGGACATACAAACTAAGGAGAAGATAAACAAATGGGACTACATCAAAATAAAAAGTTTCTGCACCACAAAAGAAACCATCAACAAAACAGCAAGAGTACACTGTATAGAAAACCTATTTGCCAATGTTACATCAATCAAGGCTTTAATCTCCAAAATTTATACAGAACTCATACAACTTAACAAAAGGAAGATAATCCAATGAAAAAGGGGCAAAGGACCTAAATAAACACTTTTTGAAAGTGGGCATACAGAAGGCCAAGAGGCATATGAAAACATGCTCAAAGTCACTAATTATCTGAGAGATGCAAATCAAAACGACAATTAGGTTCCATCTCAACCCTGTCAGAATGGCTATCATCAACAAATCAACAAACCACAGGTGCTGGGGAGGATGTGGAGGAAAAGGAACAGTCGTACACTGCTGATGAGAATGCAGATTGGTGTAGCAACTGTGGAAAACAGTATGGAGTTTCCTCAAAAAATTAAAAATGGAACTCCCACTTGACCCAGTAATCCCACTTCTAGGAATATATCCCAGAAACACCAATCAGAAAGGATATATGCACCCCTATGTTCATAGCAGCACAATTTCCAATAGCTAAAATTTCAAAACAGCTCAAGTGCCTATCAGCAGATGAGTGGATTAAACAACTGTGGTACATCTACACAATGGAATACCATGCTGCTGTAAAAAAAGAAATAACTCTTACCATTTGCAACAGCGTGGATAGAACTAGAGAGCATTATGCTAAGCGAAATAAGTCAGTCAGAGAAAGATCAATATCACATGATCTCACTCATTTGTGGAATATAATGAACAACATAAACTGGTGAATAAAAAAAAAAAATCCAGGAGTGCGCGCCCAGAGGAAGGAAGGGCAGGAGAAAGGAAGCTTGTAGTCAAGATGGAGACAGCTAATTGCTCTGCTACTGTTGTAGGGAACCAGGACGTGGTGTTCCAGCGGGAGCAGAGCCTGCTGCCTGAGCGGCTACAGAGGCAAGACCAAGAGAGGCAACTGGAGGCGGAAAGGCGGAAGCAAAAGCGGCAGAACCAGGAGGTGGTGGTGGAGAAGAGCTACTTTTTCACGGTCGCCTTCGCCTGGGAGCGAGCAGCGGTGGAAGAGCTTCTGCAGGGTGGGGAGTCGGTCGGGTGGCTGGAGGAGGTGGCCGCTCAGCTCCAGAGGCTCCAGAAACTCCTCAAGGACTGGGTTTTGTTCCTGGCCACCTATGCAGTGCAGCAGGCACAGGAGGCGCTAGCGCAGCTGCAGGCGGCCCTGGCTGACTGGCGCCAGCAGCTGCAGCCCAAGATGCAATTCGCTTTCAAGACCCGAAGGAAGGATGCTGTCTTGGCCCCCAAAGTAGTAGATGCGGCTCCCGGCACCCTGGTGGCGGAAGGCACCCTGGCCTCCCCGCCCTCCCTGACCTAGGAGGGAGCCGTGGGCTCTAGCTGGCTCTGTGACTTCTCCAACCTCAAGTCCCAAGTCTTGGAGAGAAGAGAGCAGAGGAGTTGCACCAGCGAGACGTCCTTTTGACCTAACTGACCGACTGCAATATCAGGCTGTATGGCAATCCCAACACCCTGCGGCTGAGCAAGGCCCGCAGCTGCACATTGCTCTGCGGGCCTGTGTCCACGGTTGTGTTTCTGGATGACTGCAGTGAGTGCGTGCTGGCCGTGGCCTGCCAGCAGCTCCGGGTACACACCACTAGAGACACCCGCATCTTCCTGCAGGTGACCTGCAGGGCCATCGTGGAGGACTGCCATGGCATCTGGTTCGCCCCTTACACCTGGAGCTACCCGGGGATCGACGGAGACTTCGAGAGCTCTGGTTTAGATAGGAGCAAAAATAACTGGAGCGACGTTGACGATTTCAACGGGTTGGCTCGGGGATATGGCCTCTCCCCCAACTGGAGTGTTCTTCCCGAAGAAGACGGAACAATCTAGGGGGACTAAGTAGTTGTTACTCTTTTTTTCACTGACACCAAATTCTCCCCATATGGGACTGACTCCCAACTCACGGGACCCCAAGGTTTACTTATCATTGTCACAGAGTGTATGGTTTCAGTAATTAAGACTTAAAATTGTGATAGGCGATTTGTGATTTCCATTAAATTCGCGATAGGTAATAAATAAATAAATAAATAAATAAATAAATAAATAAATAAATCCAGAGACACAGAAACATTGAACAGACCGACAAACCTCAGAGGGAAGGTGGGGGGCTGAAGGGGGGGCTGTTGAGTAAGAGATCAACCAAAGGACCTAAATAGGCACCTTTCTAAAGAGGACATACAGAAGGCCAAGAGACACATGAAAAGATGCTCAAAGTCACTAATCATCTGAGAGATGCAAATCAGAACGACAATGAGCTGCCATCTCACACCTGTCAGCATGGCTATCATCAACAAATCAACAAAGAACAAGTGCTGGCGAGGATTTGGAGAAAAAGGAACCTTCTTGCACTGCTGGTGGGAATGCAGACTGGTGCAGCCTCTATGGAACACAGTATGGAGTTTCCTCAAAAAGTTAAAAATGGAACTCCCATTTGACCCAGTGATCCCACTTCCAGGAATATATCCCAAGAAATCAGAAACATTCATCAGGAAGAAAGTATTCACCCTTATGTTCATAACAGCACAATTTACAATAGCTAGGATTTGGAAACAACCTAAGTGCCTATCAGCAGATGAGTGGATTAAAAACTGTCATACATCTACACAATGGAATACTACACCCATTTACAACAGCATGGATGGAACTGGAGAGCATTATGCTAAGCAAAATAAGTCAGTCAGAGAAAGATCAATATTACATTATCTCACTCATTTGTGGAATATAATGAACAACGTAAACTGATGAACAAAAACAGAACCGGAGTCATAGAAGCATTGAATAGACTGTCCAACCTATGAGAGAAGGCGGGGGTGAGGGGGTAAGAGATCAACCAAAGGACTTGTATGCATGCATATGAGCATAACCAATGGACACAGATGGGGGAGGGAGGGAGGGCATGTGCTGGGGGTCGGGGGCAGCTGGGGAGAGGTCAGTGGGGGGGGGGCGCGGAAAGAGTCTTATGTAATACATTCAACAATAAATAACTTAAATTTTTTTAAAAAGACATCAACCAAAGGACTTGTATACATTCATATCAGCATGACCAATGGACACAGACAATAGGGCATATTCTGGGGAGTCAGAGCAGGTGGGGAGAGGTCAATGGTGGAATAAAGAAAACATATGTAAAACTTTCAGCAATATTTAATAAAATATAACATCAATAAAAACATATATAAAAGAAATAAAATCACCAACAAAGGGGACAAATTGATCAACATTAATTCTGTAGTATTTCTGCCAGAAATGTATTATCTAAATCTGATCATGAGAACACACATCAGTAAACCAAACTGATAGACATTCTGTGTGTGGGGGGGGGGGGGAGCTAGCATGTTGTCTTTTAAAATATTATATCATGAAAAACAAAGAAGGAAAGAATTATGAACTCTTTCAGCTTAAAGACTAAAGAAACATGATATTAAATGCAGTACAGGATCCTAGAAGTTAGCCTGGATTTGGATGGCAGTGTTGGGTGGGACGTGAAATGAAGGGATGCTATTAAGTTGGTAGGATTTTGACCAAATATCTTGAGAGGTTTTAACAATTTAAAATACTTCGGCTGCACCCCAAATTTTCTATGTCATAATTTCTGGCAGTGGAGTCCAGGAGTCTGTGTTTTAACAAGCTTGCCAGGTAACTCTGCTGCATGCTAACATTTGAGAAGCACTGCTATAAAGGACATTGGGACAACTGGTGAAATTTGAAATTAGATTGTTTAAGATAAGATCATATCAATTATAATTTCCTAAATTGGATAAATGTATTGTGGTTATATTAAAAAATCCTCATGGTAGTTTTGATTTGAATTTCCCTAATAGCTGATGGAGTTGTGCATCTTTCATGTATCTGTTGTATAGTTGTATGCCTTCTTGAGAAAAGTGTCTGTTCAGGTCCTCCTCCCATTTTTTAAATTTATTTTTATTTTTTTATTTTTATATTTTTTTATTTTTTTTATTGATTAAGTTATTACATATGTGTCCTTATCCCCACATTACCCCCTATCCCTCCACTCATGCCCTCACCCCCCTGTTGTCTGTGTCCATTGGTTAGGCCTATATGCTCGGACTTTGTTGTTGTTGCTGAGTTGTATGAGTTCTTTATATATTTTGGATACTGACCTCTTATGAGAGGTATTGTTTACAAATATCTTCTATTTGGTTGTTTGCTTTTTGGCTATTATCAACAAGACAAGCAATAGCAAGTGTTGGATAGGTTGTGGAGGAAAAGGAACCCCCATTCACTGCTGGAAGGAATATAAACTGGTAGAGCCACTATGAAAAACAGTATGTATTTTCCTCAAAAATTTTAAAATAGACTTACCATATGTCAACCAACCACTCTTCTTGATATTTACTCTCAAAATTTCAAAATATTTATTCCCAAAGTTATATGCACCACTATGTTCATTGCAGCATTATTCACAGTGGCCAAGGTATGGAAACAGCCAAAGTATACTTCAATAGGTGATTGGATCAAGACGATACGGTACATGCATACACTGGAATGCTACTCAGCCATGAGAAATTATGAAATACTGTTCTTTGTGACAACATAGATGGATCTTGAGAATATCATGCTAAGCAAAATAAGTCAGATGTAAAAAGTCAAGAACTGCCCTAGCCAGTTTGGCTCAGTGAGTAGAGTGTCCACCTGAAGACAGAAGGTCCCAGGTTCTAGTCCAGTCAAGGACACATGCCCAGGTTGTGGGCTCAATCCCCAGTAGGGGGCATGCAGGAGGCAGCTGATACATTTTTCTCATCATTGATGTTTCTATCTCTCTTTCCCTCTCCCCTTTTCTCTGAAATCAATAAAAATATTAAAAATGTAAAATCAAGAACCATATGATTTAACTCATATGTCGGATATAAATCTGAAAGCAACAAATGAAAAAACAAGACAAATAAAAACTCATACACACAGACAATAGTTCAATGGTTACCAGAGGGAAAGGGGGTGGAGAGAATGTATTAAAGGGTAAAAGGGGTCAAATATATGGTGATAGAAGATCTGACTTTGAGTGGTATATTATAGAATTGCACAATTGAAACCTATATAATTTTATTAACCAACTAGAGGCCTGGTATACGAAATATACGAAATTCATGCACAAGGGGGGGGGGTCCCTCAGCCTGGCCTGCACCCTCTCCAATCCAGGACCCCTTGGGTGATGTCCAACTGCCAGTTTAGGCCCAATCCCACAGGACATCCCTCTTGCAATCCAGGATGGCTGGCTCCTAACCGCTCACCTGCCTGCCTTATAGCCTCTAACTCCCTCTGCCTGCCTGCCTGATCACCCCTAACTGCCTCTGCCTTAGCCCCTCCACCGTGGCTTTGTCCAGAAGGACGTCTGGTCTATCCAGTCTAATTAGCATATTACCCTTTTAATAGTATAGGTGTTACCCTAATAAATTTTTTAAAATTTTCACCTGAGGATATTTTTCCATTGATTTTTAGAAAGAGTAGAAGAAAAAGGGAAAGACAGAGAAAAATATCAATGTGAGAGAAACACATCAATTGGTTGACTCCTGCACAAGTCTTGACCAGGACCTGGGCCAGGGAGGAGCATGCAAATGAGGTATGTATCCTTGACCAGAATAAAACCCAGGATCCTTCAGTCTGCAGACCGATATTCTATCCACTGAGCCAAATCTGCTAGGGCAACCCTAATAAATTTGAGAAAAAAGAACATCCTTATTCTTGAGAGAGACTTACAACAAATTCAGTAAAATGTAAAGTGTTGGTGAATCTATGTCAAATATATATGAATATTTATTGTACCATTATTACAATTCTTCTATTGGTTTGAGTTTTTTCAAAACAGAGTTATTAAATACATAGACACACACACACACATACACCCAAACTCATTGTATCACACCACTTTGCATCTTTACAAGTAAGATCATGTCCATATCTATTAACTTTGTAGAAATTAACATTGAATCTTTCAATCAGAGAAGTTATGCTCAATGATGCATTTCCACACTGTCACTGCATGTCACTTAGTTTTTAAGGCCATTGCATATACACCCAGTGCCGGATAATTACATATCCATTGGTATGAAGTAGCAAGAGCAAACCATGTCCAATAAGATGCCTTACTGACTAATTTGTAAAAACTAAACTAAATTAATTAACGGGCATTGAAAAATTATTTTCAGAAAGAACCAGATAGTATACATTCTGTGTTTTGCAGGCCACATGATCTCTGTTGCAACTACTCAACCTTGCTATTAGTGCACAAAAGTAGCTATAGACAACCTATAAACAAATGAACATGGCATTGGCCAGTGTGGCTCAGTTGGTTAGAGTGTTGTCCTATACACTGAAAGGTCACAGGTTCGATTCCCGGTCAGGGCACATACCCAGGTTGTAGGTTTGACCTCTGGTCAGGGTGTGCACATGAGGCAACTGATTGATGTTTCTTTCTAATATTGATGTTTCTCTCTCTTACTCTCCCTTCCTCTCTAAAATAATACTAATAATCCTATCTAATAATAGGCAAACATGATAATTAACCATACCTCCACTACACTTCCCATTGGCTAATCAGCAGGGTATGGAAATTAACTGCCAACAAAGATGGCTGCTGGCAGCCGTGCAGCTGAAGTGAACATGAGGCTTGCTTGCTCCAGTGATGGAGGAAGCCAAGGTTCCAAGCCTGCCGCAGCCCAGCTCTGAGCTCTGGATGCAACAATGTTGCAATTATAGAAGCTAAACAAACCCCAGATACCTGCTTTCAGCTGGCAGTGGGCTCAGAGCTTAGAGCGCCAATGATGGCAACAGAGTTTCAATTATAAAAGCTAAACAAACCCAGATACCTGCTTTCAGCCAGCCACGGCCTCAGAGCTGGAGCCGGGCCTCAGAGCTGGAGCTGGCTCTCAGCTCCAGTGACAGCTATAGAAGGTAAATAAATCCCAGAATAAAAAAAGGGGGGGAAAAAAGAGGCTGGGAGCTTAAGTCGCCCACCAGCCTGAAAACGGCCCTCAGCCCCTCACCCAGACTGGCCAGGCACCCCAGTGGGGACCCCCACCCTGAAGGGGGTGTGACCAGCTGCAAACAGCCATCAGCCCATCATCAAGGCTGGCCAGGCACCCCAGTGGGGACCCCTACTCTGAAGGGGGTCTGACCAGCTGAAAACATCCATCAACTCCTCACCCAGGATGGCCAGGCACCCAAGCAGGACCCCCAGCCTGATCCGGGACACCCTTCAGGGCAAACCAGCCAGCCCCAACCCGTGCACCAGGCCCCTATCCTATATAGTAAAAGAGTAATATGCAAACTGACCCTAACAGCAGAAAGACTGGGAATGACTGCTCACTATGACACACACTGACCACCAGGGGGTAGATGCTCAATGCAGGAGCTGCCCTCTGGTGGTCAGTGCGCTCTCACAGGGTGGAGCTCTGCTCAGCCACAAGCCAGGCTGATGGCTGCCAGTGCAGCGGTGGTGGTGGGAGCCTCTCCTGCCTCCTCAGCAGCGCTAAGGATGTCTGACTGCAGTTTAGTTCTGCTCCCCACTGGCAAGTGGACATCCCCCGAGGGCTGCCAGGCTGCCAGAGGGATGTCTGATTGCCATCTTAGGCCCAATCTTCTGGGGAGCAGGCCTAAGCCAGCAAGTGGTCACCCCTGAGGGGTCCCAGACTGCAAAAGGGCACAGGCCGGGCTGAGGGACCCCCTACCCCTGAGTGCACACATTTTTGTGCACCGGGCCTCTAGTAATAATAATAAAAACATATCCTCAGGTGAGGATTTAATATAAAAATAAGCAAACAGACTCTGGCACTTAACCCTCCAGTGGGGTTTAATTAGGTTTTCCAAGTAAGTTTCCTTTCAGTGACCAATGACAGCTTATCAGAATCCTTTCCCCTGAGTAATTATACAACATAATAAAAAGATAACAAAATAGATACAGTGGTCACATGTATTTATTTACTACTGACATTCCATAAATTTCCCAGCCCCAGTTCATGCATCTAGGTTAATATTGATATAAAAGATTAAATTCTTATAGAAATTATATCATCCATTATATAGCTACTAGAGCCTGGTGCACGAAATTCATGCACAGGGCGGGGGGGGGGGGCAAGTGTCTCTCAGCCTGGCCTGCACCCTCTCCAATCTGGGACCCCTCAGGGGAAGTCTGACTGCCAGTTTTGGCCCGATCCTACTGGTTCCTAACCACTGGCTCCTAACCACTCACCTGCCTGCCTGACTAATGCCCCCAACGGCCCTCCCCTGCCAGCCTGGTCACCCCCAACTGCCCTCCCTGCCACTTTGATCGCCTCTAACCCCCTGCCAGCCTGATCTCACCCCTAACTGCCTCTGCCTCGGCCCACACCACCATGGCTTTGTCTGGAATGAAGTTGGATGTCTGGAAGATGGCCGGTTGATCTGCTCTAATTAGCATATTACCCTTTTATTAGTATAGATTCTTCATTCAAAATACTATTTGTGTATACAACATGTATACCTTCTAAGAGAGCAAATACTAATGAGGAAAACAAGATCATGAGGAACCCTTGGCTTCAAGTTCATCAACAGACACATTGGTTAAATTCAGCCTAGAGGAGCATTTTGTTTCTCCTAACCATTGTTTTTAATTTTCACAAAATAATAGAAAAATTTAAAAATAGGGAAATTTCACAAAAAATAATCCATATTTTTGTTTCCTTTAAAAAAAAAATGTCAGAGGATCAGGCAATGCTGGTCTCAAAATCTGCATGTTTCCATTTGACAGAGGATGGGGAATGGCTGTCCCCTTAAGATAGGGTACACACTTCCAGTTTATCACAGTCAACACATGTCTTGTCTCTAAACCCTCGAGTTTGTGATCCAGATGAAACATAGTAAACAGAATTTTGAGCACAAAGCTTTGAAAACGTAACATATCTTACTTTTAAAAATATATCTTTAATTGATTTCAGAGAGAGGAAGGAAGAGGCAAAGATGAAGAACAGATAGAAACATCAATGAGAGAGAACCATCGATTGGCTGCTTCCTGCACACCCCCCACTGGGGATGGAGCCTGCAACCCAGGCATGTGCCCTGACCGGGAATCGAACCGTGACCTCCTGATAAATAAGTTGATGCTCCACCACTGAGCTACACCAGCCAGGCTATCTTACTTTTACACAAACAGATGTCTCAGTCTTATGGAGTTTTTATCTGGAATATAGTTTTCTCTGACTTGATTGACTGCATTAATGTAATTGATGACACTCAGCAATGTACCTAAGATGACAATGTACAGCAGATCAAATAATCTAAGATAGTTTATCTGCTATCTATTGTACTCTTAGCAAGTACCCCATTGTTCCATCTTGAGTCAGGTCCTGCCTATGCCCTATAAAGACCATCCCCCACATAATTTCTACATCAGGACCAGCACAGCAGTGGAATGCTGGAGGAATCAAGATTATTGAGCTAAAACATGGAAAGAAGTTAAGCCTGATGAATGAAAATATATCTAAGAGAGTAGCCTGATTGTAAGAAAATTGATTTTCATGTGGATTAGGTTAATTATCTCTCAAAGCAAACTCAAAAAAATCATGCCAAAAATGTTTGTGTAAATGTAGACTCATTTAAGTAAGTGCATAACCTACTACATGGACTGTTCAAAAGTTTAACCTTCTTTTGGCTGAAATGTTTATTGCCCAGAAGTCTCCCTCATTACTAGTATTTCACTGTAAATTATCATCAAATTTCAGTCTTAGAGACATGGAAAAGTTTATCCATCTCTTTAAAACAGACTCTGCTACTGTTACAGGGTTGGGACTGGGCCCAGAGACAATCTGGGGTGGCCGATAATGTGCGCATTCTTGACTTTGTGCAGGAAAGATTTCACAATATGAGTCCAGGTGATTTTGAGAGTATGTTTATTAAATCTGGGGACAGTGAAACAAAGGAAGGTCTTAGGGTAGAAGAAGCAACAGGAGAGGGTCTAGGTGGTGCCCTGTTTAGGCTCTCTAGAAACATTATAGGGAAGAAATGAGCCAAGGTGGGGCTGCTTTTAGCTCACTGGGAAGTAAAGAGAAAGGGGTCTTTGGAGACAGGATCAGGGGTAAGTCCAGGAAGAGCTGCCATTGCTAGATGCTTCCCTGGTTGCAAGTTTCATGGGGATCCTTAGGGTTTAGGAGAAAGAAAGTGAAAAGTTCATGCACTGGGTCTTTGTCCTTAGGGTTTTTATCTTTCCTCTGAGGGTGAGAATCTTAGGGAAAGGTTTCAGTAGAATGGTTATCAGCTTTCCAGGTATATTTTTAATATGCTGATGCATCAAAATGGATTATCCTTTGGTCTGCTCTACTGTTTTACTTTTATCTTTTTTTAAAATATACTTTACTAGAGGCCTGGTGCACAAAATTCATGCAGGGGTGGGGGGTGTCCCTCAGCCCAGCCTACGCCCTCTCACAATCTGGGACACCATGGGAGATGTCCCACTGCTGGTTTATGGGCCTAAACCAGCAATCGGACATCCCTCTTGCAATCTGGGACACTGCATGCACCAGTGACCATACTTTTCATATAGGTGAAAGGTATCTTTCTGTTGTATTGGAAACTACATTTTTTTGTCCTGATTATAAAAAGTAGTACATAACATGATCCTTCTGAGGCAGTAGTACCATTTTCCCCCATCTTATGGGTAGAAAAATTGAAGCAGAGAGAAGTTAAGTAATTGGTTTTGTCACACAGTTATAAGTGTCAGAATCAGGGCTAACCACAAAATGTGCAAGCCCGAGTCCATGCATGTCATCGCTGCATCATCCTGTTTTTGCGATGTTAGAGTAGCTTTTCCAGGTTTTAATTTTTAAATCTATGAGACTGTTTCCAATATATAGGGTAGGGTCCCTAGGCCTGGCCAGCGATCAGGGCCAAACTGTGGGGCAACTGGTAGGGCGATTGCGAGGGCCCCCGCTGGCACCCACCTTGACTGGCTCCCTGGCACCGCCTGCTCACCAGCCTCGCCCCCAGCCAGCACTGCCAGTCTCCTCCCTCTGCCTGCTGGCACCTACCTTGGCAGGCCTGATGCTGCCCGCTTGCCGGCCCCGCCCCCCACCAACCAGTCATTCCTCAAGTCATTCTGCCATTCGGTCGATTTGCATATTAGGGTTTAATATAAATTTATTTTATTGTTTTATTTTTTAAATAATTCCTTATTGTTGAAAGTATTACATATGTCCCCATTTCTCCCCATTAATCCCCTCCAGCCCCCCTACACCCGCTGCAGGCCTTCAGCACCCTATTGTCTGTGTCCATGGGTTATGCATATATGCATACAAGGTCTTTGGTTGATTACCTACCACCTACCCACCCTCTCCCACCTTCCCTCTGAGATTCTGCACTCTTCCATGCTTCCATGTCTCTGGAGCCACTCCATTCATCAGTGTATTTTGTTTGTTACTTAGATTCCACATTTGAATGCGATTACATGGTACTTGTCTTTCTCTGACTGACTTATTTCACTTAGCATGATACTCTCCATGTCCCTCCATGCTGTCTCAAAGGGTAAGATAGGTTTCTTTTTTACTGCTTAGTATTCCATAGTATAAATGTACCACAGCTTTTTTATCCACTCATCTACTGATGGGTATTGTGTCTATTTCCAGATCTTAACCACTGTAAATTGTGCTGCTATGAACATAGGGGTTCATACATTCTTTCTGATTGGTGCTTCAGGTTTCTTAGGATGTATTCCTAGAAGTGGGAACAGTGGGTCAAATGGAAGTCCCATATTTAATTTTTTGAGGAAACTTCATACTATTTCCCATAATAGTTGCACCAATCTGCATTCCCACCAGCAGTGCACTAGGGTTCCCTTTTTACGACATCCTTGCCAGCACTTGTCATTTGTTATTTTGTTGACGGTAGCCATTCTGACAGGTGAGAGATGGTATCTCATTGTAATTTTGATTTGCATCTCTCAGATGATTAGTGACATTGAGCATGTTTTCATTTGTCTCTTGGCCATCTATATGTCCTCTTTGGAGAAGTGTCTATTTAGGTCTTTTGCCAATTTTTTAATTGGATTGTTGTCTTTCTTTTGTTAAGTTGCATGAGTTCCTTATATATTTTGGATATTAACCCTTTATCAGATGTATCATTGCTAAATATGTTCTCCCATACAATGATGGTTTTGTTGATGGTTTCTTTTTCAATGCAGAAGCTTTTTATTTTGATGTAGCCCCATTTTTTATTTTATCCTCAGTTTTCTTTGCCTTAGGAGATGTATCTGTAAACATATTGCTATGAGAGATGTCAGAGATTTTTCTGCATATGATTTCTTCTAGGATTTTTATGATTTCACCACTTACATTTAAGTCTTTTATCCATTTTGAGTTTATTCTTGTGTATGGTGTAAGTTGGTGGTCTAGTTTCATTTTGTTGTATGTATCTGTCCAATTTTCCCAATACCATTTATTGAAGATACTGTCTTGACTCCATTGTACACTCTTACCTCCTTTGTAAAATATTAATTAAGGGTTATGACTTGGATTGATTTCTGGGTTCTCAGTTCTATTCTGTTCCATTGATATATATGACTGTTCTTGTGCCAAATCCAGGCTATTTTGATTACAGTGCCTTTGTAATATAACTTGAAATCTGGCATTGTGATTCCTCCTACTTTCTTTTTCTTTCTCAAAATTGTGGCAGCTTATTTGGAGTCTTTTTTTATTCCATATAAATTTTGGAGTATTTCTTCTAGATCTGTGAAATATGCCATTGGTATTTTAATAGGGATTGCATTGAATCTGCAGATTGCCTTGGGTAGTATGGAAATTGTAATGATGTTGTTTCTACCAATCCATGAACACGGTGGAGTCTTCCACTTGTTTATATCTTCTTCTATCTCTTTTTTCAACATTCTGTAGTTTTCCAAGTACAGGTCTTTTGCCCCCTTGTTTAAGTTTATTTCTGTTTCTTAATTTTTTTATTGCAATGGTAAATAAGATTGTTTGTTTAGTTTCTTTTTCTGAGAATTCATTATTGGTGTATAAAAAAGCCATTGATTTGGGGGTGTTGATTTTGTATCCTGCTACATTGCCAAATTCACTTATTAAAGCTAGTAGATTTTTTGGGGGGGAGTCTTTAGGATTTTCTATGTACAATATCATGCCATCTGAAAATAATGAGAGTTTTACTTCCTCCTTTCCAATTTGGATGCCTTTTATTTCTTCTTCTTGTCTGATTGCTGTGGCTAGGACTTCCATTACTAACCTATATAACAAAAGCATAATATGCAAATCAACCAAATGGCAGAAGAACTGCTCGCTATGACATGCACTGACCACCAGGGGGCAGATGCTCAATGCAGGAGCTGGCCCCTGGTGGTCAGTGCGCTCCCACAGGGGGAGCATTGCTCAGCCAGAGGTAGGGCTCATGGCTGGTGAGCACAGTGGTAGTGGAAGGAGACTCTCCCACCTCTGCTGTAGGCAGGAGGTAAGGAACGAGGGTCCTGGACTGTGAAAGCCTGGACTGCAAGAGGGATGTCTGAATGCCACCTGGCAGGCAGACATCCCCCTAGTGGTCCGAGACTCCCAGAGGGTGCAGGCCAGGCTGAGGGACCGACCCCTACCCAGTGTACAAATCTCGTGCACCGGGACTTTAGTGTTGAATAAGAATGGTGAAAGTGGACATCCCTGTCTTGTTCCCGTTTTTAAGGGAAATGCTTTTAGTTTTTGCCCATTGAGTATGATGTCAGCTGTAGGTTTGTCATATATGGCCTTTATCATGTTGAGGTATGCTCCGTCTATTTACTTTTTTCTTGGTTCTGTCCGATTCTAATCAGGTTTTTGTTATTTGTTCCACTGACTTCATTTGTCCTGGGGTTTAGCTGGCACAAATGGCATTAATTGGGTCTCTGTCCTCTATCTCCTTGACCAGGGTGATTTAAACTATGCATTCTCTGGTTAGGAAGGAGAGGTATAAACCATTTTCTCTCAAGTATTCTTGGTTAGGAAAGATAAGTTCTTGCTAGCTGGCTGTAAGTTGCTCAAATTATTTGTCCTTGTTTAATTATCTTGTCTCAGTTTCCCCATTCCACTTGCCCAGGAATTTTCCTAGCTTCTTACTATCCTGCCTCACTATCTTGTACATTTTAGCTCAACCTCCACATTTCCTGTGTCACACCCTCATCATTTCCCCTCAGTGGTAGCAGTACTAGCAAATAATTGTCTCCTTGCTCCTTCTATGGGACTCAGATGTTTACTGCTTCATACCTCCCCACATGAGAAGATTTTGTGTTCAGAAAAAAACAGTTACTGTTTGTTACCTTTTAATTATTTTAAATTTATTTTCTAAACTAATTTTCAAATTACTAAAGTAGAATGTAACAAACTAGCCTTCCTTTAAGTGTTCAATATCAATTTTCAATATCAAAAATTATATTATTCTTTTTATAAACATAATAAATTTTAACAGTCACTGACTAATAAGTCTTTTATTAATATTCAGTCAATTCAAGTTGAACAGATTGAACTCAAACATCAGTCCTGTTTACAATTCTGTTCATTCACTTACAAGATTTAAATTATATTCATATATGTATTATATTTAAATTTCTTTTTAAGAATTTCAAATGCATGACCTAAAAATAAAAGCATCTATTTATTCCATTGGTCAATCAGCAAAATTTTTGAGCACTTTTAGAGTCAAGCACTTTTATAGGTATTCTGGATATGGCCACAAAGCACAGCAAAATTCTTACCTTTATGGAGAGTAAACTTTAGTGGGTTCAAATGGTAATTAAAATGCTTATATCATAGAAGGCCAATAGTGGTAAGTGCTCTACAGAAGACAACATAAGGAGATGCAGTCATTTTTTAATAACATGGTCAGTAAAAACATTTCAGAAAAGCTAACATTTAAGAAGCGCACTAAATGAAGTACCATTGATCCTTGAACAACACAGGGGTTGGGGCATTGACCAAGCCAGAAATATGAGTATAACAAGTTTGCACTCCACCTACATGGATTCCCAACAGTGGAGTGAACACATTACTGATCTTTAAACAACACGAGTGTGAATGGCATGAGTTCGTTTATAAATGGATTTTTTAAATGGCGAAAGGATTGAGAAGAAGAAAACATAAACAGGGACAACAGTATGGTGAGTGCCAGAGGAAAAGGGGGTGGGGAGATGGATGGGGGCAAAGGGGGCATAAATGGTGGTGTAAGAGACTTCACTTTGGGTGGTGAGTGCACGATGCAGTATGAAGATGATGCATTGTAGAGCTGTACACTTGTATGGTTTTATTGACCAGTGTTACCCCAATAAATTAAATTTTTTAAAATGTTAATTGGCCTTTAAGTGGATCCATGTGGTTCACACCCACACTGTTCAATAGTCAACTGTATTTTCACAAGTATTTAATCCTAGACAATCTAAAATTTTCATTTAAAAATACAGTGAATCTTAAGGTCTCTTAGACCTTTAACATTATACACTTAGTAATGTTACACCTTTCAATTATAAATAAAAACAATAAAATTAATGACAAAAATTGTACATTTGAAATTGAAATCATAATCCATCACAACCTCTAACATGACAAATCATCTTCAATATTGAAAATAAATTAAATACCCAAATATATAGAGTATTATGATGACTATGGAAACCTAGTCCCAAATTTATTCTAAGCTTATTTTAAAAGCATTAGTATTAAAGTTAGACTAATTGCATAAATGGCCTCAATTTTTTTTTACCTATTTCTGTTTCTGTATCTCTTACCAAGTTACTTTGCAGCTTCTCACATTGAGAGACACGATATATTTTCCCTCTCATTTATTCTGAGTCCAGACTCATGCCTTGCTTTGTACAATGACCACAAGACAGGCAGGGGCTCAAAAATACTTATTCTCTTGCACGTCTACCATTGCCATGAGACTTTTGTTGGAGGATGAAGGACATATGGACGAAAGCTGTGTTGTATATGAATATGTTGTGGTTATTTGTTACATGGCATTATAGTAGTGATAGGTAATTGATACAGTCCCTATTTTTTCTATATATTTCCTGATTTTGAAATATGCTTAACAACTAAAACAAAATATTTTCATTTCAAGTGAATTGAAAGCACTTTCCTATATTTATCAGGATTAATTTTATTTACATAAATAGCTAAAAAGTAAAAGTATATTTATCCTCCACATAAAAGTCTAGAGAAAGGCAGTTATGTTGCTGGCATAGCAGTTCCACAGTGTCAGGGACTCAGGCTCCTTTTATCTTGTGGCTCTGCTATTGGCCACCTCAATGTCAAAGATGACTGCTCTAGCTTCAGCCAACAAATCTATATTCCAGCCAAAAGGAAGGAAAAAAAAAATAAATAAATAGGTTCCCTTTCCCTTCAAAGATAGCTTCTGGATGCTGCACACCACTTCTTCTTGTGTCTTTTTGATAAAAAAAAAAATAAATGTATTCACGTAGTTAAATAACTACAAAGAAGGCTAAGAATTGCAATATTCATTCTGTGCATCCATGTGCCCAGCTCAAGAGCTAGGATTCTATTAACTTACAAAAAGAAAGAATATTTACGGATAATTAATTGTCTCAATATCACTATCACAAAGCTTAAGCATATTGAGATTACCAACCAGTCAAACTGGAGTTACTATCGCAGAGGCCAGGCAAGGTAGTCAGAACACAGGATTCAAGCTTTAGGATAATGGTCCTATGTGAGTCCCAAATTGATCTCTTTAGCCCTTTTTATACATACTGTGAAACAGGAAATTCTCAATCAATGAGGGGGATTTGTCTTGGCTGGTTACAGGTTTACCCTAAAGCAATTTATCTGTTTGACTTCCCTAAGAGTCAACACAAAATTCCAATTACTTTTGCTGGTGACTTTCTTCAGCTAATCTTTGTGCAGCAGCCTGATTGAATTTTGAATTCTTGTCATATTTTTCCTCTTTAGAAAGGTCAAAAACAAATCAGTTATATTTTTCATATCTCAGTCATAACTCTAAAGTCATTCTAGTCTAAGTGCATTATGCAACTCTAGTTTTCCCACTTCCTGGGATCCCTATTTTATTTATCCCAAGAAAATAACCAGTTCTCTCCTCAGATGCTTCTGAGGTTCTCCAAAGTTGGCCACTTGTCTTAGCTCCTGCTAGAATCACCTCTTCAATCTTCCCCAGACCACCTCTGTCCATCCTGTAACTGCTCCATCCTATTTTACTCTACAGGTTGCCCTTCTTACTGCCACTTATCTCAACAATAGTTGATCCAAACCATTGACACAGCCCTGCATTGTTCACCAAAGCAGAATAAATACCAGGCTATTGTTTCACTAACTTAATTGAAGGCTTGTGGTAAACAGAGGGGACTTTCTACACAAATATAGAAAATTTTAAAACCTGTTCTTAAACATTTTTTTTCTCGAGCCCATGGGTCACACCTCCCAGGGGTCTCAAACTCTTATTTTATTTATTTATTTATTTATTTATTTATTTATTTATTTATTTATTTATTTATTTAATTGTCTAAAGTTTTACATATGTCTCCCTTTTCCCCGATTGACCCCCCACCCCAAACTCTTTAGCCACTCATCATGCTACCCTGCTGCTGAGGAGGAAAGCCCCCTTTTTCCTCAGATTAGAGACATGTCTTGTGCTCTCTCCCACTAATTCCAGGGCCCACAACTTACTCCCTTTAAGGAAGCAAAAAAGTAGAAAAGTCCATTATCAACGTAATAATCCTTGGGAGACACAGCCTTCCTTCAAAGAAGACAGCATTTCACATTTTTATGCAGATTAATACCTGGAACTTGCCTCTGAATTTCCAAGAGATGCATTAATGTGGTATTTTGCCCACATACACTAAAGCTCAAGTGTTCTAATGATAAATCCTATCCTTGCTCTAGAAGTTATAAGCAGTAAATACAAGTAGCTTTTAAAATAGTAACTTCGGTCTGGCTTCATATATTCTAAAGCACCATTTGTCCTTTAGGAAGGATGATACTGTATCATGTTAACTTACCACTTAAATTTACCTTCCAAATAAGAAAAGAGGTAGCTTGTGAAATGAAAACAAAACAAACCCACTAATATCAAGATAAAGAACAGAAATTTAATGAGATATTGAAAAAATAATTGTGCTAGTAATCAGGGATGAGTTATTATATTGAAGATTAAATTTGTTAAAAAAAGATTAAATTTTTTTAAAGATTAAATTTGCTTATGGAATATAGATGATGAGATCAAAAGGATAAAATGAGTGTTTGACTAGTTGATGTAATCTAATGTGTCTTACGCCATTTTATGGCACATTGAATGGCTCTTTTAGATCATCTTTAGGTTCAGAGAGAAGTGGGTCTGGAAGCCACAACTATTATGTAGGGCAGGAGTTGGCAAACTTTTTTCTATAACTGGCCAGGGGGTAAACTAGGTTTTGCAAGTTTATGTGGTCTCTGGCAGTTATTCAACTTGGTTGTTGTAGCGCAAATGTAGTCATAAACAATATGTCACAGAATGATTGTGGCTATGTTCCAATACAAAAATATGTAGAGATATGACATAGGAGGTACTCTGACAACCCTTTGTATAAAGGAATATACTAGGTAGAGGGCTGTAGTAAGTGTTTGGATAAGACAGCTCCTCTCCAAGCAGAGGGATTAGTCAGGTTGAATGTGTGAGGTATTTATTCTGTAATCCTTTTCTTAAAGGCAGCAATTTAAATTGTATACACTTCAAGTCCCACAAAACTTTGGATATTTCCTCTGTGTATAGGCAGAAGATGAAGAGAAACAGTATGGAAGTATCATAAAATCAGGGGAAGATTCTATACAGGTATGTATGCAACGCTTTCACTTCCTCTTTGCAATATGTATAAAACGTTTAGGTTATAGAATCAAATTTCCCCTTCTACAATCAGCTCATGCAAGGTTAAGCCAGACCTGTACAACCTCAGTATTTGCATTGTGTCCTCTCTGACACTATTGTGGGAAACTGTTTATTGCCTTCACTATCTGATAAGCATAGACAGAGAACTCCCCGAAACCCCCCCCCCCCCACCAGGCTGGGTGCGTTTGAAGCCCTAGCAAAGCTCGGAGCTAGGCGCCACCTCTGTTTGTCCAGACAGTGGTAGCTGAAACTACTCCTCCATTTATTATTATGTAAATCCTTGCTGATGGGCTAGTCTGCTTGTTACTAGGGTGTCACCTGCCTAAGGGCTATGCTATGAGTGCATCCCAGATCAATAAAAGCTTGGTGAGGTCTGAGCACTGGGGAAGTCCTTCGGGACTTGCCGCCTGTTCCCCCAATATTGCAAAATTATCTCGTGTCTTTTTCTCTCATTTGCTGTGCGGCTCCTCTTTCAGATACCAAACCCTACTCCACGCAGAATGTGGAGGGAGTCTCACTCGACAACTATTTTTGAAAGTATTCTAAAATTGTTTTAAGGACTAGCCATATTTTTAGACCTTTTTCACATCGAATAAAAATTAGGATGACAGCTATGCTGGGAGTGGAATCCAGGGGGAGCACAAGATAAGGAGTATTTGTGAATAAATTCTACCAGGTTGGTAAAACTGCATACAGCTGTTACTGGACAAACGAGGAGATCTTGGTTCTTGTCTTCTTGAAGGAAAGATTTCAATCAAGAGACAAAGTGTAGAAAAGCAAACAATAATTTGTTGTCCACACTAAAAACTTACTTAAGGCAGTGAAATAAGGAAAGGCATAGAAGAAGCAACAGGAGAGCCTAGGCTGGACTGCCCTAGCTCACTGAGAAGTCAGAGAATAGAGGGCCTTGGAGACAGGTTTCAGGAGGTTAGTGTGAGATTAGGTGCTGCTGCCCACTGCTTACCTGGTTGCAAGTCTTATGGGGTCCCTTAGAGATTAGGGGATTCATACTAATGGGGGGAGGCAATGGCACAATCATGCTCCCTAGAGGGAGAGTGCACTGGGACCTTCATTTTTAGAAGTTTTAAAAGCTGGTTGTTTAGGAGAGGTCTTAGGGGCAGATCAGTAGAATATTCATCAGCTTTTTTGCTGATGTACCAAAGTGGAATTTATTCTCTTAATTTGTCTGTACTTGGGTGTGGTTGGCAAACAGCACCAAATTGGATTTCTGTTATCTGTCTCCCTAAGTAGGGAGATTTAAGCTATTTAGCCTCTGGTTGTGGAGGAGAAGTGCAAACCATTTACTATTAGGTGTCCTTGGTTTAGGGAAGATAGGATTTACTAGGTGGCTGAAAATTGCTGTTTAACTGTCTACCCTAGTGTCTCTATTTGGCTTGTCCTGGAATTGTCCTAGCTTCTTACTACTCTATACACAACCACCTCCCCCGTACACATCCAAACAAGTATTTCAACAGTATGGGCTGCCTTTGTTTACATATATCTGTCTCATAAGGACCAATCCTAGGAAGACAGATAACCAGTTTTCTTGGAAGGAGTTAGGGCAAGGGAACAGTTCCATCATCTTTCACAATGGCATGCATTGGCCTCTTCTCGCCATCTCTTGGGAGTTTTTAAGGTGAGAAAATAAATTTAAACAATTACCAATTTGGAAATTAAGTTATGAGAGTCCATGTCATAAATCAGGTTGTTTCTCAGTCTCATACAGAAATCAAAGATATGAGAAAAGAATTTAAGAGATTAACTTTATTCATATGAGTGTCAGGTAATAATACAAAGAATCCTAGAGCTTAAAAGAGTCCCTGTCTCTTAGGGAATACATGCTAGTAAATGAACACATTGAATATTTCACCAGGAGTTAAAATCAGTAGTCATTAAGAGCTACAAAGAGGATTTCTTAGTGCTTTGTGCAAATTAAGGATGCAATTCAAAAGTAGCACTTAAGATAGGACATGGTAAGCCTTTATTCCTAAACACAATTGATTAAAATGGGTCTCACTGTGTGCTCTATGGTCAATGAAGAGATTTAAGTCAGGTCAAGTAAGGGTCCAATATTCTAAGCCATTCAAAGTTCTTGTTCTTTGTCTGGACAGAGTAGGTAGAAGCACTTGTAGTGAAACACAACATTTAGTTTTGATATCTCTTAGGCAAATGCTTCTATCACTGGGAAAGTTTCCTTTCATCTGTCCCACTCAACTAGAGCAATTATACATCTTGGTTTGCCTGAAATAGTCTCATTTTATGCCTATAGTGCTGGCATAATTATTATTAGCAACACCTTTCATTCTTGAAAGTGTCCTGATTTTGATGAGGTCACCTTATATTCAACTATTACTCCAAATCAGAGAGCCTGGAACAAAATTCTCTAAAACTAAGATACAAACTGAAAACCATGATTGTGAATTTGTTGGTAAGTAGCCCAAATGTACCAAATGTATGAAAGAGTTCCTTTAGAATTTCCACTCAGCCAGCCTTCCTGTGGTTCTGGATGATGTCCGTTTTGTCTTTTAGCTGTATTTTTGAAGTGGTTGTGCTAGGCAGCAATTTCTGGTGTTTACCTATGCTGCCATCTTGGTTTCTCGATTGAAAGAGTTCCTTTAATGTTTGAGAAATGGAATGACATAATTGCCTTTTAGGTTAATTTCAGTACAACTTTTATTTTTTATTTTTTTAATATATTTTATTGATTTTTTACAGAGAGGAAGGGAGAGGGATAGAGAGTTAGAAACATCAATCAGCTGCCTCCTTCACACTCCCTGCTGGGGATGTGCCCACAACCAAGGTACATGCCTTTGACCAGAATCGAACCTGGGTCCACTGAGTCCGCAGGCTGATGCTCTATCCACTGAGCCAAACCAGTTAGGGCTAAGTACTACTTTTAAAGCTTTACAGTGTGTAGATATATCCATCAGAAGATTCCATAAAGAATTTGTATTTATTTGTGTGAAGAAACAGTGTCAGAGTCTTTTTTCAGAAACATAACACCTCTAGTCATGCCATCTTTTTATCAGTCAATATGATTCAACACAGGCTTCTTACGAGCAAAAAGAATCTTTTGCTGTTTCTGAATTCTCAAAAGACAGAACATTTTCCAGAAAAAGAATCCTCCATAAGTGGTAGACCTGTCTTTATAAGTCAAATCATATTTTGGCACCTACTGGTGAAAATGTGACAAAGCTGCTCTTATACAGAAACCACTGAATTAGAGAGCAAATAGACAAAAATCTGTAAATTAAGAATGTGAAATCAGGATGCTTCTGGCAGAAAATAAATAAAATACCAAAGGTGAGAGTGACTGGTAAGGTTAAATGGCACAGAGGAATTATGGAGACAGGCACATAGCACACAGGGAAACTTTTTAAAAAGCTAAGAAATGACCATAACTGACAGACATGATTGTGAACCTTGAGAAAGATGCCTACTGAAAAGTGCTTCCAGTGGCTAATTGGCTAAAAAACAAACAAACAAAACAAAACAAATAACAAAACAGAGCCTAGAAACCATTTCTATACACATGCCTCTCATGCAAACTGCACTTCAGGAAAAAGCCAGCACTGAAATTCAGCCTGCACTGTGTTTCTGCCATCTGAGCCAACCCTGATAAAGAAGTTCTTAGAATCCTAGTTCAACCAATGGGACTTAGACTTTCCCCATCCAATCGAGCTGTGCAGCTATATCACCATCAGTTTCTTCATTGACGAATCAGAGCGACTCCATTCTGACCAATTAGTACAATGACTTTTAGACCAATCAAACTTGTAGGATTTGAAGTTCTCATTTGCATGAAGATGGACCAATTGGAGACCAGGGGTGGGGACTTCTGCATCTTCCAGAACACTTTTCCTTTCCACCAAAGACTATTTCCCTGCCTGAACTGAAACAGCAAAGATGTCACACAAGCAGAGCTGAGCAGACCAGCACAGACCAGAGCAGGATGGCACAGAATAGAGCAGACCAGAACAGAATAGACCAGGGAGGATCCAGCAGAGCTGTCTAGCCAGGCTTGGTCGCAGGCCTGCCTGGCCCTAGGGCACCTCACAGCTGTATCACAATTGAGCTGTTTTGTGCTGGATAAAGTTTATTTATTCACAGCACCCCAAATAGAGAATTCCTGCTGCCACTTATTGGTTAACATAATGAAGTTGCAAAACCTTAGTATCCAACTTACCAGTGATAGCAATTCACTTTCCATAGTTTTCCATGTTACCACAAAAGCCAATAGGGAAAATAAAAAAACCACCACCTAAATTTTCTCCAACTGAAACTTGTCTTAATCCCTAAAATTGGTCATTTAACAAATATGTGTTGAGGAAGGTCTATATGCTAACGACCATTTTAGACCCTGGAGACATAGCAGTGAACTAAATGACAAAACCCCTGCTCTTGTGGAACATACATTCCATTCAAGAGGAGCGTCAGCTAGCCAGTCAACAAACAAGAAATCATGTAATATTTCAGATGACATGTGCTAGGAAGAAAATAAAGTAGAAAAGAGGTTGAGTGGTCCATTGTAATTTTATATAGGGTAGTCAGGGAAGGCCTCATGATAAAGTAAGTTGCAAATATGTCATTTTAATAGTGCTAGATTGGAATATTTGACTTCCTATGTCTTCTATGGGATTGCCAATAAGTATTCACACATTAAGGCACTTACATCTATTTGGTCAACTTGTGGAATGATAGGAGAAGAAAAGACACCTGCTGGGTACCTACTATGTGCCAAACAGTTTATCTATTTATATGAAAGCCTAATCAGCCATCCTACTGTCCGACCAGTAGCTATGACAGGCAATGACCACCAGGAGGCAGGTGCTCCAACCAGTAGCTATGACACACACTGACCATCAGGGGGCAGACACTCTATTCAGGAGCTGCCGAGCTGCGGTGACTTGGCAGCAGCAGTTCTCGGGTGACACACCCGGAACCAGAGAGGAGGGAGTCCAATTCCAGGGTGCGTCACCTGAGAACCGCCCTCTCGCAATCTGGAACCAGTTGGGGGATGTTGGAGAGCTGGTTTCAGACCAATCCCCGCAGGCAAGACTGAAGGACCCCACTTGCCGGCCAGGGCGAGGAGGGCAGGGAGACCATGGGAGGTTGGTTCCAAGGAGTGTCTTGCTCATCTTGCCCAGTCCTGCCCCGCTGGCCACCTTCTAATTAATTACCTTTCAATGTGCACGAACCTGTGCACCGGGGCACTAGCATATTATATGTGTTATCTCATTTAATCCTCACCATCACCGTCTGAAGAATTATTGACCTCATTGTATAAATGAGAATGCTGAAGTTCATTGAATATAAAGAAACAAACCAAGATTTAAATTTTTTTTTCTCCTTGTACATCCCTGATATTATCTCCAAGCCTTAAACAAGAAAGCTTTCTGTGAGTTGGGATATGAGAAAGAGGCACTTGTCCATAGTTTGGAGATGGGATGGGTCAGAGAGAAGCTGCAGCATGGAGATTCAGGTAGCAGAGGTGACAGAGAAAAGCTGTTATGTGTGATTGGCTAAATGAGTGTACAAAAGAAAATTAAGACCAACTTATGACACATGTCTCCTCAACCTTACTGGGGGAGGAAATTGACCCCCAGCATTGAAAATAACCATGGCCCTGGCTTTCTAAATGGAAAGATAAATGCCACCCCTCAACCAATCTCTGAGTACAGAAGAACTTAGACAAATTGGAATGACATCATAGATGAGGTAACTTGTTTCCAAAGGTAATAATAAAAGGCATTGCCAGAAAGCACATGATGCAAGACAAATGTGTACAGTAGTCCCAGGTAAGGCACAGCACAAAATAGAAAAAAAAAATCTGTGTTTAAACATTCCATAAAGTACATCTATATTTTCCCTAGGCTAATATTTACTTGGTACTTCAAACTCTCCCTTTTAAAATGGATCATCAACTGATAGTCCTAATAATTTGTTTTATTGTCATTTGGAATTTCCCCCCAATAACTGAGTTTTATAATTGCAGAAATTTTTTCAATATTTATTGTTGAGATTATTACAAATGTCCCTCTTTGTTTCCCCCCATAGCTCCCCTCCACCCATTTCCTACCCCACCCCAGGCCCTTGCCACCCTATTGTCTGTGTCCATAGGTAATGTATATATGCATATAAGATCTTTGTGTATTCTCTTCCCATACTCCCCCACACCCCCTTCCCTCTGAGAATCATCAGTCTGTTCCATTTCCATGCCCCTGATTCTATTCCATTCACCAGTTTATTCTATTTATCAGATTTTGTGTTCATTTGATTTTTAGATTCACTTGATAGATATCTGTCTTTTTTGTCACTTTGTTGTTCATAATTTTTTATCTTTACCTTTTTCTTCATCTTCCTCTTCTTAAAGAATACCCTTCAGCATTTCATATAATACTGGTTTGGTGGTGATGAACTCCTTTAGCTTTGTATTGTCTTTGAAGTTCTTTATCTGACCTTCAATTCTAAATGATAGCTTTACTAGGTAGAGTAATCTTGTTTGTAGGTTCTTGCTATTCATCACTTTGAATATTTCTTGCCACTCCCTTCTGTCCTACATAGTCTCTGTTGAGAAATCAGCTGACAGTCATATGGTCACTCCCTTGTAGGTAACTAGCTGTTTTTCTATTGCTGCTTTTAAGGTTCTCTCTTTGTCTTTTGCTCTTGGCATTTTAATTATGATGTGTCTTGGTGTGGTCCTCTTTGGATTCCTCTTGTTCAGGGTTCTCTGTGCTTCCTGGACTTGTAAGTCTATGTCTTTCACCAGGTAGGGGAAGTTTTCTGTCATTATTTCTTCAAATAGGTTCCCAATACCTTGCTCTCTCTCTTCTCCTGGCATCCCCATAATTTATATGTTGGTACACTTGAAGTCGTCCCAGAGGTTTCTTACACTATCCTCATATTTTTGGATTCTTTTTTCTTTTTGCTGTTCTGGTTGGGTGTTTTATGCTTCCTTGTATTTCAAATCATTGACTTGATTCTCAGGATCCTCTGGTCTACTGTTGAATCCCTATATATTATCCTTTATTTCAGTCAGTATATGCTTAATTTCTGACTGGTCCTTTTCCATTTTTTTAAAAAAATTTTTGGGGGGTGGGGGGCATTATCACTAAGATCTTTGAAGGTCTCACTAAGTTCCACAGAGGTTTCTAGAAGATTCTTGAATAACCTTATAACTGTGGTTTTGAACTCTATATCCAGTAATCTGCTTTCTTCCATTTCTTTCATTTGTGACATGTTCCTTTGTTTCCACATTTTGGCTGCTTCCCTGTGTTTGTTTCTATGTATTGGGTAGCTGCTAAGTCTCCTTGAGTTGATAGAGTGGCCTTGTGAAGTAAGTGTCCTATAGGGTCCAGTGGCTCAGCATCCCCAATCACCTGAGGACACTCTTGGTGCACCCCTTTGTGGGCTGTGTGCACAGTTTTGTTGTAGTTGAGCCTTGATTGCTGTTGGTGTCACTGGGAGGAATTGACCTCCAGGCCAATTGGCTGTGGGGACCAGCTGTGACTACAGTGAGAGGGCTTCTGTACAGGAGACACCCTTATCGGGCAGGACTTACTTCAGTAGGGTTTTGGTGGTTACTGAGTCTTCCACTTGAGTGTGTCATTTATGGATGTGAAGAGTTGTAATCTGGTATGGTCCCACAGTGACCACTGGGTACACTGGCTCTTGGGTCTCCAGAGAAGTTGGTGGGCCACCCAGCAGGAGCTGCAGAAAGATCTTCAGATTCCTTCTCTTTGTATCAGTTTTGGAAGTGCCCAGATAAGGCCCAGCTGTGAAGCAAGGCAGGCTGGTACTGGTGCCAACCTTGAGCCTTTTATTGACAGCTTTGGGTCTCCCTGACCCAGCTGCAGTTTGTTTGACAGGTTTTAGGCTGAGAAAGGACAAGCCATTCATATGCAAAAGCCCCTGTGCACAGCTTGGGTGGGGTGGTAAATTGGGTGGAGTGGGGTCTCAAGGAATCACAAGGGTGGAGCAAACAGAAATGGCTGCCAGTGAGTCCTGCACCTAGGAGGTCCCAGCACTGGAACAATGACCTCTGCGAGCGCCTCTGTTTAGAAGACCCTGAGTTCCTGCCCCAATGCCAGACAGTCTAGTTCCTCCCCATATGTGTCTGGATCCTCCAGAGCCTCGCCCAACACTGGAGGTCAGAGCAAGTGGGAGCTTGTAAGTTCAGTTCACGGTGCCAGCCTTTTAAGAGGAGCAGCTGGGTCTCTAGCAGCCTGTGTGTCACTCAGCCCCAATTAGCACTGGTTTTTACAGTACATAGTTCTTATTGCCAGTAGGGACTTCTTTCCACAGCTCTGGGACCCTGGGCTGGGGGACTGGTGTGGTGCTCGGACCCCTAGCTCCTCCGGGTGGCCTCTGTAGAAGCAATCTCCCTCCTGATAAAAAAGAAGCACACTCAGGTGCCAGACCAGCCTGTTCCGTGTCTCTGCACCTCCTACCAGTGTCAGTGTGTTTTCTTCTTTACCTCCCTAGTTGCAGTACTTCCACTCAGCCAACTTTCCCACAGTTCTGGATTATAGTTGTTGTGTATTTTAGTTGTAATTTTGATGTGGCTGTGGGAGGCAGCAAGTACAGGCGTTTACCTACGCTGCCATCTTGGTTCTTCTAAATGCAGAAATTTTAAGAATCTTTATGTTATAGATTCTCCACCTATCATTTTAAGAGAAGGGAAGTGAAAATTGTCATAAATATCCTTAATGTTAAAACACCCTTTTCCTCACCCTGTAAGAAGCCCATGTTGAACCCTTCATAGGAAGTAATCCCCAAAGAGAAAGCACATGCCAACATTCTTGCATATTCAATACTTCTGGACAATTTTGGACATCTGCTTTTTGGTGTTTGAGATGGTGATGAGGTTGGAGGGAGGGGAAAGCTTTGGCTAATGTGATTTTATTGATGAGAGAGAGAGAGAGAGAGAGAGAGAGAGAGAGAGATCAATTTGTTGTTCCAGTTATTCCTGCATTCATTGGTTGATTCTTGTATGTGTCCTGACCAGGGATTAAACCTGCAACCTCAGCATATAGGGAGGATGCTCTAGTCAACTGAGCTATCCAGCCAGGGCTTGGCTAATGTTTTTTGAAGTGGATGTTTCAGCTATGAAACTCAAAAAGCCAAGCAATGATTATTTCCCCCGCAATGACTAAGAACTTAATAGCAACAGGAAACAAGCAACAGTTGTAAAATAATAAATTAAAACAATCCTAAATTGGTGCCATTTCATTGTCAGAGTGACTCACTCCTTTTCCTTCCAACCCCTCTTTCTATTGACAAAAGAAACAAAGTCTCCCTAACCATTTAGACTTCTTGGGAATCAATTCTTTCATCACCAATGTTCCCTCTCACATTCGCAAACATGTTTATTTAATCAGCAAAGTGGAGGCAGGCAGATCTCTAGCTGATACAAAAGCTAGTTATAGTCTCTTTTATTATAAGAAAAGATAGAAAGCTAAAGAAATATTCTGGTATAGAAATAATAGCTAACACGTATTTAGTATTTACTAAGTGAGAGGTAAGTGAGATAAAATAACACACCCATGTTATAACCAATAAGTGGAAATTGCAGAATTCTAAACTGTGGTTCACTTGGTGTGGATTCACATCCTGGCTCTGCCTTTACTTAGAGATCAGATTTGATCTTATTGATGTGAATGTTTCTGAAATGGCCTTAAAAGACTATCATACCTAATTTCTACCCCTTTAGTTCTTCTACCAAGAGAATGTTCTGGCATTCTTGATAGCATAGTGAGAGTAACAGAAGAAGTCCCTGGATTAGCAATCCCTTCCATTTGCTTACACTTTCTAACTAATGGGCACCAACAAGGCATCAGGTAAGGTGCTTATAATGTAGAGGTGTACAGCACAGACCTAAGAAGCTAAATGTCCCTGTGTGGATAGCTTGTGACCTCAGGTTACTTAACTTCTTCGTGCCTCAGTTTCCTCATTTCCACATAGGAATAATAATGGTACCAACCACTTGGGACTATAGTGAAGATTAAATGAGATAATCAGCCAAGGCCACAGCTCAAAGGCCACATGCTTCAGTATGTCATACACATAAAGCATAAGGAGGCATTTGGGACAAAAAGCCTTTCCTCTCCATTGCTGGAGAGAAGGAAGAAAGGGATCATGTAACTCTTTGTAGCAAAGGGATTATGTGACCCTTTTAAAAGTAAGAATAAAGCCAGAAATACCTGTGCAGGAAACTCTAGTGAAATGCAAGGAATTTTGCTGCCCCAAATTTGTAGCTTTGTGCAGGAGGTTCCAGGTACCATATCCCATCAGCTGAAGACTGATTATATCTATACTAGTATATATAAAATAGGAGCTGGTGATATACAGAATTACAAATCAGTCTGTTTGTATTCTCCACAGGCTAACATTTTACCTATGAGTAGACATCTTGGAGGGAGCAGTGGACAAAGGCTGAGCAAACCAGGGGAATTCTGGATTTAGAGCTAAGCTTTACCTTGGTCTAGACCAGGCCCTATTTGATAAGTCACAGATGCACAGACAGATCTTCTCAGCAGGGAAAAAGTTACAAACAAAGGTAGAAATGTAGTGACCAATGATTATACCAGTTGGCTTGGGGAGAAGCTTATATAGGGAGGGGAGGAGTAGGAGACTCAGTGAGAGTTGTAGGTGGGGGCTGAGCTGTGGAAGTAGCCTTTCCCTGGCCCAAGTCTTAATTCAAGTCTGGCACCTTTGTCAACAGAAGTTTCAGGCTTTGTCACAGTAATTTTGGTAACATACAAGGAAATTTACTTGGAAATTTACAAGAAAGATCTTGGCAATATGCAAGGAAAATAACAACAATAATTAGTGGCTGCCACAAACTTTTAGTTAGTTGAGTGGGATATTACTCTCTACTTAGATTTTCTACCAATACAGAAAGGATATTAAATGGAATAGCTTAATGTAGAAAGTTATATGGGCCAAGTAGCTGAGCTGTTCTGGTCATGTTGTCACAGTTGGGAATGTTTATAGACTACTAGAGGCCAGGTGCACAAATTCATGCACAAGTGGGGTCTGGCCAGTCCACCCTGATCAGGGCAATCAGGCCGAGCTGGCCAGGGGGAGGGGATGTGGGAGGTTGGCCAGCCAGCCATGCCCCTGATCAGGGTGGGGGATAATCAGTGGTGGGGCTGGCCCGCCAACCACCTGCAACCCCTCCCCCTGGCTTGCCCCATCCCTGATTGGGGTGGGGGGTCTATAGGAAGCGGGGCCAGCCAGGGGGAGGGACCACAGGCCTTTGGCCGGCTGGCCCTGCCCCCTGGTCAGACTCCCGGTCTAGGAGACAATTTGTATATTAGGCTTTTATTATAAAGCATATGCTCTTTTGAAGCATATATATATATATATATATATATATATATATATATATATATTTAATTTTTACCCAATGTACTAAAATTTACCCCTTGAAATATTGCACAAATGCAATATTTTACAGTATTTGCAGTGTTAGCAACAGCATCATTTTATCTATTAAGCACAAAAGGCTCAACAAAATGTTCAGCAAATATTTAGTTGAAACAAGATCTTCAGAGAACCAAAAAGAACAAATGAGGATTTCATGTGACTAAGCTCACAACTGGCACTTTACAAATAAATATGTTTATACCCAAAGCCTGTTCAATTGGTGAAAATGTTTTCAATCAATCATTAACTGCCATGTGACCCAGACAAGACACTTCAGAGCGCCAGTCTAGCTAGTGGTGGGAGTCAGGTTGGAGGGTAAGGGTAAGCTTATAATCAATCATCCCAATACTGTCATTCTTTAGGTATTTAGATACTTAGGTCAAAGGAATTGGCATATGAATGTAAGGGGTGAACAGAAACAGAGGTGTATCTCTTCTTTTACATCCCCACATGTAAAGCATACACAAATATGCTTTCCCATATGCCTTTGAATGTGGATTTTTACTCATCATAGAGAAAGTGAAGTGGGATCAAGCTCTTTGTTTAAAATGTCCAGTGTAATTAAAATAAAGTGTTGTTTAACCTGGAATTATTCACATGCTCCTCATGCTGCTAGATGCCAAGCAGAAAAAGGCAGGGAGTGCCTTCAATTAACAAAATCAGAACCAAGCAACTCTCCTAGAGCTAAGAGTTCCATAACAAGTCTAGTAAAGAGCAATTCAAGGGCCCAGGGCTCTTCCCCTCAAGATTTCAAGTCCTGAGAGCACCAACACCTTGACTTCCCCTGTGTAGAGGTAGCAGACAATAAGGTAATCAGGAAGTTGAGTTCTTTTCTCTATGCAGATACTAGAGAGTGACTCATTTATACTTATTCTAAAGCCCTTTTATCAGGTGTTCTTGTATTGTAGATGCTAGAAAGCTAAACAAACAAACAAAAAAAGATAAAAACATTGCCAGATTATTGCAGTTAAGGTTCCAACTGTGATTTAGATTCTACCAGTCAGATTCGTCCACAGGAGAACTGACATGAAGTAAACTTTGTGAGAGATATTAGTAATTCTTCAATGCAATGGGTTGGTTACTCTGAAGAAGCTAGTGAGGGTTTTTACTACTCTCCAGCATGACAAGTGCTGAGTACTAGGTAGTTGCAGGAGTGAAGTTTCTGCTAGAAACATCCTGTGTTGTAGTTGACAGTTCTGCTGGCTAAGTAACATCCAAACCAGGGTCTCTGGCTCTCTCAGAGATTCTGTAAACTATCTGTATCAGTTATTCATGGCCACAATAATGCTTCTTTAGAAAACCAAAATTTCAGTGACATACAAAAAAATTTATTTAGCTCATGAATCTGCAGGGTTCAGATGGGCTGGGCTTGCTTGTGTATCTGTGGTCAACTATAATTGAATTCACCCACATCTCTTGGGGTCAATTGGCTGTGAGACAATCTATGATTGCTTCAACTGGAACAACTGGAATGACTCGGCTCTGCATCACAGGTCTCTTAACCTCTAGCAGGTTAGTTTTGGCATGTTCTCTTACAGCTGTCAGAGGAGCAAGAACAAAGCCTCTACATGTAGCATATCTACTAACACTTCATTGGTCAAAGAAAAATCACATGGTTAACTTCAAAATCAAGGGACATAGAAATATTCTCATTTAGTGAGGAAAACTACAAAATCACATGTCCAAAAGGCATGGGTAGAGGTGGGAAGAACTGGCGCCAGAAACACCCAACCACTGAATACCTGCTTAAATTAGGCAGAAGAAATTTGGTTGTTTTCAACTAAGAAACTTGACTGATACAGCCACACTGATGATTTATAATCAATGGTTAAAATGTGCCAGGGTGGCAAAACTCCACCAGAAAAGAAAAGTCTGAAAAATAAATTGTTTTCCAAGCAAATACAATGATTAAGTTAAGAATTCTATGATTGAGCTAACCATCTTTGCCCTACTCCTACCCTCCCCTTTTTTATTTCTCTTGCATTATCCTGTCGTTCCTCTCTTGAGATTTTTCTTTAGAGTCTAAAGAAACAGAATGCTAGATATATCCTAATAAATGCACTAAAAAATTTTGGAAAAATATCAGTAGAAGTTAACAGGGAATGCCTCTGAAGAGGGGTACAATAGTGTAGAATGGAAAGTAGTTCTAATTTTCACTGTGTGCTCTTTCATGATTGAATTTTTTGCCATGTTACTGAATTATTCTTTTGGGTATAAATTAGTCCAAATTCTTTTTTTAAAATTAAATCCTTATTGTTCAGATTATTATAGTTTTTCCTCTTTTTTCCCCCCATAGTTCCCCTCCACCGGGTCCACAACCACTCTCTGCCCTTAACCCCCCCCCCCACTGTCCTCATTCATAGGTATACGATTTTTGTCTAGTCTCTTCCCGCACCCCACCTCTTTTCCCCCCTGAGAATAGTCAGTCCATTCCCTTTCTATGCCCCTGATTCTATTATATTCACCAGTTTATTCTGTTCATCAGATTATTAATTCACTTGATTTTTAGATTCACTTGTTGATAGATGTGTATTTGTTGTTCATAATTTGTATCTTGACCTTTTTCTTCTTCTTCCTCTTCTTAAAGGGTATCTTTCAGCATTTCATATAATACTGGTTTGGTGGTGATGAACTCCTTTAGCTTTTTCTTATCTGTGAAGCTCTTTATCTGACCTTTAATTCTGAATGATAGCTTTGCTGGACAAAGTAATCTTGGTTGTAGGTTCTTGCTATTCATCACTTTGAATATTTCTTGCCACTCCCATCTGTCCTGCATAGTTTCTGTTGAGAAATCAGCTGACAATTGTATGGGTACTCCCTTGTAGGTAACTGACTGTTTTTCTCTTGCTGCTTTTAAGATTCTCTCTTTGTCTTTTGCTCTTGGCATTTTAATGATGATGTGTCTTGGTGTGGTCCTCTTTAGATTCCTTTTGTTTGGGGTTCTCTGTGCTTCCTGGACTTGTAAGTCTTTTTTCTTTCACCAGGTACGGGAAGTTTTCTGTCATTATTTCTTCAAATAGGTTTTCAATATCTTGCTCTCTCTCTTCTTCTGGCACCCCATAATTCGGATGTTGGTACGCTTGAAGTTGTCCCAGAGGCTCCTTACACTATCTTCATATTTTTGGATTCTTTTTTCTTTTTGTTTTTCCGGTTGGGTGTTTTTTGCTTCTTCGTATTTCAAATCTTTGACTTGATTCTTGTGATCCTCTAATTTGCTGTTGGAACTCTGTATAATATTGTTTATTTTAGTCAGTGTATGCTTAATTTCTAATTGGCCCTTTTTCATAACCTCAACGTTTTCCTAGATTTCTTGAGCGTCTCACTAAATTTATCCATGGTTTCTAGAAAATTCTTGAAAAACCTTAGTTTTGAACTCTATATCCAGTAGTTTTCTTTCCTCCATTTCTGTCATTTGTGACCTGTTTCTTTGTCTCCACATTGCTTATGCTTCCCTGTGTTGATAGAGTGACTTTCTGTGCTAGGTGTCCTATAGGGCCCAGTTGCTCAGCCTCCCCAATTATCTGAGGTGGACACTCTTGGTGCACCCCGTTGTGGGCTGTGTGCACAGTTTTGTTGTAGTTAAGCCTTGATTGTTGTTGGTATCACCTGGAGGAGTTGACCTCCAGGTCAATTGGCTGAGAATCAGCTGTGTCTGCTTTGGGAGAACTTCTGTGCTGGAGACACCCTTCTGGGGCAAGACTTGCTTCAGTGGGGCTTTAGTGCTCACTGAGTCTGCCCCCTGAGTGTGTCCCTTATGGATCTGAGGAGCTGTAATCTGGATGGTCCCACTCTGACCACTGGGTACACTGGCTCTTGGATCTCTAAGGACGTACTAATTTAGCCTCTGCCTGAGACTACCCAGCAGGAGATATGGAGAGATCTGCAGATTCCTCTTATTCGTTTGGGGTTTAGAGGTGCCCAAATGAGTCCCAGCTGTGAAGCAATGCAAGCTGCTGTGGGGCCTTGGGCCTTCTTTTGGAAGTTCTGTGTCTCTCTGACCCAGCTGCAGTTTGTTAGGTAATTTTAGAATGCAAAGGGCCAGACCCTTTCATATGCAAAAGCCTCTGCACACAGCTTGGGTGGGGCAGGGTCTCAGGGAATCAACAGGTTGGAGCAAACAGCTATGGCTGATCCTCAGCCCTGCCCTAAGAGGCCCTGGGTCTCAGTGTCCAGTGGTAATCCCTGCAAGCACCTCTGAGAGAAAGCTGCCCTCGAGCTCCGCCCAATGCCAGACAGTCCAGTTTCTCCCCATATGAGTCTGGGTCCCCAGAGACTCGCCAGGAACTGGAGTTCAGAGCAGGAGTGTGTGTCTCCCTCCCAATTGAAAAAGACAACCGCGTCTTCAGTTACCAAAAAATAGAAATAAAGGCAGAAAAAGTGAAACAAAGTACGTGTGTAACCATTGTTTTTATTATTTTTTTGTGCTTAGAAACTGCAGAGCTAGCCATAGTTAGGTACAGAAATTCATGCCACTAGCCAAAAATAAGATTGGGATAATTGAATTAAAAATTCATTACCACAAGTCCATACTGATATAAATAAATTATTGAATAAATTAATAACATAGAGAGAAGAGACAATTTTCTCATGCAGAAGAATTCCAAATAATTTACATAGATACTCCACCCCAAAGGAAACGAAGCCTAATTCCCCACAACTGAAATGCGAACTGCACATAGTGATTTTGTTCCAAAGAGACAGTATGTAAAAGAGGAAAAAGAATAACTTTGCAGTGGAGAAACCTGACAAAAACTGACTTAGTCAGGTGATCAAGGTCAATATCAACAGTGGTCAATATCAAACAAATTTCAAACTGATACTATGAAATTTATATAATGTGGTGAGAATGGCACGTTACCTCTGCTGTATTCATCTCAATATCACATAACTCCAGTCTAACTATGAGAAAAACATCAAACAAATCCAAATTGAGGGCCATTCTACAAAATACCTGACCAGAATTTCTTAAAACTATCAACTTCATCAAAAACAAGGAAAAGTCTGAGAAACAGTCACAGTCAAGAAGAGGCTAAAGAGACATGATGATAAAATATAATGTGGATTTCTAGATAATATTCTGGACATCACATAAAAATTAAGGCAATCTGAATAAAGTATGAACTTTATTTAATGCTGATGGATCATATTGGTTGATAAACTCTAACAAATGTACCATGCTGATGTAAGATGTTAATAACAGGGAAATTTCAGTGTAGGTTTACGGGAACTCTCTGTACTAGCTTCACAATTTTTCTATAAATCAAAACTGTCTCCAAAATAAAGTTTATTAAAATTCATTATCAATTTTTGAAAAATAGTTAAAATAAAAATCCATCAATAAATCAGTAGGTATTGTGGGGGATACAAATTACACTATCTAAGTACTAATCAGACTCATACACAATTCAAACTGGAGCCAGGTGTTTGTAAAGGGGCTATGGGATAGATAAAGAACTATTCATGATCTGCATAATAATTGTATAATACAAGCTTCACTATGCACTTGAGCACATCTTAATTTAGGAGGTAGTCAGAAAAATGCTTCCTGCTCCTTATGTTTTAAGACTGGACAATCTATGAGAATAGTGTTTTTACTGTAGAATTAGAAGGGGTGTATGTGTTCTGCTCACCACAGTGGAAAGGCCTCAAAGGAGAAGAGAATCAGGGAGCTAAAGTCCACCCAGAATTGTTGTGTGGCAGTCACTAGAGAGTTATTTAAAAGTGGGCAGAACTTAATGTGGAAAATAGAGTGGGGAAGGAAGACTGATAAATATGAAGGTAAGACCAACTTTTCTGAGAAGGAGACAGGATTTCCTAAAGGAAGTATGGAGACTTATCTACAGGGCATTGAAGAGTGAGGTTCTTTAAAGAGAAGTTATGTGAGGTAAGAATGTGAATTGGGATTCATTCACCTCTCTCTAGCATCCCCTGAAAGATTAAAGTTAAGAGCTTTTTTGTGGAGTATGGTTTAGGTAATATAGGTATTCACTTAACAATTATTTCTTTAAAGCCATTATAATTTTCTTTGTTTTTCTGTGGGATTCATGCACCCCAAGGATAGATGAATAGAATTTAGATGGTCTATGAACTTGGATGAGAAAAAGATTACATCCTTACTCTCACTAAGCTCTAACCCAGTGGTTCTCAATCTTGGCTGCACATTAGAACCACCTGGGAATCTTTTTAAAATCCTGATTTCTGGGCCTCATCCCCCGGAAATTCTGTTTCTTTGTTACTAATGTTGTGGCCCCACCCCATAACAAAGAAACAGAATTTCCAGAGGATGAGGCCCAGAAATCGGGATTTTAAAAAGATTCCCAGGTGATTCTAATGTGCAGTCAAGGTTGAGAACCACTGCTCTAACCGAAATTTAGTACTCCTTTCAAATGTTAATGTAGGCAACAAATCATAATAGTATCAGCACCTGTGACTTTGTCACCAATAGAAATCACAGGTGTTTTTCATGTTGTATTTTTCATGTTACTGTAGATATTGTGAAATATTTGTGTTGCTCATTACTACTCTAAAATTTGAGTAGTCGCCGAAACCGGTTTGGCTCAGTGGATAGAGCGTCGGCCTGCGGACTGGAGGGTCCCGGGTTCGATTCCGGTCAAGGGCATGTACCTGAGTTGTGGGCACATCCCCAGTGGGAGGTGTGCAGGAGGCAGCTGATCGATGTTTCTCTCTCATCGATGTTTCTAACTCTCTATCTCTCTCCCTTCCTCTCTGTAAAAAATCAATAAAATATATTAAAAAAAAATTTGAGTAGTCATTAGACTCACCACTATATCTGTGTTTAATAAGTTAAGAAAGAAGTACATATATTACTATATCACAAATTTGTTGTTTTTAATATTCTGATAATTGTATTTCAATATAAGTTGTTTCATTTGTAATCCAGTGTGCTTAATTTTACATATTTAAACCCCTATTATGACAAGGAGGCCATAGGCATTATCAAATGGTTTATAGCACAAAAATATTTTAGAAGTTGTAAACCCTGGCCGAAAGTTTAAAATCTGGTACAGCTTTACATCTTTGGGTGGGAGCATTGTCAGGAAAGTAAGGAGTATGTTTGAAACTATAAAGATAAATGTCATGTTAATAGCCTCATCACTCCCTCTCAATACATGTATGTGCACATGTGTGAGTACTCACACACACACATACACACAGAACATGGAAACAAGGGGGATGTTAGCCCTTGAGTGCTGTGCTGAGACCAGTAATAAAATGGCAGTTGTACACTGCATAGCAGAGAGCAGTGAAGAACCTCAAGACATATAGAAACCACAGGCAAGTGGACATTTGAGCAGAAAGGACACAACAAATAGATCTTTTCTAAATATACTGAGGACATGACCATTAAGGACCACAAGGGAAAGTGAATCTTGTACCCTGCAATTGTCTTTGATTATAATACATGTGGGAACACAAAGGGAAAAATTACAACACATGATGAACATTGATTATGTCAGCCATTTGTTCAGAGTGACAGAATAGACTTTCGCTGAAGCCATGTTTTGTTAGTATAGCATCCTTCTTTGTGGTTTTATTTTTAAAAATCATTATAGGAGTTATGCCAGAGGAAAGGTAGCATGAAAAAGCACCTTGTCTTCTCCCCCTAAAATTTCAACAAGTTAACCAACAAACAAATAATTAAACAATGAAATCCCTGCTCAACACAGATGCAGGCCTGAGAGACCTGCACCTTGAAACATCTAAAGGTGGGAAACCAGAAATAAATGGGGAGATGAGAAAGGAGGAAAGCACAGATGGCCCAAAGATGAAGTCCTGCAGCTGGAAGTTCACAGCTCAACCAGGAGAGGGGAGAAAGCCAGTGGTAGCAGGCACTTCCTTCGGCTTGAAGGAACAGACAGCCAAGGAGGAAAGCCCAGCAGGACAAGATGCGAGAAAATACAGACATGAACTTCAGTGCATTTATAAAACAAATCAATGAACAAAGCTACTACTTTACCAAAAAGACTGAAACTTTAAAAAAGAATGAATCAGAAAGCCTGGAAATAAATTAAGGAGATTAAGAGTAAACTACTGAGCATAGAAGGCAGAGCCAACCAGATGGCAGAAATAATTAGTGATATTGAATACAGGAATCAAAAAATGACACAGAGGAAAGGAGACAGACCTGAACATAAAGAAAAATGAAAGCTCCTTGAGAACAATTTGACTCCATCAGAAAAAGCAATATTAGAATTATAAACATTGCAAAGGAGGAAGAGAGGTAGCAAGGAATGGAGAATCTATTCAAAATCATTATAGGTGTGATGTCATTTACAAATGGGTATAATTGGCACCTACAGATAGTGGATGAGAACTTCCCAAATCTATGGAAAGAACTAGATCCTCTAAGACAAAAAGCAAAAAGAACACCTAATTACCTCAATCCAAAGAGGCCCACTTTGGTATTAAAACTGTCAAAAATTAATCACAAAGAAAAAATTTTCAAAGCAGCCAGGGAAAAGAAGGAAGTGACCTATGAAGGAAAACCCATCATAATTTCATCTGACTTCTCAGCAAAAACTACAATCCAGAAGAGAGTGGAACCAAATATTCAAACATCTGAAAAAGAGAAATTACCAGCCACAAATAATATATCCAGAAAAATTATCCTTTAAGTATGAAGGAGAAATAAAGATGGTCCAAGACATCCAGAATCTGAGGGATTTTATCAGCAGAAAACCTCAATGGCAGGAAATATTCAAGGGATTTATCCTACCTAAAACAAAGAACAAGGTCACAATACTACAAGTGAGATCACCAAAAACTTATAGCATAAACAGAGATATTTGTGACAACAAAAACAAAAGGGGAGGGCTTTGGGAAAGGTCTGAAATGGTAAAATGGTAAAGGAAGATGAAGGAAGATCAGATGCACTCAAAAGGGAAAAATTATGGTGTATGTGCAACTTCATTTTTATAAACTTAATGGTAACCACACAGAGAAATCTCCAAATGAGGACACATAGCCTAAAAAAAGAGGAAATAGAGGAAAGATGTATGGAATACCACCAAACAAAGACAACAGACAGAAACACAAAGGAAAGGAATGAATGGAGGCTCAAGCTATCAGAAAAGAAAAGATAAAATGTCTATAAGAAATCCTCAGACATCAATTATTACCCTAGGAGGATCCAAGATGGCTGCCGACGGGACAGCAGGCTGCAAGATAGTGTGTGAGTGAGAGAACGAAAGGAGAGAGTGTGGACATGCAGGGAGTGTCTGTATTTGTGAGTGAGGGACAGCTTTATTCCAAGGGACTGTTGGGAACTGGCGGACTGGGCTCCCCTGGCCAGGCAGCCTCTACTGCTGCTGAAATCTCTCCTGGAGTGGCCAGCTCTGCTGCAGAGACCAGGCCATATTGAAGGGGAGACTGGCTGTGATCAGAAGTCCAGCCTTACCTTCAAATGGGGAGACCTCGGATACTTCCTAGGACCCTATAACCACAACACCCAGGGACCAGCTGCTTCAGCTGTGAACCCACGAACACCAGGACTCCAGCCTCCCTGACCACAGGCACCTAAAAAGTCTGTCTAGAGGGAGACAAAGTGGCCCTGAATATGCGGATGGGCCCCGCACCCTCTCACAGAGCAGATAGAAGGAACAGCTGAATTAAAACAACACCCACCTGGAATTGGCGAATTAAATACAGCTGGTGAGGCAATCCACAGACAGAAAGGTCATATATCATCTAGAGAAAGGTGAGATCTGGGATCCGGGCTGGAGGGAGAAACACGCACAGTGGGAACTAGAGTCTCAGAGGAAGACTGTGCCCCACAAAATCCACAGCTGTTGGGGTCAGTGTAGCTCTCGAATACGGAAGGGGGTGCAGAGGGCTGCTGGCAGAAGGGGACTCTAGATATTGACCCAAGCTGGACTGGACCCAGAAAGGCAGCCTGAAGTTCTTTACCGGCTGCGCAGAGCCAGGGGAAATAGTTGCGCACAATGCCAGGGGAAAAAGACGCGAGTCTGCACACTTCCTCTGGCTTTTTTTTTCTTTTCCTTTTTAAATCCTTGCTTTTGCTTGCTAAGTCTAGTACATGGGATCTTCCAGTTAAAAACACACACCAAGACTGCAGGGGAAAGTTGTTTTTGTAGAAACTGGGGATCAGAGTGGGAACAAACAGAAAACCAGCTCTGGGGCAGTCCATCCCTCCAACCCAGTATTAAGTGTGGCAGGGAAAGCAACATCTAAATACTGGATAGAGAGGCCTTTTAGCCACGGATATTAAGACAGAAACACTGCCACCCACGGGTTGTATCAGAAATTGACTCTTGTGTGTAACTACAACTAAAGGCAGGCTGAGAACCAAAGTGAGCAGAGAGATCCCACTTGCTTGAAAACAGGATTGTGGCTTATAACACAGAGGAGTGGTGGATGACAGGGAACTTCAATACTGTGCTGACTAACTGACAAGAAACAGACGTGCCAAGCAGAACAGTAAAGGAAGTAAACGACCTTCAATACTTCATTTTTTTATTTTTTATCTTTTACTTAAGAAACTAAATTTTTCTTCTCTCACTTGATTTTACCTTTTTTATTATTATATTTTTATTTTTAGCTATTATTATTACTACTATTATTTTACCTTTTTTAAAGTTTTATTTTATTTTGGGATTAGTGTTCTACATTCTATTTTTATTTTTCCTTTAGCATTATTTTGCTCTATCTCAATTTTTCCTTTATGCCAACACTCTCTTCCTTATTTTTCCCTTTTTGTCCTGTTTCTCTTATGCTGTTCCTGCTTTAGTTTTTCTTTATCCTTTCTTTTTACCCCCTGTTAAAAATTGATCTTACGCATATATCTAATTTCCTCGCTTCTGCTCCAAGCCCATACACACTTCTCTCTTCCTTTTATTCACTATAAATTTTTTTCTTCCATTTTGCCCTTTTCTTTCTGTCTGTCTTGTTTGTTTGATTGTTGGTTAAATTTTTTTGTGTTGTTTTTTTCTCTATCTTTTTTTTTTTTGCTTCTGTTTTTCCTCTCCTCGCTGGTTCTATCATTCTACTAATAGCTTAATTAATTCCAATCATCAACTCAGGCCTCTCTACTCTCTATTATCCTTTTCCAATAGTAAATGAATGCTTAGATAGATAGATTGAAGAAGGGGGAACTTTACTTTTTTATATATACTAGAGGCCCAGTGCACAAAAAAATTTGTGCATTTGGGTGGGTCCCTCAGCCTGGCCTGTGCCCTCTCACAGTCTGGGACCCCATGGGGGATGACCACCTGCTGGCTTAGGCCCACTCCCCAGGGGACTGGGCCTAAGCTGGCAGTCAGACATCCCTATGGCAGCCCAGGAACCCTCGAGAGATGTCCACTTGCCAGTGGGGAGCAGGCCTAAGCTGCAGTTGGATATCCTTACCACTGCTGAGGAGGCGGGAGAGGCACCCACCACTACCGCTATACTGGCAGCCATCAGCCTGGCTTGTGGCTGAGCAGAGCTCCCTCTGTGGGAGAGCACTGACCACCAGGGGGCAGCTCCTGCATTGAGCATATGCCCCCTGGTGGTCAGTGTGTGTCATAGTGACCAGTCATTCCCAGTTATTCTGCTGTTAGGGTCAATTTGCATATTACCCTTTTATTGTATAAGATAGAGGCCTGGTGCATGGGTGGGGGCTAGCTGGTTTGCCCTGAAGGGTGTGGGTGCCTAGCCAGCCTGGGTAAGGGGATGATGGAAGTTTGCAGGCTGGCCACACCCCCTTCAGGGAGGGGAGTCCTGCTGGTGTGCCTGGCCAGCCTGGGTGAGGGGCTGAGGGCCGTTTTTAGGCTGGCCACACTCTTCAGGGTGGGGGGTTCTGCTGGGGTGCTTGGCAAGGCTGGGTGAGGGGCTGATGGCTGTTTGCAGGCTGGCCAGCCCCCCAGCAGGGACCCTCACCCCATGAGGGTGTGGCCAGCCTGGGTGAGGGACTGATGGCTGTTTGCAGGCTGTCCACAGCCCCCAGTCACCCAAGCTCCCAGTGGAGCCTGGTTGGAAGCAGATATCTGGGATTTATTTATCTTCTATAATTGAAACTTTGTTGCCTTGAGCAGAGGCCACAGTGAGCCAGGGTAGGCGTGAGGCTTGGCTTCCTCCATCGCCAGGGCAACCAAGCCTACTGCTTGCTTCAGCTCTGTGGCTGCCAGCCACCATCTTGGTTGGGTTAATTTTCATATAGTCACTCTGATTGGCTGATGGGTGTGGCTTGGGGCATAGCAGAGGTGCAGTCAATTTGCATGTTTCTCTTTTATTAGATTAGATATATATGAATATATTTTTTTTTCTTTTTTGTATTCTGTTTTTTACTTTTCTTTGTATATACTCATTCTCTTTCTACCTCATCTATACTAAATTTTGCCTATTTCCTCACTCATTCAATTCCTTTACCTTACATTCTGGAAATAAGCTCTGCCTCCTCAGAATCATCTGGGTGTTTGTTGTTTGGATGTTTGTTGTTTGCAATTTTTGAAGTGTTGTTGTTTTTAGTTTGCATTCATCTCAGGGTGGTCATTGTTTGAATTTTTTGGATTATTTGTTGTTTTATTGGCATTTTCTCCCCATATACATATATTTAATTCCCCTTCTTTTTGCTTCTCTTTCTTTTCTCTCTTACATTTTTTTTTCCTTTTCTCAATATCATTTTTGCACTCTTTTATATTCCCTAATTCTCTTTTCTCTGGTGGTCACCTTTATTTAGGGTTATTAATATCATGAATATATTTGTGTTTGGTGCCCTGTGCGTTGTGTCTAGTTGTGTTGTATTTTGTGCCTTTAAGTCAATGCAGGAGGGAGAGAGACACATAACCAGGCATCCTGAGAGGAGCAATCATGGAGAGACAAAGAAACAGCCCTCATTTGAAAGAAAAAGAGGAATCACCAGAAAAGGAAGTGAACAAAATGGAGACAAGCAATATGAAAAAGAATTCAGAGCAATGGTCACAAGGATGCTGAAAACGATGGAAGACAAATTCAACAATATGTGTAAGAACCAAAATGAAATGAAGAAGAACCAAGAAGAAATGAAAAATAACATCGCTACAATAAAGAACTCAAAAGAGAGCATCAACAGTAGACTGGAAGAAGTGGAGGACTGCATCAGGGAGCTAGAGTACAGGTAGAAAAAAATATACAAGCAGAGCAGCATCTAGAAAAAAAAAACACTTAAAAAACATGAGGAGAGCCTAAGGGAACTTTGGGGCAACACGAAATGAAACAAAATCCGAATGGGGTACCAGAAGGACAGAAAACTGAGCAAGGAATAGAAAACTGGTTTGAAAATATAATGACAGAAAACTTCCCTGATATCAGGAAGAAAATACACAAATCCAAGAAGGTCACAGAGTCCCAAACAAGATGAACCCCAAAAGACTGACACCAAGACACATTATAATTAAATTGGCAAACACCAACGACAAAGTAAGAATCTTAAGGCTGCCAGAGAGAGACAAAAAGTTACCTGCAAAGGACCTCCCATCAGAATTTCAACTGATTTCTCAACAGAAACACACCAGTACAAAAGGAAATGGAATGAAATATACAAAGTCATACAAAGCAAGGATCTGAATCCAAGAATACTGTACCCAGAAAGGCTATCAATCAAAATTAAGGGTAAACTCAGGAGCTTCACAGACAAAAAAGGATTAACGGAGTTTTATTACTACCAAACCAGCAATGAAAGAAATGCTAAAGGTTCTGCTTTAAAAAGAAGAAATAGCAAGGGAAGAAGTAACACAAGCATAAAGAATAAAAATGGCGATAAACAAGTACCTATCCTATTAATAAAAGCCAATGTGGTCATCATGACCTCACGCCGTTACGCCCTCACACTGCAAAGAGCGATCACCAGGAGACTGCGTGTGCAGCAGGTGCACACAGGTGGGCTGAGCTGCATGCACATACAGATGGGTAGGGGCTTGATACTGCAAATGCAGTGCAGAGGTGAGGCCCGCAGCTCCATGCTGTGAGGCCTGGGGATCCTGCGGCTCCGAGCAGTAATAGAGAGACAATCATGGAGAGACAGATGGACTCACTAGATCAGATGGACTTAATTGACATCTTCAGAACATTTCAACCTGCTCTGGCCTACCTCTTTGGGGTGATAGATCACGGGGCTCCTGCACTGTGAGAGGGCACAGGCCAAACTGGGAAAACCCGCCCCTCTGGTTGCATGAATTTTGTGCACCTGGTCTCAAGTCAATAATAACATTAAATTTAAATGGATTAAATGCCTCAGTCAAAAGACATAGGGTTGCCCTGGCTGGTTTGGCTCAGTGGATAGAGCATCAGCCTGCGGACTCTAGGGTCCCATGTTCGATTCTGGTCAAGGGCATGTACCTTGGTTGTGGGCACATCCCCAGTGGGGAGTGTGCAGGAGGCAGCTGATCAATGTTTCTCTCTCATTGATGTTTCTAACTATCCCTCTCCCTTCTTCTCTGTAAAAAATCAATAAAATATATATTTTTAAAAAAGACATAGGGTTGCTGAGTGGATAAGAAAACAGGAACCATATATCTGCTGTCTATAAGAAACCCACCTCAGAACAAAGAACTCACACAGACTGATGGTGAAAAAATGGAAAAAGGTTTTTCAGGCTAATGGAAATGAAAAAAAAAAAAAGCTGGGATAGCAATACTTTATCTGACAAATTAGACCTCAAAGTGAAGGCCATAAGAAGAGATAAGGAAGGCCACTACATAATACTAAAGGGAGCAATTCCACAAGAAGATATAACTCTGGTAAACATACATGCACCCAATACAGGAGCAATAAAATACATTAGCAAAAAAACTTCTGGAGGATATCAAGTGAGAGATTGACAATAACACAGTCATAGAAGGGAACTTTACTACTCCACTAACACCACTGGATAAATCCTCTAAACAAAAAATCAGCAAAGAAACATCAATCCTAAGTGACTCACTAGATCAGATGTACTTAATGACATCTTCAGAACATTTCACCCCAAAGCCACAGAATATACATGCACATGGATCATTTTCAAAGATAGACCACATATTGGGCACTGGCAAAGTCTCTTCAAATTCAAGAAGATAGAAATCATATCAAGCATCTTCTTAGATCACAATGGCATAAAACTAGAAATCAACTGCAACAAAAACAATAAAAAAAAACCCGGAGGCTAAATAGCATGCTATTAAACAATGATTGGGTTGCCAAAGAGATCAAAGAAGAAATAAAAAGAATAAAAAGAAATAAAAAGCATCATGGCAACAAATGATAATGAAAACAACATTTGAAAATCTATGGGACACAATGAAAGCAGTCTTGATAGGGCAGTTCATAGCTCTACACGCCTATATATAAAAAAAAGGTAATAAATTATCTAAACCTGCAACTCAAAGAGTCAGAAAGAAAGCAACAAGAAAAACCCAGTGTAAGGAGAAGGAAGGAAATAATAAAGATCAGAGCGGAGATAAACGATATATAGACCAAAAGATAAAAAATAAAAAATACAATCAGGAATGAAAGAGGTGAAGTAACAACCGATCCCACAGAAATACAAATGATTATGAAAAAATACTATGAACAACTCTATTCCAACAAAATATACAACCTAGACAAAATGGACATATTCCTACAAAAATACAAGATCCCAAAACTAAATCAAGAAGAATCAAAAACCCTGAATAGGCTGTTAAAAACCGAAGAAATTGAAGCAGATATCAAATATCTTCCAGCAAACAAAAGCCCTGGTCTGGAGGGCTTTACAAGGGAGTTCTACCAAGCACTCAAAGAAGAACTAAAACCTATCCTCCTCAGACTATTCCAAAAAATTTAAGAGGAAGGCACACTTCCATGCTCTTTCTATGAAGCCAGCATTACCCTAATCCCAAACCAAATAAAGACACCACAAAAAAAGAGAACTACAGGCCAATATCCTTGATGAACATAGATGCTGAAATACTCAACAAAATTCTATCAAAGCAGATTCAACATTACATTACAAAGATCATACACCATGACCAAGTAGAATTTATTCTGGGGATGCAAGGATGGTATAATATCTGTAAATCAATAAATGTGATACATCACTTAAACTGAGAGACAAAAATCATATAATCATATCATTTGATGCAGAAAAAGCATTTGACAAAATCCAACACCCTTTCTTGATAAAAACTCTCAGCAATGTAGGAATAGAGGGATCATGCCTCAACATAATAAAAGCCTCATATGACAAACCTACAGCCAACATCATCCTCAATGGGCAAAAACTAAACTCATTTCTCCGAAGAACAGGAACAAGACAGGGATGCCCACTTTCACCACTCCTGTTCAACATAGTACTGGAAGTGCAAGCCATAGCGATCAGACAAGAAGAAGAAATAAAAGGCATCCACAAAATTGGGGAAGAAAAAGTAAAATTGTCCTTATTCACAGGTGACATCATACTATACATAGAAAACCTCAAAGACTACATCAAAAAACTACTAGACATAATAAATGAATTTGGCAATGTAGCAGGATACAAAATTAACACCCAGAAATCTATGGCCTTTTTATACACCAATAATGAACTCACAGAAAGAGAAGCAGGGAAAAAAAATCCCATTTACCAATGCACCAAAATAATTAAGATACCTAAGAAAAAGCTTAACTAAGGATGTAAAAGACCTATACTTGGAAAACTACAGGATATTGAAAAGAGAGATAGAGGAAGATATAAACAGATGGAAGAAGATACCGTGTTCATGGGTTGGTGGAATCAACATCATTAAAATTTCCATACTACCCAAAGCAATCTACAGATTCAATGCAATCCCCATTAAAATACCAATGGCATATTTCAAAGATATAGGACAAACTCTCCAAAAATTTATCTGGAATAAAAAAAGGCCCTGAATAGCCACAGCAATCCTAAAAAGAAGAACAAAGTTGGAGGGATCACAGTACCAAATATCAAGCTATATTACCAAGCCACAGTTCTCAAAACTGCCTGGTACTGGCACAAGAACACACATATAGACCAATGAAACAGAACAGAGAACCCAGAAACCGACCCAAGCCATTATGCTCAATGAACATTTGACAAAGGAGGCAAGAGCATACAATGGAGTCACAACAGTATCTTCAATAAATGGTGCTGAGAAATTTGGTCAGATACATGCAAAAAAAATACGAAACTAGATCACCAACTTACACCATACACAAAAATAAACTCAAAATGGTTAAAAGACTTAAATGTACGACAGGAAACCACAAAAATTCTATAAGACTCCATAGGCAGCAAAATAGTGGACATAAGTCATAGCAATATCTTTACAGACACAGCTCCTAGAGAATGGAGACTAAGGAGAAAATAAACAAATGGGACTACATCGAAATAAGAAGCTTCTGCACAGGAAAAGAAACCATCAACAAAACAACAGGAAAGCCCAGTGCATGGGAGAATGATATTTCTGATAAGGGTTTAATCTCCAAAATTTAGAGAGAACTCATACAACTTAACAAAAGGAAAATAAATGATCCAATCAAAAAATGGGCAGAGGATCTAAATAGACACCTTTTAAAAGAGGACATACAGAAGACCCAGAGACCCATGCAAATATGCACAAAGTCACTAATTATCCAAGAGATGCAAATCAAAACAACAATGAGTTACCATCTCACACCTGTCAGAATGGCTATCATCAACAAATCAACAAACGACAACTGCTGGCAAGGATGTGGAGAAAAACGAACCCTCCTGCACTGCTTGGTGGGAATGCTGACTGGTGTAGCCACTGTGGAAGACAATATCGAGTTTCCTCAAAAAGTTAAAAATGGAACTCCCTTTTGACCCAGTGATCCCACATCTAGGATTATATCCCAAGATACCAGAAATACCAATCAGAAAGGATATATACCCCTATGTTCATAGCAGCACGATTTACCATAGCTAAGCTTTGGAAATAGCCTAAGTGCCCATCAGCAGATGAGTGGATTAAAAAACTGTGGTACATTTACACAATGGAATACTATGCCACTATAAGAAAGAAGGAACTTTTACTTTTTGCAACAGCATGGATGGAACTGGAGAGCATTATGCTAAGTGAAATAAACCAGTCGGAGAAAGATAAATATCACATGATCTCACTCATGTGTGGGATATAATGATCAACATAATTTGATGAACAAGAATAGATCCAGAGACAAATGGTAGTGGGCAGGTCAGAGAGCAACCAAAGGACTTGTATGCATGCATATTAGTGTAACCAATTGACATAGACACTGGGTGGTGAAGGCTTGCCCGAGGTGGGAATGGCTGGGGGTGGGGGGATCAATTGGTGAAAAAGAAAACATATGTAAAACTTTAGACAATAAAAAAAGAAAGAAAGTGAAATGGCAGGCGTTTTAATTTTGTTGAGGTCCAGTTTATCAAATTATTTATGTTTAGTAATATTTTTGTTCTATTTAAGGAATATTTATCTCTTCAAAGACCAGGAGATATTCTCCTATGTTTCAACTGTTTCAGTCAGGCCTATAAGCACCTCAGATTAGCTGTCTGTATGATTTGATGTGGGGTCAGGTTTTCCCCTATGCACATCTCTGGTTGTACCAGCATTGTTCCTTGCTACAGATATTCATCAGCAGTTGTGCAGGTCCATTTTTCTGAAGTCATTGTCTTATTCCACTGAGCCATTCTTTTATCCATATGGCAATTCTACTCCCTCCTAATCACTGTGGCTTCATAATAAATTCAATATCTGATTGTGTAAGACCTCCTTCTTCAAGAATTTCTTGAATTTTCTAGGTTATTAATATTTCCATATACATTTTAGAAACAGCCCATCAATTTCTACAATATAGCCTGCTGGGATTTTAACTGGGATTGTATTGTGTGTTTTTGTTTGTCTGTTTGTTTAACTGTGTGAGATTTGATATATTAACAGTACTGAGTGTTCCTACAAACTTGACATATCTGTTCATTTATGTCTTTATTTTCTCTCAGCAAAGTTTTATAGGGTTCAGTGAAAAGTTGTTATACATATTTCATTAAATGCATCCCTAGGGAGTAGATGGTTTGGAATGCCAGTTGTAAATTGTATTGTTTTAAATTTTATTCTGTGGGTGTATGTTAGTATAGAAATGCAGTTGAGTTCTGTATCTTCTAACCTGCAGTCTTGCTAAATTTGCTGGTAAGTTCTATAAACTGTCCACTCTTTGGGGTTTTCTCCATACACAATCTTGGCATCTGTAAATAAAGCTGGTTTTACTTTAAAAAAATAAATAATGATTGTTATCCCTGAAAAAAATCACAATTACCCTAAATGTAAATGGTCTGAATTCACCAATAAAGAGGCACAGAGTAGTAGAGTAGATCAAAAATCAAAACCCAACCATATGCTTCCTAAAGGAGACACACCTAGGCTGCAAAGACAAAGGTAGATTCACAGAAAAGGGTGAAAAATCATTATCCAAGCAAATAACATCTACAAAAAAGCAGATGTAGCCATACTTATATCTGACAAAATAGATTTCAATATAACGAGAGACAAAATGGACACTTTATAATGATGGAGAGAACACTACATCAAGAAGAAATAACACTTCTTAATACAATTCACCCAAACAGGGAGTACCATAATATATACATCAACTACTCACAAAATTAAAGGGAGAAACAGATCAAAACACAATCATAATTGGGGACCTTAATACTCCATTGACAGATCTAGACAGATCAATCAAACAAAAAATCAATAAACAAATATCTGGGAGGAAACCAAGATGGCGGCATAGGTAAACAACGGATATGGCTGTCTCCCACAAAACATTCAAAAATACAACTAACAGACAAAACAGATATCATCCAGAATTGCAGGAAAGCTGGCTGAGTGGAAATTCTACAACTAGAAGGAAAGAGAAAAGCACACCGAGACTCAGAGGAGCTGCAGAGGTGGAGTGCAGAGGTACAGAGGCACACGCAGCAAGGGCTGGCAACTGAGGACAAGGCTGTCTTTTTGAATCAGGAGGGAGTCACAAGCCCCCGACTGCTCTGAACTCCAGTTCCGGGAAGTCTCTGGGGACCCGGAGTCGTGCAGGGAGAGACTGGATGGTCTGGCAGTGGGCCGAACTCGGAACTCAAGGGCAGCTTTCTCTCAGAGGTGCTTGCAGCGATTACCTGGACACTGAGACGTGGGGCCCCTTAGGGCAGGGCTGAGGATCAGCCATAGCTGCTTGCTCCGCCCTGTTGATCCCCTGAGATCCCGAACCACACAAGCTGCGGCAGAGGCTTTTGCATATGAATGCCCTGGCCCTTTGGAATCTGAAAATTACCTAACAAACTGCAGCTGGGCCAGACAGACCCAGAACTTCCAAGAGAAGGCCCAAGGCCCCATAGCAGCTTGCATTGCTTCACAGCTGGGACTCATTTGGGCACCTCCAAACCCCAAACAAGGAAGGGGAATCTGCAGATTTCTTTGTAGCTCCTGCTGGGGTAGCCTCAGGCAGAGGCTAAATTAGCACCTCCTTAGATCCAAGAGCCAGTGTACCCAGTGATCAGAGTGGGACCATCCAGATTACAACTCCTCAGATCCATAAGGGACACATTCAGGGGGCAGACTCAGTGAGCACCAAAGCCCCACTGAAGCAAGTCTTGCCCCAGAAGGGTGTCTTCAGCACAGAAGTTCTCCCACTGTAGACACAGCTGATTCTCACAGCCAATTGGCCTGGAGGTCAATTCCTCCCAGTGATACCTACAACAATCAAGGCTTAACTACAACAAGACTGTGCACAAAGCTCACAAAGGGGTGCACCAAGAGTGTCCACCTCAGGTAGTTGGGAAGGCTGAGCCATTGGGCCCTATAGGACACCTAGCACACAAAGCCTCTCTACCAACACAGGGAAGCATAAAAATCCGGAGACAAAGAAACAGGACAAGCCCTAACTGGTTTGGCTCAGTGGATAGAGCGTCAGACTGCAGACTGAAAGAAACAGGACACAAATGACAGAAATGGAGGAGAGAAAACTACTGGATATAGAGTTCAAAATCACACTTTAAGGTTTTTCAAGAACTTTCTAGAAACCGCCAATAAATTTAATAAGACCCTCAAAAAGTCTGGTGGGACCGCAGATAAATGTAGTAAGACCCTCAAGAAATCTAGTGAGACCCTCGAGGTTTTGAAAAAGGACCAACTAGAAATTAAGCATACACTGACTGAAATAAAGAATATTATACAGAGATCTAACATCAGACTAGAGGATCCCAAGAATCAAGTCAAAGATTTGAAATACGAAGAAGCAAAAAACACCCAACTGGAAAAGCAAAATGAAAAAAGAATCCAAAAATACGAAGATAGCGTAAGGAGCCTCTAGGACAGCTTCAAGCATACCAACATCAGAATTATAGGGGTGCCAGAAGATGAGAGAGAGCAAGATATTGAAAACCTATTTGAAGAAATAATGACAGAAAACTTCCCCCACCTGGTGAAAGAAATGGACTTACAAGTCCAGGAAGTGCAGAGAACCCCAAACAAAAGGAATCTAAAGAGGACCACACCGAGACACATCATAATTAAAATGCCAAGAGCAAAAGACAAAGAGAGAATCTTAAAAGCAGCAAGAGAAATACAGTCAGTTGCCTACAAGGGAGTACCCATACGATTGTCAGCTGATTTCTCAACAAAAACTTTGCAGGCCAAAAGGGAGTGCCAAGAAATATTCAAAGTGATGAATGCCAAGAACCTACAACCAAGATTATTTTGTCCAGCAAAGCTATCATTCAGAATTGAAGGTCAGATAAAGAGCTTCACAGATAAGAAAAAGTTAAAGGAGTTCATCATCACCAAACCAGTATTATATGAAATGCTGAAAGGTATCCTTTAAGAGGAAGAAGAAAAAGGTAAAGATACAAATTATGAACAACAAATACACATCTATCAACAAGTGAATCTAAAAATCAAGTGAATAAATAATCTGATGAACAGAATAAACTGGTTATTATAATAGAATCAGGGGCATAGAAAGGGAGTGGACTGACTATTCTTGTGGGGGAAAGGGGTGTGGGGGATGTGGGAGGAGACTGGACAATAATCATGTACCTGTGGATGAGGACAGTGAGGGAGGGTGAGGGCAGAGCGGTGGGGGGGGGACCTTGTGGAGGGGAGCTATGGGGGGGGAAAAAAGGAACAACTGTAATAATCTGAACAATAAAGATTTAATTTTTAAAAAAAGAAGAAGAAAAAAGAAATATCTGCCTTAAATGAAACACTAGACCAAATGGACATAATTGACATTTACAGAACCTTTCTTCCAAGAATATCATGGATATACCACATATTGAGTCACAAAATTAGCCTAAAAAAATTCAGGAAGATTGAAATTATACCAAGCATATTCTCTGACCAAGATACCTTGAAATTAGAAATCAACCACAAAAAGGAAGTAAAGAAAGCCACAAATACATGGAGATTAAACAACATACTACTAAAAAATGACCAGGTCAAAGAAGAAATAAAATATGAGATCAAAAGATATAAAGAGACAAAAGAGAATGACAGTACAAAATATCAAAACCACTGGGATGTAGCAAAAGCACTAATAAGGTGGAAGTTTATATCATTGCATCCCTATCTCAAGAAACAAGAGAAATCCCAAGCAAACAACCTAACATCACATCTTAAAGAATTAGAAAAAGAACAGAAACAACCGAAAGTCAGCAGAAGAGATGATATAATAAAAATTAGAGCAGAATTAAATGAAATAGTGAACAAAAACACTATATAAAAATTAATAAAATAAAGAGCTCGTTCTTAAAAAGATTAATAAAATTGACAAACCCCTGGCTAGACTCACTAAGGAAAAAAGGGAAAAGACCTATATAAACAAAATTAGAAATGAGAGAGAAGTTATCACAAACATCACAGGTATACAAAGGATCATACTAGAATATTATGAAAGACTTCATGTCACCAAATTCAATAACATAGAAGAAATGGATAAGTTCCTAAAAATATGAAACCTTCCTAGACTAAATCATGAAGAATTGGAATATCTAAATAGACCAATCAGCAGAGAGAAAATTGAAACAACCATCAAAAACCTCCCAAAATACAAATTCAAGACCAAATGGCTTCACCAGCAAATTTACCAAACGTTTGAAGAAGATTTAAAACCTATCCTTCTCAAACTCTTCCAATAATTGAAGAAGAGGTAATACTTTCTAATACATTCCATGAAGCCAATATAACCCTGATACCAAAACCTGGCAAAGATAACACCAAAAAAAAGAAAACTACAGACCAATACCTCTGATGAGTACTGATGCAAAAATTCTAAACAAAATATTAGGAAACCAAATACAACAGTACATCCAAAAAAATAAAACATCACTATCAAGTTGGGTTGATTCCAGGGGCATACACAAATCAATCAACATAATACACTGCATTAACAAAGGAAAGGATAAAAATCATATGATCAAATCAATAAGATGCAAAAAAAGCATTTGATAAGATACAACATCCATTCATTATGAAAATACTCAGTAAAATAGGAATGAAAGAAATATCTCAACATAGTAAAGGTCATCTATGATAAAACCACAGCTAAAATCAAATTCAATGGTGAAAAACTGAAAGCTTTCCTCTAAGACCAGGAACAAGACAAGTGTTGTGCCCAGATTTCAAAGTTCCCAAGACCCCCAGGGAGCCAGTCAGTCCGATGCAAAAGCAAAGAGTCCTTTATTATGCAAGCCGGCCTGCGCTCCCCGTTCACCAGACCCACCGACACAGCGGAAAGTCCAGTGGCAGAGAGAGAGAGGCCTGATGGGACAGGGGGTTTTAAAGGGGGGTGGAGTGAGGGCAGGAGAGGGCACTGTGGGCCCTGCCGATTGGCCAGGCGCGAGTCGGTACAGGATGTGGTCATAGTAATGGCGTGCACTTCCCTTGATCACCATTGTTTAATCCAGAGAAATCCTGGGTGTGGCTAGCAGCGGCTTCTTCCCGTGAGGAAGCACATGGCCCCATCCCAAAATGGAGGACCCAAGGCAAGATGGAGGGCGCACATGGTTCTGTCCCAAGATGGAGGACCCAAGGCAAGATGGAGGGTGCAGTCCTTGTCCGGCTCCCGCGGCCGCAGCTCGAACTCGCCACAAGGCAGGATGGCCCCCCCGCACAGCACCCGCAGTTGGCCTGCGGGCAGACAGGGACTCCAGCGCATCTGGGTGGCACAGGCCCAGCAAACGGGGTGCGGCCGGTGGAGCGGCCCAGCTCTGGAGGAGCGGCATCCGCTCGGAGCAGGCCCGGCCCATGGGACCGGCACACTGCAGCATGGCGGCCTCCCCGAGCCTGGGCACGCGCCCCACTCTGCTGCCGCCGCTGCTGCACCGGGCCCAATCAGGGGGGGGGGGGCAGCCTGCGCCGGGCTCCCGCTGTGGGCCAGGGAGCCAATGCCCCCCACATGGGGCCCGGAGGTCGGCCCACGCAGGCCCCGGTCCCCCCGACCGCCCCGAGGGCCGCACGGACCCTCGGCCCCCGTGCGGGCAAGCGGGGAGCCGACCACGGGGGAAGGGAGGGAAGAGCAAGGCGGTGAGGCCTTCCGCTCCCATGACCTCCCCCGTGGTCGGTCGCCGCCAGGCCCCCACCCCTCGGCCCGCCGCTGGCCACCATGCAGCCGGTCCGGAGACTCGGACCCGCTCCTGGGAGGCCAGGCCCCACGGCGGGCGCGGAGGGATCCCAGAGCCGGGCGGTCAGACTCCTCCCCCCGCACCGCCCGGAGAGGCGGTGCGCCTTTCACAAGGATGTCCACTCTCACCATTCTTATTCAGCATACTGCTGGAAGTCCCAGCCAGAGCAATAAGGCAAGAGAATGAAATAAAAGGCATGCAAATAGGGAAGGAAGAAGTCAAACTGTTACTTTTATCAGACTTTATTCTGTATATAGAAAATCCTAAAAAAAAAACCCAACTAGTAGAAACAATAAACAAATACAGTCACGTTGCAGGATGCAAAATCAATGTGCAAATTTCATTGCCTTCCTGTATACTAACAACAAAATTTCAGAAAAAAAAATGAAAAAAATAATTCACTCTGTAATTGCAAACAAAAAAATAAAATACCTAGGAATAAACTTAAGGTATGTGAAAGTCCTATATCTATATACTGAAAGTTACAAGCATTATTAAAAGAGATTGAAAAAGACACAAAAATAGAAAATATTTTATGTTCATGGATTGGAAGAAACAAGATAGTTAAAATGGCTATATAACAAAGCAATATACAGATTTAAAGCAATACCCATCAAAATCCCAATGTCATTTTTTAAAGAAATATAAGAAGAAATCATCAGATTTGTATGGAACCACAAAACACCACGTATAGCTAAAGCAATCCTGAGAAAAAAAGAATGAAGCTGGAGGTTTCATGCTACCCCACATCAAATTACTAGTATACTACAGAGCTACAGTAATCAAAACAGAATGATATTGACAGAGAAACAGACACACAGATCAGTGGAACAGACTAGAGAGAGCCCTGCTATAAAACTACATCCATGTGGACAGATAATTTTCGACAAAGGAGCCAGAAACACACAATGGAATATAGATAGTCTTAGCAAATAATGCTGGGAAAATTGGAAAGACAAATACAAGTGAATAAAACTGGATTATAGTTTGTCCCCATGTACAAAAACTAATTAAAAATGAATCAAAGACCTAACTATAACACTTGAAACAATAAGATATGTAGAAGAAAACATAGGTACCAAACTTATGGACCTTTGCCATAGAGTCTATTTTATGAACTTGACCCCCAAGGCATGGGAAGTAAAGGCAAAAATAAATGAATGGGACTATAGCAAACTAAGAAGTTTCTGCACAGCAAAGAAACTGACAACAAAGCAAGAAGGCAGCCAACCAGGCTGGAGATGATATTTGTAAACAGCAGCTCCAACAAGAGTTTAATTTCCAAAATATATAAAGAATTCGTGAAACTCAACACCAAACAAACACAATCAAAAAATGGGCAGAGGATTGTCTGTGATGAGTCTCTTCTACTTCAATAAGTGAACTCTTCATTACTTAGAAGAAAAAACACAGACTCTGGATAATAATGCCATGTTTACTTTTGTGAGTGAGCCTAAATCCCTTCCTTTAGAAAATGAATGCAAACAACTGTCTGCCATAAAGTTCCTTTCAGAAGCATAATGCTCTTTGGTTGGGTTTTGCCTGAATGTATTTGTTTTGCCTTTGAGCAAGATGAGCTCTACATATGTTCTCAAAGCTCAACCCCCTCGGTTGTTTACAAGGTGCCCTCTTGGAATAATCCTGTGTGATGCATCTAATCCCAAATCAAAACAAACAATATAATATCTCTCATCATTGATTTCCTAAATATGTAGTAGGATAAATATTAATAATAATTATCAATGAGTCACTAGGCTTCAAACCTCTTGAGAAACAAATTAAATCATTTTGTTAAATGAATCCAATCTTATGTAGATCATTGGATTGGCCTGAGATATATGAAGAAAAGAGATTTGAGAAAAGTATCTCTAGAAGCTGGAAACCAACCTCGCCGCTGCTTCCCAGTTGCTTCCTCTCTTCATCCGACCTGGAAGCTGCTTCACTAGCGCGGGACGCCGCTGACACCCTCGAATCGGCTTTAGCCACGCCGCCCAGGAGCCTACCGGCGGCGGCGGCGGCGGCGCGTAGGTAACAAGTAGCCCACAGGCAGGGTAATGAGGAGGGGGCAGAGGGAAGCCAGGGTGGAGGCGTTCCAGCCCGCCAGGCCCCGCGTCGCTCGCTCGAGGCACTCAAAAAAAAAAGAAAAAAAGTATCTCTAATCTAGTGATTATATCCAAAAGAGGTCTGATCTAAATCACTACTTCTCAAATTTTAGTGTTCGTTAAGAATCTCCTGGAAACTTTTTAAAAAAAATACAGATTCCCTTGCCCCACCCCAGAGATCCTAACTGGATAGGTTTTGGGTGAAGCCTGCAAGTTTGCATTTCTAACCATCACTCAAGTGCTGCTGCTACTTCTAATACCTAAATCACAATTTGAGTAAGGTTGTTCTGATCCAAAGGGTCTGAAAAGAGTCTGCAAAATAGAGTACCATTTTTATCTTTCACTTTTGTTCACAGGTGATGTAAGGCACTATGCAACATATCCTTCCAATACAATCACCTGTGAATTCTCTTGTACTTGCTCTATGAAGGACCTTAACTAGTTATTGTTTAAAAGCAGATTCTACTGAGATTTGGACTCTGATGTTGTTCCAGGCAAACCTTTTAACACAGTTCTGGCATGATCTTTAGTTTTAAAACACCCAAATTAACTGAAGAATAATGGCAATCTGTCAGATCACCATTGTGGTAGATTGCTCAAAGGCCTAAAATTCTTCCCATCTCACATTGCGCCTTTGGGTGGGACTTTGTTGATTATCTTATCCAAAACTCTAATAGATTTTTCAACATTCAGAACTTGAGCTGGCCTCGTAACTTGCTTTAACCAATGAAATATGCCAAAAGTGACGTTATGCAAGTCCCAGCCCATAGGCCTAAAAAGACCTTAGAGCTTCTGCATTTGCCTTTTTTGGGAAATTGTCCAGAAATTGTCCTGATAGAAAGCTAACCTGGCCTCATAGGGGTTATGAGACTGGAAGCGAACTGAGGCACCCCAGCCAACAGCCAGCACCCGCCAGATGTGTCTGTAAGGCCATCTTGCACTGTGAGTCCAATGACCTCCAGCTGAACGCTGCTTGATGAATGCCACTTTCTGAATAAGCCCTCCTGCTCCCCCAATCCTTAGAAACATAAGAAATAATAAATCATTGTTTTAATCCACAAAAAAAAAGTGAGCAGAGGCAGGTTGAGGGTTTGATCCCCATTAGGGAGCATGCAGGAGGTAGCCTATTAATGATTCATCATTGATGTTTCTTTTTTTAATAATTATTGTTGAAAGTATTACATATGTCCCATTTTTTCCCCCATTGATCCCCTCCAGACCGCCCCACCCTTCAGCCCCTGGTCTTCAGCACCCTATTGTCTGTGTCCCTGTGTTATACATATATGCATACAAGATTTTTGGTTGATTACCTCCAACCCACCTACCCTCCCCCGCCTTCTCTCTGAGATTCCTCACTCTGTTCCATGCTTCCATGTCTCTGGATGCACACCATTCATAGTGTATTTTGTTACTTAGATTCCACATATGAGTGAGATCATGTGATACTTGTCTTTCTCTGACTTATTTCACTTAGCATGATACTCTCCTGGTCCCTCCATGCTGTTTCAAAGGGTACAAGATTATTCTTTTTTACTGCAGCATAGTATTCCATGATATAAATGTACCACAGCTCTTTTATCCACTCATCTACTGATGGGCATTGGGTCTGTTTCCAGATCTTAGCTATTGTAAATTGTGCTGCTATGAACATAGGGGTTCATACATTCTTTCTGATTGGTGTTCTGGGTTTCTTAAGATATATTCCTAGAAGTGGGATCACCGGATCAAATGGCAGTTCCATATTTAATTTTTTGAGGAAACTCCCTACTATTTTCCATAATAGTTGCACCAGTCTTCATTACCACCAGCAGTGTACTAGTGATACCTCACTGTCATTTTAATTTGCATTTCTCTGATGATCAGTGACTTTGAGCATTATTTCATATGTCTCTTGGCTATCTGTATGTGCTATTTGGAGAAATGTCTATTTAGGTCCTTTGCCCATTTTAAATTGGATTATTTGTCTACCTCTTTTAAGTTGTATGAGTTCCTTATATATTTTGGATATTAATCTTTTATCAGATGTATCATTGCCAAATATGTTCTCCAATAAAGTGGGCTCCCTTTGCATATTCTTAATGGTTTCTTTTGCTGTGAAGAAGCTTTTAATTTTAATGTAGTCCCATTTGTTCATTTTATCCTTAGTTTTCTTTGCCTTAGGAGATATTTCTGTAAACATATTGCTATAAGAGATGTCTAATATTTTGTTGTCTATGGTTTCTTCTAGGATTTTTATGGTTTCATGACTTACATTTAAGTCTTTTATCCATTTTGATTTTATTCGTGTATAAGGTGCAAGTTAATGCTCTGGTTTCATTTTTTTTGCATATATCTGTCCAATTTTTCCAATACCACTTATTGAAGAGACGTCTTGACTCCATTGTATGTGCTTTCCTCCTATGTCAAATATTAATTGAGCATAATGGCATGGGTCGATTTTGGGGTTCTCTCTTCTGTTCCATTGATTTGTATGCCTATTCATGTGCCAGTTTTGATTATGGTGGCTTTATAGCATAGCTTGATATCTGGTATTGTGATTCCTCCAACTTTATTTTTCTTTCTCAAGATTTCTGCTGCTATTCAGGGTCCTTTTTGATTCTCTATAAAATTTGGAGTGTTTGTCCTAGCTCTGTGAAATATGTCATCGGTATTATAATAAAAATTGCACTGAATCTTTAGGATGCTTTGGGGAGTATGGACATTTTAATGATGTTGATTCTACCAATCCATAACATGGTATATTCTTCTATTTGTTTATATCTCCTTCTATCTCTTTTTTCAATGTCCTGTAGTTTTCTGAGTACAGGTCTTTTGCATCCTTGGTTAATTTATCCCTAAGTACCTTAATTTTTGTTGTAATGGTAAATAGGATTGTTTGTTTAGGTTCTCTTTCTGAGAATTTATTATTGGTGTATAAAAAAGCCATTTATTTTTGGGTGTTGATTTTGTATCCTACTACATTGCCAAATTCGTTTATTAAATCTAGTAGTTTATTAGTGGAGTCTTTAGGGTTTTCTATGTACAATATCATGTCATCTGCAAATAATGAGAGTTTTACTTCCTCCTTTCCAATTTGGATGCCTTTTATTTCTTCATCTTGCATGATCAGTGTGGCTAGGACATCCAATATTATCTACACTAATAAAAGAGAAAAATGGTAATTGGTGTACGATGCTACATTTTCATTGGCTAATCAGGGCTATATGCAAATTAACTGCCAACTAAGATTGGCAGTTAACTGCCAACAAGATGGCGGTTACTTTGCATATGTAGGCACAATGCAGGGAGGCGAAAGGGAAAGCAGGAAGAAGCCCCCTGCCACTGACAGTGATCGGAAACCCAGGGGGGAGCTAAGAGCTGGGGGGCAGGGCAAAGGTGGCCCTGGGGCCGCCATTGCCCTGCCCCCCAGCCATGATCGGAGAATCAGGTGCCGTTTCCGCCCTGGCCAGTGATAGCAGGGAGTAGGGGTGGAGCCAGCGATGGGAGCTGGGCACGGTCGAAGCTGGCAGTCCCAGGAGCTAGGGGTCCCTTGCCTGGGCCTAAAGCGAAGCCCACGATCGCGGGGCCGCTGCAGCTGTGGGTCCCCGCTGCCCAGGCCGGACGCCTCAGCCAGAGGCGTCCTGCAGGGTTAGGGGCAGGGGCAGAGCCCGCGCGATCGCGGTGTCCCCCACTGCCACTGCAGGTCCCTGCTGCCCGGGCCGGATGCCTAGGCCAGAGGTGTTAGGCCTGGGCAGGGGCGGAGCCTGCAACCGCGGGGAGCTGGGGGTCCCCTGCCCAGGCCTGACACCTCTGCCGGAGGCCTCAGGCCTGGTCAAGGGGCCAATCCGGTGATTGGTGATCGGAGGGTGATGAGGGTCAACTCCTCTGGCCACGGCATCAGGCCTGGGCAAGGGGCAGAGCCAGCAATCAGAGGGGTCTGGGGGTACCCTGCCCAGGCCTGATGCCTGGGCCAGAGGCATCAGGCCTGGGCTGGGGGCAGAACCAGTGATGGAGAGAAATGAGGGTTCCCTGCCCAGGCCTGATGCCTCTGTCAGAGGTGTCAGGCCTGGGCAAGGGGCCGATCCTGCGATTGGAGGTTTATGGGGGTCAACGCCTGAGGGCTCCCAGTATGTGAGAGGGGGCAGGCTGGGCTGAGGGACACTCCCCCCACACACACCCAGTGCACGAATTTCGTGCACCGGGCCCCTAGTGTTGAATAAGAGTGGTGAAAGCAGACATCCCTGCCTTGATCCTATTCTTAGGGGAAATGCTTTTAGTTTTTGCCCATTGAGTATGATGTTTGCTTAAGTTTGTCATATATTGCTTTTATCATGTTGAGATATGCTCCCTCTATTTTCACTTTGCTAAGAGTTTCATCAAAAATCGGTGTTGGGTTTTCTCAAATGATTTTTCTGAGTCTATTGATATGATCATGTGTTTTTTGTCTTTCAATTTGTTTATGTGATATATCACATTTATTGATTTGAGAAAATGGTACTAGCCTGACATGCCTGAAATAAATCCCACTTGGTCATGGCTTATGATCTTTTTTATTGCTGGATATGATTTGGTAATATTTTGTTTATGATTTTAGCATCTATGTTCATCAGGAGTATTGGCCTGTAATTATCTTTCTTTGTAGCATCTTTACCTGGTTTTGGAATTAGGATAATGCTGGCCTCATAAAAAGAGTCTTAAAGTGATCTTTCCTCTTGGATTTTTAAAAATAGTTTTAGAAGTATAGGTGTTAGTTTTTCTTTGAATTTTTGTAAAACTCCCCTGTGAAGCCATCCGGACCTGGGCTTTTGTTTGCTGGAAGTTTTTTGATTACTGTTTCTAGTTCATCAGTTGGTGTTGGCCTATTCAAGTTTTCTGATTCTTCCAGGTTTAGTTTTGGGAGATTGTATTTTTTTAATTCTTTTTTAAAAGTATTATATAAGTCTCCTTTTATCCCCATTGACCTCTCCCCAGCTGCCCACACCCTGCAGCACATGCCCTAGTCTGAGAAGGATAGGTTTTAGTTATCTTTGAATGTTTGGTAAAACTCCCCTGCACTTTTGTTTGCTGGGAGCTTTTTGATGACTGCTTCAATTTCCTCCTTAGTTATATGCCTGTTGAGATTCTTTTATTCTTCTTCATTGAATTTTGGAAGGTGGTATTTTTCTAGGAATATGTTCATTTCCTCTACGTTGTTTACTTTGTTGGAAGAGTTGTTCATGGTATTTTTTTTACAATCCTTTGTATTTCTGTGGGTTCTGTTGTTATTTTTCCTCTTTCCTTTCTGATTTTGTTTATTTGGGTCCTCTCTCTAGGTTTCTTGGTGAGCCTGGCTAGAGGTTCATCTATCTTGTTTATCCTTTCAAAGGACCAGCTCTTGGTTTCATTGATCTTTTGTATGTTCTTTGTTTGTTTGTTTTGGGGGGTTTTTGTATATGTGTCATTTCTTTCTGCTCTGATCTTTATCTCCTTCCTTCTGCCCACTCTGGGTTTTTCTTGTTGCTCTCTTTCTATTTCTTTCTTTTTTAATTTCTTTTTTTTAAAAAAAATCTGTATTGCTCAGATTATTACAGTTGTTCCCCTTTTTCCCCCCATAGCTCCCCTCCACCCAGTTCCCACCCCACCTTCTGCCCTTACCCCCCCCCCACTGTCCTCATCCATAGGTGTACGCTTTTTGTTGCCAGGTCAAAGGTCATACACACGTGCCCCTGTGTTCAGAAAGGTCTCTCATGACTTTTTCATGCTCTACTCAGAAAGGGTAAGGAGCCACATAACGGCTTTTTAAAATAATGTGTCCTCTTATGTTTAAAATGAGGATTTAGTTACCAAAAGTGAGGAGAAAGCAACAAAACAGCTGCTCTCACCCCTCTTGCCCTTCGGGTGATAGTTGTACTTGGGGCTGCGCGCTGGTTCGTGGGCCATCGACGAAGCCATCTGGGCAGCTCGCATGGTTCCGCTGGCTTCCCAGGGGCCATTGCAGCCTTGTAGGGACCATCGCAGCCTTGCAGGGGCCGTCTCAGCCTCATAGGGGCTGTCTCAGCCTCATAGGGACCGTTTCAGTCTCACTGGGACCGTCTCAGCCTCACAGGGGCCGTTTCAGCCTCACTGGGACCATTTCAACCTCACTGGGACTGTTGCATCCTTATAGGGGCTGTCGCATCCTCGCAGGGGGCGCTGCATCCCACATTGGGGGTGAAGGTGCGAGTCAGAAGCTTCTCTCGCTGTCTCTCCTGCTGGAAGTTTCTGAGTGCTGTCTGCAGGTGCTGGACATCATACTTTAACTTGTCAACATGAAGTTTGGCATTCTGTCTTTTGTTGGGAGGCTCCTTGCTGGACAAAATCTCCAGGCTTTCTAGCTGGCTGAATATCTGGTATGCTTGCTTGGGTTTCATTTTCTACTAAGTGCACAGACTGCTTGTCTGCCATCTCCCAGTGTCCCATGTGAGACTGGATCTGGTGGATCTGGTGCATTTGCTGGTACAGTGGTTCCATGTCGCTGGCCCAGCCGGGTCTGGCTCCGGCTTCCTCCGAACCTGAGTCTGCTTCTTGAGTGTGTCTCTTATGGGTGCAAGGAGTTGAAATCTGCACTTTGTTGGGTTATGCTGCAAAAGCACAGGTGGTTCCTTTTGTGCCACTGGCACAGCTTGGGCGGGGATGTAAATTGAGTAGGGCAGGGTCTCAAGGAATCACCAGGGCAGAGCAAGCAGCAATGGTGTCTCCGCGACTCCTTGCCTCTCTGCGACTCCACATCCCCCAGTGCTGGCGAGCAGCTCCGCGAGAGAGCCACCCTTGTTTTCTGACCCGCTGCAAGGCTGTCCTGCCTCTCCCCATAGGGGTCTTGGACCTCAGAATCCTGCCCCAAACAAGATCAGTGGATTCGAGAGTTTGTAGCCCCTTCTGATTGGAAAAAAACCACTTCTTGAGTGTGTCCCTTATGGATGCTAGGAGTTGAAATATGCAGTTTGTTGGGTTATGCTGTAAAAGCACCGGTGGCCCCTTTTGTGCCTCTGGCACAGCTTGGGCAGGGATGTAAATTGAGTAGGGCGGGGTCTCAGGGAGTCACCAGGGTGGAGCAAACAGCAATGGCGTCTCCGTGACTCCTTGCCTCTCTGCGACTCCGTGACTCCGCATCCCCGAGTGCCAGCGAGCATCTCTGCGAGAGAGCCACCCTTGCTTTCCGTCCTGCTGCAAGGCCATCCGCCTCTCCCCGTAAGGGTCTGGGACCTCAGAATCCCCCCCCCCCAAACAAGCTCAGTGGATTCTAGAGTTTGTAACCCCTTCAGATTGAAAAAACCACGCATCCAGTTGCAGCCCGCCTGGCGTGCGACTCCATACCTGTTTTTGGCGCCTCTGATTTCCTACTCAGTCTCAATGCGCTTCTTTCTTTTCTTCCAGTTGTAGAACTTCCACTGGGCCAGCTTTCGCATGGTTCTGAATGATAGCTGTTTGTCTTATAGTTGGTAGTTTCAATGTTGTTGTGGGAGGCAGCACACACAGGTCTATACCTTACACCACCATCTTGGTTCCTCCTTTCTTTCTATTTCTTTAAGTTGTAGAGTTAGATAATTTATTAACATATTTTTTCTTGTTTTTGAGGTAGGCTTGTAATTCTATGAACTTCTCTCTCAGGACTGCTTTCACTGTGTCACATAGGTTTTGATTGTTGTGTTTTCATTGTCATTCGTATCCAGGATGTTTTTAATTTCTTCTTTGATCTCTTTGGTAACCCAATCATTGTTTAATAGCATGCCATTTAGCCTCCAAGTGTTTGAACTTTTTTTATTGTTTTTATTGTAGCTGATTTTAATATTATGCCATTGTAGTCTGAGAAGATGCTTTATATGATTTCAATCTTCTTGAATTTGTAGAGACTTTGCCTGTGACCCAATATGTGGTCTACCTTTGAAAATGTCCCATGTGCACTTGAGAAGAATATCTATTCTGTAGCTTTGGGGTGAAATGTTCTGAAGATGTCAATTAAGTCCATCTGATCTAGAGAGTCATATAAGATTGCTGTTTCTTTACTGTTTGGTGTTTTGGAGTTTTTTTTGGTCTGGAGGATATATCTTCTGAGGTCAGTGGGGTATTAAAGTACCCTACTATGAAAGTATTGCTGTCAATCTCTCCCTTGATATCTTCCAGAAGTGGTGTGTGTGTGTGTGTGTGTGTGTTTAATGTATTTGGGTGCTCCTGCATTGGTGCATATATGTTTACCAGAGTCATGTCCTCTTGTTGTATCAATCCCTTTAGCATTATGAAGTGGCTTTCTTTATCTCCTTATGGCCTTCACTTTGAGGTCTATTTTGTAAGATATAAGTATTACTACACCTGCTATTTTGTTTTTCATTTCCATTTGCCTGAAATATATTTTTCCATCCCTTCACTTTCAGTCTGGTGAGTCTCTTACTCTCAGGTGGCTCTCTTGTAGACATCATATGTATGGATCATTTTTTCTTATCCATTCAGCCACTTAATGCCTTTTGATTGGAGCATTTAATCCATTTACGTTTAAAGCTATTATTGATAGGTATTCCTTTGTAGCCATTTTTATTTTTTTGTGCCTCTATTCCTTCTTCTTCTTTTATTTTCTTCTTTTTACAACAGTCCCTTTAGTATTTCTTGCATTGCTTACTTGGTAGTGATAAACTCCCTTAGCTTTTTTTGTTTGTGAAGCTCCTGTTTTCCCCTTCAGTTTCCCCTTGCTGGATAGAGTATTCTTGGATTCAGTCTCTTGCTTTGCACCATCACTTTGTATACTTCCTTCCATTCCTTTCTGGCCTGATGTGTTTCTGTTGAGAAATCACTTGATAATCTAATGGGAGATACCTTGTAGGTAACTTTCTGTCACTCTCTTGTAGCCCTTAAAATTTTTTTCTTTGTCGTTAATGTTTGCCATTGTAATTATGATATGTCTTGGTGTGGGTCTTTCAGGGTTCATCTTGTTTGGGATTCTCTGCATTTGTGCAATTTTTTTCTTCCCCAAATCAGGGACGTTTTCTGACATTATTAATTCCAATAGATTTTCTAACACTTGCTCCTCTTCTTGTCTTTCTGGAACCCCTATTATACATATGTTGCTTTCTTTCATGTTGTCCCAAAGCTCCCTCAGGCTCTACTCCTGTCTTTTTACTTTTTTCACCAATTGCTGTTCAGATTGGGTGTTTTTTCCTTCCCTGGCTTCTAATTTGCTAATTTGGTCCTCTGCTTCTCCTAGTCTACTGTTGTAAACTTCCCTGGAGGTTTTTATTGTAGCTAGATCACTCTTTATTTCTTCCTGATTCTTACATAAGTTGTTGATTTTCTCATCCATCCAGTTTAAGAATTGTATAATCCTTATTTTGAATCATTTTTCTGACATATTGCATGCTTCTATTTCATTTAGTTCCTTTTCTGGCGAGTCCTCTTTTTCTTTCCTGTATTTTTTTGTTTTGTTTTGTTTCTTTTATCCCCATTTCTGCTCTCTTCTTGGCCCTGGGCTACCTGCTTGGTTTCTGAGGTCACTTGCAGTCCATTAGCCCTGGACTCACTAGCCCTGGAAGCTGAGTCTGCCTTGAGTTTTACACCTTTATTGTCTCTCCTCTGAATGTACTTCCTTCTCTCACAGTACTGGTTCCTCAATTATCTGTTTCTCGGGGTTGGTGGGGGCAGGTGCACAGTACCCCTACTGTGCAATTCTCTGTGAGGGCCCAGAGCCCTCAGGCATGAAGTTCACTATGCTGCAACAGCCCCTAAGGTGGATGGTGCCTTAGATCCCTCTGGCAATGCACTAGCAGTGTGGACCTGTGACCTGCAGTTTGGCACACCAGGTGTCACCAGCAGGTTTTACCTGGGCTGTGGATAGGGTGTACGTCAGGTGACAGATCTGTCTGTGCTGGGGGTGGGTTGTGCACCAGCTGAAGGCTCTGTCTGTGCTGGTGGCAGAGCACCCACTGGCTCAAGGCTCTGTCTCTGCCAGGTGCACACACTGGGCTGCAGCTCTGTCTGTGCTAGAGTGGGCTGCACCCCAGACAAAGAATCTGTCTGTGCTGGCGGTGGAGCATGTTCTGTCTTTGTCGAGGAGTGGGGCACTTGCCCAACAAGGGCTCTGTCTGCCAATGGAGCACACAGTCTATACTGGAGGTTGAGCGCTCACCCTGCAAGGGCTCTGCTTAAGCTGACAGGGGAGCTTGCTCAATCTGTGTCAGGGATGGGGCACTTGCCTGCCTAGGGCTCTGTCTCAGCAGGGATGTAGGGCACACCTGGCTGAGGTTCTCTATTGATATCAGGGATGGAGCGGGCAGTGGGGAACCCATGGCTAGCACTCACAGTGTGAGGACTTGAGCGTGGGATGCTGGGACGCTGGGTTTGGGTTCTGACTAGGAGGCTCTGATGTGCTCTCACTAAAGATGTCTGGGACCCATGTCGTGGTACCGCAGTGCTCACTACTGGGTGGTTCTACATGGGTTAGGGCTGGCAAGCAGGTCCCTCACAGGTCTGGGGGTGTTGCCCGAGGTTAGTCCTGATGTTGGTGTGGCAGCACTCCTGGATTCCTTTGCTCCCCTCTACAAGATGGCATGCTTTCTGCACCAAAAGGAGATTGTATTTTTTACAGATTGCGTTGTTCCATTTCATCCGCATTGTCTAGCTTGTTTGCATATAGTTGTTCAGGGTATTTTCTTACAATCCTTTGTGAACCCATGGTGACTTCTATACTTTCATTTCTGATTTTATTTATGCGGGCCTTTGCTCTTTGTTTCATGATGAGTCTGGATCAGCCATGGGAAAACTATGGCCCGCGGGCCAGATCCGGCCTGTTTGAAATGAATAAAACTATTGAGAAAAAAAGACCGTACCCTTTTACGTAATGATGTTTACTTTGAATTTATATTAGTTCACACAAACACTCCATCCATGCTTTTGTTCCAGCCCTCCAGTCCAGTTTAAGAACCCATTGTGGCCCTTGAGTCAAAAAGTTTGCCCACCCCTGGTCTGGATAATGGTTCATCAATTTTGTTTATCCTTTCAAAGAACCAGCTCTTGGTTTCATTAATTGTTTGTTTGTGTGTGTGTGTTTATGTTATTTCTGATCTTTCTACTTCTTTAAGTTGTAAGGATAAATAGTTTAATACTGATTTTTCTTCTTTTTGAGGTATTTCCGTGGTGCTAGGAACATCCCTATAAGGACTGTTTTGCTGGAAGCTGGTCCATCTTTGCTGCTTGACACAGTCGCTGCAGGAAAGAAATATCTGTACAGCATATGTTTCAAGGGACCTGGCGTATATGGCATACTGTTCTTAATATGTTTGCTCACCTTAGCACTATGTGTTTTAACCAAGGTCACCTCTCTGAGAAAGGTTGTTTCCCCAGGTAGGGATTTTCCCCTGAAGTTAGGGAGGGAATAAAACCCCTTAACTAAGTGCCAGGCGGGTAGTTAATCACTTTAACTATGAACAATCATGCTTAAGCTACATAATCTTTACTCCCTGGAATGGAGATAAGAAATGCCCTAACCTTTGGAATAGAGATTGATAGGATTGGAATCAACTGGTATAAATACAGATGTAACAAGACAACAGGACACAGAACCTAGAGACAGAACCTAGCGAGAGAACCTGGCTACAGAACCTGGATAGAACATGCAAGAGAAACCTGACTAGAACCTGGTGACCGAACCTGGCTGGAGAACCTGGAGAACCTGACTGGAGAACCTAGCAAGAGAACATGGTTACAGAACCTGGCTGGAGATCCTCACCAGAACTTGGCTGGAGAACCTGGCTAGAGAACCTGGCTATGAGGATCACCTGAACGCTGCCTCTGTGTCATTCCTTCTTCACCGACTCTGTCCACACCTTTGGGGACTGCTGGACCTGCTGGGGTTGGACCCCAGCACTGTTTTTGCTGTATCCTAGAGATTTTGGATTGTTGTGTGTTCATTTTAATTTGTTTCCAATAATTTGTTGCTCAAGGCAACAAAGTTTCAATTATAGAAGACAAATAAATTCCAGAAACCTGCTTCCAGCCAGCCTCCACTGGGAGCTTGGGTAGCTGGGGGCTGTGGACAGCCTGCAAACAGCAATCAGCCTCGCACCCAGGATGGCCAAACCCTCATGGGGTGAGGGTCCCCGCTGGGGGGCTTGGCCAGCCTGCAAACAGCCATTGCCCCTTACCCAGGCTGGCCACACCGTCATGAGTGATGGTTCCCACTGGGGGGTGTGGCCAGCCTGAAAACGGCCCTCGGCCCCTCACCCAGGCTGGCCATGCACCCCAGCGGAGACCCCCATCCTGAAGGGGCTGTGACCAGCCTGCAAACAGCCATCAGCCCCTCACCCAGCCTAGCCAGGCACCCCAGCGGGGACCCCCACCCTGAAGGGGCTGTGGCCAGCCTGCAAACAGCCATCAGCCCCTCACCCAGGCTGTCCAGGCACCCCAGCAGGGACCCGTTCCCTGAAGGGGGTGTGGCCAGACTAAAAATGGCCCTCAGCCCCTCACCCAGGCTGGCCAGGCACCCCAGTGAACCCCGCACCCTGATCCGGGATACCCTTCAGGGCAAACCAGCAGTCCTCCACCCATGCACCAGGCCTCTATCCTATATAATAAAAGGGTAATATGCAAATTGACCCTAACAGAAAAACGACTGGGAATAACTGGTCACTATGACAAACACTGACCAACAGGGGGCAGATGCTCAATGCAGGAGCAGACCCCTGGTGGTCAGTGTGCTCCCACAGGGGGAGCTCTGCTCAGCCACAAGCCAGGCTGACGGCTGCCAGTACAGCGGTGGTGGTGGGAGCCTCTCCCGCCTCCTCAGCAGCACTAAGAATGTCCGACTCAGCTTAGGCCTGCTCCCTGCTGGCAAGTGGACATCCCCTGAGGGCTTCTGGACTGTCAGAGGGATGTCTGACTTCCAGCTTAGGCCCAATCCCCAGGGGAGGGGGCCTAACCCTGCAGGTGGTCATCCCCTGAGGGGTCCCAGACTTCAAGAAGGCACAGGTCAGGATGAGGGACCCCCCCGAGGGCACAAATTTTGTGCACCAGGCCTCTAGTTGTTTAATAATATGCTATTTAGCCTCCATGTGTTTGAATGTTTTGGGGTGTTTTTACTGTAGTTGATTTCTAATTTCATTCCACTGTGATCTGAGAAGATGCTTGATATGATGTCAATCTTCTTGAACTTGTATAGACTTGTTTTTTGTCCTAACATGTGTTCTATCTTTGTGAATGATCCACGTGCACTTGAGAAGAATGTATGTTCTGCAGCTTTGGGGTGAAATGTTCTATAAATGTCAATTAAATCCAGCTGATCCAGTTTGTCCTTTGGAGTGTCTGTTTCCTTGTTAAGTTTTTGTTTGGAGGATCTATCCAGTAAAGTCAGAGGGGTGTTAAAGTTCCCTACTATGACTGTATTGTTGTTGATCTCTTTGATAAAGTTTTCTAGAAGATTTTTATATATTTAGGTGCTCCTCTATTGGGTGCACATATGTTTACCAGGGTTATATCCTCTTGTTTCATCAATCCTATTAGTATTACGTAACCAACTTTGTTGTCTCTTCTGATGGCCTTCATTTTGAAGTCTATTTTATCAGATATGAGTATTGATATTCCTGATTTTTTTAATTTTACATTTACATGGAAAATTGTTTTCCATCCCTTCACTCTTATCCTGTGTGTGTCTTTTGTTCTGAGGTTGGTCTCTTGTAGACAGCATATAGTTGGATCATGTTTTTATATTCATTCAACTACCCTAGACCTTTTGATTGGAGCATTTAATCCATTTATATGTAGGTTATTATTGATAAGTATTTATTGCCATTTTAATTCCGTATGCCTAGGTTTCACTCTCTTTTTCTCCTCCTCATTACAGCAATCTCTTTAACATTTCTTGTAATGCTGGCTTGATGGTGATGTACTTCTGTAGTTTTTTTGGGGGGGTCTGGTAAGCTCTTTATTTGACTGTCTATTTTGAATGATAGCCTTGCTGGATATAGTAATCTTGGTTTTAGATCCTTGCTTTCCATTACTTTGAGTACTTCATGCCATTACCTTCTTTCCTGTAGAATTTCTGATGAGAAATCTGATGTCAGCTTTATGGGAGTTCCTTTGTAGGTCACAGTTTGCTTTTCTCTTGCTGCCTTTAGGATTCTCTCTTTGTCTTTAATTTTCAGTATTTTAATTATGGTGTGTCTGGGCGTGGGCCTCTTTGAGTTCTTCTTTGCTTGGGGTTCTCTGTGCTTACTGAATTGTGTGACTTTTTCTTTTATCTTTTATCAGGTTAGGGAAGTTTTCTACAATTATTTCTTCAAACACGTTCTCTATCCCCTTCTCTCTTTCTGCCTCTCCTGGCATACCTGCTATTCTAATATTGTTACATTTCACATTGTCCCACAGCTCCCTTAAGCTTTCCTCCTGTTTTTAACTGTTTTTTTCTTTTTGGTTTTCTGATTGATTTTTTCAACCCTGTCTTCTAATTCACTGATCTGATCCTCAGCTTCTCCTAATCTGCTGTGTTTTCCTTACCATGTGTTCTTTATTTGTGCTATGTCATTTTTTATTTGTTTTCATAGTTACTATATCTTTTCTCATGTTGTTGAGCATCTTTACCATCATTATTCTGAATTCTGTTTCAGATAAATTTCTTATCTCTGCTTCATTTATCTCTTCTTCTGCAGAATCCTCTTGTCCTTTCATTTGGGGGTTGTTTCTTTATCTCCTCATTTTGGCTTTCTGTTTGGGTTTATGACTATGTATTAGGTAGATCTACTATGACTCTCAATCTCTATTTTAGGACAGTGTCAAACACTGTTTTTCACTAATTAGATTGGGCAAAGTCTCAAAGCCTCCAGAAACCACCTCTGCTACAGACTAATAGGATTCCGACTTGAATTGCCCCCAGGCAATTGTCCTCAGGTGTGGGGAGATTTTTTTCCCCAACAGAGTGGGGTAGTTGCTTCTGCCTGGAGGCTAATTATTATTTTTAGTCTCTTAAGTGACCTCAGCACAAATTGTTTTCCAATAGGGTGGGTCAAGTGTCTTCCCCTCCAGGCAAGGCTGCCTGTATAGCAAATGTCTGTGTGGGAAAGATGTCCTCCACTGTGTGAGGATATGACCAGGCACAGGAAACTAGTGGTGTCTGCCTTCTGAGCTCTAAACCCTGAGTCCCCAATCCTGGTTTTTGCTTACACAGCTCCAATCCATTCTGCCTCCCCTCTGCCAGAAAACAAGGTGGATGGCTCCATAGAGAATTTTGTGTGTTGGCCATTTAAGAGGGTGCATGAATTTCCAGCCATCTCTCTCTTACATACAGCAACCCTGCTGCTTTTCACAGCCAGGTGTTATGTGGGTCCTCTTCTCAGTTCTGGTGCTCTCTACTGGGGGGCCCAGCTTGGGGATAAGATCCTAGAGATATTAGTGGCAACCCCCTACAGCTGAGCTATCTTTCCTGGAACTTTGGTTGCTGTATGTGGGAGCCTGGCCAGCTCTTTCACACCTCCACTCCTCCTACCAGTATCTATGCAGTTTCCAGTTTCAGTCCTTGGGTATCAGGGTTCTCTCCAGTATGATTATTCAGGGTGGTTTTGCTATATTTTAGTTGTAATTCCAGTTTGCTCCTCGGAGCATGTTCATGCAGTACCCACTTACTCTGCCACCATTTTTTAAATCTATTTCTCTCCCTCTCCCTTTCATATATATATATATATATATATATATATATATATATATATATATATGAAGTGGGCAGAGGACCTGAAATCACAACTCTCCCAAGAAGACATACAAACAGCCAATAGGTATATGAAAAGATGTTCAGCCTCACTGGCAATTAGGGAAATGAAAATCAAAACTACAATGAGATACCACTTCACACGTGTTAGTGTGGCCATTATCAACAAGACAAGTAATAACAAATGTTGTAGAGGTTGTGGAAAAAAGGAATCATTCACTGCTGGTGGGAATGCAGATGAGTACAAACACTATGAAAAGCAGTTTGATGATCCCTCAAAAATTCAGAATAGAAATACCAAATATTAGCAAATTGCATCCTGCAATACATTAAAAAGACCATATACTGTGACCAAATGCAACTTATCCCAGGTTTTCAAGGCTGATAAAATACTTGCTAATCAATAAGTGCAATACATCATATAAACAGATTGCAACAGAAAAATCACATGATCATATCAATTGATGCAGAAAAAGCATTCAATAAAATCCAACACCTTTTGCTGATAAAAACTCTCAGCAAAATAGGAATAAAGAAATCATCATACTTTAACATAATAAAAGGTATATATGACAAAACTACAGCCAGCATTGTATTCAATGAGCAAAAACTAAAACCATTTCCCTTAAGAACAATAATAAGACAGGGATGTTCACTTTCACCACTATTCCTCAACATAGGACTGAATGTCCTAGCCATAGCAATCAGACAAGAAGAAAAATTAAAAGGCATCCAAATTGGGAAGGAGAAAGTAAAACTGTCATTATTCACAGATTACATGATATTGTACATAGAAAAACCTTAAAGACTGCATCAAAAAACTACTAGATTTAATAAATAAATTCAGCAATGTAGCAGGATACAGAATTAACATCCAGAAATCTATGGGTTTTTGTACATCATTAATTAACTCTCAGAAAGAGAAACTAAAAAAAAATCCCATTTACCATTGCAACAAAAATTGAGATACTTAAGAATAAACTTAACTAAGGAAGTAAAAGACTTGTAATCGAAAAACTATGGGACATTGAAAAAAGCGATAAATGAAAATATAAACAAGTGGAAGAATATCATGTGTTCATGGACTAGTAGAGTCATCATTAAAATGTCTGTACTACCCAAAACAACCTATAAATTAAATGCAATTCTTATTAAAATACCAACAGCATATTTCACAGATCTAGAAAAAACCTCCAAAATTTATATCGAAACAAAAAAGACCCCATTTTCCAGAGCAATCTTGAGAATGAAGAACATAGTTGGAGGAAACACAATATCAGATATCAAGTTATACTATAAAACCACTGTACTCACAATAGCTTAGTACAGGCACAAGAGCAGTCATATATATCAATGGAACAGAACAGACAGTCCAGAAATCGAGCCATTATGCTCAATTAATGTTTGACAAAGGAGACAAGAGCATACAATGGAGTAAAGACAGTCTCTTCAATAAATGGAGCTGGGAAAATTGGGTAGGTACCTGAAAAAAATGAAACTAGACCACCAACTAACACCATACACAAAAATAAACTCAAAATGGATAAAAGACTTAAATTTATGTCGTGAAACCATAAAGATCTTAGAAGAAATCATAGGCAGCAAAATCTCAGACATCTCTCATAGCAATACGTTTACCAATACATCTCCTAGGGCAAAAGAAACTAAGGAGAAAAATAAACAAATGGCACTACATCAAAATAAAAATCTTTTGCACAGCAAAAGGAACCATCAACAAAATGAAAAGGGAGCTCACTGTATGGGAGAACATATTACCAATGATACATCTGATAAGGGGTTAATTTCCAAAATATATAAGGAACTTAGACAACTTAACAAAAGGAAGACAAACAATCCAATTTAAAAACATGGACAAATGACCTAAATAGACACTTCTCCAACGTGGACATATAGAAGGCCAAGAGACATATGGAAAAATGCTCAAAGTCACTGATCATCAAAGAGATGCAAATTAAAACAACAATGAGGAATCACCTCACACCTGTCAGAATGGCTATCAGCAATAAATCAACAAATGACAGGTGCTGGTGTGGATGTGAATAAAAGGCATTCTTAGTACACTGTTGGTGGGAATGTAGACTGGTGCAGCCACTATGGAAAACAAACAAGTGTTGGAGAGGTTGTGGAAAAAGAAATCCTAAGTATGAAGTTTATAAGTATGGCTTTCCCTCAGTAAATTAAAAATGGGACTCTTATTGTCCCAATGAGCCCACTTCTAGGAATATATCCTAAGAAATCTTAAACACCAACCAGAAAGAATATATGCACCACAATGCTCATAGCAGCACAATATACAATTTGGAATCAGCCCAAGTGCCCATCAATAGATGAGTAGTTAAAAAAAGCTATGATACATTTACATAGTGGAATACTGCACAGCTGTAAAAAAGAAAGAACTCTGACCATTTACAACAGCATGGATGGACCTGGAGAGCATTATGCTAAGTGAAATAGGCCAATCAGAGAAAGATAAGTATCACATGATCTCATTCATATGTGGAATCTAATGAACAAAATAAACTGATTAATAGAACCAGAATAGAATTTCAGAGAGAAGTTGGGGATGGGGGGGGGGGGGGTGAGAGGAGAGTGATTAACCAGGGAGCTTATATGCATATATGCATAACCCATGGATACAGACAATAGAGTGGTGAAGGCCTGGGAGGGACAGGTAGAGGGGGTTAATGGGAAAAAACCCCACAAACAACCAAAGCCAACATCTGCTATACTTTCAACAATAAAGATAAATTAAAAAGAAACATAATAGAGCTGCTACACAACTCACCAATCCCACTCATTGGTATATACCCAAAAAACTCAAAATCGTGTATTCACAAAGATATATGCACCCCTATTTTCATTGCAGCATTATTCACAGTGGCCAAAGCAGGGAAACATCCAAAGTGTCCTGTGATAGAGGACTGGATAAAGAAGATGTGGTACATATACACAATGGAATACCACTGAGCCATCAGAAAGGATAAAATAGTGCCAATTTGCAACAACATGGATGGACCTTGGGAACATTATTCTAAGTGAAATAAGTCAGTCAGGAAAAGCTAAGAACAATATGATTTCACTCATATGTGGGATATAAAGCTGAAACTTGTGAACACAAACAGCAATGTGGTAGTTGCCAGAGGAAAGCGGGGGGGGGGGGGGGGGGCGGGGTTAAGGAGGCCTAGTATATGGTGATAGGAAAATATTTAACTCTGGCTGGTGGGCACACAGTGCAATATACAAATCTTGTAACATAGAAACCCACACCTGAAACCTATATGTTCATGTTGACCAATGTTACTACAATAAATTTAATTTACAAAACATTGTGAGCAAATAATCTATCTATATAAAAGCCTAAGCTACCATCGGAACTGAATGGATGACCAAACAGGCTGCATGGGGCAACCCAGCCGGCAGGGGCATTAGTTGGGGGCGACCAAATGACCAAGAAGCAGGCTGCATTGAGCGACCAGGCCGGCAGAAGGGTTAGTGATGGGTGACCAAACGACTGAGCAGCAGGCTGCATAGGGTAACCCAGCCGGCAGGGGAGTCAGTGAGGAGTGACCAAACAACCAAGCAGCAGGCTGTGTGGGGTGACCCAACCAGCAGGGGGGTCAGTTGGGGGTGAGCAGGCTGGCAGACAGAGGCAGTTAGGGGTGATCAGGCTGGCAGGGGGGCAATTAGGGGCAACCAGGCCAGCAGGGGGGGCCAGTGAGGGGTGACCAGGCCTGCAGGCAGAGGCGGGTAGGGATGATCAAGCAGGCAGGCAGGTGAGTGGTTAGGAGCCAGCGGTCCAGGATTGTGAGAGGGATGTCCGACTGCTGGTTTAGGCCTGGGATCGAGGGGACCACCCCACCCATGCACAAAATTTGTGCATTGGGCCTCTAGTATCATTATATAAAATCTGATATTACATATGTGAAAAACCTGTACTTTATTTAGATAAGTTATTTATAATAATAAAAGCATAATATGCTAATTAGACTGGACAGCCAAACAACCTTCTGGAAGTCATTCTGGACGTCCTTCTGGATGAATCTTAAACTGCGGGGGCTGAGGCAGAGGTGGTTAGGGGCAATCAGACAGGCAGGTGAGCAGTTAGGGGTGATAAGGCAGGCAGGCGAGTAGTTAGGGGCAATCAGGCAGGCAGGCGAGTAGTTAGGGGCATTAGTCAGGCAGGCAGAGTTGTTAGGGGCGACCAGGCAGGCAGGCGAGCAGTTAGGGGTGATCAGACAGGCAAGCACAGTGGATAGGGGTGATCAGAAAGGCAGGCAGAGTGGTTAGGGGCAACCAGGAAGGCAGGCAGGCAGGCAAGCAGTTAGGACCCAGAAGTCTCAGATTGTGAGAGGAATGCCCAACTGCTGGTTTAGGCCTGATCCTGCAGGGGTCCCTGTGGGATTGGGCCTAAACTGGCAGTAGGACATCCTCCAAGGGGTCCCAGATTGTGAGAAGGTACAGGCCAGGCTGAGGGCCCCTTCATGCATGAATTTCATGCACCGGGCCTCTAGTAAAGAATAATAAGTGAACCTTGATGAGCCAATCACCTAATTCAAGATCTACAACATGATTAATGCCAGTGCATCTATTATACAGGGTGAGGCAAAAGGAGATTTACATTTGTGAGTACATGAAACACAGAGTTTATTCTCATGTTATTATTTATTAATTTTTGTATTGTTTTCCATATGCACTGCTGTAAACCTACTTTTGCCCCACTCTGTATGTTCCTACCTTATTCCATCCCTGTCTTCCCATCAGAGGAAAGCACTAGCCTGCCTTTTGAGATTACCTTGCTTTATAGTTTCAAATTTTAAATGTATCCAATTTCAAAATGTATCTATTTTCCCATCAATGAACAATTAGGTTATTCCAGTATTTTTGTATTATGAACCATGTTCCTAAGGAGAGTTCCTGGTTCATATGCAAAAGAATTTCTCTAGAGGTTATACCTACAAACAAAATTGGTGGGTCATAGTGTATGTATGCCAATTTCACAAGATAGTGCCAAGTTTTCCAAAATGATTTTCCAAATTGCATGCCTATCGATAAGGTATATCAAGTCCTATTGATCCATGTTCATTTCAACACTTGATACTATCATATTTCATGATGTATTGTCATCTTCGTACACCACAGATAGTATACTGCTTCACTATATAAGGGGAATAAAAATGTCAGCAAGTGTCAAAGTTTTATAAATACAGCTTAATCCAAGGCTATACAATGCCTTAACCTGTGTTCTCCCTGGAATGTAGAGCCAGAGACAACAGTTTGCATGCAAGTAGTTGTTTTTGTTCAGGCAGGGTGAGGAGGGGGTGTTGAGTCCCTGAAATAGAAGTAGGGAATTGAGAAAAATGAAGAAGAGAAGAAAGAAAATAAATACAGAGTGTATTTTTCACGTGGCCACAACAATAGGCAACTGGGGCTTAATGGTGCTTAGCCCCTTTGAGAACCTCTCAGAAGCAAACAATACTAAAATGCACATCAGAATTATCTGGCCAAGGTTGGAAGAAAGAACTTTTATCTCTGTCTCTCATCTCACATTAGTCAAGGAATGACTCTTGGGTTTAACTCCTCACATTCCATACTACATATGTGGGTGTCAGGGGGTTCCAATAGGCCTATGTGCTGAAACATCAAAGAAGTCCTGGGGTGGGAAGTGAAATATTCACTGTGAGGCTAAAGCAAAGTGCTATCTGCTTACACCCACATGAAACTGCTTACTGGATCAATTCCGTGACTAAAAGGTGGGCTGAAAGGATGTACAGGGAGGCAGAAGACGTGTCCAATATGCAAAGGTAGTAAGTGGCAGAGATAGAACTCAAGTACCTACAGTAATAAAAGACAAAGATGCTAATTGACCGTATCTTTGCTACGCCCTAAGACAGTGATGGCGAACCTTTTGAGCTCAGCGTGTCAGCATTTTGAAAACCCTAACTTAACTCTGGTGCCATGTCACATATAGAATTTTTTTGATATTTGCAACCATAGTAAAACAAAGATTTATATTTTTGATATATATTTTATATACTTAAATGCCATTTAACAAAGAAAAATCAACCAAAAAAATGAGTTCACATGTCACCTCTGACACGCATGTCATAGGTTCGTCATCACTGCCTTAAGACATGCCCACCAGCCAATCAGAGTGACTATATGCAAATTAACCCAACCAAGATGGCGGCCGGCCGCCACGGAGCTGGAGCAAGCAGGAGGCTTGGTTGCCCAGGCGATGGAGGAAGCCAAGTTTCCCACCAGCCCTGAGCCGGCTGAGGCCTCCGCTCATGGCAACGAAGTTTCAATTATAAAAGACAAATCCCGCCAAAACCAGTTTGGCTCAGTGGATAGAGCGTCGGCCTGAGGACTGAAAGGTCCCAGGTTTGATTCCGGTCAAGGGCATGTACCTGGGTTGCGGGCACATTCCCAGTAGAAGATGTGCAGGAGGCAGCTGATCGATGTTTCTCTCTCATCGATGTTTCTAGCTCTCTATCTCTCTCCCTTCTTCTCTGTAAAAAATCAATAAAATATATTTTTAAAAAATCTTAAAAAAAAAAAAAAGACAAATCCCAGATACCTGCTTCCAGCCAGCCTCCACTGGGAGCTTGGGTGGCTGGGGATTGTGGCCAGCCTGCAAACAGCCATAAGCCCCTCACCCAGCCTGGCCAGGCACCCCAGGGGGAACCCCTACACTGAAGGGGCTGTGGCAAGCCTGCAAACAGCCATCAGTCCCTCACCCAGGTTGGCCAGACACTCCTATATAATAAAAGGGTAATATGCAAATTGACTCTAACAGCAAAACGACTGGGAATGACTGGTCACTATGACACACACTGACCACCAGGGGGCAGATGCTCATTGCAGGAGCTGCCCCCTGGTGGTCAGTGCGCTCCCACAGGGGGAGCTCTGCTCAGCCAAAAGCCAGGCTGATGGCTGCTAGTACAGTGGTGGTGGTGGGAGCCTCTCCTACCTCCTCAGCAGAGCTAAGGATGTCCGACTGCAGCTTAGACCTGCTCCCCACTGGCAAGTGGACATACCTCAAGGGCTCCCGGGCTGCCAGAGGGATGTCTGACTGCCGGCTTAGGCCCGATCCCCCAGAGAGCGGGCCTATGCCAGCAAGTGGTCATCCCCCAAGGGGTCCCAGACTGCGAGAGGGGGCACAGGCCGGGCTGAGGGACCCCCCTCCCCGAAAGAGCACAAATTTTGTGCACTGGGCCTCTAGTATTTATGTATGTGTGTGTGTGTATGTGTATGTGTGTGTATATATATATATCACAACCCAAATATGAGGCACTTGACATATAGAGTGTAAATACTATCCACTTCCTACCCAATAACCATCGTTACCTTTCTTCTCTGCTAAGAGAACACTAATATGTTCAGGAAGCAGCAAAGATTTCTGAAATGGAATTGGTACAGTAGCTCCATGGTGCCATTTCATACCCAGATCCCTCCTTTTACCTTTCTATTCTAACAACTTCAATGTTGGCGTACATTCAAGAGTTCACTCCATAGTCCAAGATGGTCCTGGCCATCATGCCTGCATTTCAAGCTAGTAGCTAAAGAAAACAGGAGGTACAAAATGAACCCCCTCCCAGCCAAGTCAACTCTCTAGGCAGGCTTCCTAGAAATCCCACATTACACAACAATTATATCTCACTGACAGAGCTCACAAGATCAAACCTTGGTGCGACAGATGCTTGGTAACAGAAGCTGTTCACTGGATGAATCTCCACCAGGAATATAACAGAATTCAATCACTAAGGTAATAAAGGTTATTGGGAGGCAAATAGAAGTTTCTGTCAAAGTAGCCATTTGATTTGGGACAAGATTTTAATCTGTTACTTCAGTCTTCCTATTTTTAAAATGGAAATAAAAGTTGTTATGAGGTCTAAATGAGATCATGTAAATAAATCTGCAGTGTCTGGCATGCAGAAAATGATTAATAAACACTATTTGATATTAATTCACTTTGGAGAATCATCATCACAAGGCATGGCATTGAATAGTACAACCTCAGATAACTGACCTTATCAGTGTCTCGGCATTTATCAAGCTTGAAGGTGCTGGATGCTGACTCAGACCCACAAGACTCCTAAGTGTTTAAAAGCCAGAATGGCAGATTAGTAATTAATTCACAATGAAAAATACAGCTTTCAGGCAGATCAGACAGCCTGACGAAGTTATTCTCTCCCTGAAGACAATGAACATGGGGAACCCTAAGGTTGATTTCTGAATATGAAATCAAGAGAAACAATTTGTTACACAATTCAAATGTTTAATGGCATTGGGCTCTAACAACCTATTGCATCCATCTCCACAAATGAGCTTGTCTAATGTGGTAGGTCAGATGATCAGGCTGGAAACATGACAGGTAACCTGTCCCCTGGACAGTGCTGGGAGGTGCACTACCAACTGCTGGAAAAGTTCACCAGGAATGTGGAAAACATGTGAAAATCCTGAGGATAAACTCAAAACACTTATGGCATTGGCAAATCCATTCTGAATAGGCCTTACACACCCAGCATAACGGAGAAGTCACACGTAAGGGAAATACTTTAGCAAAACCCATTCCTTTGCTAACAGAGAGTAAATGGGACAAGAAACTTGCTTTTATCTTTGTTTAAAAGATTTATTAGATTACAAGTTAAATCCATTTTTAAGTTTAAAATGAAAATGGTTCAGTTGAAGAGGAGGTGGCACAGGGTGGGGCCAGGCACGCGCACATGGCCCCAGCACCTACCATGGTGAACAGCAGCCCTGTGGGGGGTGTGGCGTTGGCAACCCTGGATCCCTGGCCCCAAGGTGGTGGCCCATGGCCCCACATCTACAGTGGGGCCTTGACTTACGAATGTCCCGACTAGAGTTTTTTGAGATACCAGCTGTCTCTCGGCCGATTTTTTGCATTGAGTTATAGAGTAATCTGAGTTAATGAGCTCCTTAAAAAGCCCCTTAATGAGCTCGGTCTCGGAACGAATTAAACTCGTAAGTCAAGGCCCCACTGTACTTTCAAAGTTCTGGGCAGTGCAGACGAGGATGGCCCAGTGAGATGCCAAGGGAAGATCAGGGTCAAGTATGACTTCAAGGAGTTACAGAAGCACCTCAGCCTGGAGGAATGGATCCCAGAACAGCTCACTCACCTCTATGACTGCCAGAGAGAGGAGATCTCAGAGCTGGAGATTGATGTGGATGAACTCCTGAACATGGAGAGATGACACCTGGACTGCCAGGGTCAAGGAGCTGCTGGTTGACTATTACAAACCCACTGAGGCCATCATCTCTGGCCTGTTGGACAAGATCTGGGGTGTATAGAAGCAGAGCAAACCCCAGAAGAGATAAGAGTCCGCAACCCAGGTGAACCGTGGTTCCCACAGGACAATCACTGCCCTGTGACCTCCCTGGGAGCAACAGCAATACCAAGAAGCCCTGTGGCCAGACCTGGTGCCATGAGCAGGGCAACCTGTGCCCCTCTCTTAGGGGCATCTTCCCTGCCTCCTGTTTTCATTTTTTAAAAATATTATTAATCTGATTTTTTTGTGTGTGTGTGTGTTTTTATTTTGACTCTGTGCATAGGCCCTTTAATTAAGCCAGGATATGCCTTTGTACAAAAACAAACAAAAAAAGAAATGTTTTAGTTGTTTCATATAGAGACATCATAGAGAACATTAACAAAAATTTAAAACAATATAAAATGATTTTTACTTTGATGTAGTCCTATTTGTTTATTTTCTCCTTTGTTTCTCCTAGGAGATGTATCTATAAACATTGCTACAAGAGATGTCTGAGATTTTGTTGTTTATGGTTTCTTCTATGATTTTTATGGTTGCACAATTTACATTTAAGTCTTTTTACCCATTTTGAGTTTATTCTTCTGAATGGTGTAAGTTGGTGATCCAGTTTCATTTTTTTGCATGTATCTGTTCAATTTTCTCAACATCATTTATTGAAGAGATTGTCTTGACTTCATTTTATGCTCTTACCTACTTTGTCAAATATTAATTGAGCATAATGGTTTGGGTTGATTTCTGGGGTTTCTGTTCTGCTCTATTGATCTATATGCCTGTTATTGTGCCAGTACCAGACTATTTTGAGTACAATGGCTTTGTAATATAGCTTAATATCTGGTCTTGTGATTCCTCCAACTTAATTCTTCTTTCTCAAGATTGCTGCAGCTAATTGAGGACTTTTTTTGGTTCCATATAATGATTTGGAGAGTTTGTTCTAGATCTATGAAATACGCTGTTGGTATTTTAATAGGGATTGCATTGAATCTATATATTGCTTTGTGTAGTGTGGACATTTTAATGATGTTAATTCTACTAATTCATGAACACGGGATTTTCTTCCACTTGTTTATATCTTCCTCTATCTCTTTTCTCAATGCCCTGTGTTTATTTCTAAGTATTCTGTTTTTTGTTGCAATGGTAAATGAGATTGTGTGTTTTTTTTAATTTATCTTTCTGAGAGTTCATTATTGATGTTTTTAAATTCCAATCAATTACTGGGTGTTAATTTTGTACCTGGCTACATTGCCAAATTCATTTATTAAATTTAATAGGTTTTTTTGGTGGAGTCTTTAGGGTTTTCTATGTACAATATTATGTTATCTGTGATTAATGACAGTTTTATTTCCTCCTTTCCAATTTGGATGCCTTTTATTTTTTCTTCTTATCTGATTGCTTTGGCTAAGATTTCCAGTACTATATTGAACAGGAGTGGTGAAAGTGCACATCCCTGTCTTGTTCCTGTTCTTAGGTGTAATGGTTTTAGTTTTTGCCCATTGAGTATGATGTTGGTTGTAATTTTGTCATATATGGCCTTTATTATGTTGAGGTATGATCCCTCTATTCCCACTTTGCTGAGAGTTTTTATCAAAAATCAATGTTGGATTTTATCAAATGCTTTCTCTGCATCTGCTGATGGGAATGCAGACTGGTACAGCCAGTATGAAAAACGGTATGGAGTTTCCAAAAAAAATTTAAAAAATAGAACTGCCACTTGACCAAGTGATCCCACTTCTAGGAATATATCTAAAGAATCCAGAACAACCAATCAGAAAGAATATATGCACCCCAATGTTCATAGCAGCACTATTTAGAATAACTAAGATGTGGAAACAGCCCAAGTGCCCATAATTAGATGAGTGGATAAAAAGTATGTGGTATATTTACACCATGGAATACTATGCAGTTGTATAAAAAAGAAGGATCTCTTACCCTTTGAGACAGCATGGAGAGATCTGTAGAGTATTATGCTAAGCAAAATAAGCCAGTCAGAGAAAGACAAGTATCACATGATTTCACTCAAATGTGGAATCTAATGAACAAAATAGATCAAGAGACACAGAAGCATGGAAGAGACTGATGAATCTCAGAGGGAAGGCAGGGTATCTAAAAAAGTTATTTAATATCTCTGAACTTCCTTTTTTTCTCTATGATAGATTGCAATAAATGACCCTGATTTTTCACCTCTCCTTACCTTCATGACTTTTGCCTTATAACTTTGTAGGGCCCTCCCACTCTGACTCTGGGGATGACCACTTGGCTTGCATTGGCCAATGGAATAAAGTGGAATGATGCCATGCCAGTTACTAGTCTAGAACTCAAGAAGGAATGTATTTCCATTTGTTCTCTCTTGCACCTCTACTACTGCCTTGAGAACATGACTGTGTAGCCTGCTGGAGGATGAGAAACATGTGAGACAGAGCCTAGGCACACTAGTTACTCCATTCAAGCTTTGCCTAGACCAGGAAATATTCAGGTAACCCCAAGATCCTAGCCAAGGTCACCAAAGCAGTCTAGCCCCCCACCAGCTGACCATAAACACATAAGCAATAAATGCATATTGTCATATGCCAGTGAGATTTTGTGGTTGGTTGTTATGCAGCATTATTATGGCAATAGATAAATCACACACACACACACACACACACACACACACACACACACACACACCTGATATATTATAGGTTTTTTGCAAGGATTAGATGAGGTATTATAAGGTTAAGTGACAAGCACACTAGTTAAACAAAATATTAGCTCTTGAAAAAATGATGGCGACTGGCAGGACGGAGGTGAGGGATAGGAAGTGAGTGAGTGAGGGGATGAAAAGATAGTGTGTGGATGTGTGTGGTGTGTGTGTGAGTGAGGGAGGGACAATTAAATCCAGCAGGAGCAGCAGAGGCTGGCAGACCAGGCTCTGTGGGACAGGGAGAGACTACCACAACTGCAGGCACTCCCCAGACTGCAGGACTCCAACACGGAGCCCCCGCCATCTTGAAGGGGAGAGTGGTCTCTTTTAGGAACTCATCAGCACCACCACCCAGACAGGCCTGGGATATTGCCGGAGACCCAGTAACCACTCCAGCCAAAATCCTGCTGCCCCACCCACAGACTCAGCAGACCCTGGGATCTCCACCTCCAAAGGAGCACCATGCCCGCAGCAGTAAGTGCAACTCCCCTCCCCAGTGGCAGACTTCCGACATGGTATTCCAGCATCTTCAGCTTGCAGGTCTCCTAGGCCCATGGTCCGCAAACTGCGGCTCGCAAGCCACATGCGGCTCTTTGGCCCCTTGAGTGTGGCTCTTCCACAAAATACCACAAAATACCACATGCGGGCGCGCACATATAGAGCCATGGAAACTTCGTGGCCCATGCACAGAAGTCAGTATTTTGTGTAAGAGCCACACTCAAGGGGCCAAAGAGCTGCATGTGGCTCGAGAGCCGCAGTTTGTCGAGCTGCAGTTTGCCAACCACTGTCCTAGGCACACTATTCCATAGACTTCTCTTTGGAGTCACTGTGAGCCCCAGCTGGGTGTGATTTTTGTACAGACACAGGGGCACTGCCCCCCAGTAGAAATTCTGAATTACCTCTGCCTGAATAACTGCCAACACACACCCAGCTGCACAACTTAAGCACCAGAGCCCCTCAGCGCCAGGGTCCCTCAGAGCGTGTCAGCTAAGCTCCCCGCAAACGCACTGCCAGAGTTGCTGACTCCCCCTGAGCCCATCTATCCACAGAGCATTTTGGGAAGCCGCAGTGAGCCGCCGCTGGGTCCGAACTTGGACAAATAGGGATGCACTCCCCTGGGCAGTAGAAATTTTGAATTCACCCATCCTGGATACGGGCCCAAAGATGCCTTGATTAAGCATGCCAGGGCCCTTCAGAGTGCTTCAGTGAGCCTGCGCTAGCAAACTCACTGCAGGTGCCCCTGTGTGCCACCACCGGGAATGCACACCTATCTGCCACAGGTGCATCACCAAAATCTGAGTTTCCCCACCCTACAGCTGCAAAAATCTGGACACTACAGTTGCATGCTTTTCCAGTGTGTAGGTCTCCCAAGACCACCACTCCACAGGCAGCCCTGGGGCCCCGCTGTGAGACCCGCTGGACATGCACTTAAACAAACAGGAGTGCATTGTTGGGCTGTAAAAAAGCAGAATTCCCTCTTCTGGGATACCTGCCCACAGACACTGCAATCCAGTGGCTTCAGGGCCAGGGCCCTTCAGAGTATGTCAGTACACCCTGCTAGCAAACGCACCACAGGTACCCCTGTGAACTGCTGCTGGGATCCTGTGTATCCAACAATGGAGGCAGCAGCAAAAGCTGAGTCTGTCCAACCCACAACTACAGAACTCTGGACACCACAGTCACGCCTTTCCAGAACGCAGGCATCCTGAGCCCCACCACCCCAAAAGATGTTTCCTGGGTGCCACTGTGAGTCTCTGCTGGGCACACGTGATTAAAACAAAGGGCACAAGACACAAAAATTGGGACACCCCTTACACGGCTGCTGACTTCTAGACACATCAGTTGTGTCTTTTCAGCTCACAGGCCTACATCAAGAGAACCCAAATAGCTCAAGTAGGGAGCTACACTAGACTACCAAGCCCAGGAGACCTGAGAGGTCACACCAGTAGTACCATACCCTAAAGAAACTGGGTAGCAAAACAATTGGAGCTACAATTAAAACATTACAGAAAAACATGGGAAGACAAAAAAAGCAATCCACAAAGGAAAGAAAAGGAGAAATCACTGGAAAGGGAGTTAAATGAAATTGAGGCTACTAACTTATCAGAGAAAGAATTCAGAGTAATGATTATAAGAATGCTCAAACGGCTGAATGACAAATATACACAACTCAATGAGAATTATAAGGAGCTGAATGAGAATGTCACCAACATGAAAAGGAACCAAGAGGAAATGAAGAACAACATAGCTGCAACAAAAACACAATGGAAGGCTTAAACAGCAGACTAGAAGAGGCTGAGGACCACATCCACGAATTAGAAGGCAAGGTAGGAAAAAACACACAAACACAGGAGAAACTGGAAAAAAAACTTAAAAAGCAAGAGGAGAGCCTAAGGGAGTTTTGGGACAATGCAAAATGAAACAACATTCGCTTAATAGGGGTACCAGAAGGAGAGGAAGAGAAGCAAGGAATAGAAAACCTGTTTGACGAAATAATGACAGCAAACTTCCCTGATACTGGCAAGAAAAAAAACTACACAAGTCCAAGAAGCACATAGAGTGCCAAACAAGATGAACCCCAAAAGACCAACACCAAGACACATCATAATTAAATTGGCAAACACCAATGACAAAGTAAGAATCTTAAAGGCTGCCAGAGAGAGACAGGAAGTTACCTACAAGGGATCTCCTATTAGAATATCAGCTGACTTCTCAGCAGAAACACACTAGACAAGGAGGGAATGCAATGAAATATGCAAAGTGATGCAAAGCAAGGGAATGAATCCAAGAATACTATACCCAGCAAGGCTATCATTCAAAATTGAAGGTGGAATCAGGAGCTTCACAGACAAAAAAGGGCTAAGAGAGTTTATTACCACCAAGTCAGCAATGCAAGAAATGCTAAAGGGACTGCTGTAAAAAGAAGAAACAGGAAGACAAGAAGAAACACAAATATTAAAAATAAAAATGACCACAAACAAGTACTTTTCAATAATAACATTAAATGTAAATGGATTAAATTCTCCAATCAAAAGACACAGGGTAGCTGAATGGATAAGAAAACATGGCCCATATATTTTCTGTCTGCAAGAGACCCACCTCAGAACAAAGGATTCACACAGACTGAGAGTGAAGGGATGGAAAACAATTTTTCAGGCAAATGGAAATGAGAGAAATGCTGGGGTTGTGATACTTATATCTGATAAAATAGACCTCAAAGTAAAGGCCATAACAAGAGATAAGGAAGGCCACTACATAATACTAAAGGGAGCAATTCAACAAGAAGATATACCTCTGGTAAACATATATGCACCCAATAGAGGAGCACCCAAATACATAAAACAACTTGTAGAAGATATCAAGGGAGAGATCAATAGCAATACAGTCATAGTAGTGGACTTTAATACCACACTGACACCACTGGATAAATCTTCTAAACAAAAATCAGCAAACAAACAGCAATCCAAAATAACTCACTATATCAGATGGACTTAATTGACATCTTCAGAATATTTCACCCCAAAGCTTCAGAATATACATTGTTCTCCGGTGCATGTGGGACATTTTCAAAGATAGACCATATATTAAGACACAGGCAAAGTCTCTCCAAATTCAAGAGAATAGAAATAACAAGCATCTTCTCAGATAACAATGGCATAAAACTAGATATCAACTACAATAAAAACTTTGAAAAAAAACCCAAACACTTGGAGGCTAAATAGTATGCTATTAAACTACAACTGGGTAACAAGAGAAATCAAAGAAGAAATAAAAAGCATCCTGGAAAAAAATGACAATGAAAGCAGTTCTTAGAGGGACTTTCATAGCTCTACAAGCCTACCTCAAAAAACAAGAAAAACTGGTAGTAAATGATCTAACCATACAACTCAAAGAGTTAGAAAGAGAGCAACAAGAAAAGCCCACAGTATCCAGAAGGAAGGAAATAATAAAGATCAGAGCAGAAATAAATGACAAAGAGACCAAAAAAAAGACAAAGATCAATGAAACCAAGAGTTGGTTCTTTGAAAGGATTAACAAGACTGATGAACCTCATGCCAGGCTCTCCAAGAAGCAAAAAGAGAGGACCCAAAGAAACAAAATCAGAAATGAAAGAGGTGAAGTAACAACTGACCCTACAGATATACAAAGGATTGTCAAAATATACTACGAACAACTCTACTTCAACAAACTGGACAATATCGACGAAATGGACACATTCCTAGAAAAATGCAAGCTTCCAAAACTAAATCAGGAAGAATCAAAAAACCTGAATAGGCCAATAACTACTTATGAAATTGAAACAGTAATCAAAAAGCTTCCAGCAAACAAAAGCCCTGGACCAGGAGGCTTCACAGGGGAGTTTTACCAAACATTCAAAGAACAACTAAAGCCAATCTTCCACAGACTATTCCAAAAAATTCAAGAGGAAGGCACACTCCCAAGCTCTTTCTATGAAGCCAGCATTACCCTAATCCCAAAACCAGATAAAGGCACCACAAAGAAAGAGAATTACAGGCCAATATCCCTGATGAACATAGATGCTAAAATCCTCAACAAAATTCTAGCAAACTGGATCCAACATTACATTAGAAAGATCATACACAATGACCGAGTGGGATTTATTCCAGGAATGCAAGGCTGGTACAATATCCGCAAATCAATAAACGTGATACATCACATAAAAAAATTGAGAGACAAAAATCACATAATCATATCGATTGATGCAGAAAAGGCATTTGACAAAGAACAATACCCTTTTCTGTTAAAAATGCTCAGCAAAGTGGGAATAGAAGAATCATACCTCAACATAATAAGAGCCATATATGACAAACCTACAGCCAACATCATATTCAATGGGCAAAACTAAAACCATTTCACTTAAGAACAGGAACAAGACAGGGATGCCCACTTTCACCACTCCTGTTCGACATAGTACTGGAAGTGCTAGCCTAAGCGATCAGATAAGGAGAAATAAAAAGCATCCAAATTGGAAAAGAAGGAGTAAAATTCTCATTATTCGCAAATTATATGATAATATAGGCCCGGTGCACACAAATTTGTACACTTGGGAGGGGGGAGGAGGGTCCCTCATCCCGGCCTGTGCCCTCTCGCAGTCTGGGACCCCTTGGGAGATAATGACCTGCTGGCTTAGGCCCGCTCCTGGGTGGCAGAGGGCAGGCCCAATCCCTAGGTGCAGCCCCTGGTCAGGCTCAGAGCAGGGCTGATTGGGGAGTTGGGGCGCCGCCCCTGTCATGCACAGAGTAGGGTGGATCGGGAGGTTGCGATGCCACCCTCAGTCATGCTCAGGGTAGGGCCGATTGGGGGGTTGGGGCATTGCCCCCTGTCACACTCAAGGCAGGGTGGATGGGGAGGTTGCGGTGCCACCCTCTGTCACGCACAGAGCAGGGACAATTAGGGGGTTGGGGCACTGCCCACTGTCACTCACAGAGCAGGGCCCATCAGGGGGGTTGGGGCTCCGTACCCTATCACGCACAGAGCAGGGTCAATCAGGTGGTTGGGGAGCTCCCCCCTGTCACACACAGAACAGGGCCCATCAGGGGGTTGGGGAGCTCCCCCTGTGACGCACAGAGCAGGGCCAATCAGGGGGTTGAGGAGCTCCCCCCATCACTCACAGAGTAGGGCTGATAGGGGAGTTGGGGCACCTACCCCTGTCACACACAGAGCAGGGCGGATCAGGGGGTTGGGGCGCCACACCATCTCACACTCAGGGCAGGGCCGATGGGGAGGTTATGGCTCTACCCCGTCATACACAGAGCAGGGCCCGTGGGGGGGGGTGTTGGGGTGCTGTCCTCTATCACCCACAGAGCAGGGCCGATCAGGGGGTTGGGGAGCCGCCACTGTCATACTAAGGGCAGGACCGATTGGGAGGTATGGTTCTACCCCGTCACACACAGAGCAGGGCTCGTGGCGGGGGGAAGGGGGGTTGGGGCACCGCACCCTGTCACACACAGAGCAGGGCCGATCAGGGGGTTGGGGCGCCACACCCTGTCACACACAGAGCCACAGGGCGATCAAGGGGTTGGGGAGCTCCCCCCTATCAGGCACAGAGCAGGGCTGATCAGGGGGTTGGGGGACCTTCCCCTGTCACGAACAGAGCAGGGCGGATAGGGAGGTTGTGGCCCCACCCTCTGTCACACACAGAGCTGCAGGGCTATCAGGGGGTTTGGGCGCTGCCCCCTGTCATGCTGATCCTGGTGCCGGGAGGCCGCGCGGCTCCGCTGATCTCAGTGCTGGGAGGCATTTTACCCTTTTACTATATAGGATAGAGGCCTGGTGCATGGGTGGGGGCCGGCTGCTTTGCCCTGAAGGGTGTTCTGGATCAGGGTGGGGGTCCCCACCTGGGTGCCTGGCCAGCCTGGATGAGGGGATGATGGCTGTTTGCAGCTGATCACACACCCTTCAGGGTGGGGGTCCCCACTGGATTGCCTGGCCAGTCTGGGTGAGGGGCTGAGGGCTGTTTTCAGGCTGGTGAGTGACTGAAGCTCCCAAATGCTCCTTTTTTTCTTTTTTTTCTTTTTTTATTCTGGGCCAGCTTTAGCTCTGAAGCTTGGCTCCAGCTCTTAGGCCTCGGCTGCTGAAAGCAGGTATCTGATTTGTTTTGGTTCTATAATCGAAACACTGTTTCAACTCCAGCTCTGAGATCCTGGCTGGCTGAAAGCAGGTTTCTGGGGTTTTGTTTAGCTTCTATAATTGTAACAATGTTTCATACTGCAAGCTCAGAGGCCGGCAGCGGCAGGTGGGGAACATTGGAGTCCTCCGCCACTGAAGCAAGGAAGCCTCATGTTCGCTTCAAGCTGCCTGGCTGCAGGCCGCCATCTTTGCTGGCAGTTAATTTTCATATCACCCTGATTAGCCAATGGGAAGGGTAGTGGAGGTACGGCTAATTACCATGTTTCTCTCTTATTAGATAGGATTGTACTTAGAAAACCCTAAAGACTCTATCAAAAAATTATTAGACTTGGAGAAACCAAGATGGCAGCATAGGTAAACACCTGAAATTGATGTTTTACACAACCACTTAAAAAATACAACTAAAAGACAAAACGGACAACATCCAGAACCAAAGGAAGTTTGCCTGAGTGGAAATTATCCAACTAGATGGAAAGAGAAAAGCACTCTGAGACTCAGAGGAGATGCAGAAGTAAAGTGCAGAGGTACGGAGGTGAATGCAGAAAGGGCTGGCAACTGAAGACGCGGTTGTCTTTTTCAATTGGGAGGGAGACACACACTCCCGCTCTGAACTCCAGTTCCTGGCGAATCTCTGGGGACCCAGCCACATATGGGGAGAAACTGGACTGTTTGGCATTGGGCGGAGCTTGAGGGCAGCTTTCTCTCAGAGGTGCTTGCAGGGATTACTGTAGGACACTGAGACCTGGGGCCTCTTTGGCCGAGGCTGAGGATTGGCCATAGCTGTTTGCTCCGCCCTGTTGATTCCCTGAGACCCCACCCCACCCGAGCTGTGCTCAAAGGCTTTTGCATATGAATGACCTAGCCTTTTGCTATCTCAAATTACCTAACAAACTGCAGCTGGGTCACAGAGACCCAGAACATCCAAAAGAATGCCCAAGGCCCCATAGAAGATTGCCTTGCTTTACAGCTGGGCCTCATCTGGACACCTCAAAATCCCAAACAAAGAAGAAGACTCTGCAGATCTCTCCATAGCTCTTGCTGGGTAGCCTCAGGCAGAGGCTAAATTAGCACCTCCTTAGAGATCCAAGTGCTAGTGTACCCAGTGGTCAGAGTGGGACCATCCAGATTACAACTCCTCATATCCATAAGGGACACACTCAGGGGGCAGACTCAGTGAGCACCAAAGACCACTGAAGCAAGTCTTGCCCCATAAGGGTGTCTCCAGCAGAGAAGTTCTCCCACCCACCATAGACACAGCTGATTCTCACAGATAATTGGCCTGGAGGTCAGTTCTTCCCAATGATACCAACTACAATCAAGGCTTAACTACAACAAAGCTGTGCACACAGCCCACAAAGGGGTACACCAAGAGTGGCCACCTCAGGTAATTGAAGAGGCTGAGCTACTAGGCCCTATAGGACACCTAGTACAGAAAGCCACTCTATCAACACAGGGAAGCAGCTAAAATGCGGAGACAAGGAAACAGGTCACAAATGACAGAAATGGAAAAAAGCAAATTACTGGATATAGAGTTCAAAACCATGATTATAAGATTTTTCAAGAATTTTCTAGAAAGCGCCAATAAATTTAGTGAGACCTTCAATAAATTGAGACCCTTGAGGTAATGTAAAAGGACCAAATAGCAATTGAGCATACACTTAATTAAATAAAGAATATTATGGAGAGATCCAACAGCAGAATAGAGGATTTCAAGTATCAAGTCAAATATTTGAAATATGAAGAAGTAAAAAACACCCAACCGGAAAAGCAAAATGAAAAAAGAATCCAAAAATATGAAGATAGTGTAAGCAGCCTCTGGGAAACTTCAAGCGAACTAACATCCGAATTATAGGGTGCCAGAAGAAGAGAGAGAGCAAGCTATTGAAAACCTAGTTGAAGAAATAATGACAGAAAACTTCCCCTACCTGGTGATAGAAATAGACTTACAAGTCCAGGAAGTGCAGAGAACCCCTCAAAAATGGAATCCAAAGAGGACCACACCAAGACACATCATAATTAAAATGCCAAGAGCAAAAGATAAAGAGAGAATCTTAAAAGCAGCAAGAGAAAAAAAAGTCAGTTACCTACAAGGGAGTACCCATAAGACTGTCAGCTGATTTCTCAACAGAAACTTTGCAGGCCAGAAGGGAGTGGCAAGAAATATTCAAAGTGATGAATAGCAAGAACCTACAACCAAGATTACTTTATCCAGCAAAGCTATCATTCAGAATTGAAGGTCAGATAAAGAGCTTCACAGATAAGAAAAAGCTAAAGGAGTTCACAACCACCAAACCAGTATTCTATGAAATGCTGAAAGGTATTATTAAAGAAGAGGAAGAAGAAGAAAAAGGTAAAGATAAAAATTATGAACAACAAGTACATATCTATCAACAAGTGAATCTAAGAATCAAGTGAATAAAAAATTGATGAACAGAATAAACTGGAGAATATAATAGAATCAGGGGCATAGAAAGTGAGTGGACTGACAATTCTCGGGGGATGGGGGAAGGAGTGTAAGGGGTGCAGAAAGAGTCTGGACATAATCGTACACCTAGGGATGAGGACAGTGGGGAGGGGTAAGGGCAGAGGGTAGGGTGGGTACCGGGTGGAGGGGAGCTATGGGGGGGGGGGGGAAAGAACAACTGTAATAATCTGAACAATAAACATTTAATTGTAAAAAATTTTAGACCTAATAAATGAATTAGGCAATGTAACAGAATTACAAAATTAACACCAAGAAATCTATGGCATCTTTTTACACCAATAGTGAACTTACAGAAAGGGAAATTAAAAAAGCAATCCCATTTATGATTGCACCAAAAAATTAAGATACCTAGGAATAAACTTAACTAAGGCAGTAAAAGATCTATACCCAGAAAACTACAGGACATTGAAAAAAGAGATAGAGGAAGACATTAACAGATGGAAGAACATACCATGTTCATGGATTGGTTGAATCAACATCATCAAAATATCCATACTACCCAAAGCAGTCTATAGATTCAATGCACTCCCTATTAAAATACCAAAAGCATATTTCACAGATCTGGAAAGAACTCTCCAAAAATTCATATGGAATTCAAAAGACCCCGAATAGCTGCTGAGATCCTGAGAAAGAAGAACCAAGTAGGAGGGATCTCACTGGCACATATCAAGCTGTATTACAAAGCCACTGTTCTCAAAACTTCCTGTTACGGACACAAGAACACACATATAGACCAATTGAATAGAATAGAGAACCCAGAAATCAACTCAAACCACTATGCTCAATTAATATTTGACAAAGGATGCAAGAACATACAACAGAGTCAAGACAGTCTCTTCAATAAATGGTGCTGGGAAATTTGGTCAGACACATGCAAAAAAAAGAAACAAGACCACCAACTTACACCATACACAAAAATGAACTCAAAATGGTTAAAGGACTTAAACGTAAGATGGGAAACCATAAAAATATTAGAGGAATCCACAGGTAGGAAAATCTCAGATATATGCCGAAGGAATTTATTCATTGAAACAGATCCTAGGGCAATGGAAACTAAAGGGAAAATAAACAAATGGGACTATATTAAAATAAAAAGCTTCTGCATAGCAAAAGAAACCATCAAAAAACAGCAAGAAAACCCACTGCATTGGAGAACATATTTGCCAATGATATCTTTGATAAAGGTTTAATCTCCAACATTACAGTGAACTCATACAACTTAAGAAAAGGAAGATAAACAACCCAATCAAAAAATGGGCAATGAACATAAATAGACACTTTTTGAAAGCGGATATACATATGGCTGAGAGACATATGAAAACATGCTCAAGGTCACTAATCATCTGAGAGATGCAAATCAAAACGACAATGATGTACCATCTCACACCTGTCAAAATGGCTATCATCAACAAATCTAAAAATGACAAATGATGGAGAGGATGCAGAGAAAAAGGAACCCTCATTCATTGCTGGTGGGAATGCAGAACAGTATGGAGTTTCCTCAAGAAACTACAAATGGAACTGCCCTTTTACCCAGTGATCCCACTTCTAGGAATATATCCCAATAAACCAGCAACACCAATCAGAAAAGATATTGGCATCCCTATGTTCATAGAAGCACAATTTACAATAACTAAGATTTGAAATCAGCCTAAGTGCCCGTCAGCAGATGAATAGATTAAAAAACAATTAAAATGTTAATGCAAAAAATGAGAAGACAAAAATAATCCCCTAAGAAAAAAGAGAAATCACCAGAAAGGGAATTAAATGAAATAGAGGCAAGTAACATGTCAGAGAAAGAATTCAGAGTAATGGTTATAAGGACGCTCAAATGGCTGGATGACGAATACACACAACTCAATGACACTTACAACAAGCTGAATGAGAATTTCACCAACATGAAAAGGAACCAAGAGGAAATGAATAATGACATAGCTGCAATAAAGAACACAATGGAAGGCTTAAACAGTAGACTAGAAGAGACTGAGAACCACATCAGGGAAGACAAGGTAGGAAAAAACACACAAACACAGCAGCAACTGGAAAGAAAACTTAAAAGCAGGAGGAGAGCCTAAGGGAGCTTTGGGAAAACACAAAATGAAACAACATTCATATAATAGCGGTATCAGAAGGAGAGTAAGTGGAGCAAGGAATAGAAAACCTGTTTGAAGAAATAATGACAGAAAACTTCCATGATATTGGTAAGAAAAAAACAAACACGCAAGTTCAAGAAGCACATAGAGTCCCTAACAAGATGAACCCCAAAAGACCAAAAGCAAACACATCATAATATAATTGGAAAATATCAATGACAAAGTAAGATTATTAAAGACTGCCAGAGAGAGGCAGAAAGTTACCTACAAGGGATCTCCCATTAGAATATCAACTGATTTCTCAAAAGAAACACATCAGTCCAGAAAGGAATGGAATGAAATATACAAAGTGATGCAAATCAAAGGACTGAATCTAAGAATACTATACCCAGCAAGGCTATCATTCATAATTGAAGGAGGAATCAGAAGTTTCATAGACAAGAAGGGCTACGAGAGTATATTGCCACCAAACCAGCAGTGTAAGAAATTCTAAAGGGACTGCTGTAAAAAGGGGAAATAGAAAGGCAAGAAGGGAAAGAGGTCCTAAGATGGCAGCGATATACGCAGACGCGTCCCAGGTCGTGTCCTGGAGCAAATGGAGTGAGCAGCTGAAACTAATAACACCCACCTGAATTGGCGAAATTACTCAGCTGGTTAGACGGTTTGCAGTCGGGAAGGGCAGAACTCCCCTGGAAAGTACCTGGTACGTGGTGCCTGGTTGTGTTGTATTTTGTGACTTTGAATCAACACAGCATATCCAAGCAACAGCAGCCTCCTGAGCACCACACCCTCTGTCTGAGGAACAGCAGCTGTACGTGAAGCCTCCCCCCACCAGCCAGAAGAGCCATCACAGCTGTGAACAACACCTACCAGAGGAGGTGCTGCCAACTGAGGAACAGCTGCTACCGCAACCGCCCGAGGAGCAACCACAGCCCAACGAGCCACTGCCACCCAGTGAGCAGCCACTGAATGACTCAATGTCTAGATATGTCAGTGAGATCAAACATGGGTAGACAAAGAAACCCCCAAAGAAAAGAGAAGGACGACTCTCCAGAAAAGCAGCTAAGTAATACAGAGGCATTCAACATGACAGAAAAAGAATTCAGAATAAGGGTCTTAGAGTGCATAAACCAGATGGAGGAAAAAATCAACATCTTCTGCAAGAAGCTAGAAGAAACAGATGAAAAAGTCAACTACCTATGCAAGAAGCAAGAAGAAACAGATGAAAAAATCAATAACATATGGAATAAGCTAGAAGAAACAGATGAAAAAAATCAACAACTTAAGTAAGACCCAAGAAGAAATGAAGTGTGATATAGCTACAATAAACACCATTGAAAGTATCAACAGTAGACTAGGAGAAGCGGAGGACCAAAAGTAAATTAGAAGACAAGGAAGCAAAACAAACCCAAAATGTACTGCAATTGGAGAAAAAAATTAAAAGACAGGAGGAGAGCCTAAGGGAGCTTTGGGACAACATGAAATGAAACAACATACGAATAATAGCGGTGCCAGAACAACAGAAAGATGAACAAGGATTAGAAAAATATTCGAATAAATAATATCACAAAACTTCCCTGAGGTGGGGAAGAAAAAAGTCACAGAAGCCCAGAGAGTCCCAAACAAGGTGAACCCGAAAAGACCCTCACAAAGACACATCATAATTACTATGGCAAATGTTCAGGAAAACAGAGAATCTTACAGGCTGCAAGAGAGAGGCGGAAAGTTACATACAAGGGATCTCCCATTAGATTATCAAATGATTTCTCAACAGAAACACATCAGGCCAGAAGAGAATGGACGGAAATTTACAAAGTGATGCAAAGCAAAGGACTGAATTCAAGAATACTCTATTCAACAAGGTTATCATTCAAAATTGAAGGGGAAATAAGAAGCTTCACAGACAAAAAAAACAAAACAAAAAAAAAAAAAAAAAAAAAACTAAGGGAGTTGATCACCACTAAGCCAGCAATGCAAGAAATGCTAAAGGGACTGGTGTAAAAAGAAGAAATAAAAAACTCAGAAAGAAAACAGTCACACACAAAAAGAAATGGCTACAAACAAGTACCTTTCAATAATAACTTTAAACATAAACAGACTAAATGCTCCAACCAAAAGACATTGAGTGGCTGAATGGATAAAAAAATGACCCATACATCTGCTGTCTACAAGAGACCCACCTCATTAGAAGGGACTCACACAGACTGAAAGTGAAAGGATGGAAAAATATCTTTCAGGCAAATGGAAAGGAAAAGAAAGCTGGGGTAGCAATACTTATATCAGACAAAATAGACCTCAAAGTGAAGGCCATAACAAGAGATAAGGAAGGCCACTTCATAATACTAAAGGGATCAATACAACAAGAAGATATAACCCTGGTAAACATATATGCACCCAATGCAGGAGCCCCCAAATTCATAAAAAAAACTCCTAGAGGATATCAAAGGAGAGATCGACAACCATACAATCATAGTAGGGGACTTTAATACACCACTGACAGCACTGGATAAGTCCTCTACACAAACAATCAGCAAAGAAGCAGCAATCCTAAATGACTCACTAGATCAGATGGACTTAATAGACATCTTCAAAACACTTCACCCCAAAGCCACGGACTATAAATTCTACTCAAGTGCTCATAAGACATATTCAAAAATAGACCACATATTGGGTCACAAGCAAAGTATCCCCAAATTCAAGAAGACTGAAATCATAAAAAGCATCTTCTCAGACCACGATGGCATAATATTAAAAAGAAACTACAATAAAAACAACCCAAAATACTCAAACACCTGGAAGCTGAATAGCATGTTATTAAATATTGATTAGGTTACCAATAAGATCAAAGAAGAAATTAAAAACATTCTGGAAATTAATGACAATGAAAACACAACAATACAAAATCTATGGGACACAATGAAAGCAGTCCTGAGAGGGAAGTTTATAGCTCTACAGGCCTACCTCAAAAAAAAAAAAAAAAAAAAAAAAAAAAAAAAAAAAAAAAAAAAAAAAAACAAGAAAAAATGATAGTAAATGATCTAACTCTACAACTCAAAGAATTAGAAAGAGAGCAACAAGAAAAGCCCAGAGTGAACAGAAAGAAGGAGATAATAAAGATTAGAGCAGAAATAAATGACATAGAGACCAAAAAAACAATACAGAAAATCAATGAAACCAAGAGCTGGTTCTTTGAAAGGATAAACAAGATTGACAAACCTCTAGCCAGACTCACCAAGAAGCAAAGACAGAGGACCCAAATAAATAAAATCAGAAACGATAGAGGCGAAATAACAACAGACCCCACAGAAATACAAATGATTGTTGAAAAATACTATGGACAGCTCTACTCCAACAAACTAGACAACCTGGAGGAAATGGACAAATTCCTAGAAAAATACAACATTCCAAAACTCAATCAGGAAGAATCTAAAAATCTCAACAGGCCACAATAACAATGGAAGAAATTGAAGCAGTCGTCAAAAAGCTTCCAGCAAACAAAAGCCCAGGACCAGACGGCTTCACAGGAGAGTTTTACCAAACATTCAAGGAAGAACTAAAACCTATCCTCCTCAGACTACTACAAAAAATTCAAGAGGAAGGAACGCTTCCAAGCTCATTCTATGAAGCCAACATCACCGTAATGCCAAAACCAGGTAAAGACAACACAATGAAAGAGAATTACAGGCCAATATCCCTCATGAACATAGATGCCAAAATCCTCAACAAAAGCTTAGCAAATCGGATCCAGCAGTACAACGGAAAGATAACACACCATAACAAAGTAGGATTTATCCCAGGGATGCAAGGATGGTACAATATTCGCAAATCAATAAATGTGATACATCACATAAACAAAATGAGAGAAAAAAACATAGTCATATCAATTGTTGCAGAAAAAATGTTTGACAAAATTCAACACCTATTTTTGATAAAAACTCTCAGTAAGGCAGGAGTAGAAGGATCATACCTCAACATAATAAAAGTCATATGTGACAGGCCCACAGCCAACATCATACTCAATGGACAAAAACTAAGGCCATTTCCCCTAAGAACGGGAACAGGGCAGGGATGCCCACTCTCACCACTCCTGTTCAACATAGTACTGGAAGTGTTAGCCATGGCAATTAGGCAAGAAGAAGAAATAAAAAGGCATCCAAATGGAAAAGAGGAAGTAAAACTGTCCTTATTTGCAGATGACATGATATTATACATACAAAACACTAGAGACTCCATCAAAAAGCTACTATACTTAATACATGAACTTGGCAATGTAGCAGGATACAAAATTAACCCCAAGAAATCTGAGGCATTTCTATACACCAGTAGTGAACTTTCAGAAAGAGATATTATAAAAACAATCCCATTTTCCATCACACCAAAAAAATTAAGCTACCTAGGAATAAACTTAACTCAAGAGGTAAAAGACCTGTACTCAGAAAACTACAGGACGTTGAAAAAAGATATAGAGGAAGACATAAACAGATGGAAGAACATACCGTGTTCATGGATTGGTAGAAACAACATCATTAAAATGTTCATACTACCCAAAGAAATCTATAAATTCAACGCACTTCCCATTAAAATACCAATGGCATACTTCACATATCTAGAACGAACTCTCCAAAAATTCATCTGGAATAAAAAAACACCCTGAATAGCTGCAGCAATCCTGAAAAAGAACAAAGTACATGGGATCTCAATACCAGATATCAAGATGTATTACAAAGCCACTGTTCTCAAAACTCCTTGGTACTGGCACAAGAACAGACATATAGATCAATGGAATAGAATAGAGGGCCCAGAAATCGGCCCGAACCAATATGCTCAATTAATATTTGACAAAAGAGGCAAGAACATAAAATGGAGCTAAGATAGTCTCTTCAATAAATGGTGTTGGGAAAATTGGACAGATATATGCAAGAAAATGCAACTAGACCACCAACTTACACCATACAGAAAAATAAACTCAAAATGGATAAAGGACTTAAATGTACGACAGGAAACCATAAAAATTCTAGAAGAATCCAAAGGCAACAAAATCTCAGATATATGCCGAAGCAATTTCTTCACTGATACAGCTCCTAGGGCACTTGAAACCAAAGAGAAAATGAACAAATAGGACTACATCAAAATAAAAAGCTTCTGCTCTGCAAAAGAAACTATCATCAAAACAACGAGAAAACCCACTGCATGGGAAAACATACTTGCCAATGTCATATCTGATAAGGCCCTAATCTCCAAAATTTATAGGGAACTCATACAACTTAACAAAAGGAAGATAAACAATCCAATCAAAAAATGGGCAAAGGACCTAAATAGACATTCAGGTCCTTTCAAAAGAGGACATTCAGAAAGCGAAGAGACATATGAAAACATGATCAAAGTCACTAATCATCAGAGAGATGCAAATCAAAACAACAATGAGGTACCATCTCACACCTGTCAGACTGGCTGTCATCAACAAATCAACAAACGACAAGTGCTGGAGAGGATGTGGAGAAGAAGGAACACTCATCCACTGCTGGTGGGAATGCAGGCTGCTGCAGCCACTATGGAAGACAGTATAGAGTTTCCTCCAAAAACTGAAAATAGAACCCTCATTTGACCCCGTGATCCCACTTCTAGGAATATATCCCAGGAAACCAGAAACACCAATCAGAAAGGATATATGCACCCCTATGTTCATAGCAGCACAATTCACCATTAGCTAAGATCTGGAAACAGCCTAAGTGCCCATCAGTAGATGAATGGATTAGAAAACTGTGGTACATCTACAGGATGGTATACTATGCTGCTGTAAAAAGGAAGGAACTCTTACCATTTGCATTGGCATGGATGGAACTGGAGATCATTATGCTAAGTGAAATAAGCCAGTCAACGAAGGTAAAATACCACATGATCTCACTCATTCATGGATAATAGAGATCATTATAAACTTTTGAACAATAATACAGAGGCACGGTTGCCTCAAACAGATTGTCAAACTGCAGCGGGAAGGCCGGGGAGGGTTGGGGGGCAAGAGGGAGGAGGGTAAGAGATCAACTGAAGGACTTGTATGCATGAATATAAGCATAACCAATGGACATAAGACATGGGGGGGGGTAGGGGAGGCTAGGGGACTGTCAAGGGCGGGCGGGGGGAGGACACATATGTAATACCCTTTGTAATACTTTAAGCAATAAAAAAAGAAAGAAAGGCAAGAAGGAACACAAACATAAAGAATAAACATGGTGACAAACAAGTACTTTCAAAAATAACATTAAATGTAAATGGATTAAATGTTCCAATCAAAATAAATAGGGTAGCTAGATGGGTGCGAAAACATGACCCATATATTTGCTGTCTACAAGAGACCTACCTTAGTACATAGGGTTCACACTGATAGTGGATGGATGGAAAAAAATTTTACAGGCAAATGGAAATTAGAAAAAGTTGGGGTTGCAATACTTACATATGACAAAATAGACCTCAAGGTAAGTACCATAACAAGCGATAAGGTGGGCCACTTCATAATACTAAAGGGAGCAATTCAACAAGAGGATATTACTCTGGTAAACATATATGCTCCCAATACAGGAGCACCCAAATACATAAAACAACCTCTGGGAGATATCAAGGGAGAAAAGGACAGCAATACAATTCTAGGAGAGGACTTTAATACCCTACTGACACCCCTGGAAAAATCCTCTAAAGAATAAAATCAGTAAAGAAACAACAATCCTAAAATGACTCACTAGATCATATGGACTATATTGACATCTTCAGAACATTTCACACCAAAGCCACAGAATATATACATTCTTCTCAAGTGCACACAGGACATTATCAAAGATAGACCACATATTGAGTCACGGGCAAAATCTCTTCAAATTCAACAAGACAGAAATCATAACAAACATCTTCTCAAATCACAATTGCATAAATTAGAACTCAACTACAATAAAAATAATGAAAAAATTTAAACAATTGGAGGCTAAAGAGCATGCTATTAAAGAGTGACTGGGCCCTAACCAGTTTGGCTCACTGGATAGAGCATTGGCCTGCGGACTCAAGGATCCCAGGTTCGATTCTGGTCAAGGGCATATACCTTGGTTGGGGGCACATCCCCAGTGGGGAGTGTGCAGGAGGCAGCTGATCAATGTTTCTTTCTCATCAATGTTTCTAACTCTCTATCCATCTCCCTTCTTTTCTATAAAAAATCAATTAAAAAAACATATTTAAAAAAAAAAAGAGTGATTGGGTTAGAAGAAATAGAAATAGAAAGCATCCTGGAAACAAATGGCAATGAAAACACAACAATTCCAAATCTATGGGACACAATGAGCAGTACTGAGAGGAAAGTTCATAGCTCTACAGGCCTATCTCAAAATAAATAAATAATAAATAAAAATAAATAAACAAAAACAAAACAAGAAAAAATGGTAATAAATTATCTAACATTGAAACTTAAAGAATTAGAAAGAGAGCTACAAGAATAGCGCATAGTAGCCAGAAGTAAGGAAATAACAAAGATAAGAACAGAAATAAACGATACAGAGCCAAAAAAAAAAAATTCAAAAAATCAATGAAATCAAGAACTGGTTCTTTGAAAGGATAAACAAGATTGATGAACCTCTAGCCAGGCTCACCAAGAAACAGAGAGGACCCAAATAAGCAAAATCAGAAAGGAAAGAGGTGAAGTAACAACTGACTCCACAGATATACATAGCAATATATATATTTATATTTATATTTATATTTATATTTATATTTATATTTACATTTATATTTATATATTAGAGGCCCGGTGCACAAAAATTTGTGCACTCGGGGCAGGGGGTGTCCCTCAGCCAGGCCTGTGCCCTCTTGCAGTCTGGGACCCCTCAGGGGTGACCACTTGCTGGCGTAGGCCTGCTCCAATGGGGATTTGGCCTAAGATGGCAATCAGACATCCCTCTGGCAGCCTGGCAGCCCACAAGGGATGTCCACTTGCCAGCGGGGAGCAGACCTAAGCTGCAATTAGACATCCTTAGCGCTGCTGAGGAGGCAGGAGAGGCTCCCACCACCACCGCTGTACTGGCAGCCATCAGCCTGGCTTGTGGCTGAGCAGAGCTCCCCCTGTGGGAGCGCACTGACCACCAGGGGGCAGCTCCTGCATTGAGCATCTGGCCCCTGGTGGTCAGTGTGTGTCATAGTGACCAGTCATTCCCAGTCTTTCTGCTGTTAGGGTCAGTTTGCATATTACCCTTTTACTATATAGGATGGAGGCCTGGTGCACGGGTGGGGGCCTGGTGGTCTGCCCTGAAGGGTGTCCCAGATCAGGGTGGGGGTCCCGGTGGGTAGCCTGGCCATCCTGGGTGAGGGGCTGATGTCTGTTTGCAGCTGGGCAATCCCCCTTCAGGGTGGGGGTCCCCGCTGGGGTGCCTGGCCCATCTGGATGAGGGGCTGAGGGCCATTTTCAGGCTGGCGGGTGACTGAAGCTCCCAGCCTCTTTTTTTATTTTATTTTTTTAATTCTGGGATTTATTTACCTTCTATAGCTGTCACTGGAGCTGAGAGCTGGCTCCAGCTCTGAGCCCCAGCTCCAGCTCTGAGGCCATGGCTGGCAGAAAGCAGGTATCTGGGGTTTGTTTAGTTTCTGTAATTGAAACTCTGTTGCCATTACTGGCGCTTTAAGCTCTGAGGCTCCAGCTGGCTGAAAGCAGGTATCTGGGGTTTGTTTAGCTTCTATAATTGAAACGTTGTTGCTTTCGGAGCTCAGAGCTGGGCCGTGGCAGGCAAGGAACCTTGGCTTCTTCCATCACTGGAGCAAGCAAGCCTCATGTTCGCTTCAGCTTCATGGCTGCCGGCCACCATCTTTGTTGGCAGTTAATTAGCATATCCTGCTGATTAGCCAATGGGATGTGTAGTGGAGGTATGGTTAATTACGATATTTGTCTATTATTAGATAGGATATATAACTACAAACAACTCTACTCCACCAAACTGGACAACCTCGACAAAATTGACATATTCCTAGACAAATAGAAGGTTCCAAAATTCAATCAGGAAGAATAAAATAAATTTTTTTAATTTTTTTTTATTGCTTAAAGTATTACAAAGGGTATTACATATGTGCCCATTTTATCCCCCCGCCCTAGACAGTCCCCTAGCCTCCCCTAAGCCCCAGTGTCTTATGTCCATTGGTTATGCTTATATGCATGCATACAAGTCCTTTAGTTGATCTCTTACCCTCCTCCCTCTTGCCCCCCAACCCTCCCCGGCCTTCCCGCTGCAGTTTGACAATCTGTTTGAGGCAACCCTGCCTCTGTATCTATTATTGTTCAAAAGTTTATAATGGTCTCTATTGTCCATGAATGAGTGAGATCATGTGGCATTTTTCCTTTATTGACTGGCTTATTTCACTTAGCATAATGCTCTCCAGTTCCATCCATGACGTTGCAAATGGTAAGAGTTCCTTCCTTTTTACAGCAGCATAGTATTCCATCGTGTAGATGTACCACAGTTTTCTAATCCATTCATCTACTGATGGGCACTTAGGCTGTTTCCAGATCTTAGCTATGGTGAATTGTGCTGCTATGAACATAGGGGTGCATATATCCAATCAGGAAGCATAAAATAATTTAAATAGGCTGATAACTACTGATGAAATTGAAACAGTAATCAGAAAGCTTCCAGCAAACAAAAGCCCTAGACAGGATGGCTTCACAGGGGAGTTTTACCAAATATTCAAAGAAGAACTAAAACCAATCTTTCTCAGACTGTTCCAAAAAATTCAAGAGGAAGGAACACTTCCAAGCTCTTTCTATGAAGCCAGCATTACCCTAATCCCAAAACCAGATAAAGACACCACAAAGAAAGAGAATTACAGGCCAATATCCCTGATGAACATAGATGCCAAAATCCTCAACAAAATTCTAGCAATCCGGATCCAGTATTACATTAGAAACATCATACACCATACCAAATAGGATTTATTCCAGGGATGCAAGGTTGGTACAATATCTGCAAATCAATAAACATGATACATCACATAAACAAAGTGAGAGACAAAAATCACATAATCATATCGATTGATGCAGAATAGGCATTTGACAAAGTTTAGCACCCTTTTCTGATAAAAACGCTCAGCAAAGTGAGAATAGAAGGACCAGATCTCAATATAATAAAAGCCTTATAGGACAAACCTACAGCCAACATCATACTCAATGGGCAAAAGCTAAAACCATTTTCCCTAAGAACAAGAGAGGGATGCCCACTTTCTTTTTTAAAAAATATTTTATTGATTTTTTACAGAGAGGGATAGAGAGTTAGAAACATCAATAAGAGAGAAACATCGATCAGCTGCCTCCTGCACACCCCCAACTGGGAATGTTCCCACAACCAAGGTACATGCCCTTGACCGGAATCAAACCAGGGACCTTTCAGTCCACAGGCCAGTGCTCTATTCACTGAGCCAAACCAGTCAGGGCAAGGGATGCCCACTTTCACCACTCCTGTTCTATATAGTACTGGAAGTGCTAGCCAAAGCAATCAGAGAAGAAGAAGAAATAAAAGGCATACAAATTGGAAAAGAAGTAAAATTGTCATTATTCACAGATGACATGATACTGTATGTAGAAAACCTTAAAGACTCCATCAAAAAATTATTAGACTTAATAAATAAATTTGGCAATATAGCAGGATACAAAATTAAGGTCAAGAAATATATGGCATTTTTGTACACCAATAATGAATTTACAGAAAGAAAGATTAAAAAAACAAACCCATTTACCATCACACCAAAAAAATTAACATACCTAGGAATAAACTTAACTAAGGAGGTAAAAGACCTGTACTCTGAAAACTACAGGACAATGAAAAAAGAGATAGAGGAAGACATAAACAGATTGAAGAACATATCGTCTTCATGGATTGGTAGAATCAACATCATTAAAATGTCCATACTATCCAAAGCAATCTATAGATTCAATACACTCCCCATTAAAATACCAACAGCATATTTCACAGACCTAGAAAGAACTCTCCAAAAATTCATATGGAATTAAAAAAGATCCCAAATAGCTGCAGCAACTCTGAGAAAGAATAACAAGGTAAGAAGGATGTCAATACCAGATATCAAGCTGTACTACAAAGCCACTGTTCTCAAAACTGCCTGGTACTGGCACAAGATCAGACATACAGACCAATGGAATAGAATAGAGAACCCAGAAATTAACCCGAACCACTATGCTCAATTAATATTTGACAAAGGAGGCAATAGCATACAATGGAGTCAAGACAGTCTCTTCAATAAATGGTCTTTTGAAAATTGAACCAGATACATGCAAAAAAATGAAAGTAGACAACCAACTTACACCATACACAAAAATAAACTTAAAATGGATGAAGGACTTAAACATAAGTCAGGAAACCATAAAAACCTTAGAGGAATTTACAGGCAGCAAAATCTCAGACATATGCCAAAGCAATATCTTCACTGATAAAGCTCCTAGGGCAATGGAAACTAAAGAGCAAATAAACAAATGGGTCTACATCAAAATAAAAAGCTTCTGCACACAAAAGAAACAATCAACAAAACAAGAAGAAAACCCACTGCATGGGAGAACATATTTGCCAATATTATCACCTATAAGGGTTCAATCTCCAACATTTACAGGGAACTCATACAACTTAACAAAAGGAAGATAAGAACCCAATCAAAAAATGGGCAACGGACCTAAATAAATACTTTTCGAAAGAGGACATAAGAAAGGCCAAAAGACATATGAAAACATGCACAAAGTCATAATTATCTGAGAGATGCCAATCAAAATGACAATGAGGTACCATCTCACACCTGTCAGAATGGCTATCATCAACAAATCAGCAAAGGACAAGTGCTGTTGAGGATGTGGAGAAAAAGGAACCCTTGTGCACTGCTGGTGGGAATGCAGACTGGTGCAGCCACTGTGGAAAACAGTATGGAGTTTCCTCAAAAGACTAAAAATGGAACTCCCATTTGACCCAGTGATCCCACTTCTAGGTATATATCCCAAGAAACCAGAAACACCAATCAGAAAAGATATATGCATCCCTATGTTCATAGCAGTACAATTTACAATAGCTAAGATTGGGAAACAGCCTAAGTGCCCATCAGCAAATGAGTGGATTAAAGAACTGTGGTACATCTACACAATGGAATACTACACTGCTGTAAAAAGGAAGGATCTCCTACCATTTGTAACATCATGAATGGTGCTGGAGAGCAATATGCTACGTGAAATAAGTCAGTTAGAGAAAGATAAATATCACTTGATCTCACTCATTTGTGGATTCTAATAAACAACATAAACTGATGAATAGAGACAGAGAAGCATCGATCAGATGCTCAAACCTCAGAGGGAAGGTAGGTAATGGTGAGGGTAAGGGGGAGAGATCAACCAAAGGTCTTGTATGCATGCATATAAGCATAACCAATGGACACAGACACCATGGGGTGAGTGCATGAACGGGGGTGGGGGGGCAATGGGGAGATAAGGACACATATATAATACCTTAATCAATAAAGAAAGAAAAGGACAGCCAAAAAAATAAATAAAATACAATCACATTCTTGAGATGATACCCAGGTCACTAGATTAAAGTTTTGGATGATTCTAAACCATTTAATGTTACATTTATAGACAGTCTCTTGTTTTATTCCCACAAATGAGAAATGACATCCACATAACATGAATTGTACTGATTTAATTCTCAAATAGCAGCTCTTTTTCCATCTACAATTATTTTGGAGAGGATATTGTTTAATGTAGCTCACTGTTTGTCTCATATAGAAATAACAATGTTTAAATTAGAAGTGATTTAATGGTTTTGAGAAATTTGCAATGTCCCTTGAGGTTGTGCAACAAAATAACATATGGGAAGCTAGCAAGTAGTCTCATCTTTGTGTTGGTATAAGAGCAAGCTGCAATTTAGCTCTGTGGCTGACACACAAAAACAAACAAACACATGATTAGAGACAGATGGGCTGATGTGTAGGCTCCATGTTTATTCACCTCAATTTGTGTAAGATATCAAAAGACCTCAATGCAGCATTTTCTCTCATTTTCTCATCCTTCGTCATGTGAGAAGAAAGCCTAATTAATCTTGGCAAAAGAAAAAGTACAACACGAGCAGCAATTACAATAGCAAATACTGCTGATAAACTTCACATAGTATGTAATGAACTACACTGACCCACTACCATAAAGTCTGAAAATGTCAGAGTCATGTGGTTCACAAAGTATGTGTTTCACAAAGTATCATCCCTAGACCAATAAAATCACCATCACCTGGGGACTTGTTAGAAGGGCAAATTCTTGGGTACTAACCCACTCCCACTGAATCAGAAATTCTGAGGCCAGGACCCAGCAACCTGCTTTTACCAAGTTCTGCAGGTGATTCTAATGCCTGCTAGACTTTCAAAACCACTAGTCTAGATAGAACCATGCTACTTAAAGTATTATATATGTACTAGAAGCACTGGCATTTGCTAGAAATGCAGAGTCTCAGGGAGGTTGTAAGAAATGCAGACTCTCAGGGCCTCATATAGATGTACTGAATTGGAATATGAATTACAAAAAGTTCTTCAGGTGGCTTGTACAAACATTAAAGTTTGAAAAGTGCTGTATTTGTCCAGTGGTTCCTGTTATTGACTGAACTGTCACCTCCACAAATTAATATATTGAAATTCTAGCCCATAGTATTTCAGAATTTGATTATATTTGGAGACGGGGCCTTTAAAGTGACAATCATGGCAAAATTAGATCATATGGCTGGGCCCTAATCTAATATGACTCATGTGCAAATAAGAGAATATTAGGGCACTGATATGCACAGTGGAAAGATCATGTGAAAACAGCAAGAAGGCAGCCATGTACAAGCCAAGGAGAGATTCCTCAGAAAATGCCCATCCTGCCAACACTTTGATCTTGGACTTCTAAGCATCCAGAGCTATGAGAGAATATATTTGTGTTAATTGAGTCACCTAGTCCACGATACTTTATTATGACAGCCCAAGCAAAGTAATACATTTCCAAACTCAGGTGCATATTGGAATCATCTGGGGAATTTAAAAAATCCTGATATTTGGGTCTCATTCCCAGAGGTTCCACCTTAAGTAGTTTGGGAACCAACCCATAAACGTGGATTTTTAAAAAGTTCTCCAGGTAATTTTTAAAGTGCGTCAGAGTTTGAGAACCACTGATAGTCTACTTCATTCTTTCAACTAGTGAGAAATTAAAACCCAGGGTTCTGCAATTGTTAAATTCCAATCTTTTGATACTCATTTAGCTGAACTCCCATTATTATGTCCCCAAGCTTTCTGCAGGAAATATTTCAGGACTGCTGCTTGGAAGGAAAGTCGGGAATCAAATTTAGCAGTAATATATGCTCTTTTCATTTAATGCATCAACTTTAATTTTGGTGTGTATGCTAGGGATCATCTTGAACATTTTTTTTTTGGCAGTAGATCTTCCACAGTGCAGGTATAGAGAAAACTCCCAAAGAAAATCTTTTGTCCTAAATTGTCAGTACCCACTACCTCTCATGTTCTTGTCCCTCCTGTTAAGTTGTCCATGCCCCCACTCCAGGTTCCTGGGATCCAAATTAAAGTCTCTGAAGTTGTGTAAACAGGCATTTCAGGGCATAGGTGCCAAACTACTAAGTAGTTATTTCTTGCTAAACCTTTTCACTGGTTACTGTGAAGTTGTGAAGCTCCAAAACACAACACAGGCATACCTTGCTTTGCTTTACTGTGGTTCACAGATGTGGAGATGTTACAAAGGCAAGACCCTCCACCAGCAAAAAGATTATGGCTCTCTCTATTGTGATAATTGCTTTATTGAGGTGGTCTGGAAATGAGCCCACAATATCTCCAAGTTATGCCTGTTGTCAACTCAGGACAACTACTTACTGAATATTTACTTTGTTCCAGGAACTGGAGTATTTGAGCCATATTTAATATAATGGAAACCATACAAGCTGTATACATACATATATTTTTTCTACCTGCAGTCTCTAAAGTTAACAAACTCTACAAAAGTGATTATTTAGCATCCTTAAAATACCACACACCTTGACGGGGGGGGGATCCCTTTTCTGAATGTGCTTTTGCTACATTGATTACTATTTATTTCTTTTACTTGAACCATTCATTAATACAGTCACTGGTTAAAACAGAACCATTTTCATGACAGTCTAGTAGACTTGCCAGTTAGCTCCCCAAAGCCATCTCCAAACCCCCTCTCCCAGGACTCCTTTCTACTATAGAAGCTGAAAAGCCTGGTACTTTCCCAACCTCCTTTGCCACTAAGGACTGCTTTGTGGTCCAGCTCTGACCAATGAGATACAGGGAGATTCTGTTGGGGAACTTTGAGGAAAGATAATTATTCTCTGATAAAAGTTGGCTGAGAAAAATTATTCTATCCCTTATTTCCTATCTTTGAACATAGGATAAAGATGTAATATCTGTAGCTGTCAGAAACATCTATTAACTATGAGGGTAAGGCACTGACTCAGAATCCTGACATATTGGACCACTGAATCAACTCCAGTGCTCACCTACTGTCAGGGTCCTCTATTTGTTAAAGCCACCTTTAGTTGGTTTTTCTGTTACATAAAGTGAAAGTTACAGTTAAAATAGAGATACTTTCCATATATGTCACACTCATTTATTTAGAACACAGTGTAGGCCGAGAATCCACACTTTGAGACTCACTCAATTAGAAGGATCATCATCTAGGAGTGAAGAAAAAGCATGCCCAGGTGGCGTTCAGGAAATTGTAAACCCAATTTGGACTATATTCATTCATTCATTCATTCATTCATTCATCAGACCCCCACTTTAGTAGGCTCCAGGTATACAAAGATGAATAAGACATTACCTCTGCCTTCCAAAAAACTTTACTATCTTGAGTGAGATAAATATGTAAACCAAGAGTTACAGATGTTAAGCACCAACATGCACAGTGGAGAGGCATCATCTTATCAGAGATGTGGGAAATCTACTCAGCTTGACGTGCTGCCTGGGAAGAGCTTCGGAAAAGAGAATCATCAAAGCTTCCACTCAAGTCTAAAAAGTTAACCTTGTGACCTAACTAAACATGTAAGGTTTTGTAAATTTTCTTCTGGGGTGAGGTGTCTTTTCTATAAACCTAATAAAAAAATCAGTAAAAGAGCAACTTATAATAGGCAATTCAATCAACTGCCAGAAAAGCTTTCTCCACCCATCTTCCTCTCACACAAAGCAGGATAAAGACATAGTTTGGTGGGAGGAGAGTATTTTCTTCCCATATCATCAGGTTGCTTGTCTAGTCTAGAGCAAAAGAATTATGTTCTGTGAATTAGGACCACCTGTTAACATTGCAACAAACCAAACAATATTTATAAAACAATCAGTCATCAACATTAGCCACAAACATGCATTCTAGGAGCATATCTTTTCTGCTATTTTAAGCCCAAAATGACAGCAATAATTAGTACCTATTTAATAGTCACAGAAACACTTGTGTTTAATGGTAGATAAAAGTGGACTCACCCTCCCCTCATTGATTTTTCTAAATGCAGTTAGTGGAAGTGCACCCCCCCCCTACACACACACACACACACACACACACACACACACACACACACACACACTGGTGGAGGAAAAGGAAAACTAACTGACGTGTAGCTTTGCATTGCTAAAGCCTTATAATAAACAGAATAGGTCTTCATTTATTTTTCTTGCAAGGGAAATAATAGGTTTGGAAGCATCTCTGCAAATAGAGAAAATAAGACCAGCAGTAGTCCTCTAAAATTTTCCTAGAATAAAATAAATTAAAAACAAAATATCCAATAGAGCCCTTCAATTAATTGTTTCAACATTATCTTGGTATTCACATTAATTGTGCCTCTGGAACATTTTGATTCAGTCAATAGTGATGAGATTGATATGCAGCTCTAGTATGTCCTGGGCTGTGAAGGGTTGTTCCAAGATCCCAACTCAGGCTATAATAAACATCTGCAACCTCCCTGAGAATGAGGACACCGCCTTGGCAAAGGGTTCCAGCCCAGCTCTCTAGCTTTCTCCCTGCTCTCTCCTCCAAGAGTCACCCAGATAGAAAGTGGGGGAGGAGGGAAACACACCAAACAAATCAAACATTCCCAGCCCATAAACGCTGCATTGGGGCATTTGAAGGTACCCAGGGAAATTAAGAATATGGCTCCAGGGTTTAGCTTGTTTGGGGTCTGAGCATGAATTTGATATTCTGTGTTGCGTTTTAAAAATCTAACCTTCTGTCTCCAATGGAGAGAACAAGAGGGAGGAAGCAAAGGCAGAAAGAGACATAGACTGGCAGACCCCCTCCCCGCTTCGGTCCCTTCCCCCTCCACCCCGCCCCCCACCCCAATCACTCAAGCACAAGCACAAGACATAAAAATGCAAGAAACTTACCTAAATGGAAAGGCAGCTGATCCAGCCTCCGGAGGGGGCCAGTATTCCTGGGTGAGTCGCTGAAGCTGGAGATGAAATGTGGATCCCAGGCAGCTGGCGAAGCCCCACTCCTAACCCAGGGGAGCGCAGTGACTCACAAGCTCTGTGCCTGCCTCTCCCGCCACTCCACTCGTTCTTTGTGCCCTTCTCCCTCCCCGCCCCACTCAAGTACCAAGGCTGCATGCTGGGAGGCTGTCTCCAGCAGCTCTTATCAAAAGGGCTCTCTACCCGACACTCCCAGGCGATGGCGCCAGAGTCCAGCCAGCCAGAGCCCAGCCAGGCACAGCTGGCCCCTCCATACAAGGGCTGGCCACTGCAGGACCAATGCTTCTGTCCTGTGTCTCCACTCTCCTGTGCCTCCATTGACCCTCAGCTGCCCATCTGAGCTCAACACACCTTCCACGTCTGGACATGGCATCGCAAGGCCCTCTCTCAGGTTGCACCAGCCACTCCTGGATGCTCAGTCTTCCTAACCCTCTGGATCCCCCTTTCAGTGGTGTAAGAACTCACCCAGCCCAGAGACAGGGCAGCTGGCTCTTCAAGATCACAGGTGTATCCTTTTACATTGGTCTCTCCTATCCTCACATCCTTACCTGCAGGGACTCCTCTCCCCCAGGGATGCCCATCAGACACACTGTCCACCTGCCAACTGGATTTGGCAATACTCAGACCCTCCCAAAATTGGTGCTTATGCCTCGGATTTCCTTACTCTCCACCACAGCCAAGAGTCCCTTCTTGCAGAGGTAGCTATGAACCTCTCCCTTCTCAGATTCTTCAGTCCTGGAAAAGTGCAGTGGGGATGGCCAGGGAATAGCTCCTATTCTGACTGGAGGTGGGAAGAGCAGCGGAGGCCCTACCCAAGCTTTATTGGGGGCAGTCAGGGTGCTGTAGAGTGTCAGGCCATCTAGAAGAAGTAATATCTCCAGCAAATAAGGAGATATTCTGCATTGGGTATTGAAATATTTTTTCTGGTAGAGGTTATCTTGTTTAGCTGGAGGATAGATAGGGGTGATGAGATGATGGTCCTGCGTCCATCATATCAAAACTGACAGGAACTATGTAGAATAAGGATCCCATTAGTCTTGGCAAAAGTGAGGGATTATAGAATTCAGAGAGAGAGAAGAATTGGGAGTGGAGCATTTTTCCAACTTGAGAACAGCATACTTCAGTTGTCAAATTTTCTACAACTCGTGGGGTAAGAAATGAAAGGTTACTGCCTATTTAGAAACACAGACAATCTCTCCCCCAACATATACCCCTCATCATCCCATTGTTTTTTGATGACCATTATAAACCTAGATTGCCCCCATGATGGGCAGGAACTGTGACACTCATTTTAATGTCCCAGTAAACCAGCACATAGCATGACAACCAATGGAAAATAAATCCTTATTGAAAACTACAAAGTCTAACATCCAGTACCTTCCTATGCTTATCTTCCATCACCACATCTATATTTTCCATTTTCCGCATCTATATCTACTTTCCTCAATATTGTCCCTCAGTTTCTCTATCTCTACTCTTCAAGTCTATAAGGTCATGTTCCTTTTTTAAAAAAATTATATTTATTGCTGAAAGTATTACAGATGTCCCATTTGTTTGTTTGTTTCATTAACTCCCTCCAGCTGACACCTTCCCCTCCCAGGCCTTCACCACTCTATTTCTGTGTTCATTGGCTATGCATATATGCATATGTTTCCCAGTTAATCACTCCCCACATTTGCCACCTTCCTTCTGAAATTCTTCAGTTTGTTCCATGATTCTATGTCTCTAAATCTATTTTGTTCATCAGTTTATGATGTTCATTATATTCTACATATGAGTGAGATCATATATTTATCTTTCTCTGACTGGCTTATTTTGCTTAGCATAATACTTTCCAGGTCCCTCCATGCTGCTTCAAAGGGTGAGTCCTTTGTTTTTTACAACTGCATAATATTCCATTGTGTAAATGTACCACAGCTTTTTTATCCACTCATCTTCTGATGAGCACTCAGGCTATTTCCAAATCTTAGCTCTTGTAAATTGTGCTGATATGAACATAGAGGTGCATATATTCTTTCTGATTGGTGTTTCTGGTTTCTTATGATATACTAGAGGCCCAAAATTTCTTATGATATACTAGAGGTGCACGAAATTCATGCACTGGGTTGGGAGGGGGCCTCAGCCGGGCCTGCGCCCTCTCACAGTCCGGGAGCCCTCAGGGGATGTCCGACTGATGGCTTTGGCCCGCTCCCCCCAATGGGAACATCTTTAGCATTGCTTTGGAGGTAGGAGAGGGTCCCACTACAGCCTCTGTACTAGCCAGCTGTGAGCCCAGCTTCTGGCTGAACAGTACTACCCCTGTGGACCACCAGGGGGCAGCTCCTGTGTTGAGTGTCTGCTCCTTGGTGGTCAGTGCATATCATAGTGACCAGTAGTTCTGCTGTCATGCCGAAACTGGCTCTCCAACATCCCCCAAGGGGTCCCAGATTGCGAGAGGATGCAGGCCAGGCAGAGAGACCCCACCAGTGCACGAGCCGGGGAGGGATACAGGAGATTGACCAGCTGGGGAGGAATCGAGGGAAGGCTGCAGGGTGTGTCCAGCCGATCTCGCTCAGTCCCAATCAACTGGACCTCAGCAGCAAGCTAACCTACTGGTCAGAGCATCTGCCCCCTGGTGGTCAGTGCATGTCATAGTAAGCAGTTGAGTGGCCTTAGCATATCATTAACATATTACGCTTTGATTGGCTGAATGGCTGACTGGATGACCGGACACTTCGCATATTAGGCTTTTATTATATAGGACTAGTGGCCTGGTGCATGACATTCATGCACAGGGTGGGGGGTGTCCCTCAGCTCAGCCTGCACCCTCTCCAATCTGGGGTCTCTCTCACAATCCGGGACGACTGGCTCCGAATCGCTTACCTGCCTGCCTGCCCAAATGCCCCTAACCACTCTGCCTGCAGGCCCACTTGCCCCCAACTGCCCCCCCCCACTGGCCTTCTCACCCCAACTGCCCCTCCAGTGGGCCTCATGGCCCCCAACTGCCCTACCTAGCTGGCCTCATGGCCCCTGACTGCCCCCCCGCCTTGCTGGCCTGTTCACCCCCAACTGCCCCTCACCAGCCTTCTCACCCCCATGGCCCCCCTGCCAGCCTGCTCACCCCCAATTACCCCCCCGTTGCCAGCCTGCTCTCCCCTAACTGCCCTCCCCTCCTGGTCTAATTACCCCTAACCACTTCTGCCTCAGCCCCACCACCATGGCTTTGTCCAGAAGGATGTCTGAAAGGTCTCTTGGTCTATTAGCATATTACCATTTTATTAGCATAGATGATGTAAATACATCATAACAGAGGCTGGGTGGTAAGGCCTAAGACGTCCCCTCTATTAAAGAAATCGGGGACCATATTGTCAAGCACTCATTCAGTGAACATCTCCAGCACTTTCTCTAGCCCTGAGCGGTCTTTTTGTGGGTTCCCAGGTGACGAATTTCTAACAATGACCCCTGATGGCTCCTCCAAGAAGACACTGCTGACAGACACCGCACTGGCTTATCTGCCTCTCAGATTTGTTTTGTTCATTTGTACATTTCTTACAGTGGAATCTGTGTCTGACATGCTAGACTTGGACAGTTTCACATTGACAAAAAGATCTGAGTCTTTAGGCCCCCAAGCAAGATGGACTCTACAAGGCCTCCTGGGAGACCTGGAAACTGCCAGTGGGGACCATGGAAAATGGACCCGTAGTCTCCTCGGACAAACAGTTGGCAGGAATCACACATTTCCTAACATTTAGGATCCAGGCAACACTGTGATGGGGTCCAGGGTGACTGGTGTCCATGGTGGGCAGACCCCAGTGGCCCCAGTGTCCTGCCTCATGTGAACATTTTATCTCGAGTGTAGCAGAGGCCATGGCTGCTCCTAACAGCCCAGCCAGGGAGCTGGGATGTGGCTCCTGCAGCTCCCTGGGGCCTGTTCGGTCGTGGCAGCTGCGGGGGGAGACACCCTTGGGGACTGGAGAAGCCATGGCAAGGAGCCGGGGTGGCCTCTAGGACCTTAGGGGGTCTCTGTCCACAACCAGAGTGCAGCTTAGCCTCTAGCCAGACAGTCCCCAGGATGGGCTCTGCCAGCGTCCCGATGAGCATGGGCCAGAAGGCTCCCGGCTCACTGCAGCCTTGCATAGCATGTGAGATCTGGAGCAGAGGGTCCGCTAAGCTGCCCCACTCTGACCAAAGGACCTGTGAGACCCAGGCCTGCTGTTGGCTGAGTCCACGGGGGCTTTATTGCCCCTGCTGCCCTCTGCCACCACATCCCCTCTCATGCAGCACTGCTGTCTGCCTGCCCAGCTCCCATGTCCCTGCACTGCTCAGTGTCCCACCCCCCCACCCATGTATTCCTGAGTGCATCTCGCTTTCTGAAGTGCTGGCCTCACCCTCTTCGCCACTTACTCTCCACTTGTTCGTTCATTGGCCACAGAGCCTTGACCCCATCCCCCTGGAGGTCAGCTTCCATTCTCTTGTAATGAAGGACCACACACATGGGCTGACAACAGCGCACACTGATGGACTTGCAGTTTGTTTTTTTTTTTAATTATTTTTTTTATTGAGATATAATTTACATGTAACATTGTATTAGTTTTAGGTATACAACATGATGGTTTGATACATGCATATATTGCACAATGATTACAATACATCTAGTTAACACCCTTCACCTCACAGTTACAATTATTTTTCTCTTTTTTTGTACTTCAGAAAACACACACATATATATATGGGGTTTTTTTTGTGTGCATGCTGATGGGCTTGCAGTTCTTTCGGTGGGGACACAGTGGTGGCACTGGATGTGGCAGGCACGTGTCTGCCCAGGGGCTTGGGAGAACCAATGGCTCCACATTCAGCCTCTTCCTTCAGCAATAACAGCCGAGCCCCTCACACTTCCTCAGGTCCTCCTTCTGCCTCCCTTGGCCCCTGTGCGAGGACTACCATGATCACAGAGGCCCAGGGATTCAGCGCACTCTCCTGCCTCAGTCAGCTGAGGCGCCATCTCAATTCCACCATTTAGCTTTGCGTGTCGCCCTGTAACACCTAAGACGGGATGCCGGTTTTCCTGCCTTCACACATTGTGAGAGCTGTAAGTTCAAACAATGGTCTGAGGCCTCCCTGAGGCCTGGGCCTCACCCTCCAGGGGAGGTGCACCCTCAGGAGACCCTGAAACACACAGAATACTCACATCTAAGGGCTCTGCTCCCCACAGGCTCCCCAGCACTGGGCACGCCCTGAAGATATATTTTAAGGGGGGACATTCAATGGTTCACAAACCACATCATAAAAATGACGGCTGGGTCAGTCTTCTTGTGAAAGTGTCTCCCAGTTTGGCCTTCACAGTTCACACCCTCTTATTCTCCTCTCACAACCTGAAGAGGTTGGAGGTGCAGCTGTGATGATGAGCTGAGCAGCGAGAGTGCTAGAGCCCCTCAGAGCTGGTGCCATGCCTGCAGGGCAGGGGTCGGGGGACAGCCACTGCGTCACAGCCCCCAGCAGCAGTCGTTTCAGGGGCTCTGCTGGGTGACTCCCTGGCATGCATCAATGGTCTCAATGGGAGTCCCAAATTTCCCAATAAATCTCCAAACAAAATTAATTTTAATGGCTTTAATTAACCTTAATGGACTTTTCCTATTAGTATCTGCTCCTTTTGTGAGGTTGTTGAGGAAATACTTAGAGAGAAACAAACCAACAGGCCAATGAGGGAAACGATTGGTCCAAAATCTTTTGAAATTAATTGCCTATGTGCTATCTACTCACATCAACTTCCGTGTGCAGTGCGCACACTTCATCTGGAGCGAGACAGGCGATCTGGAGGAAGGATGGGGAGAGCAGTAACCTCTGGTCACCCCTGGCGCTGCTGGCGATATCCTTTCTTCCTTGTGGAATGTCTAGGGAGGGGAAGCAGCTGCAGTGCCCAAGGAGGCTGCATTTGTCCTTTGTTGATTTGTACATGATAGCCATTCTGACAGGTGTGAGGTGACACCTCATTGTTCTTTTAATTTGCATCTCTCTGTTGATTGATGACTTTGAGCATTTTTTTCCTGTCTCTTGGCTTTCTGTTTGTCCACTTTGGTGTGTGTTTTTTTAAATTAAATTTTTATTATTGAAAGTATTATATGTTTCCTTTTCCCACTTTGACCCCTTCTAGCCCCAGGCCGCATCACAGTCCTTTACCACACTACTGTCTGTGTCCACAGGTTATGCATATATACATACAAGTTCATTGGTCCATCTCTTCCCACCCACCCTCCCCTGCCTTCCTTCTGAGGTTCAACAGTCTGTTCATGCTTTTATAACTCTTGGTCTATTTTTGATCACCTGTTTACTTGGTTCATTAGATTTCACGTATGACTGAGATCATGTGATACTTGTCTTTCCCTGACTGGCTTATTTCAATTAGCACAATAATCTCCAGGTCCCTCCATGCTTTAGCTCTGTAAAGTATGTCACTGGTATTTTAATAGGGATGGCATTCAATCTGTAGATTGCTTTGAGTAGTATAGACATTTTAATGATGTTAATTCTTCCAACCCATGAACATGGTATTTGCTTCCACTTGTTTGCATCTTCCTCTATTTCTTTTTTCAATGTCCTATAGTTCTCCAAGTACAGGTCTTTTACCTCCTTGGTTAAATTTATTCCTAGGTATTTTATTGTTGTTGCAATGGTAAATGTGATTGATTTTTTTTTTAGTTTCCCTTAATGAGAATTCATTATTGATGTATAAAGTACCATTGATTTCTGGATGTTGATTTTGAATCCTGCTACCTTGCTGAATTCATTTATTAAGTCTAGTAGTTTCCTGGAAAATTTGTTAGGGTTTTCTACGTACAAAATCATGTCGTCTGAGAATAATGACAGTTTTACTTCCTCCTTTCCAATTTGGAACTCTTTTATCTCTTCCTTTTGTCTGATTGCCATGGCTAGAACTTCTAGTACCATATTGAATGTAAGTGGTGAAAGTGGATATCCTTGTCTTGTTCCTGTTCTTAAGGGAAACGATTTTAGTTTTTGCCCATTGAGTATTATGTTGGCTGTAGGTTTCTCATATATGGCCTTAATTATGTGGTATGATTCCACTTTACTGAGAGTTTTTATCAGAAAAGGGTGCCAGATTTTTTCTTTTTTTTAAATTTTTTTTTTTATTGCTTAAAGTATTACAAAGGGTATTACATATGTGTCCATTTTTTACCCCCGCCCTAGACAGTCCCCTAGCCTCCCCTATCCCCCGGTGTCTTATATCCATTGGTTATGCTTATATGCATGCATACAAGTCCTTTGGTTGATCTCTTACCCCCCTACCTCCTGCACCCCAACCCTCCCCGGCCTTCCCGCTGCAGTTTGACAATCTGTTTTTCTTTATCTATTGATACGACCGTGTGATTTTTATCTTTCAGTTTGTTTATGTGATGTAACACATTCATTGATTTTCGAATATTGCACCCGCCTTGCATCCCCAAAATAAATCCCACTTGATCATGGTGTATGGTCTTTTCAATATATTGTTGGATCTGATTTGCAAATATTTTGTTGAGGATTTTAGCATCTGTGTTCATCAGGGATTGGCCTGTAATTTTGTTTCTTTGTAGTGTCTTTTTCTAGTTTTGGAAATAGGATTATACTGGCTTCATAAAAAGAGCTTGGAAGTGTTCCTTCCTCTTGAATTTTTGGGAATAGTCTGAGGATGATAGGTGTTAATTCTTTGAATATTTGGTAAAATTCTCCCTTAAATCCATCCGGTCCAGGACTTTTGTTTGCTGGAAGATTTTAAGTAATTGCTTTAATTCCATCAGTTATTTTTGGGCTAGTTAGGTTTATGATTTTTCCTGATTGAGTTTTGGAAGATTGTATGTTTCTGGGAATATGTCCATTTTTCCAAATTTGTTCATTTTGTTGGCATATAGTTGTTCTTAATACTGCTTACAATCCTTTGCATTTCTATGTTGCCCTTTGTTATACCACCTCTTTCATTTCTGATTTTATTTTTTAGTGTCCTCTCTCTTTGTTTCTTTATGAATCTCACTAAGTTTTCATCAATCTTGGTTATCTTTTCAAAAGACCCACTCTTGGATTTATTGATTCTTTGTACTGTTTTTTGTTGTTGTTTTTTTTTTTATTCTCTCTATCATTTATTTCTGCTCCAATCTTTATTATTTCCTTCCTTCTACTTCCTCTGAGATTCTGAGATTTTCTTGCTGTTCTCTTTCTAATTCATTTAGTTGTAGGGTTAGATAGTGTATTAGTCCTTTTTATTATTTTTTGAGGTAGGCCTGCAGTGCCCTGAACTTCCTCCTCAGGACTGCTTTCTCCATGTTCCATAGTTGGATGTGTGTTCATTTTCATTTGTTTTCAGGAAGTTTTTAATTTCTTGCTTGATCTCATTGGTAACCCATTCATTCTTTAATAACATGTGATGTAGCCTCCATATATTAGAATGTTGTTTAGTTTTTATTATTGTAGTTGATTTCTAAATTCATGCCATTGTGATCTGAGAAGATGCTTGGTATTATGTCAATTTTCTTGAATTTGTATTGACTTGTTTCATGCCCTAACATGTAGTCTATCTTTGAGAATGTTCCATGTTCATTTGAGAAGAATGTATATTCTGTTGCTTTGGGGTGAATTGGTCTGTAAATATCACATATTTCCATCTGATCTAGTGTGTCATTTAAGTCCTCTGTTTTCTTGTTAATTTTTTGTTAGGAAGATCTATCCAGTGATGTCAGTGGTGTGTAAATTTTCCCTACTATAACTGTACCTGGGTGCTACTATGTTGGGTGCACGTATGTTTACAAGTGTTATATTTTCTTGTTGAATCATTCCTCTTAGTATTATGAAGTGGCCTTCTTTGCCTTTGTTTTGAAGTCTATTTTGTCTGATATGAGTATTGCTACTCTAGCTTTTTTTTTTCCTTTCCATTTACATAGAATATACTTTTCCATCCCTTCACTCTCAGCCTGTTTGTATCTTTTGTTGTGAGGTGGGTCTCTTGTAGACAGCATATATATGGGTCATGTTTTTTATCCATTCAGTCACCTTATATCTTTTGCCTGAAGAATTTAATCCATTTACATTTAAGGTTATTATTGATAGATGTTTATTGATTGCCATTTTTATTTATTTCATGCCTATGATCCTATCTCTCTCCTTTCCATCTTCTTAAAACAATCCCTTTAATATTTCATGCATTGCACTTTTTTAACCTTTTTTTGTGGGGGAGGGGTCTAGAAAGCTTTTTATTTCACCTTAAATGTAAAATGATAACCTCACTGTATAGAGTAGCTTTCAAGTTAAGCCCCTGCTTTTCATTACTTTGAGTACTATATGCCACTCCCCTCTGGCTTGAAGTGTTTCTAATGAGAAGTCAGCTGATGTTAAAATGGGAACTCCTCTGTCTCTCTCTTGCTGCCTTTAAGATTCTTTCTTTGTCTTTAACATTTTCCATTTATATTATGATGTGTCTGGGTGTGGGTCTCTTTGTGTTCATCTTGATTGAGAATCTCTGTGCCTCCTGAACGTGTGTGACATTTTCCTTCACGAGGTCAAAAAGGGACACAAGTTTCTGTTTCTGACTAATTAAATCATGCAAAGTCTCAAAGACTTAGTCATTATTTTTTTCTTTTCTTTGCATATATTAAAAACAGTTTCAAAATTGACTGTGTTTATTTTTTTAAATGTCTTTATTAAGTTATTAAATATGTGCCCTTAACACCCCATTGCCCCCCCACCCTTCCACTCATGCCCTCACCCCCTGTTGTCTGTGTCCATTGGTTAGGCTTATATATATGAATACAAGTCTTTTGCTTGATCTCTCTACCTTACCTCCACCATCTCCTACCTTCCCTCTAAAGTTTGGCGGTCTGATCCAGGTCTCTCTGTCTCTGGATCTGTTTTTATTCCTTAGTTTATGTTCATTATATTCCATAAATGAGTGAGATCATGTGATATTTATCTTTTTCTGACTGGCTTATTTTACTTAGCATGATGCTCTCCAGTTCCATCCATGCTGTTGCAAATGGTAAGAATACCTTCTTTTTTACTGCAGCATAGTATTTCAATGTGTAGATGTACCACAGTTTTCTAATCCACTCATCTGCTGATGGGTACTTAGGCTGTTTCCAAATCTTAGCTATGGTGAATTGTGCCACTATGAACATAGGGGTGCATATATCCTTTCTGATTGGTGTTTCTAGTTTCTTGGGATATATTCCTAGAAGTGGGATCACTGGGTCAAAGGGGAGTTCCATTTTTAGTTTTTTGAGGAAACGCCATATTGTTCTCCCCAGTGGCTGCACCAGTCTGCATTACCACCATCAGTGCACGAGGGTTCCTTTTTCTCCGCATCCTTACCAGCACTTGTTTGTTGATTTGTTGATGATAGTCATTCTGACAGATGTGAGATGGTACTGCATTTGTCATTTTGATTTGCATCTCTTGGATAATTAGTGACTTTGAGAATGGTTTCATTTGTCTCTTGGCCTTCCTTCTGTCTTCTTTCAAAAGTATCTATTTAGGTCCATTGCCGATTTTTTCAGTCTGCAAGCTGATGCTCTATCCACTAAGCCAAACCGGTTAGGGCATTGCCGATTTTTTGATTGAGTTGTTTATCTTCCGTTTGTTAAGTTGTATGAGTTTCTATAAATGTTGGAGATCAAACCCTTATCAGTGATAACATTGGCAAATATGTTCTCCCATGCAGTGGGCTTTCTTATTTTGTTGAAGGTTTCTGTTGCTGTGCAAAGGTTTTTTATTTTGATATAGTCCTATTTTTTATTTTCTCTTTGGTTTCCATTGCTCCAGGAGCAGAATCAGTAAAGAAATTCCTTCAGCATATGTCTGATATTTTGCTGCCTGTGGATTCCTCTAGTATTTTTATGGTTTCCCATCTTATGTTTAAGTCTTTTATCCATTTTGAGTTTATTTTTGTGTATGGTGAAAGTTGGTGATCTAGTTTCATTTTTTTTTCATGTATCTGTCCAGTTCTCCCAACACCATTTATTGAAGAGACTGCCTTGATTAAAAACATCCTGGAAACTAATGACAATAAAAACACAACAATCTAAAATCTATGGGACGAAATGAAAGCAGTCCTGAAAGGGAAGTTTATAGCTCTACAGGCCTACCTAAAAAAAAACAAAAAACAAAAAAAACCAAAAAACAAAACCAAGAAAAAAATGGTAGTAAAGCGTCTAACTCTACAACTTAAAGAATTAGAAAGAGAGCAATAACAAAAGCCCAGCGTGAGCAGAAGGAAGGAGATAATAAAGATCAGAGCACAAAGTAATGACATAGAGACAAAAAAAACAATACAAAAGATCAATGAAAACAAGAACTGGTTTTTTAAAAGGATAAACAAGATTGATGAACCTCTAGCCAGGCTCACGAAGAAGCAAAGAGAGAGGATCCAAATAAACAAAATCAGAAATGAAAGAGATGAAATAAGAACAGACCCTTCAGAAATACAAAGGATTGTCGAGGAGAAACCAAGATAGCGGCATAGGTAAACACCGGAGTTTGATGCCTTGAACAACCACTTCAAAAATACAACTAAAAGACGGAACGGACTCATCCAGAACCACAGGAAGGCTGGCTGAGTGGAAATTCTACAACTAGAAGGAAAGAGAAAAGCATACTGAGTCTCAGAGGAGGCGCAGTGCGGAAGTAAAATACAAACGTACAGAGGCACACACGGAGCACGCTGGCAGCTGAGGGCGTGGTTGTCATTTTCAATCCGGAGGGAGTCTCAGGCTCTGAGCTCCAGTTCCGGGCAAGTCTCTGGGGACCCAGACTCATACGGGAGAGGCGGGATGTCTGGCATCGGTCGGAACTTGAGGGCAGGTTTCTCTCGGAGGGGCTTGCAGTGATTGCTGGGACACCGAGACCCGGGACCTCTGAGAGCAGCCATAACTGCTAGCGCTGCCCTGTTGATCACATGGGACGGGCCCCGCCCAAGCCCTGCAAGGAGGCTTTTGCTGGATAGCCTAAGGCAGAGGCTAGATTAACACCTCCCTGGAGATCCAGGAGCCAGTGTACCCAGAGGTCAGAGTGGGTCCATCCAGTTTGCAGCTCCGTGGAACCATAAAGGACACACTCAGGGGGCAGACTCTGAGCACCAAAGCCCCATTGAAGCAAGTCTTGTCCCATTAGGGTGTCTTCAGCACAGAAGTTCTCCCACTGCAGACACAGCTGATTCTCACAGCCAATTGGCCTGAAGGTCAATTCCTCCCAGTGATACCTACAACAATCAAGGCTTAAGTACAACAAGACTGTGCACAAAGACCTCAAGGGGGTTCACCAAGAGTGTCCTCCTCAGGTAATTGGGGAGGCTGAACCACAGGGCCCTAGAGGACACTTAGCACAGAAAACCACTTTATCAACACAGGGAAGCATTAAAAAAGTGGAGTCATAGAAAAAGGACACAAATGCCAGAAATGGAGGAAAGCAAACTACTGGATATAGAGTTCAAAACCACACTTTTAAGGTTTTTCAAGAATTTTCTAGAAACTGCCGATAAACTTAATGAGACCTACAAGACATCTAATGAGACCCTCAAGGTTGTGATAAAGGACCAACTAGAAATTAAGCATACACTGACTGAAATAAAGAATATTATACAGACTCCCAACAGCAGACTAGAGGATCGCAAAAATCAAGTCAAAGATTTGAAATGCGAAGAAGCAGAAAACACCCAACCAGGAAAAACAAAATGAAAAAAAATCCAAAAATACGAAGATAGTGTAAGGAACCTCTGGGACAGCTTCAAGCATACCAACATCCAAATTATAGGGGTGCCAGAAGGAGAGAGAGAGAGCAAGATATTGAAAACCTATTTGAAGAAATAATGACAGAAAACTTCTCCTACCTGGTGAAAGAAATAGACTTACAAGTGCAGGAAGCGCAGAGAACCGTCCCCCAAAAAAGGAATCCAAAGAGGACCACACCAAGACACATCATAATTAAAATGCCAAGAGCAAAAGACAAAGAGAGAATCTTAAAAGCAGCAAGGGAAAGAAATTCAGTTACCTACAAGGGAATACCCATATGACTGTCAGCTGATTTCTCAACAGAAACTTTGCAGGCCAGAAGGGAGTGGCAAGAAATATTCAAAGTGATGAATACCAAGAACCTACAACCAAGATTACTTTACTCAGCAAAGCTATCATTCAGAATTGAAGGTCAGATAAAGAGCTTCACAGATAAGAAAAAGTTAAAGGAGTTCATCATCACCAAACCAGTATTATATGAAATGCTGAAAGGTATCCTTTAAGAAGAGGAAGAAGAAGAAAAAGGTAAAGATACAAACTATGAACAACAAATACACATCTATCAACAAGTGAATCTGAAAATCAAGTGAATAATCTGATGAACAGAATGAATTAGTGATTATAATAGAATCAGGGGCATAGAAAGGGAGTAGGCTGACCATTCTTGTGGGGGAAAGGGGTGAGGGGGATGCGGGAAGAGACTGGACAAAAATCTTGCACCTATGGATGAGGACAGTGGGTGGGGAGTGAGGGAGGATGGTGGGGTGGGAACTGGGTGGAGGGGAGTTATGGGGGGAAAAAGAGGAACAAATGTAATAATCTGAACAATAAAGATTTAATTAATCAAAAAAAGGAAAAAAGAAGAAATACAAAGGATTGTTAAAAATTACTATGAACAACTCTATTCTAACAATTAGACAACATGGAGGAAACGGACATATTACTAGAAAAATACAATCTTCCAAAACTCAATCAGGAAGGGTCTAAAAATCTCTATAGGCCAATAACTATGGAAGAAATTGAAGCAGTCATCAAAAAGATGCCAGCAAACAAAAGCTCTGGCCCAGACAGCTTCACAGGGGAGTTTTACTAAACATTCAAGGAAGAACTAAAATCTATCCTCCTCAGATTATTCCAAAAAATTCAAGAGTAAGGAACACTTCCAAGCTCATTCTATGAAGTCAACATCAACCTAATACCAAAACCAGGTAAAGACGACACAATGGACAAGAATTACAGGCCAATATCCCTCATCAACACAGATGCCAAAATCCTCAACAAAATTCTAGCAAATCGGATCCAGGAGTATATCAGAAAGATCATATACCATGACAAAGTAGGATTTATCTTGGGGATGCAAGGATGGTACAATATCTGCAAATCAATAAATGTGATACATCACATAGAAAAATTGAGAGATAAAAATCGCATAGTCATATCAATTGATGCAGAAAAGCATTTGACAAAATCCAACGCCCTTTCTTGATAAAAACTATCTGCAAGGTGGGACTACAAGGATCATACCTCAACATAATAAAAGCCATATATGACAAACCCACAGCCAACATCATACTCAATGGACAAAAACTAAAACCATTTTCCCTAAGAACAGGAATAAGACAGGGATGCCCACTCTCACCATTCCTGTTCGACATAGTACTGGAAGTACTAGCCATTGCGATTAGACAAGAAGAAGAAGTAAAAGGCATCCAAATTGGAAAAGAAGTAAAACTCTCCTTATTTGCAGATGACTTGATACTGTACATAGAAAACCCTAAAGAATCCATCAAAAAATCATTATACTTAATAAATGAATTCAGCAATGTAGCAGGATACAAAATTACCGCCAAGAAATCTATGGCATTTTTATATAGCAATAGTGAACTTATAGAAAGAGAGACTAAAAAACAATCCCATTTATCATCACACCAAAACAATTAAGATACCTAGGAATAAACTTAACTAAGGAGGTAAAAGACCTATACATAGAAAACTGCAGGACACTGGAAAAATGATAGAGGAAGACATAAACAGATGGAATAACATACTGTGTTCATAGATTGGTAGAATCAACATCATTTAAATGTCCACACTACCCAAAGCAATCTATAGATTCAATGCACTCCCCATTAAAATACCAACAGCATATTTCACAGACCTAGAACAAACTCTCCAAAAATTCATCTGGAATAAAAAAAGACTCCAAATAGCTACAGCAATCCTGAGAAAGAAGAACAAAGTAGGTGGGAACTCAATACCAGATATCAAGCTGTATTACAAAGCCACTGTTCTCAAAACTACCTGGTACTGGCACAAGAACAGACATATAGATCAGTGGTTGGGAACTCCATAGCTCAGAGGCTGGGTCTGCCTTGAGACTCATGGATTAATTGTCCCTGTCCCTTCCCCCACGGAGTTGGTCCCACAGGTGTCAGCTGCAGATACTTGGGTCCCGCAGGCTTTTGCATCGCTAAGCAGTCCATGATGGTGTCTGTAGTGGGGACCCAAGCTTCTATTTATGACTAATGAAATCATGCAAAGACTCAAAGCCTCCAGTGACTGTCTCTGTCTGGAGACTGATTGGATTCCTTCTGGAGTAGCCTGAAGCAATTGTCCACAGTTTTGGTGAGAGGTTTTCCAACATGTCTAGGCAATTGCTTCTTCCTGGAGGCTAACTGATATTCTCTGTCTCTTAGTGGGCCTCAGAAACTCCACAGGGTGGGGCAAGGGGTTTTCCAATAAGTTAGATCAACTGTCTTCCGCCCATGCAAATACTGCCTGGATAGCAAAGGTCTGCCTGAGATAGATGACTTCTGCAGAATGAGGAAATGACTCAGCACAGGAAAATGGGGTGTTGATATCTAACCCAAGAGCCAACACTGGCTTCTTCTCACACAGCTCCAGTCCACTCTGCCTTCCCTGTGCTGGAGCCCAAGGTGAATAGTTAAACAGGGGATTTTGTGCATTGGCCCTTTAAGAGGTTGCCTGCATTTCCAGCCATCTCTCCCTGGAAGACAGCAATTCTGCTGCTTTCTCACACAGGTGTTATATGGGCACCTTTATTAGTTCTGGTGCTCTGGCTTAGAGAGCCCAGTTTTTTATTAGAACCTAGAGCAGTGATGGGAAACCTTTTGAGTTCAGCGTGTCAGCATTTTGAAAAACCCTAACTTCACTCTGGTTCAGTGTCACATATAGAAATTTTTTGATATTTGCAACCATAGTAAAACAAAGACTTATATTTTTGATATTTATTTTATATATTTAAATGCCATTTAACAAAGAAAAATCAACCAAAAAAATGAGTTCGCGTGTCACCTCTGACAAGCGTGTTATAGGTTCGCCATCACTGCCCTAGAGTTTGCAGTGAGAACCCTACACATTCAAGATATCCATCCGGATCTTCAGTTACTCTCTGTGGGAGCCAAGCCAGGCCTTTCACCCCTCTGCAATTCCTACCAGTACCTATGCAGTCTCTACTTCCCCTCATTGGTTATCAGGGTTCACTCTAGCTAGTTTTTCCTGTATTTTTGTTGTATTTCCAGTTTGGTCCAGGGAGTATGTCAGTGTAGTTTCCACATAAATGTCACCATTTTTAATCTCTGTTATAAACTCTGTAGATCCACTGTGGAGAAGTGTTTAATTAAGATATTTGCCTGTTTTTTGTTGGATTGTTGGTATTCCTTTTATTAAGTTGTATGAGTTCCTTATATATTTTGGAGATTAACCCCTTATAGGATGTATCATTGACAATTATTTTTTTCCCATACAGTGGGCTACCTCTTCTTTTAGTTGATGGTTTCTTTGGCTGGACAGAAACTTTTTATTTTGATGTAGTCGCATTTGTTTATTTTCTCCTTAATTTCACTTGCTCTAGGAGATGTATTGGTAAGCATATTGCTATGAGAGATATCTGAAATTTTGCTACGTGTGGTTTCTTCTAAGGTTTTTATGGTTTCCCATCTTTCATTTAAGACTTTTATTAATTTTGAGAGAAACACATAGATTGGTTGCCTCCTGCAAAAGCCTTGACTTGGGCCCAGGCTGGGGAGGAGCCTGCAACCAAGGTCAGTGCTCTTGACCGGAATTGAACCTGGAACCCTGTGGTCTGCAGGCTGACCCTCTATCCACTGTACCAAACTAGCTATGGCTCTTTCTAATTCTTTAATTTGTATGTTAAATATCTTAAAAGTTTTTTTTTTGTTTTTTTTTTGAGGTAGGCCCCTAGTGCTATGAACTTCCCTCTCAGTAGTGATTTCACTGCGTCCCATAGATTTGGGTTGTTGCATGTTCATTTTTATTTGTTTCCAGGGTGTTTTTTTTTCCTCTTCCTTGATCTCTTTGGTAAACCATTCATTGTTTAATAGCATGCTATTTAGCTTCCATGTGTTTGAATGTTTTTATTTTAGTTGATTTCTAATGTTATGCTATAGTGATTTCAGAAGATGCTTGATCTGATTTCAATCTTCTTGAACTTGCAGACTTAGTTTTTGTCCTAACGTGTGGTCTATCTTTGAAAATACCCCATGTGTACTTGAGGAGAAAGTATATTCTGTAGCTTTGTGGTGATATATCCTGTAAATGTTAAAATTCTATCTTATTTATTGTGTCATTTAGAATAGCTATATTCTTGTTGATTTTTTGTCTAGAAGATATATCTAGTGATGTCAGTGGGGTATTAAAATCCCCTGTGATTGTATTGCTATTGATCTCTCCCTTAAAATCCTCTAGAATTTATATATATATATATATATATATATATATATATATATATATATATATATATTTGGATATGACTTTATTGGGTGTATATATGTTTACCAGAGTTATATTCTCTTGTTGTATGAATCCCTTTAGTATTAAGAATTTGCCTTTATTTTCTCTTGTTATTTCCTTCACTTTAAATTCCATTTTGTCAGATATGAGTATTGCCAGGACATTTTCCCCCACACTTCACTTTCATTCTTTCTGAGTTCTTTGGTCTGAGGTGGGTCTCTTTTGTAGGCAGCATATATGTGGGTCATGTTTTCTTATCAATTCTGCTACCTCATGTATTTTGATTGGAGTATGTAAGCCTTTTACATTTAAGGTTATTATTGATAGGTACTTATTTATTGCCATTCTTATTGTTTATGCCTGTTCTTCTTTTTCTCTATTTCTTCTTCCTTTACCATATCTTGCAGTGCTGGTTTAGTGGCAATAAACTCTTTTAGTCTTTTTTTTTTTTTTTTTGTCTGTGAAGGTCTTTATTTCACCTTTGATTTTTAATAATAGCATTGCTGGATAGATTATTCTTGCCTTCGATGCCTTGGTTTTCATAACTTTGTATACTTCATGCCATTCCCTTTTAGCCTGAAGTTTTCCTATTGAGAAGTCAGCTGACAGTCTAATGGGAGCTCCCTTGAGGTAACTTTTTGTCTCCCTCTTCCATGCTTTAATATTCTTCCTTTGGAATTTTCTTGCGGGGGAACCAAGATTACAGCCTAGGTAAACACTGGTACTTGCTGCCTCCCACAACCACATATAAATTACAACTAAAATATAATACAACCATCATTTAGAACTGCCTGTAATCCGGATGAATGGAAGTCCTACAACTGGAGAAGTAAAGAATAAAGCAATTTGAGACTGGTAGGAGAGATAGAGGCATGGAATGGGCTAGTCTGACACCCATGTGTGGCATTTCTTTATATGGAATGGATATCTACAAGGCCTCCTGTAAGAAGCAGGGGGTACCAGCTGCAAATAAGACCCCCACCACAGGGTTTCAGACATGGGAAGAGAAGTCTCCATAAATTTGGGCTATAAAAACCAGCAGGGATTGTGGTTGAGGGGCATGGAGGCTGCTGGAGTCCCAGATGTTCCTATTAAAGGGCCCGCACATGACCTTATATGTTCCCACTTCCTGTGAGCTCCAGCTCTGCGTGATGGCTTTCAGGGAATCCAGGGACATACAGGGATGAACTGGACTAGGTGGCAGGGATGAACTGGACTAGCTTTAGACCATAGAGATTACCCAACACATCTGCAAAAACTCAGGGATGGCTTTCTCCCAGACAGGAGTGCTCACAGAGGTCATTGTTCCTATGCTGGGACTTCCCTAGTTGCAGAGCTGACTGGCAGCCATATATAAGTTTCCATCAGCATGGCCCACACTGTTAGCATTCCACTGGTGATTCCCTGAGACCTGGCCCCATCTAATTTACAGCTCCACCAAAGCTGTTTGCAGCTCCTTTACCATGTGAATGGCCTCTCCTGGCTCAGGCTTCACATTTTTCTAAAACCTCTTAAACAAGCAGCAGCTGGAGTCAGCATGTCCCAAACCTATCAATAAAAGGCCCAAGATCTAGCACTAGCACCAAACTGCCTTCCTTCACAGTTGGGACTCATGGGCACTTCCTAGCCTAATACAAATAGCAGCCATATTCAGATCTCTCTGTAGCCCCTTACAGGTATGCCCAGGCAGTGGCTGACTTTGCACCTCCCAGGAGGATCCAGAGGCAGTGCACTCAGTGGACAGCTTCAGATCATACCGAATTACACATCTACACATCCACAAGTGACATACTAAAGGGGCAGACTCAGTGAACTAGAAAGTCTGAAGTAAGTCCTGCTTTATAGGAGTTTCTTCTGCATAGCAGTTCTTCCATGGTAGATGTAGTTGGTCCTCACAGCGAATTGGCCTGGTGGCTAATTCCTCCCAGTGATGCCAACAGCAATAAGGCTCAACTTTCTGAAGACTCAATACACAGCCTACACAGTGGCACACCTAGAGTGCCCAGCTCAGTTGATTAGGGAGGCTTTGCCACTCGGTCTCACAGGACACCTGTTACACAAGAGCAATCTAAAATTCCAGAAAAATAACAGCTCTACTTAATACATAGAAACAAACACAGGGAAGCAGCCAAAATGCAGAGAAAAAGAAACATGTTACAAATGAAAGAAATGGAAGCAAGCAAGCTACTTGATACAGAGTTCAAAACAATGGTTATAAGGTTACTCAAGGATCTCAATGAGAGCTTCAAGAACTCAAAGAGAGCTTCAAGGGACTTAGTGAGAATTTCAATAATCTTAGTGACAATATCAAAGACATAAAATAAGACCAGTCAAAAATTAAGAATACACTAAATGAAATAAAGAACAATTTACAGGGACTCAACAGTAGAATAGAGCATTCTGAGAATCAAATCAACAATTTGGAATATGAGGAAGCAAAAACCACATAATCAGAAGAGCCAAACGAAAAAAATGATGATAGTGTAAGGAGCCTCTGAGACAACTTCAGACATACCATTAATCTCATTTGGGGGTGCAAGAAGGAGATGAGAGAGAGCAAGATATTGAAAACTTATTTGAAGAAATAGTGACAGAAACATCCCCTACCTGGTGAAAGAAATAGACTTACAAGTCCAGGAAGCACAGAAAGTGCCAAACAAGAGGAAGCCAAAGAGACCCACACTAAGACACATCATACTTAAAATGCCAAAGGATAAAGACAAAGAGAGAATCTTAAAAGCAGCAAGGGGAAAGCAGTTAGTTACCTACAAGGGAGTGTCTATATGACTGTCAGCTGATTTCTCAACAGAAAATTTGCAGGCAGAAGGGAGTGGCAAGAAATATTCAAAGTGATGACCTACAACTAAGATTACTCTACCCAGCAAAGTTATCATTTAGAATTGAAGGTTGGGTAAATGTACGTAGAGCTTGGGAAGTATGTCTCAGTGCTGCGGCTGATGCAATGGTGTGAGCACACTCCACCATGACATGCTTCCTCAGCACACCAGGAAGTAGCAACACCTGCCTGAACGAACTCCTAGAGCCACGTGCACAGTACCCCAGCCTTTCAGCCATTGGTCGCCTGTAGCAACGTGTCTCCCTCTGATTGGTCCCCTCATGCTATATATACCCCTGTAGTTCCACAATAAAATGAATCTGCGTCACGGAACCTGGTCTCTGGAGTCGTACATGCAGACGTAATGCATTGGGGCTCCATCGTCCTCACCCCCGAGGGACCCCCTGCTTCAGATAAAAAGTGCCACAGACAAGAAAAAGCTAAAGTAGTTCACCACCAAACCAGTATTACATTATACATTATTGAATGGTATTCTTAAAGAAAGAAGAAGAAGAAGAAGAAGAAGAAGAAGAAGAAGAAGAAGAAACATATGATCAATAAAATGGCAATAAATACATAAAATCTATAATCAAGTAAATCTAAAAATCACAATAAAGGAATAAGAATTCTAATGAACAAAATAAACTACTGAAAAAATAGAATCAGAACGAAAATATGGAACAGACTGACAAACCTCAGTGGGAAGGGGGTGGGAGGGCGGGAAAAGATTAACCAAAGATCTTATATACATATTTGCATCACCTATGGACATAGTTAATAGGGTGGTCAAGGCCTGGATTGAAATGGGAAGTAGGTGGAGGTGGCAATGAGGGAAAAGGGAGGACATCTGTAATAATTCTCAACAATAAAGATTTAAAAAATAAAATAATTAAATAAGGGGAACAACAAAGGATTCTTTCTTTGTCTTTAATGTTTGCCATTTTAATTAGTATGTGCCTAGGTGTGGTTCTTTTGGGGTTCATCTTGATTGGGACTCTGTGTTTCCTGAACTTGAGTGACTTGTTCCTTTACCAGGTTAGGGAAATTTTCTGCCATTATTTCTTCAAACAGATTCTCTATTCCTTTTTCATATTCTTTTCCTACTGGGACCCCTGAATGTGAATGTTGTTATGTTTCATGCTGTCCCAAATCTTCTTTAGATTCTCCTCCTGCTTCTTCATTTTTTTTTCCATTTGCTGCTCTGAATGAATGTTTTTTTCTACCCTGTCTTCTAATTTGTTGATTCACTCCTCAGCTTCTTCTAGTCTACTGTTGAATCCTTCCAGTGTTCTGTATTTCAGCTATGTCACTCTTCATTTCCAATGATTCTTTTTTATTTTTTCAAGCTCTCTTTTCATGTTGGTGTATGTCTCATTAAGTTCCTTATGCTTTTCATTAAGTTGATTGACGTTCTCACTGAATTGCTTGAGTACCCATATTACCATTACTCTGAATTCTTTATCTGACAAAATGCTTGCCTCTATTTCATTTAGTTCATTTTCTGGTGATCCTTCCTTTTCTTTCATTTGGTGGTTGCTTCTTTATCTGTCCATTTTTGTTGTTTCTTTTTTGTGTGTCTATGCATTAAATCAAAACTGCATTGCCTCCCAGGCTTTGTGTGGTGGTCTTATGTAATAGGTGTTTAGTGGGCCTCAGTAGTACAGTCTCTTAGATCTTCAAACTAAGGTCTGTTCTATAAGTTTGGTGCCTTTATCAATTAGCCATAGCCATAAAATGCTGCCCCCCAAAAATCAGTTTCTTGAATCCAGAATCTTTTGATCTCATGTATTTGTGGGTTAGATGAGAGTCAGCTGATTTAGATGTGACTATGCTCCATTAAGTTTGTTAGCAACTGGGACTAGAAGGCTGGTGTGGGCAAGCTCCATGTATGGTAACATGCAAAGCCTTTTGCTAAGCTCATAACAGGCACAGAATCATTTTCTCTTCATTCTATTGACAAAATAAAATTCTTGGGCCAAACTCAAAGTTAATGGTCAAGGAAGTATGCCCCACTCATGGAAGGCACTACAGAATTACATGCAAAGACATCTGTATAGGAAGGAATAAGAAATTGGAGACATGGATATATTCTACCACAGTGTTCTTCCTCATTGTATCATGCAGGTTTCTCATCAACATTTTAGCTCCCTATGTGTAATACAATGGGTGTCTTCTGTTCTCCAACTAGAGCCTGTTAAAAAGAGAACCACGGGTCCAAAGCAGCACCACTCATGCTGAAAGCCCATGATACAAAACCTAGATTTAATACCTAATCTAATTGCTGTTTTGACCTCTCCCAGAAACATAATCTTTATTAACCAGTCTAAAATTTTCTGGTCAAGCACCAGTAAGGAAATCTGTCACATGGGCCTTCTCCATCCCCTATAAATGTAGGAAGAGGCAATCTGCATGATAAAAATTCTTCCAGTTCTCTTTCTTCCTCCAAATGATTTCCAGGCCCCCCAAAATGATTATTTTCTTTTGTTACTAGCTCCCTTTCCCCACCCTTCTTCAATTTTGTACAGCCCATTGGGGCACTCTTCTACTTGCTACATGGGATGCTGCCTGATTCACAAATCACTTAATTAAGCCAATTAGATCTTCAGATTTACTTGGTTGAATTTTTATTTTTAACATATACATATTGATATTTGCATAACTTATTTACATTTTAAAAATAATTTTAAGCCCTAACTGGTTTGGCTCAGTGGATAGAGCATCAGCTTGCAGACTGAAGGGTCCCAGGTTTGATTCCGGTCAGGGGCATGTGCCTTGGTTGTGGGCACATCCCCAGTGGGGAGTGTACAGGAGGCAGCTGATTGATGTTTCGCTCTCATCGATGTTTCTAACTCTCTATCCCTCGCCCCTCCTCTCTGTAAAAAATCAACAAAATATATTCTAAAAAATAATTTTAACCCAAAATGTGACCCATTTTGTGATGTCTGGCCCTGATGGAATAAGGAACACTTTCTAAGCAGGAATTATTTTTTGTAGTCTGTATATCACACCACATAATTTGCCAGTGATAGTAAGCATTAACAAAAAAAAGAAAAATATTTAACTTCCATGGCTGAAAAAAGAAGACTGTTCTTGGGGCATGGATAGTAGGAAAGACAATGTGTCCAATGTCCAGGGTTTTGAAAGTGTGTTTTATACATCAAGTTTGGGGAAGAAAGATATAAGCAGTTGTGAAAGGATTTACAATAGCTCTTGGCAAAGGGCATCGGCCAGTTCTGGGATAGGGGAAGCAGAGTACAAAGAAGTGTCCTTCCTTGTGGATCAGCTGTGGGCAGCAAATTGGGAAGCTTATGTGTAATTAAGAAACAGAGGCTCCTGGTTCTATAGTGCCTGGCTGTTCTATCTTTTGGATAATCATAGAAATAGCCACCAGAAAATTAATCCTAAATTCCAACAGATATACAGGAATTTGAGTAGTCTTTTGTCAGAACTGGTCCACAGCTACTAAGACGCTAACCATTCTATCTCTTTCTTTCACTCTCTGGTCACTGTAAGTTTAATTGAGAACATCTCAGAATTATTTTTTTTTTTGTCATAAGTTCCTAGAATGAACCTCTCTACCCACAGTGGATGGATGCCTGGATGGTGAAGGCCGGTTTATCATCCCTGGAGGTGATTTTGTGGATACTTAGTACACTTTGATGAATCAATGCACCGCTATCTTTACCTGCTAAGTGCTGGGTCCTGAAAGAATGTAGTTGTGAGATTACCCAGATTTGAGTCCACACTCTGGCCTCTGTTTCCTCATCCGTAAAAATGGAGATAATAAAGGATAATTATCCCTAGAGTTATTGTGAAGTTTAAATAAGATGTTCTATATGAGCACTTAGCACAGTGCTTGACATATTATAAACACCGAATGAATAATTACTTGCTATTTTTTTAAAATTTCTTTATTGTTGAAAATATTACAGATGTCCCTCTTTTTTCCCATTGACTTCCTCCACCCCACATCTTCACCCACACTGTTGTTTGTATCCATGAGTTATGCATATATGCATATGAATTCCCTGGTTAATCTCTCCCCACCTCCTACCGCACCCGACCTTGCCTCTGGGATTCATCAGTCTATTCCATACTTCCATGTCTCTGGATCTATTTTGTGCATCAGTTTATTTTGTTCATTAGATTCCACATATGAGTAAGATCATGTGATACTCTTTCTCTGACTGACTTATTTCACTTAGCATAATACTCTCCAGGTCCCTCCATGCTGTCTCAAAGGGTAAGAGAGCTTTCATTTTTATATCTGGATAGTATTCCATGGTAGAAATGTACCAAAGCTTTTTTATCCACTTACTAGAGGCCTGGTGCTCAAAAATTTGTGCACTCGGGGAGGATGGGGGGTCCCTCAGCCTGGCCTGTGCCCTCTCACAGTCTGGGACCCTTCAGGGGATGACCACCTGCTGGCTTAGGCCCGCTCCCCAGGGGATTGGGCCTAAGATGGCAATCAGACATCCCTCTGGCAGCCCAGCAGCCCTTGGGGGATGTCCACTTGCCAGCGGGGAGCAGGCCTAAACTACAGTAGGACATCCTTAGCGCTGCTGAGGAGGCAGGAGAGGCTCCCACCACCACCACTGTACTGGCAGCCATCAGCCTGGCTTGAGGCTGAGCAGAGCTCCTCCCATGTGAGAGCGCCCTGACCACCAGAGGGCAGCTTCTGCATTGAGCGTCTGCCCCCTGGTGGTCAGTGTGTGTCATAGTGACCAGTCGTTCCCACTCCTGCTGTTAGGATCAGTTTCCATATTACCCGTTTACTATATAGGATAGAGGCCTGGTGCACGGGTGGGGACCGGCTGGTTTGCCCTGAAGGGTGTCCCGGATCAGGGTGGGGGTCCCGCTTGGGTGCCTGGCCAGCCTGGATGAGGAGATGATGGCTGTTTGCAGCTGGTCACACCCCCTTCAGGGAGGGGGTCCCCACTGGGGTGCCTGGCCAGCCTGGATGATGGGATGATGGCTGTTTGCAGCTGGTCACACCCCCTTCATGGTGGGGATCCCCACTAGGGTGCCTGGCCAGTCTGGGTGAGGGGCTGAGGGCTGTTTTCAGGCTGGTGGGTGACTGAAGCTCCCAGCTTCTCCTTTTTTCTTTGTTTTTATTCTGGGATTAATTTACCTTCTATAGCTGTCACTGGAGCTGAGAGCAGGCTCCAGGTCTGAGGCCGTTGCTGACTGAAAGCAGGTACCTGGGTTTGTTTAGATTCTATAATTGAAACTCTGTTGCCATCACTGGCCGCTCTAAGCTCTGAGGCCGCACTGGCTGAAAGCAGGTTTCTGGGGTTTGTTTAGGTTCTATAATTGCAACATTGTTTCATCTGGAGCTCAGAGCTGAGCTGCGGCCGGTGGGGAATGTTGACTTCCTCCATCACTGGAGTAAGCAAGCCTCATGTTCATGTTCGCTTCAGCTGCCTGGCTGCCGGCCGCCATCTTGGCTGGCAGTTAATTTGCATATCTTGCTGATTAGCCAATGGGAAGGGTAGCGAAGTTATGGTTAATTACCATGTTTCTCTATTATTAGATAGGATATACTGATGGGCACTTGGGCTATTTCCAGATCTCAGCTAATGTAAATTGTGCTGCTATGAGTATAGGGGTGCATACATTCTTTCTGATTGGTGTTTTGGGTTTCTTAGGATATATTCTTAGAAGTGGGATCACTGGGTCAAATGGCAGTTCAATTTTTAATTTTTTGAGGAAACTCCATATTGTTTACCATATTGGTTGCACTAGTCAGCATTCCTACCAGCAGTGTATTAAGGCTCCCTTTTCTCTACATCCTTGCCAGCACTTGTCTTTTGTGGATTTGTTGATGATAGTCATTCTGACAGGTGTGTGGTGATACCTCATTGTCCTTTTAATTTGCATTTCTCAGATGACTAGGGTCTTTGAGCATTTTTTCCACATGTCTCTTGGCCTTATGTATGTCCACTTTGGAGACGTATGTATTTAGGTCCTTGGCCCATTTTTTTTATTGGATTGTTTGTCTTCCTTTTTTAAGTTGTATGAGTTCCTTATATATTTTGGAAATTAACCCCTTATCAGATGTATCATAACACTGAATGAATACTTAGCTTTTATTTTATACTATAAGCCCAGCTGGGTAGAGGAAAGATACAAATAAAGTAAAGAAATTAGTCCTGTCTCCAAGAAACTAATAACGCATTTCAGAAGACAAAGCATATATTAAACACCAAAAAAAAAATCCCAAGATAATTATATTAGGTAAGTTTCCTTTCTTTGCAAGCAACAGAAATTACCTTTGCCTGAATTAACTGTGTTAGAACAAATTCATTGTAATGATTCAGGGCTCTTCCGCTGCCTTAAAAACAAGTTTAGCTCCTAAGCCTTACATGGATAAGAAGCAAGCCAGCTCCAGAGATTCAACAACTAGAGCTGGGTATGTGTGAGAAATGCTCACCTGTGCAAATTTAAATAATGGACTCAGAGTCAGGAAGTATGGCAAAAATGAGAATTTTAATAAGGTCTTGCAAGAGCAGGTGCCTGGTTGAATAGGCACACATGGAACAGCAACCATAGGCTATTTATTCCTTGGGTGTGAAAGTTCCTCCTCCAGTTCCTCATTGGCTGAGTATTATGGAGTTAATAGTTTTCCTCATATATCGCCTAGGTCTTATTGTCTCCTATTGGGTTATTTTTCAAAAATGGGCTGAGGCCTTTTCTAGTTGTCTCCACCTCCCTTTGTCTAGGCCAGTGGTCGGCAAACTGCGGCTCACAAGCCACATGCAGCTCTTTGCCCCCTTGAGTCTGGCTCTTCCACAAAATACCACATACGGGCGCACACGTACAGTACGATTGAAACTTTGTGGCCCATGCGCAGAAGTCGGTTTTCGGCCTGGGTGAGTCTGTTTTGAAAAAGTACTGTTGATATTTGGCTATGTTGACTAATGAGTTTTCCAACCACTGGTCTAAGCAGATCTACCTAGAAAATGTGTTATTGGTCACATATATTGTTCTTTGTTCTTATATCCTCTCCTCTCGTCCCTATATTCTGTTTGCCCTGGCAAAATTCAGTAACTGTTTTTATCAAAAATTGACTATGCTGAAGATGTATCATAGAGAACTATTTCCTACAAATTCCCTCTTCTTCTTTTTATATTTATTGACCCTATCTTTATTAGTGGTGCTGTTGGTTTTTTTAGAGGACTGGAGAAAGACAGGAAATCTATACAGGTTCCTCTATTGCCAGTTTCAGAGCAGTTGGAGTGGTGAGAAGCATGTCTCAGGGTCCCGTCCATTTTTCCTCCAGTTGGCCCATTGTCCTTTCTCTGTTTATGTCAATTAACTGCCTACCACATCCCCTTAAGAATTTTGGCTCTGAATTCTTTTATGGAAAAGGGGTATGACATCACTTCCGAAGCTATTTCATGCTGAGGAGGGGCAGACGTTTTCTTTCAGAGACAAGAAATCCTTGTTCTCTGTCAGAAGGACAATGAGGCCTAGGCACAGAAGGAGGCATCTAGAGGTGGTAATTCCTAAGTATGACCAGGGCTTGTAACCTGGTGGAGGCAAACTGTGCTATAAAATTTCAAAAGTTTGAATATCAAGAATTATGACAAATGGTCTGATGGAAGAAAAAAGAAACATTTTAGTTCCAACAATTCTCTATTGAAATATAATCTTTTATTTTTAAATTACTTTTATTTTTATTAAAAAGTCAAATTAAGACCAATTTACTTATTATATTAAGTCTAGTTTCAATTTGGCCTGATTGTTTGTATGAATGCAATAAGAATAGCAATTGAGTGAGATCTAAGATGGCAGCCGATGGGATGGCAGGCTGCAAGATAGCTTGAGTGAGAGAGTTAAAGGAGAGTGCGTGGACATGCAGGGAGTGTCTGTATTTGTGAGTGAGGGACAGCTATACTCCACAGGGCTTTTGGGGACTAATGGACCAGGCTTCCCTTGGTGGGCAACCTCTACTACTGCTGAAATCTCTCCCGGAACAGCTGGCTCTGCCATAGAGATCACACCATCTTGAAGGGGAGAGTGGCTGTCATCAGAAGCCCAGCCTTACCTTCAATTGGGGAGATCTCGGATACCTCCAGGGACCCTACAACCACATCACCCACGGACCAGTTGCCTCAGCTGCGAATCCGCGAACACCAAGACTCCAGCCTCCTCAGCCACGGGGGCCTAAAATTTTGTCCAGGGGGAGACAAAGTGGCGCCAAATACATGGACAGGCACTGAACCTTCTCCTTGGGCACATAGAAGGAACAGCTGAATCGAATAACATCCATTCGGAATTGGTGAACTAAACACATCTGGTGAGGCAATCCATGGATGGCAAGGTCAGAGATCATCTAGAGCAGTGGTTCTCAACCTTCCTAATGCCGCGACCCTTTAATACAGTTCCTCATGTTGTTGTGACCCCCCAACCATAAAATTATTTTCGTTGCTACTTCATAACTGTAATTTTGCTACTGTTATGAATGGTAATTTAAATATCTGATATGCAGGATGTATTTTCATTGTTACAAATAGAACATAATTAAAGCATAGTGATTAATCGCAAAAACAATATGTAATTATATATTGTGAAATATTTATTTCTAATTAAAATAAATGAAATTTTGTATTGAAGCATGGTGTAGCATGGGTAACAGTTTTAATATAACAACAGTAAACTACATTGCCACATTTTGCGACAGTATGCGTAAAAATCCAACGTCAGTGCGAAGGTTGAGATTGCTTCTTTCTCACCAGATCAGAAATTCTTGGGGCAGTCTTTGCAAGAGCACAATGAAGATCATCTTCCACAACAAGTCTACTTCTGTATTTAGACTTGATAACCAACAAGCTGGAAAACCCTGTTTCACAAAGATATGTTGTTGGAAATGGAAGAAGAAGGCACAACACAGTCTCAGACAGAACAGGATATGACTGCAAACACTTGATCCAGAATTTTGTAAATGGCATAGTAGAGAAATCAGTTCTCACTGCATCATTGTTAATAAGTTCAATGAACTCCTCCTGTGCTGTCTCAGAAATATCTTCAACTTTGACTGTGAATGGGCTTCTGGCAAGTGCAAATGGGGTGTCAGGTAGATTTGGAAAGTACGATGAAATTTCGTCTGCAAGCATGTGCAAGTGTTCTTTCACAGGAATTTTCATCATAATCCTTTTATCTGGATCAATGTCATGTTCCTCAAAGAAAGCAGATAAGGTAGGCAACATGTAAATTTTATTTTCGTCCAATTTTTTTTTCCAAAGCTGAAGTTTCATTTGGAATGATCAGATCTTTTCAGAAAAATCGAGGCATGTTGCATTTTGTCCTTGCAGTGATAAATTTAACTCATTCAAGATGGCAAAAATGTCAACCAAGTAAGCTATTTTCTGTAGTTCACTTTTATCACTGAAAAGTGCTTCGAACTGCAGTCTTGCTTTCTGATTAAAAAACGTTTTGAGTTCATCATGAAGCTCAAAAACATGTTTTAAAATTTTTCCTCTCAACAACCATCTCACTTCAGTGTGAAATAGCAGAGCATTGTTCGGCGCATCCAACTTGTTGCACAGTTGTGAAAATAGTCGACTGTTTAAAGTGCTCGCCTTTACAAAATTGACACAACTTATGACGCTTTTCATTACTTATGTAACACTTGTGGCAGCGTCTTCATTGCTAATATTTGCCGATGAATCATACAGTGAGTTCCAATGACTTTTGGTGACTCATTCAGTACCAAACGTTGAAATCCAGATTGACATCATAGCATAGCTGGAGCACCATCTATGCAAACAATACGAACCTTTTCCCAAGAGATCTTATGCTCTTTCAAAAATGAACCAATTGTGTCAAATACATCACGTGCAGTAGTTGTCGTTTCAAGAGGTTTGCAAAAAAGAAACTCATCTTTAAAGTCGCCATCATTAATATACCTCAGGTAAACCAGTAACTGTGACCAGTTTGCAACGTCTGTAGATTCATCAAGCTGGATACACAATATTGGAAGTGGAGCAGATTTAATTTCCTGGATTGCCTGATCAAGAATATCAGCAGACATGTCATCTATTCTTCTGTGGACAGTGTCATTAGATAAGGAAATTGCACTCAATTTCATAACAAATTCGTCTCTGATCATAACTCAAACAATGTCTTTGACTGCTGGCAACAGTAAATCCTCAGCGATGGTGTGAGGTTTCATAGCTCTGGCAATTCTGAGTGCCACCAAATATGAACCTTCAACGGCTGCTATGTTTTGTTTGTGGTAATTGCCACCAGTGTCAAGTCTGACTTTCTTGAGTCCATCAGCTTTGCTTCTAAAATAGTTGGTATCCTTGCCGGCAAAGCTCAAGTGCTTGCTATCAAAATGGCATTTTAGTTTGTTTGGCTTCATAGATTTGGCTGATAGAATTTTACAACAAATAACACATTGTGGTTTCTCAATTCCTGCTGTAATTATTGAGGTAAAACCATACTGTAAAAAATCCTCACTATATTTTCTTTTCTTAACGTTCTTCTCTACACGATCCATTGTCATGGGATGGTTTGCTAATGAAAATAATATATAACAATAGCTTTAATAATAAAAAAGATAATACATGGCATAGTTCAGTCAATACAGTTCATTAAAGTTTCCTAGGATTTACCATTCTCTGTGTTGTTTTTTTTTACACACCTGTTACTATCACAAGGGGACAGTATTCACATCAACCACAGCTGAATATAAAAAGACCAATCAACATCCAGATTAAGTTCCCATGGTACAGATAATTCTTTTTGCAGTAGTTGATGATTTTACAGAACATGATTTTACATTTACCCAATAATTATAATTCATAAAGTGTCGTTTTACCTCCAATATTGCTGCTTTCAACACAGTAGCTGTTGTTAACAGAGTAGCTGCTTTCAACACAGCAGCTGCTTTCTACACAGTAGCCACTCTCTACACATGTGTGACTGGTCCACATAAGTACATTATGGCGCCAACCCTGTCACATACACCTGTATTTGTACGGGTGTATGTGATGGGGTTGGCGTGATGATGTCATCATGCTGGGTACTCATATGTGGGCATACCTGCATGTGGGTAGACCCGCCTGGAGAAGGATAGAGGAGCAGTGTCTCGGTTCATAAGACCATCAAAAATATGTGTTTTCTGATGGTCTTAGGTGACCCCTGTGAAAGGGTCATTCGACCCCCAAAGGGGTCATGACCCACAGGTTGAGAACCTCTGGTCTAGAAAGAGATGAGATCTGGGATCCAGTCTGGAGGGAGAAACATGCACAGTGGGGACTAGAGCCTCAGAGGGAGACTGTGCCCCACCAAATCCGTGGCCCTTGGGGTCAGTGGAGCCCTCAAATGTGGAAGGAGGTCCACAGGGCTGCTAGCAGAAGGGGACTCTAGATATAAGCTCACAGCCATGGAAAACTGTGCCTAGAAAGGCTTCGTGAAGTTCTATACTGGCCACACAGTGCCAGGGGAAAAAGACACAAGCTGGCACAGTTCCTTTATCTTTTTTTTTAACCACCTCGCTTTTGCTTGCTAAGTCCAGTACATAGGATCTTCCAATTAACACTCGCCAAGACTACAGGGGAAAATTGTTTTTGTGGAAACAGGGGATCAGAATAAGGAAAGATGAGCAGGAAACCATCTCTCTGTCAGTCCGTCTCTCCAACCCAGTATTAAGTGCAGAAGCAAAAGAAGAATCTAAATACTGGGTAGAGGGGCCATTTAGTCTCAAAAATTAATACAGAAACACCGCCACCCACCCAAGGGTTGTGTCAGGAATGGACTCTTGAGTAAATACAACTGAAGGCAGGTAGAGGAACAAAGTGAGCAGAGAGATCCTGCCTGCTTGAAAACTAGGTTGTGGCTTATGACACAAAGGGGCAGTGGATCACAGGGAACGTCAATACTGTGCTGACTACCTGATAGGAAACAGATGTGCCAGGCAGAGCAGTAGAGGAAGTGAACGGCCTTCACTAATACAATTTTTTTTATTTTTGGTTTCTTGGGATATATTCCTAGAAGTGGGATCACAGAGTCAAATGGGAGTTCCATTTTTAACTTTTTGAGGAACTCCATACTGTCTTCCATAGTGGCTGCACCAGTCTGCATTCCCACCAGCATTGCATCAGTGATCCCTTTTCTCCACATCCTCTCCAACACTTGTTTGTTGATTTGTTGATGATAGCAATTCTGACAGGTATGAGATAGTACCTCATTGTTGTTTGATTTGCATCTCTCTGATGATTAGTGACTTTGAGCATGTTTTCATATGTCCCTTGGCTTTCTGAATGTCCTCTTTTGAAAAGTGTCTATTTAGGTCTTTTGCCCATTTTTTGATTGGATTGTTTATCTTGCTTTTGTTAAGGTGTATGAGTTTCCTATAAATGTTGGAGATTAAACCCTTATCGGTGATAACATTGGCAAATATGTTCTCACATGCAGTGGGCTTTCTTGTTGTTTTCTTGATGGTTTCTTTTGCTGTGCAGAAGCTTTTTATTTTGATGCAGTCCCATTTGTTTATTTTATCTTTAGTTTCCAATGCCCTAGGAGCTGTATCGGTGAAGAAATTGCTTCCGCATATGTCTGAGATTTTGTTGCCTTTGGATTCCTCTAGTATTTTTATGGTTTCCCGTCTTACATTTAAGTCCTTTATCCATTTTGAGTCTATTTTTGTGTATGGTGTAAGTTGGTGGTCTAGTTTCATTTCAATTTTTTATTTTTAATCTTTTACTTAAGAAACTAAATTTTTTCTCACATGATTATACTTTTTATTATTCTATTTTTATTATCAATTATTATTATTACTACTATTATTTTACCTTTTTAAAGTTTTATTTTTTCTTTATTTTTACTCTGGGATTAGTGTTCTACATTCTATTTTTCTTTTTCTATTAGCATTATTTTACTCTATCTCAATTTTTCCTTTATGCCAACACTCTCTTCTTCATTTTCCCCCTATTTGTCCTGTTTCTCTTACCCTGTTCCTGCTTTGGTTTTTCTCTATCATTAATTTTACTCCTGTTAAAAATTGATCTTACTCATAGATCTAATTTCCTCTCCTCTGCCCCAAGTCCATGCACACTTCTCTCTTCTTTTTATTCACTAGCCAATTTTTCCCTTTTTCTTTCTTTCTGTCTTTTTGCTGTTGTTTCTTTGATAGTTTGTTAGTGTTTTTTCCCGTTGTTTTTCTTCTTTTCTTTTGCTTCTGTTTTTCTTCTCACTTGTTCCCTTCTTCTACTAATAGCTTAATTAATTCCCATCACCAACTCAGGCTTATCTACTCTCTATTCCCCTTTTCCAATAAAAGATGAATACATAGATTGATTGATTAAAGAAAGGGGGGAAATTGTGTATATATATATATATTATATATATACATATATTATATATATATATACATATATACATATCTTTTCTCCTTTTTGCATTTTGTTTTTTACTTTTCTTCTTATACACTAAATCTCTTTCTACATCCTCTATATTGAATTGTGGCCATTCCCTATTCATTCAATTCCCTGACCTTACCTTTTGGAAATAAACTCTGCCTCCTCAGATTAAGCTGGGTGATTGTTGTTTGGGTGTTTATTGTTTGGGTGTTTGTTGTTTTCATTTCTTGTATTAGCTATTTTTTTTTTAGTTTTCTTCCCATATACTTATATTCCCCCCCTTCATTATTCTTATCTTTCTTTTCGCTCTTACATTTTTTTCTTTTCTCAATATCATTTTTGCACTCTTTCCTCTCCCCTAATTCTATTTTCTCTGGTGGTCACCTTTATTTGGGGTTATTGGTATCATGAATACATTTGTGTTTGGTGCCCTATGCATTGTGTCCTCTTGTGCTGTATTTTATGCCTTTAAGTCCACGCAGGAGAGAGAGAGCTACATAATCAGACACCCTGAGAGGAGCTAACATGGGGAGACAAAACAACAGCCCCTATATGAAAGAAGAGGAGGCATCACCAGAAAAGGAAGTAAATTAAATGGAGGCAAGCAATATGTAAGAGAAAGAATTCTGCGCAATGGTCATAAGGATGCTGAAAAGGATGGAAGACAAATTCAACCATATGTGTAAGAAACAAGAGGAAATGAAGAACCAAGAATAAATTAAAAATGACATCACTACAATAAATAACACAATAGAAAGCATCACCAGTAAACTAGAAGAAGTGGAGGACCACATCAGTGAGCTAAAAGACAAAGTAGGAAAAAATACCCAAGCAGAGAAGCAACTGGGGGAAAAAACTTTAAAAAAAAAAAAAAAAAGGAAGAGTGACTAAGAAAACTTTGGAACAACACGAAATGAATCAACATCCACATAGTAGGGGTCCCAGAAGGAGAGTAAACTGAGCAAGGAATAGAAAACCTGTTTGAAGAAATAATGACAGAAAACTTCTCTGATATTGGGAAGAAGAAAAAACTCACACCAGTCCAAGAAGCTCACAGACTCCCAAACAAGGTGAACCCAAAAAGACTGGAAACAAGACACATTATAAGTAAACTGGCAAATACCACCAACAAAGTAAGAATCTTAAAGGCTGCCAGAGAGAGACAGAAAGCTACCTATAAGGGATCTCCCATCACACTATTGACAGCTTTCTCAACAGAAACATATCAGGCCACAAAGTAATGGAATGAAATATAGAAAGTCATGCAAAACAAGGGTCTGAATCCAAGAATACTGTACCCAGCAAGGCTAACAATCATAGTAGAGGCTGAAAGCAGGAGCTTCACAGACAAAACAGGACTAAAGGAGTTTATTACCACCAAACAAGCGATGCAAAAAATGCTAAAGGGACTGCTGTTAAAAGCATAAATAGGAAGGGAAGAAGGAACATAGGCATAAAGAATTAAAACGGTGACAAATAAGTACATATCAATAATAACTTTAAATGTAAATGGATTAAATGCCCTAATCAAAAGACATAGGGTAAGGGAGTAGATAAGAAAACATAATTGAATATAGCTGTTATCTGCAGGAGACCCACCTCAGAACAAAGAACTCACACAGATTGATGGTGAAAGGATGGAAAAAGGTTTTTCAGGAGAATGGAAATGAAAAAAAAGCTGGGGTAGCAATACTTATATCTGACAAATTAGACCTCAAAGTGAAGGCCATAACAAGAGATAAGGAAGGCCACTTCATAATACTAATGGGAGAAATTCAACAAGATTTTACTCTGGAAAACATATATGCACCCAATAAAGGAGCACCCAAATACATAAAAAAACCAAAAAACTTCTGGAGGATATCAAGGGAGAGATTGACAGTAACACAGTCATAGTAGGGGACTTTCATAGCCCACTAACACCACTGGATAAATCCTCTAAACAAAAAATCAGCAACAAAACATCAATCCTAAATGACTCACTAGATCAGATGGAATTAATTGACATCTTCAGAACAATTCACCCCAAAGTCACAGAATATATATTCTTCTCAAGTGCATTGGGTCATTTTCAAAGATAGACCACATATTGGGACACAGCTAAAGTCTCTTCAATTTCAAGAAGATGGAAATTATATCAAGTATCTTCTCAGATCACAATGACATAAAATTAGAAATCAACTACAATGGAAAAATCAAACACCTGGAGGCTAAATAGCATGCCATTAAACAATGATTGGGTTACCAATGGGATCAAAGAAGAAATAAAAAGCATCATGGCAACAAACGACAATGAAAACACAATAATACAAAATTTATGGGACACAGTGAAAACAGTCTTGAGAGGGAAGTTTATAGCTCTACAGGCTTACCTCAAAAAAACAGGAAAAGATGGCAATAAATTATCTAACCCTGCAAATCAAATAGTTAGGAAGAGAGCAACAAGAAAATGCCTGCATAAGCAGAATGAAGGAAATAATAAAGATCAGAGTGGTAATAAATGACACAGAGACAAAAAAAAAAATACAAAAGGTCAATAAAACCAAGAGCTGGTTCTTTGAAAGGATAAACAAGATTGATGAACCTCTTGCCAGGCTCACCAAGAAGCAAAGAGATAGGACCCAAATAAACAAAATCAGAATGAAAGAGGTGAAGTAACAACCAATCCCACAGAAATACAAATTATTATGAAAAAATACTATGAACAACTCTATTCCAACAAAATGGACAACCTGGAAGAAATGGACATATTCTTTATAAAATACAAGCTCCCAAAACAAAATTAGGAAGAACAAAAAAAAACAAAAACAAACAAAACAAAACAAAAACAAACAAAAAAAACACCTGAATAGGCCGATAACTACTAAAGGAATTGAAGCAGTGATAAAAAATCTTCCAGGGATGGCTTTACAGGGGAGTTGTACCAAGCATTCAAAGAAAAACTAAAATGTATCCTCCTCAGACTATTCCAAAATATTCAAGAGGAAGGCACATTTCCAAGTTCTTCCTGTGAAGCCAGCATAACTCTAATTCCAAAGCCAGATAAAGACACCACAAAAAAGAGAACTACAGTCCAATATCCTTGATGAACATAGATACTAAAATCCTCAACAAAATTCTAGCAAGTGGGGTTCAGCATTACATTAGAAAGATCATACACCATGACCAAGTGGGATTTATTCCAGGAATGCAAGGATGGTAGAATATCCACAAATGAAGACATGTGGTACATCACATAAACAAATTGAGAGACAAAAATCACATAATCATATCAATCGATGCAGAAAAATCATTTGACAAAATCCAACATCCTTTCTTGATAAACAGTCTTAGCAAAGTGGGAAATGATGGGTCATACATCAACATAATAAAAGCCTTAAATGACAAACCTATAGCCAACATCATACTCAATGGGAAAAATAATAAACTCATTTTCACTAAGAATGGGAACAAGACAGGGATGCACACTTTCACCACTCCTGTTAGACATAGTACTGGAAGTGCTAGCCAAGGTGATCAGACAGGAAGAAGAAATAAAAGGCATCCAAATTGGAAAAGAAGTAAAACTGTCCTTATTCGCAGATGACATGATACTATACATAGAAAACCCCAAAGACTCCATCAAACAACTACTGGACCTAATAAGTGAATTTGTCAATGTAGCAGGATACAAAATTAAGCCCCAGAAATCTATGGCCTTTCTATACACCAATAATGAACTGACAGAAAGAGAAGCAAAAAATAAATCCCATTTACCAATGCACCAAAAAAATTAAGATACCTAGGAATAAACTTAACTAAGGATGTAAAAGACCTGTACTCAGAAAACTACAGGACATTGAAAAAAAAGATAGAAGAATACATAAACAAATGGAAGAATGTTCCATGTTCAAGGATTGGTAGAATCAACATCATTAAAATGTCCAACTACCCAAAGCAATCTACAGATTCAATGCAATTCCCATTAAAATACCAATGGAATACTTCACATATCTAGAACAAACTCTCCAAAACTTCATCTGGACTAAAAAAAAAAAAAAAAAGAAGACAGGAGTAGCCACAGCAATCCTGAGAAAGAAGAACAAAGTTGGAGGGATCACAATAGCAGATATTAAGCTACTAGGTGTACTGGTTATTTATGCAGATTTTTTTCAATAGATGGAGTTACACATATATTGATATATTTGCGATTTGCTATGTATGCTGTTTTGTTTTATTGACAACAAACTTCAAAACTTCATATGTCAAATTTTGTGAAGGTGTTAACATCATAGATATTTTTAAGCTTAAAAATGTCAAATTTCTTGCCAAAAAAAAAGAGCATTTGAGGGAAGTTTTAATTCATTACTTTATTTTGAAGAAAAGTGCTGCTGAAAGTTATCGTTTACTTCGGGAAGCTTATGGGGAACATGATCCGTCTCAAGATACTTGTGAACACTGGTTTAAACGCTTTAAAAGTGATGGTTAATGTGAAAGACAAAGAAAGTCCAGGTCAATGGAAAAAGTTTGAAGACCAACAATTGCAAGCATTATTAGATGAAGATATATGTCAAACCCAAAAACAATTTGCAGGAAGTTTAAACATTGCTCAGCAATTTCTGATCATTTACAAGCAACAGGAAAGATTTTAAAGGAAGGAAAATGGTGCTGCATCAACTGAAGGAAAGACAAATGGATAACCGAAAAGTCATCAGTAAAATATTGCTTCAACGGTACGAAAGAAAGTGTGTTTTTTGTTTGTTTGTTTGTTTGTTTTTGCATCAAATTGTGACTGGTGATGAAAAGTAGATTTATTTTGAGAATCCCAAATGCATAAAATCATGGGTTGATCCAGGTCAATCATCAACATTGACTGCAAGGCCAAATAGCTTTGGAAAGAAAACAATACTCTGCGTTTGGTGGAATTAGGAAGGTGCAGTGTATTTTGAGCTTCTAAAATCAGGTGAAACCATTAATACTGATCACTACAGACAACAAATAATCAATTGGAACCACTCTTTGATCGTAAAATGACCAGAATGGGCCAGAAGACATGGCAAAGTAATTTGGCTTCATAACACACCATCACACAGCTTCAAAACCAGTTAAAGACACGTTAAAAGATCTTGCCTGGGTCCTGACTGGTTTGGCTCAGTGGATAGAGCGTCGGCCTTAGGACTGAAGGTTCCCAGGTTCGATTCCAGTCAAGGACATGTACCTTGGTTGCAGGTACATCCCCAGTGGGGGGGGGGGGTGCAAGAGGCAGCTGATCGATGTTTCTCTCTCATTGATGTTTTTAAACTCTCTATCCCTCTCCCTTCCTCTCTGTAAAAAATAAATAAAATATATATTTAAAAAAAAGAAGAAGATCTTGCCTGGGAAGTATTAACCCACCCATCGTATTCACTAGACCTTGCTCCTTCAGATTACCACTTGTTCTGATCTATGGCACACGCACTTCAAAATGTACGAAGAAGTGGAAAATTGGGTCTCTGAATGGTTTGCCTCAAAACATGAAAAAATTCTATTGGGACAGTATTCATAAATTACCTGAAAGATGGGGGAAATGTGTAGCTAGCGATGGACATTACAAGCACTTTTGATGTTTATACTGTGCTGCTATAAAAAAGAAAGAACTTTTATCATTTTCATCAGCATAGATAGAACTGGAGAGCATTATGCTAAGCAAAATAAGCCAGTCGGAGAAAGATAAATATCATATGATCTCACTTATATGTGGGATATAATGATCAACATAATTGGATGAACAAGAATAGATCCAGAGACAAATGACAGGGGAGGGAGGTTTAGAGAGCAACCAAAGGACTTGTATGCATGCATATTAGTATAACCAATGAACACAGACACTGGGGTAGTGGGGGTTTTCCTGGGATGGCAATGGCTTGGGGGGTTCAAGCAGGGAAAAGGAGACATATGTAAAATTTTAGACAATAAATCAATTAAGAAAAAAAGATGAAAGAAAAGAAGAAAGGAAGGAAGGAAGGAAGGAAGGAAGGAAGGAAGGAAGGAAGGAAGGAAGGAAGGAAGGGGTAGCAATTGATTGGATAGGCTTTTTAAAAATTTGTTTTGCTGGAATTTCATGATTAAGACTTAATGAGCCCCCCCCCCCGCCCCGGGCAGGTAAGCTGAGCTACCTAGTTGCCATTAGGCTTTCCTGCAATACCGCAAACTTGGGTGAATTACTCAAGTTTTTAAGGTCCCCAAAATGTCTTGAGGTTTCTTTATTGTTATCTCTCAAGAAAGTAACCATTGCACTAACCAGTTTGGCTCAGTGGATAGAGTGTCAGCCTGTGGACTGCAGGGTCCCAGGTTCGATTCCAGTCAAGGGCATGTACCTTGGTTGTGGGCACGTCCCCAGTAGGGGGTGTGCAGGAGGCAGCTGATCGATGTTTCTCATCGATGTTTCTAACTCTCTATACCTCTCCCTTCCTCTCTGTGAAAAATCAATAAAATATTTTTTTAAAAAGAAAGTAACCATTGTTTCTTACCTGGAAAGAACTTTGTTATGAACCATGTTACCAAGGAAGGTACCAGGCTTTTTCCAAGGCTTCAAGTCTTCCAGTAACATCCAGAGTCCAGACATGCTCTCTTAGGCATGACACTCCAGCCAAAGTCTTGGTTAATAAAATCATCATTAGAAGCTGGTCTTATTAAATACATGCAAAGAAATGTATTGCCATGACTCATTCATTAAGAATTGCCAAATTCTGGAAGGATTAGATAGGAAGAAAACATATAATTTATCAAATTACTTTAAGAAACAAAGTTTTCTTATGTCTGAAAATTAAAAAAATTGAGTTAGCAATACTTTCAACAAATCTTATAAAAACTATTATTTTTAGTTTACTTAGTCCCATAATTAATTTTTGCTTCTCCTGATTTTCCCTGACAGTACTTCTATAAATCTAGACACTTTAAGAGTTCTAGTAATTTTTATTAAGTTTGAAAGGGGATGATTTGAAAATGTCAGAGTCCTTTCCATGGATTTCTTAGAAAATATAGTATTTCTTTAAACACATTATAATAAAACAGTGACTGTCTTTAAAATGACATGGTTACAGATTTGATTATAATGCAAATGACATGCAATTTTGTCTTTTCTGAAAAACACAGTATTCCAAAATAATTAGAGTGATAAATGAAAGTATAATATAGTTATTTCTTTATTTGACAAAGCTTCTTATGTCTCTTAAGCAGAAAATTTTCCTGAGGATTTTGTCTCTAGTTTTATTTGTCCTTGGATGTGGTCAATAAATAACACTAATTGGATTTCTGTTTTCTTTTTTATTATTATTATTATTAGTTAAGGTATTACAAATGTGTCCTCATCCCCCCCCATTAACCCCCAACCTCCCCTCCCCCCCCGCCCCACACACTCATGCTCCCATCCCCCTGTTGTCCATGTCCATTGCTTTGGCTTATATACATGTATACGAGTCCTTTGGTTGATCTCTTCCCCTTACCCCCGCCCTCCCCTACGTCAGGATTTCTGTTTTCTGTTTCCTTGAGTGGGTTGATATCAGTTATTTATCCTCTGGCAAAATGCAAATCATTTATTTTTAAGTGTACTTGGTTTACTAGGCAAGATAGGATTTACTAGATGCCACCAAATTGTTGTTTAATTATTCCCATTTCTCTATTCATGGCTTATTGACCTAGTGTCATTTATATAACTTACTTTTAATATTTTTCTTTATAAAAATTTTATAACATTTATGTATTTATAAAAGTTATTTTATGCCTTATGCTTTCTAATATATTAAAACCGTAATTTATTTCCAATTAGAATTTTTAATTTTTAGAAGACTTAATTTTAGGTGACATGAAAGTAATTAGCATTCCCCAGATTAGTAATACATTCATATTTTTAAGAGATATTTCAAATAAAATATAAAACATATCTATTAATAAATTTAAATCCCACCTCTAGATTTTTTATATGAGGCAAACTCAGGTAAAGATTTTAGTATTTTATTATTTCAAAATATCTAGATATTTAACAATTTTTGCTATTTAATCCAACAAACTCCAAAATTTTTGGTTACAAAAGACTTTTGAAAACTATGTTTAGGCATATAAAACTATCACTGAAAAAGTTTTATTATACACCTTTATTTTAGTTATATTTATTTTGCTTCAATGCCAAAGTATTGCTATTATTTTTTTTATATATAAAATGGGAGTGGCCCCCACTGCTATTTCTGCAGATATGGTCCTCCTAGGAAAAAGACTTAGAAGATTTTATTGCCATTTTTCTTTCTGAGTAGACTAACAATATGAAATCTTGCATATAAGAAGAGATCTCAAAAACAGAAACAAGGAAGGGGACAAAATGGTAGTGATAAAGATAGAAGTGTCCTGGAGCAGATAGGGTGAGCAGCTGAAACGAATAACATCCAGCCCAAATTGGCAAAGGAGACTCAGCTGGGAGATGGTTTGCAGCCAGGAAGGGCAGAGGATCCCTGGAGAAAGCCACCCCTGCCAGGATCCTGCTACCTTGGCTGTGGTCCCACGGTCAATGAGTTTCCAGCCACCCTGGGCACAGGCTCCTGTGAGTTCTGAAGCATGCTCCCCTCTGACTGTCCCAACGCCTTAGCCCAGGGCACTGCAACCACACAAGCAGCAGACATGTGAGCAGCCCACTCCTGTCCAAGAAGCAGCAGCCCTGTGAGCAGCCTGCAACAGGCCTAAGAGCAGAAGCTTCATGTGGCCTGCCCCTCTCTAAGGAGCAGCAACTGTGTTAGTGGCCCGCTCCCCTGCCCGAGGAGCAGCAACCACACGAGCAGTCTGCTCCATCCAAGGAGCAGCAGCCACATGACCAGCCTGCCCACGATTGAGGAGTGGCACCGCCGTGCAGCCCACCCCCATCCGAGGAGCAGCAGCTGTGCAGCCCACACCGTGCACCTGTCTGAGGAGCAGCAGCTGTGTGAGCAACTGGCCCCCATCTCAGGAGGAGCAGCCACACAAGCAGCCTGCCCTCATCCGAGAAACAGCAGCTGTGTGAGCAGCCCACACCCGTACGAGGAACAGCAGCGCCATGAGCAGCCCTCACCCATTTGAGGAGCAGTAGCCACCAGAGCAGCCCGACCCAATCCAAGGAGCAGCAGCCACACATGCAGCTCACTCCCACCTGAGGAGCAGCAGCCATCTGAGCAGCTAGGCCCTGTCTGAGGGGCAGAAGTCACACAATCAGACCACCCATATCCAAGGAGGGACAGCCCTGCACAGCTCGCACTGGTCTGAGGAGCAGCAGCCACACACAGCCTGAACTGATCCAGCGAGCAGCAGCTGTGTGAGTAGCCTGCCCCAATCTAAGGAGCAGCAGCCGCACATGCAGCTCACTCTCACCTGAGGAGCAGCAGCCGCGCAAGCAGCCCATCCCCCATCCTAGGAGCAGCACCTGCGTGAGCAGCCCACACTCATACAAGGAGCAGTAGCCCTGTAAACAACCTGCCCCTGTCCAAAAAGTGGCAGCCTCATGAGCAGCCTGCCCCATCTGAAGAACAGCAGCAGCATGAGTCAGCCCTGATCCAAGGAGTAGCAGCCACACTCAGCCTGCCCCCATCTGAGGAGCAGCAGACTCATGATAAGACCACCCCTGTCCAAGGAACAGAAGCTTTATGAGCAGCCTCCCCCACTAGCCAGAGGAGACACCACTGCTGCAAACAGCACCAACCAGGGGAGCTAAGGCCATCTGGGGAGCAGCTACTTCCGCGACCACCTGAGAAGCAACAACAGCCTGAGGAGCCACTGCCACCCAAGGAGCAGCCCCTGCATGACTCGACATTTAGATCAGTTTGTGAGACCCAAAAAGGGTAGGCAAAGAAACCCCCAAAGGAAAGAAAAGGAGGACTCGCCAGAAAAGCAGCTAAGTGAAACAGAGGCAAGTAATATGTAAGAAAAAGAATTCAGAAAAAGGGCCCTACAATTCATAAACAGGATGGAGGAAAAAATCAACAACTTAAGTAAGACCCAAGAAGAAATGAAGAGTTATATAGCTGCAATAAAAAACATCATGGAAAGTTTCAACAGTAGACTAGGAGAAGCAGAGGACCGAATTAGCAAATTAGAAGACAGGGAAGCAAAACACACCCAAAATGAACTGCAATTGGAAAAAAAAAATTAAAAGACAAGAGGAGAGCGTAAGGGAGCTATGGGACAACAAGAAGCAAAGCAATATAAGAATAATAAGGGTGCCAGAAAAACAAGTAGAGTATCAAGGGTTAGAATACCCATTTGAAGAAATAATGTCAGAAAACTTCCCTGAGGTGGGGGAAAAAAAGTCACACAAGCACAGAAAGTCCCAAACAAGATGAACCAGAAAAGACTCACACCAAGACACATCATAATTATGATGGCAAATGTTCAGGACAAAAAGAATCTTAAAGGCTGTAAGAGAGACAGAAGGTTACATACAAGTGATCTCCCATTGGATTATCAAATGATTACTCAACAGAAACACATCAGGACAGGCCAGAAAAAAATGGAAGGAAATTTATAAAGTGATGCAAAGCAAAGGACTGAATCCAAGAATACTCTATCCACTAAGGCTATCATTCAAAATTGAAGGGGAAATAAGAAGCTTCACAGACAACAAAAATGGCTAGGGGAGTTTATCACCACCAAGCCAGCAATGCAAGAAATGCTAAAGGGAATGGTGTGAAAAGAAGAAATAAAAAGCTAACAAAGAAAACAGGGACAAAAAATAAAAATGCCTACAAACAAGTACCTTTCAATAATAACTTTAAATGTAAATGAACTAAATGCTCCAATCAAAAGACACTGAGTGGCTGAATGGATAAGAAAACATGACCCATATATATATATGCTGTCTCCAAGAGAACCACCTCAGCATAAGAGACTCACACAGACTGGAAGTGAAGGGATGAAAAAATATCTTTCAGGCAAATGGAAATGAGAGAAAAAAAAGCTGGAGAAGCAATAATTATATTGGACAAAATAGACCTCAAAATGAAGGCGATGACAAGAGATAAGAAAGGCCATTTAGTAATACTAAAGGGATTGAAACAACAAGAGGATATAATCCTGATAAACATATATACACCCAATGCAGGAGCACCAAAATACGTAAAAAAAAAAAAAAAAAAAAACTGCTGGAAGATATCAAGGGAGAGATCAACAACAACATAATCATAGTAGGGGACTTTAATACACCACTAACATCACTATATAAATCCTCTAAACAGCCGAAACCGGTTTGGCTCAGTGGATAGAGCGTCGGCCTGCGGACTGAAAGGTCCCTGGTTCGATTCCGGTCAAGGGCATGTACCTGGGTTGCAGGCATATCCCCAGTAGGGGGTGTGCAGGAAGCAGCTGATCGATGGTTCTCTCTCATCGATGTTTCTAACTCTCTATCTCTCTCCCTTCCTCTCCGTAAAAAATCAATAAAATATATTTTTTAAAAAAATCCTCTAAACAAAAAATCAGCAAAGAAACAGCAATCCTAAATGACTCACTAGATCAAATGGACTTAATTGACATCTTCAGAACATTTCACCCCAAAGCCATGGAATATACGTCCTTCTCAAGTGCACATGGGACATTTTCAAAAGGAGACCACATATTGGGCTGCAAGAAAAATATTCTGAAATTCAAGAATCTTGAAATGATGTAAAGCATTTTCTCAGACCACAATGGCATATTAGAAATCAATTACAATAAAAACAATCCGAAAAATTCAAACACTTGGAATCTGAAAAGCATGTTATAAAACAATGATTGGGTTACCAAAGAGATCAAAGAAGAAATTAAAAACATCCTGGAAACTAATGACAATAAAAACAAAACAATCAAAAATCTATGGGACCCAATGAAAGCAGTCCTGAGAGGGAAGTATATACAGGCCTACCTCAAAAAACAAACAAACAAAAAAACACAAGAAAAAATGGTAATAAATTATCTAACTCTACAGTCCAAGAATTAGTAAGAGAGCATCAAGAAAAGCCCACAGTATCCAGAATGAAGGAGATAATAAAGATCAAAGCAGAAATGAATGACGTATAAACCAAAAAAAAAAAACAATACAATAATCAATGAAACCAAGAGCTGGTTCTTTGAAAGGATAAACAAGATTGATGAACCTCTTGCCAGGCTCACCAAGAAGCAAAGAGAGAGGACGCAAATAAACAAAATCAGAAATGAAAGATACGAAATAACAACAGACCCCATAGAAATCCAAAGGATTGTTAAAAATTACTATGGACAACCCTATTCTAACAAACTAGACAATCTGGAGGAAATGGACATATTCCTAGAAAAATATAACCTTCCAAAACTCAATCAAGAAGATTCTAATAATCTCTATAGGCTGATAATTATGGAAACAATTGAATCAGTCATCAAAAAGCTTCCAGCAAACAAAAGCCCAGGGCCAGATGGCTTCACAGGGGAGTGTTACCAAACATTCAAAGAAGAACTAAAATCTATCCTCTTCAGACTATTCCAAAATATTCAAGAGGAAGGAACACTTCCGAGCACATTCTATGAATCCAGCATCACCCTAATACTAAAATCAGATAAAGACAACACAATGAACAAGAATTACAGGCCAATATCCTTCATGAACACAGATGCCAAAATCCTCAACAAAATTCTAGCAAATCAGATCAAGCAGTACATCAGAAACAACATAAACCAGGACAAAGTAGGATTTATCCTGGGGATGCAAGAATGGTAAAATATATGCAAATCAATAAGTGAGATACATCACATAAATAAATTGAGAGATAAAAATCACATAGTCATATCAATTGACGCAGAAAAAGCATTTGACAAAATCCAACACCCTTTCTTGATAAAAACGCTCAGCAAGGTGGGAATAGAGGGACCATACCTCAACATAATAAAAGCCATATATGACAAACCCACAGCCAACATCATACTCAATGGAAAAAACTAAAACCATTTCCCCTAAGAACAGGAACAAGACAGGGATCCCCACTCTCACCACAGCTGTTCAAAATAGTACTGGAAGTACTAGCCATTGTAATCAGGCAAGAAGAAGAAATAAAAGGCATCCAAATTGGAAAAGAAGTAAAACTCTCCTTCTTTGCAGATGACATGATACTGTACATAGAAAATCCTAAAGATTCCATAAAAAAATTATGAGACTTAATAAATGAATTCAGCAATGTAGCAGAATACAAAATTAACACCAAGAAATCTATGGCATTTCTATACACCAATAGTGAACTTACAGAAAGAGAGACTAAAAAAGCAATCCCATTCATCATCACACCAAAACAATTAAGATACCTAGGAATAAACTTGGCTAAGGAGGTAAAACACCTATACACAGAAAACTACAGGTCACTGAAAAAAGAGATAGATGAAGACATAAACAGATGGAAGAACATACCGTGTTCATGGATTGGTAGAATCAACATCATCAAGATGTACATACTACCCAAAGCAATCTATAGATTCAAAGCACTCCCCATTTAAATACCAACGGCATATTTCACAGAACCTAGAAGAAACTTTCCAAAACTTCATCTGGAATAAGAAAAAGACCCCAAATAGCTACAGCAATCCTGAGAAAGAAGAACAAAGTAGGTGGGATCTCAGTACCATATATCAAGCTGTATTACAAAGCCACTGTTCTCAAAACAGCCTGATACTGGCACAAGAACAGACATATAGATCAATGGAATAGAATTGAGAACCTAGAAATTGATCTAAACCACTATGCTCAATTAATATTCAACAAAGAAGGCATGAATATACAATGCAGTCAAAGCAGCCTCTTCAATAAATGGTGTTGGGAAAATTGGACAGATACATGCAAAAAACTGAAACTAGACCACCAACATACACTATAGACTACAATAAACTCAAAATGTATAAAGGACTTAAACATAAGATGGGAAACCATAAAAATACTAGAGGAATCCACAGGCAGCAAAATATCAGACATATGCCTAAGCAATTTCTTCACTGATACTGCTCCTAGGGCAATGGAAACTAAAGAGAAAATAAACAAATGGGACTACATCAAAATAAAAAGCTTTTGCACAGCAAAGGAAACCATCAACAAAACAACAAGAAAGCCCACTGCATGGGAGGACATATTTACAAATGTTATCACCGTTAAGGGTTTAATCTCCAACATTTACAGGGAGCTCATACAACTTAACAAAAGGAAGGTAAACAACCCATTCAAAAAATGGGCAATGTACCTAAATAGATACTTTTAGAAAGAAGGCAGAAGAAAGGCCAAAAGACATATGAAAACATGTTCAAAGTCACTAATCATCTGAGAGATGCAAATCAAAACAACAATGCCATACCATCTCCCACCTGTCACAATGGCTATCATCAACAAATCTATAAAGGACAAGTGCTGGCGAGGATGTGGAGAAAAAGGAGTGTGCTGCTGTTGGGAATGCAGACTGGTGCAGCCACTGGGGAGAACAGTATGGAGTTTCCTCAAAAAACTAAAAATGGAACTCCCATTTGACTCAGCAATCCCACTTCTAGGAACATATCCCAAGAAACTAGGAACACCAATTAGAAAGGATATATGCACCCCTATGTTCATAGCAGCACAATTCTCCATAGCTAAGATTTAGAAACAGCCTAAGTACCCATCAGCAGATGAGTGGATTAGAAAACTGTGGTATAGCTACACAATGGAATACTATGCTGTAGTAAAAAAGGAGTTCTTACCATTTGCAACAGCATAGATGGAACTAGAGAGCATTATGCTAAGTGAAATAAGCCAGTCAGAGAAAGATAAATATCATATGATCTCACTCATTTATGGAATATAATGAACAACATAAACTGATGAACAAAAACAGATCCAGAGATAGAGAAGCATCGTTCAGACCATCAAACCTCAGAGGGAAGGTAGGGGATGGTGGGGTAAGGGGGAGAGATCAACCAAAGGACTTATTTGCAAGCATATACGCCTAACCAATGGTCACAGACAACAGGGGGGTGAGGGCATGAGTGGGGGTATGGGGGGTAATGTGGGAATAAGGACACATATTTAATAACTTAATCAATTGAAAATTAAAATAAATAAATAAACAAATAAATTTATCATAATTAAGAAAGGCTGGTACTTTCAAAATATAAATGAATAACAAATATGTAAAAATTAATACATAGATATTAAGGTGTATTTTAAGTTAACACAGGATAGATGAACAATTTAATAAATGGAGTGAGCAATGTGGAAAGAAAAAAGAACAAAAACATAAAAAAAATCCCTACAGAAAAATAAATGAGTATTCTCAAAACGTTGAACTGGGACGTTAGTCTTAAAATCATATCTCACACTAACCCAGCACAGCAAATGGGTTATGAGTAGCACCAAACCGAAACAGCAAACCGAGGATTTCCTGTGTTCATAAAATAGTGAAAAGTAAACTAAGACCCCCAAAGATAAAAAAATCAAGCAAAGAATATCAGTTACCAAGTTACATTACAGGCAGACATGAACTTCAACTAGCTAAGAGTTTCCAGCCACTGATGCCTTGAAAGGGAGAGCAAGAAGGGTTCCCAAGATTGAGAATTCTTGGCAGCTGCTAGGAAGTTCCTGCTATCCCTGCCATGGGCTCAGACTGCCACAAGCAGCTGGGCCCCTCAAAATGAGATGTGCCCCATCTTTATATATAAAACATTAACAGAGACACTCCTGTATATGATATTTATAGGCATGCACAACCTACAGACAAAAGCTTTATACCATGCACCTTGTCTGTCCAGCCACAGACACAACAGAATGCCCTGCATAAAATCCACTGAAGCAGAGCAATGTCTCTTTTCCCAGAGCAGATCAGACTAAGCAGTGGTTCTCAACCTTCTGGTCCTTTAAATACGGTTCCTCATGTTGTGACTCAACCATGAAATTATTTTTGTTGCTACTTCATAACTGTAATGTTGCTACTGTTATGAATCATAATGTAAATATGATATGCAGGATGGTCTTAGGCAATCCCTGTGAAAGGGTCGTTCAACTGCCAAAGGGGTCGCGACCCACAGGTTGAGAACCGCTGGACTAAGGGCTTAGAGACCAGGCCAAGAGTTTATCAGACTCCAGAGTTTGCCATTCAGAGTTTATCAGTCTCACCTAGTCTTCATCTGAATCAGCTTGGGCCAAAAGATAGGTCTATTAATTGGGTCTTTAGGCGATACAAAATAACAATATTTGATTATTTGGGGTTTTTTTTTTCCTCTGGGTTGGGGACTGTTCCCCCAGAACATCAGCATTCCCCCCCATTGATAATCTGGGGGAATGTTTAAAGGAACCTCCTTGGCTCTGCTTTCCTTGGTTTCCCTAGGCCTTGAATTCTTGTTTCCCACCCCCCAGCAAGTCCCTGTGATTATTCTATGTGCTCAAATCTCCTTACTGGAAATTTCTTGCACTGTTCTCAAGCCCCCTTCCCTGAAGTTTTTTGCACAACCCAAGATTCGCTTTGTCCGTCTCTAGCTGTTTCCCTCACTGGAGAACAGAACCACAGATTAGGACTCAGCATTTGTTTCATGTCCAGGACATGTCTCAGTCACACACACTTGACCTCTGAGGATACCCAACCACCAAAGCAGTAATTATAGTCCAATTTTTCTACATTGGCCCATGCACGAGATTTCATGGTTGCTGTGGGTGCCTGTCTTTTGTCGTCTGTGTTTGTTTCGCCATTTTCTGAAAAATAGTCTCGGGCTTATCTATGGCCTCTGTGAAGTCTGGGTCTCAGGCAGAGTAGGTGGGACATGTCTCCCCTTCAACTGAGGCCCCACTCTGCACAGACACAGAAATCCCAGATGAGCCCCCAAATTGTGAGAAATGCTCACCTGTCTGAATTTAAATAATGGACTAGGAGACATGAAGTATGGCAAAAATGAGACTTTTACTGGTAATAAGATCTTGTAAGAGCTGGTGTCCAGTAGACTAGGCACACACAGAGAAGTGATCACAAGCTATTTATCCCTAGGGTGGGAGAGACCCTCCTCCAGTTCCTCATTGGCTGGGTATTATGGAGTTAATAGTTTTCCTCATATGTCGCCTAGGTATTTGCTGGGGTCCTGCCCCAGCGGGTCCAGGGGTCCCCAAAGGCATGGACGGAGTCGGCGAAGAAGGAATGACATGGAGACAGCGTTCAGTTGATCAGCAACCTAGCCAGGATCTCTAGCCCGGATCTCCAGCCAAGTTCTGGTCTGGATCTCCAGAGAGGTTCTGCTTCGGATCTCCAGCGAGGTTCTGTAGCCATGTTCCTCGCTAGGTTCTCCAGCCAGGTTCTGTCCAGGCTCTCCAGTCAGGTTCAGTGTCCAGGTTCCAGTCAGGTTCTCCTGCCAATCTCTGTAGTCAGGTTCAGTCCAGGATCCCTTGCCATGTTCTCCTGCTAGGTTCTGTCTCTAGGCTCCGAGGCCAGTCCATCTCCAGGATCCTCCAGCATGCTCTCTCCAGCAAAGTTCTTCTGTCTCTAGAGGACGTTCTGTGTAGGTTCTGTGCCTAGGCTCTGTCTCTCTTGGTCCTGTCTTCCAAGCCCTGTGTCCTTAGTTCTGTGTTCTGAGTTCTGTCTCTTGCTGTCTTCTGAATTCTGTCTCCTGAGTTCTGAGTCTTTCTGTCTTGTTACAACTGTATTTATACCAGTTGATTCAATCCTATCAATCTCTATTACAAAGGTTAGGGCGTTTCTTATCTCCATTCCAGGGAGAAAAGATTATGTAGTTTAAGCATGATTGTTCGTAGTTAAAGGGATTAATTACCCGCCTGGCACTTAGTTGAGGGGTTTTATTCCCTCCCTAACTTCAGGGGAAAATCCCTACCTGCGGATTCAACCTTTCTCGGAGAGGTGACCTTGGTTAAAACACAGCGCCAAGAAGGTGAGCAAACATATTAAGAACCATATGCCATATATGCCAGGTCCCTTGAAACAGCAAGGATGGACCGGCTCCCGGCAAATTCCCCCTTTTTTATTTTTTAAAAGCAGGCATTAAAAAGAAAAACCTGAAACGCTCTCTTGTATCCATTTTAAGAGTAGGATTGGCGCTTTCTGCTATTACCTGAGTCCTGATCTATCACCTCAGGGAGAGCTTGCCAATCCTGCACTTTCCCGGGGTGGAAAGGCTGCAGTGGGGTTAAGGATAAGGCTCCTTGGGCCTACCTTCTCCCATGCCTCTACATTTACCATTCTGGCACCTTTCCTTCCTCAGAAAAGCATGGACGTATTTCTTGTATAAAATGTTCCATCTGACTGGGAGTAACCTTAATTCCGCTGCTAACAAGCATATGTGTTAAAAGATCAATACGGAGTCTTTTTTCTTTAGACTCAGTATGGCACATCTTCTCAATCTAAGAATCAATACAGAGTCTTCTTTCTTTGGACTCAGTATGGCACATCTTCTCAATCTAAGTTCTGTACTATCCACCTTCTTACCCTACTTATCCTCTATAGGGGGGTCTGTAGCACCCTGGTGGAGTCCTATCCGTCCCGAGTGTGGGGTTCTCAATGGGGGGGGGCTTACCTAAGGGAATCCTGTTCCAGGGGTTCCCAAAGGTGTGGACGGAGTCGGCGAAGACTATCCACCCTCTTCCTACGGTGGAGTCTGATCCGTCCCGAGTGTGGGGGTTCTCAATGGGGGAGGGGGGCTTACCTAGGGGAATCCTGTTCCAGGGGTTCCCAAAGGTGTGGACGGAGTCGGCGAAGACTATCCACCTTCTTCCTACGGTGGAGTCCGATCCGTCCCGAGTGCGGGGCGCTTACCTAGGGGTCCCTGTTCGGGCGCCATATGCTGGGGTCCTGCCCCAGCGGGTCCAGGGGTCCCCAAAGGCATGGACGGAGTCGGCGAAGAAGGAATGACATGGAGACAGCGTTCAGTTGATCAGCAACCTAGCCAGGATCTCTAGCCCGGATCTCCAGCCAAGTTCTGGTCTGGATCTCCAGAGAGGTTCTGCTTCGGATCTCCAGCGAGGTTCTGTAGCCATGTTCCTCGCTAGGTTCTCCAGCCAGGTTCTGTCCAGGCTCTCCAGTCAGGTTCAGTGTCCAGGTTCCAGTCAGGTTCTCCTGCCAATCTCTGTAGTCAGGTTCAGTCCAGGATCCCTTGCCATGTTCTCCTGCTAGGTTCTGTCTCTAGGCTCCGAGGCCAGTCCCTCTCCAGGATCCTCCGGCATGCTCTCTCCAGCAAAGTTCTTCTGTCTCTAGAGGACGTTCTGTGTAGGTTCTGTGCCTAGGCTCTGTCTCTCTTGGTCCTGTCTTCCAAGCCCTGTGTCCTTAGTTCTGTGTTCTGAGTTCTGTCTCTTGCTGTCTTCTGAATTCTGTCTCCTGAGTTCTGAGTCTTTCTGTCTTGTTACAACTGTATTTATACCAGTTGATTCAATCCTATCAATCTCTATTACAAAGGTTAGGGCGTTTCTTATCTCCATTCCAGGGAGAAAAGATTATGTAGTTTAAGCATGATTGTTCGTAGTTAAAGTGATTAATTACCCGCCTGGCACTTAGTTGAGGGGTTTTATTCCCTCCCTAACTTCAGGGGAAAATCCCTACCTGCGGATTCAACCTTTCTCGGAGAGGTGACCTTGGTTAAAACACAGCGCCAAGAAGGTGAGCAAACATATTAAGAACCATATGCCATATATGCCAGGTCCCTTGAAACAGCAAGGATGGACCAGCTCCCGGCAGGTATTATTGTCTCCTATTGGGTTATTTTTTAAAAATGGGCTGAGGCCTTTTCTAGTTGTCTCCACCTCCCTTTGTCTAGGTGGATCTTCCTGGAAAATGTGCTACTGGTCACATATACAGCTCTTTGTTCTTATACCCTCTCCCCTCTTCCCTATATTCTGTTTGCCCTGGGAAAATTTAGTAACTATTTTCATTAAAAGTTGACTATGCTGAAGATGGATCACAGAGGCCTATTTCCTACAGTATGTATCCTGGGTCTTTTGAGTTCAATGAGTAAGGTAACTTCAACTCCAGTACCTCCCAATCTCTGGGTCTCTGTGTTCCAAGTTTCAAATTTTCAGGAAGAAGAACTTGATTGGCCCAGATCGAGTCAGTTTTCTATCTCTGGATTGATTCATTATCATGGGCTCATTTTAAATATGGGAAGCCATAGGGTTGCTACCTCCTATATATTGGAAGTATGGTCCCAGATGTTAATAGTGAACTCCTGGAATATTTGACCTCCTGATATCTCTTAGCCCTTATCTCCTACAATGCTCCAGACACTCTGACCTCCTGGATTTTCATTAATAAAGTGAGACACACCATACTTCCAGAACTTTCTGCTTGGTATTTCCTTTGCTAGGCCTGTTCTTTTTTCAACCACATGAATTACTCACTTCCTTATCTCATTCAAATCTTTAATCAAATGGTATCTGCCCAAGGAAGCCTGCACTGACAAAGTTACTTAAAATTGCTACCACCTCCCACATACACATACATATACACATACACATACACACACACACACACATACACATACACATACACATACACATACACATACACATACACATACACATACACAACATCTTTCTACTAGTGCCCCGGTGCATGGGTTCATGCATATTTAAAGGCAATTAATTAGAAGGTGGCCGGCAGGGTGGGACTGGGCAACATGGGCCAGACATGCCCTGGAACCAACCTCCCACAATCCTTCCCAGAACGGCTGCACCTGGGGTGGAACCATGGATCAAAGGGCATCTGCAGAATGAGCGGGGACACTCCAGCAGGTGGAGTCCCTTGGCATGACCTGTGGGGATCGGGCTGAAACTGGCTCTCCAGCATCCCCCAAGAGGTCCCTGATTGCAAGAGGATGTTTCTTGGATGACTCACCCCCAAATTGGGCTCCCTCCTCTCTGGTTCCAGGGTGTGTTACCCGAGAACCACCACTGTCAAGTCACTGCAGCTCAGCAGCTCCTGCGCTGAGTGTCTGCCCCCTGGTGGTCAGTGCATTTCATAGGTACCACAAGGTCAGACAGTCCTACGGTCACTTAGCCTTTTATATATACACTAGAGGCCCGGTGCACAAAAATTTGTGCACTGGAGGGGGGCGGTGTCCCTCAGCCCCACTTGTGCCCTCTCACAGTCTGGGACCCCTCTGGAGATAATGACCTGCTGGCTTAGGCCCACTCCCCTGTGGCAGAGGGCAGGCCCAATCCCTAGGTGCCTGCCCCGCAGCCCCTGGTCGGGCTCAGAGCAAGGCCGATTGGGGAGTTGGGGCACCGCCCCCGTCATGCACAGAGCAGGGCAGATCAGGAGGTTGCAATGCCACCCTCAGTCAGGCTCAGGGTAGGGCCTATTGGGGGGTTGGGTCGCCTCCCCCTGTCACACTCATGGCAGGGTCGATGGGAAGGTTGCAGCACCACCCCCTGTCACGCACAGAGCAGGACAGATCAGGGGGTTGTGGTGCCACCCCTGTCACATACAGAGCCAGCCGATCAGGGGGTTGGGGCACTGCCCCCTGTCACGCACAGAGCAAGGCCCATCGGGGGGTTGGGGAGCTCCCCGCTGTCATGCACAGATCAGGGCCAATCAGGGGATTGGGGAGCTTTCCCCTGTCATGAACAGAGCAGGGCTGATTAGGAGGTTGTGATGCCACCCTCAGTCATGCTCAGGGTAGGGCCGATTGGGGGGTTGTGCCCCCCCCGTCACACACAGAGCCACAGGGCGATCAGGGGGTTTGGGCGTTGCCCCCTGTCACGCTGCTCCAGGGGCCAGGAGGCCTCGCTGCTCCGCTGATCCTGGTGCTGGGAGGCATATTACCCTTTTACTATTTAGGATAGAGGCCTGGTGCACGGGTGGGGGCCAGCTGGTTTGCCCTGAAGGGTGTCCTGGATCAGGGTGGGGGTCCCCACTGGGGTGCCTGGCCAGTCTGGGTGAGGGGCTGAGGGCCGTTTTCAGGCTGGCAGGTGACTGAAGCGCCCAACCTCTCCTTTTTTCCTTTTTTTTTTAATTCTTGGATTTATTTACCTTCTATGGCTGTCACTGGAGCTGAGAGCTGGCTTTAGCTGTGAGACCTTGGCTGCTGAAAGCAGGTTTCTGGCTTTGTTTACCTTCTGTATTTGAAACTTTGTTGCAACTCCAGCTCTGAGATCCCGGCTGACTGAAAGCAGGTTTCTGGGGTTTTGTTTAGCTTCTATATTTGTAACAATGTTTCTTAGAGAGCAGCTCAGCCGAAACCGGTTTGGCTCAGTGGATAGAGCATCAGCCTGAGGACTGAAAGGTCCCAGGTTCGATTCCGGTCAAGGGCATGTACCTGGGTTGCGGGCATATCCCCACTGGGAGATGTGCAGGAGGTGGCTGATCGATCTTTCTCTCTCATCGATGTTTCTGACTCTCTATCTCTCTCCCTTCCTCTCTGTGAAAAATCAATAAAATATATTAAAAAAAAAGAGAGAGAGAGAGAGCAGCTCAGAGCCCAGCAGCGGCAGGCGGGGAACCTTGGCTTCCTCCATCACTGGAGCAAGCAAGCCTCCTGTTCATGTCAGTTGCCTGGCTGCCAGCCGCCATCTTGGTTGGCAGTTAATTTGCATATCACCCTGATTAGCCAATGGGAAGGGTAGTGAAGTTATGGCTAATTACCATGTTTCTCTTTTATTAGATAGGATAGATATCTCCTTCTCTGCTGTATTAATCTCTGAAGTAGTTATAACCTTCAGTACCAGTTAACTACTTCTATATTACAAAACTCCTAAATTTAGTGGCTTAAAACAACCACTGTTTTATTTAGCTCATGGTATTGTGGATTGGCTGGTCAGTTCTGACCTGAACTGACTCAGCTGATCTCTCCCAGGTCTGCTCATGCATCTGTGGTGGCTGGCAGGTCAGCTAATGACTAAATGATACAGAAAAACCTTGCGCACATTTCTAGTGGTTGGCAGGCTGAGGGAACTCTGATTTCTTCCATGTAGCTTTCCTATCTCTCAGCAATCTTTCTTGAATTTTTTCACATTGTGGTCTCAAGGTTCCAAGAGCAGTAAGGAAGGAAACCCCAATGAACTACACTTTTCAAATCTTGCTTGTCCTATTGGCCAAAGCAAGTCACGTCACATGATCAGCCTAGACTTAAAGGGTTGAGAAACAGACTCCAATTCTTGGTAAGAATTGCTATAAAGCCATACTGTAAAATAACATGGTGAAAGGGTATACAAACAGGGATGGGAAGAATTTGTGGCCATACTTGCAATCTACCACACTTTCTAACATGTCATGCTACTTATTTTGCTTATTGTAAAAATGACTCTCAATACATTTGTAAATACCTGCCAAAGGATAATAGTGGGTGAGGATATTTGTGTGGAGCAATTAGTTTCAGTTTCTTTGCCCACACTGAAGAAATGTTGTGCATTTCTGTGGAAAGCTTTCCTTCCATTTGGCCCATCAATTGCCACATTTGTGTGTACCACTTCTGTACAGTCTTTTAACCATTTTAATAGTGCAATGTATTAACAACCATAGTAATTGCAGACAAAACCAATGTTCCATGTGAATATTTAAATGATTGCAAATCAACCTAATGGCCTCCCCTAGAGAGCATTATGCAATGAACATTTGCTTTTATATTATGCATGCAAATAAGATTTTAATTTTGAAATACTTTCACATGAACATATTTTCAGTTCAGTGTAAATCTACTTATCATTAAGACTGAAGTCAATGGGAGGAAAAGGAAACATATAATACTTTTAACAATAAATATTTTTTTAAAATAATAATAAAATAAAATGGAAGTAGTAAAAAGAATTAAAAAGACTGAATCAGTTTTTTTCTAGTATGTGTATGTCTGTACTTAATACTGGTATAGACAATGAGGATTACTATTCAGAATATCAGGTGATTTATTCTGCTAACCACTCTCCCACCCCCAATGCCAGCATTGTTATAGAGAACTTTATTTTAAGGATGGGGACATGATGTCTTGCCCTCCTACATTTGTTATTTTCTCTTCTCCAACCATCCTCCACTCTCCCACTTTCTCCTTAGACTTTTTGGTTTGTTAAGATAATTATAAGGACAGAGTACTGTCATTCATTACTTTTTATCAACCCACTTGACCTAAGGAAGGAAGGAAGGAAGGAAGGAAGAGAGGAATGGTAGGAAGCCAGAATTTATTAAACACTTGCTCTGTGCCAGGCGTTAAAGCCCTAGACTAGTCCTGTAGGGCAGATATTATCTTAATCTTACAGCTAAGGAAACAAAGGCATGAATAGTATAAGTAATTTACCAAAGCTCATAAAATTTACTAAATGAAATATCTGGCATTGGACCTAGGTCTGTGTGTACAAAAATTTTCTCAAACCTTAGCAAAGGTTGGTTGAAGCAGATCTTTTTGAGGATATTACTAATAACATCTCCTGGAAAGTATTTACATTTATGATTTTTGAGCATTTTTTGATAAATGTTGATGAGATTTAGAAAATTTATGCTCATAATGCTTTGACAGCCAACCATCTTTCCTGTCTGTATCCTAGAAGAAGAACTTCTTTCTATTACCTAATTTAACATCAGTATCTAACCACTATCACCCTATTAAAAAATTCTCTTCTGCTGGCACTCTCATACAGTGCTGGGAGAAGTATAAATATGTACAACTTCTTTGAAAAATTGTTTGACAGTATCTCTGAAAACTATGCTTATGCAAACCCTATGACCCCACAATTCTACTCCTAGGTATGTACTGAAGAGAAATTAGTGCACATTCCACGAAAAGGCTTGTACAAGAAGAGTCACAACTGCATTATTTCTAATAGCCAAATACTAGAAGCAACTGTAATGTCCAATAACAGGTAAACATACAAGTAAATTGTAGTATCCTATCTAATAATAGACAAACATGGTAATTGACCATACTTTCACTATGCCTCCCATTGGCTAAACAGCATGATATGCAAATTAACCACCAACAAAGATGGCCACTAATTTGCATACTGCAGACAGATCCTGCTGCACCGCCCAGCCTGGGGCTGGCGGCAGAGCGATCCCCAGCTGATGGCTGCCCCAGCGGGAGATCCTGGCCTGCCATGTGCAGGGCGGGGTGGGTGGGGTGGGTGGCTCCACAATCCTGAGATGCCACCCGCCCCAGTGCGGGATCCGGGCCTGTTGTGTGTGGGGCAGTGTGGGCGGGGTGGGCGGGGTGGGTGGCAGCACAATCTGACTGGCTGCCTGAACCAGTGAGGGATCTGGGCCTGCCATCTGTGACCAGAGGAGACGGGGCAGACACAATGGGATTGGGCGTGCCATCTGCCACCAGGGGAGTGGGCCTAAGCCAGAAGGTGGTTATCTCCCAAGGGGTCCCAGACTGTGAGAGGGCACAGGTTGGGCTGAGGGCCTCCCCCCTCCCACTAGTGCACAAATTATTGTGCACTGGACTGCTAGTCTATTATTATAAAAGGCCTGTGGCCGTAACACTGTAACAGCCAAATGACAGGTCACCAGAAGGTGTGTGGAGCACCTCTCCGTCCCTACCCCCGGTCTGTGAGCCACTCGCGGAGTCAGGGAGGGGCGGGGCCTACAGATTCCACAGTGGCTCACTGCAGTGGGCTACTCTCGCACAATTGGGCCTTTAGTATTAATATAATACAGCAATAAAAAGGATAATCTAGTGCTGAACACAAAAACATGGAGGCATTTTTTGTAGAGAAAAGAAGGTCTGGCACAAAAGAGGACATATGGTATGATTTAATTTATATGAAGTTCAGAACAGGCAAACCTCATCAGTGATTAACTAGGTGAGATAAAATAGTATTGATTAGGAAGAGGCATTAGGGATCTTTCTCAATGGTCGGGATGTTCTGTACCACGATCTGGATTGTGGTTACATAAGTGTAAAAATTCAACCAGATTAAGGTTGATGTATTTAACTATATGTATGATATACTTCAAAAATGTTTTTATTTATTTATTTATTTATTTATTTATTTTATTGCTTAAAGTATTACAAAGGGTATTACATATGTGTCCTTTTTGTTCCCCCGCCCTTGAAAATCCCCTGGCCTCCCCTAAGCCCCAGTGTCTTATGTCCATCGGTTATGCTTATATGCATGCATACAAGTCCTTTGATTGATCTCTTACCTCCCTCCCTCCTGCCCACAACCCTCCCCGGCCTACCCACTGAAGTTTGACAATACGTTTGAGGCAGCTCTACCTCTGTATCTATTATTGTTCAAAAGCTTATAATGGTCTCTATTATCCATGAATGAGTGAGATCATGTGGTATTTTTCCTTTATTGACTGGCTTATTTCACTTAGCATAAAGCTCTCCAGTTCCATCCATGACGTTGCAAATGGTAAGAGTTCCTTGTTTTTGACAGGAGCAGAGTATTCCATCTTGTAGATGAACCACAGTTTTCTAATCCATTCATCTAATGATGGGCACTTAGGCTGTTTCCAGATCTTAGCTATGGTAAATTGTGCTGCTTTGAACATAGGGGTGCATATATCCTTTCTGATTGGTGTTTCCGGTTTCTTGGGATATATTCCTAGAAGTGGGATCACAGGGTCAAATGGGAGTTCCATTTTCAGTTTTTTAAGGAAACTCCATACTGTCTTCCATAGTGGCTGAACCAGTCTGCATTCCCACCAGCAGTGCACAAGTGTTCCTTTTTCTCCACATCCTCTCCAGCACTTGTCTTTTGTTGATTTGTTGATGATAGCCAGTCTGACAGGTGTGAGATGGTACCTCATTGTTGTTTTGATTTGCATCTCTCGGATGATTAGTGACTTTGAGCATGTTTTCATATGTCTCTTCGCTTTCTGAATGTCCTCTTTTGAAAGGTGTCTATTTAGGTCCTTTGCCCATTTTTTTTATTGGATTGTTTATCTTCCTTTTGTTAAGTTGTATGAGTTTCCTATAAATTTTGGAGATTAGGCCCTTATCAGATATGACATTGGCAAACATGTTTTCCCACACAGTGGGTTTTCTCATTGTTTTGTTGATGGTTTCTTTTGCTGTGCAGAAGCTTTTTATTTTGATGTAGTCCCATTTGTTCATTTTCACTTTAGTTTCAAGTGCCCTAGGAGCTGTATCAGTGAAGAAATTGCTTCAGCATATGTCTGAGATTTTGTTCACTTTGGATTCTTCTAGAATTTTTATGGTTTCCTGTCATACATTTAAGTCCTTTATCCATTTTGAGTTTATTTTTGTGTATGGTGTAAGGTGGTGGTCTGGTTTCATTTTCTTGCATATATCTGTCCAATTTTCCCAACACCATTTATTGAAGAGACTATCTTGGCTCCATTGTATGTTCTTGCCTCCTTTGTCAAATATTAATTGAGCATATTGGTTCCGGCCAATTTCTGGGCTCTCTATTCTATTCCATTGATCTATATGCCTGTTCTTGTCCCAGTACCAGGTAGTTTTGAGAACAGTGGCTTTGTAATACATCTTGATAGCTGGTATTGAGATCCCACGTACTTTGTTCTTTTTCAGGATTGCTGCAGCTATTCGGGGTCTTTTTTTATTCCAGATGAATTTTTGGAGAGTTCGTTCTAGATCTGTGAAGTATGCCGTTGGTATTTTAATGGGAAGTGCATTGAATTTATAGATTGCTTTGGGTAGTATGGACATTTTAATGATGTTGATTCTACCAATCCATGAACACTGTATGTTCTTCCATCTCTTAATTTCTTCCTCTATCTCTTTTTTCAAGTGCTGTAGTTTTCTGAGTAGAGGTCTTTTACCTCTTTAGTTAAGTTTATTACTAGGTAGCTTAATTTTTTTTTGGTGCAATGGTAAATGGGATTGTTTTTATAATCGCTCTTTCTGAAAGTTCACTATTGGTGTATAGAAATGCTTCAGATTTCTTGGGGTTAATTTTGTATCCTGCTACATTTCCAAATTCATGTATTAAGTCTAGTAGCTTTTTGATGGAGTCTCTAGGGTTTTGTATGTATAATATCATGTCCTATGCAAATAAGGACAGTTTTACTTCTTCTTTTCCAATTTGGATGCCTTTTATTGCTTCTTCTTGCCTTATTGCAATGGCTAATAATTCCAGTACTATGTTGAACATGAGTGCTGAGAGTGGGAATCCCTGTCTTGCTCCTGTTCTTAGGGGAAATGTTGTTAGTTTTTGTCCATTGAGTATGATGTTGGCTGTGGGCCTGTCATATATGGCTTTTATTATGTTGAGGTATGATCCTTCTACTCCCACCTTGCTGAGAGTTTTTATCAAAAATCTGTGTTGGGTTTTGTTAAATACTTTTTCTGCATCAAGTGATATGACCATGTGGTTTTTTTCTTTCAATTTGTTTATGTGATATATCATGTTTATTGATAAACGGATATTGTACCATCCTTGCATCCCTGGGGTAAATCCTACTTAGTCATGGTCTATGATCTTTCTGATGTACTGGTGGATCTGATTTGCTAAGATTTTGTTGAGGATTTTGGCATCTATGTTCATGAGGGATATTGGCCTGTATACTCTTTCATTGCGTTGTCTTTACCTGCTTTTGATATTAGGGTGATGCTGGCTTCATAGAATGAGCTTGGAAGTGCTCCTTCCTCTTGAATTTTTTGTAGTAGTCTGAGGAGGATAGGTTTTAGTTCTTCCTTGAATGTTTGGTAAAACTCCCCTGTGAAGCCGTCTGGTCCTGGGCTTTTGTTTGATGGAAGCTTTTCGATGACTGCTTCAATTTCTTCCATTGTTATTGTGGCCTGTTGAGATTTTTAGATTCTTCCTGATTGAGTTTTGGAATGTTGTATTTTTCTAGGAATTTGTCCATTTCCTCCAGGTTGTCTAGTTTGTTGGAGTAGAGCTGTCCATAGTATTTTTTAACAATCATTTGTATTTCTGTGGGGTCTGTTGTTATTTAGCCTCTATCATTTCTGATTTTGTTTATTTGGGTCCTCTCTCTTTGCTTCTTGGTGAGTCTGGCTAGAGGTTTCTTAATCTTGTTTAGTCTTTCAAAGAACCAGCTCTTGGTTTCATTGATTTCTGTACTGTTTTTTTGGTCTCTATGTCATTTATTTCTGCTCTAATCTTTATTATCTTCTTCCTTCTGCTCACTCTGGGGTTTTCTTGTTGCTCTCTTTCTGATTCTTTACGTTGCAGAGTTAGATGATTTACTACCATTTTTTCTTGTTTTTTGAGATAGGCCCGTAGAGCTATAAACTTCCCTCTCAGGACTGCTTTCATTGTGTCCCATAGGTTTTGGATTGTTGTGTTTTCATTGTCATTATTTTCCAGGATGTTTTTAATTTCTTCTTTGAACTCAGTTGTAACCCAATCAATATATATTAACATGCTATATCAGCTTCCAAGTGTTTGAGTATTTTGGGTTTTTTTAATTGTAGTTTATTTCTAATATTATGCCATCGTGGTCTGAGAAGATGCTTGGTATGATTTCAAACTTCTTGAATTTGGAGAGACTTTGTTTGTGACCCAATATGTGGTCTATTTTTGAATCTGTTCCATGAGCCTTTGAGGAGAATGTATATTCTGCTGCTTTGGCCTAAAGTGTTCTGAAGATGTCTATTAAGTCCATCTGGAATCCCAGCAACAACACAGCGCCGGTAACTAACTATTACGCAGCCAGCTCTGGGCAGTGAACTTCCACTGGACAGAGAGGCCCTATAGCCTCAGAGGCCAACCCCAGAACACTGCCACCCAGAGGCTGACCCACAAACTGACTCTTTGCTAAACACAAAATAAGGCAGTCTGGGAAACAAATGCGGCCTGCTTTAAAATAAGGACTGTGGCTTACAACACAGAGGAACAGTGTATCGCAGGGAAACTCAACACTCTACTGAATACCTGGCAGGTCTAAGGCAAGCCACACTGAAGAATAGAAGAACCAAAGGACCTTCACTACTGCAATTTTTTTTTCTTTTTTCACCTTTTAACTAAGAAACCAATTTTTTTCTTTTTTTTTCTTCTTTTTTTTTCTTCTTTTTCCATCACCTGATTTTACCCTTTTAATTACTACCTTCTTATTTTTAACCAGTATTAATACTGCTACCATTTTACCATTTTTTAAAGTGCCATTTTATTTTCTCTTTATTTTATTTTGGGATTAGTGTTCTCCATTCTATTTTCATTGTTCTTTTAGCACAAATTTTGCCTACCTCAATTTTACCTCTATGCTAAAACCCACTCCCTCACTTTTCCCCTTTTGTTGTCCTGTTTCTCTTACCCTATGCCTGCTTTAGATTTTCTCTATTCCTCTGTTTACCTCCTGTCAAAATTTCACCCAACTTATATATCCTATTTCCAATCCACTGCTCTAAATCCATATACACATATCCCTTATCTTTCTTCACTATCCAATTTTTTTTTCTTCTTTTATCTTTCTATTGAAGCCGTGGGCAAACTATGGCCCGCGGGCCGAAACCGGCCCGTTTGAAATGAATAAAACTAAAATAAATTAAAAAAAAGACCACCATACCCTTTTATGTAATGATGTGTACTTTGAATTTATATTAGTTCACACAAACACTCCATCCATGATTTTGTTCCCGTCCTCCTGTCCAGTTTAAGAACCCACTGTCGCCCTCGAGTCAAAAAGTTTGGCACGCCTGTTCTATTGTTTTGTTGCTGTTTACTTGATTGTTGAGTATATTGTTTTTTTTTGTTGTGGTGGTTTGTTTATTTCTTTTGTGTGTGTGTGTGTGTGTGTGTGTGTGTGTGTGTGTGTGTGTGTGTGTTTTAGGACTGGTTGTGAGGCTGTTTTGCTATTTCTTTTTATTTTTTTCTGCTGGCTTTTCCCCTCCCTCCACACCCGCCCCCAGTTATTTTTGTGCTTCTGTTTTCCTTTGGCTCTCTTGATATTATTGGTTGTTTCTAGTTTGCATTCATCTCCTGGGAACTGTGGCTGGAATTTGTTGGGATTAGTGGCTGTTCTATAGGAGTTTTCTCCTCATATAAATAGTCTCTTCCGCTCTTCTACTTCATTCTCTCTTTTCGCTCTTTTTTTCTCTCTTCCCCCCCCCATTTTCCCAATTTCATTTTTGCATTACTTCCCCCCCCCACACTTTTCTCTTCTTTTCTTTTTCCTCTTTTATCTTTTTCTCTTCTTTCTTCCTTATCCCCTAATTCTCTTAATTCGGGTGGTCACCTTTATTTAGGGTTATTAATATCATGAATATATTTCTGTTTAGTGCCTGGTACATGTTCATTGTTGTGTTGAATTTTGTGCCTTTAAATCAATGCAGCAGATCCAAGCAACAGCAGCCTCTTGAGCACCACACCCTCTGTCTGAGGAACAGCAGCTGTACGTGAAGCTTCCCCCCAACAGCCAGAAGAGACACCACAGCTGTGAACAGCACCCACCAGAGGAGCTGCTGCCTACAGAGGATCAGCTGCTACCGCAACCGCCTGAGGAGCAACCACAGGCCAAGGAGCCACTGCCACCCAGGGAGCAGCCACCGAACGACTCAACATTTAGATATGTCAGTGAGATCAAACATGGGTAGACAAAGAAACCCCCAAAGGAAAGAAAATGAGAACTCACAAGAAAAGCAGCTAAGTGATACAGAGGCATGCAACAGGACAGAAAAAGAATTCAGAATAAGGGTCCTAGAGTGCATAAACCGGATGGAGGAAAAAATCAACAACTAATGCAAGAAGCAAGAAGAAACAGATGAAAAAATCAACGACCTATGCAAGAAGCAAGAAGAAACAGATGAAAAAATCAAAAACTTAGGTAAGACCCAAGAAGAAATGAAGAGCGATATAGCTGCAATAAAAAACACCATTGAAAGTATCAACAGTAGACTAGGAGAAGCGGAGGACCGAATTAGTGAATTAGAAGACAAGGAAGCAAAACACAGACAAACTATACTGCAATTGGAGAAAAAAATTAAAAGACAGGAGGAGAGCCTAAGGGAGCTTTGGGACAACATGAAACGAAACAACATACGAATAATAGGGGTGCCAGAACAACAGAAAGATGAACAAAGATTAGAAAACTTATTCGAAGAAATAATATCAGAAAACTTCCCTGATGTGGGGGAAAAAAAAGTCACACAAGCCCAGAGAGTCCGAAACAAGGTGAACCCAAAAAGACCCACACCAAGACACATCATAATTACCATGGCAAATGTTCAGGAAAAAGAGAGAATGTTACAGGCTGAAAGAGAGAGATGGAAAGTTACATACAAGGGATCTCCCATTAGATTATCAAATGATTTCTCAACAGAAACACATCAGGCCAGAAAAGAATGGACAGAAATTTACAAAGTGATGCAAAGCAAAGACTGAATCCAAGAATACTCTATCCAGCAAGGCTAACATTCAAAATTGAAGGGGAAATAAGAAGCTTCACAGACAAAAAAAGGCTAAGGGACTTTATCACCACCAAGCCAGCAATACAAGAAATGCTAAAGGGACTGGTGTAAAAAGAAGAAATAGAAAGCTCAGAAAGAAAACAGCCACACACAAAAAGAAATGGCTACAAACAAGCACCTTTCAATAATAACTTTAAACTTAAACGAACTAAATGCTCCAACCAAAAGACATCGAGTGGATGAATGGATAAAAAAACATGACCTGTACGCTTGCTGTCTACAAGAGACCCACCTCATTAGAAGGGACTCACAAAGACTGAAAGTGAAGGGATAGAAAAATATCTATCAGGCAAATGGAAAGGAAAAGAAAGCTGGGGTAGCAATACTTATACCTGACAAAATTGACTTCAAAGTGAAGGCCATAACAAGAGATAAGGAAGGCCACTTCATAATACTAAAGGGATCAATACAACAAGAGGATATAACCCTGGTAAACATATCTGCACCCAAAGCAGGAGCACAAAAATACATAAAAAAAAACTCCTGGAAGATATCAAGGGAGAGATTGACAACAATACAATCATAGTAGGGGACTTTAATACACCACTGACATCACTGGATAAATCCTCTAGGCAAACAATCAGCAAAGAAACAGAAATCCTAAATGACTCACTAGATCAGATGGACTTAATTGACATCTTCAGAACACTTCACCCCAAAGCAGCAAAATATACATTCTACTCAAGGGCTCAAGGGACAGATACAAAAATAGACCACATATTGGGTCACAAACAAAGTCTCCCCAAATTCATGAAGATTGAAATCATACCAAGCAACTTCTCAGACCACAATGGCATAATATTAGAAATAAACTACAATTAAAACATCCCAAAATACTCAAACACTTGAAAGCTGAATAGCATGTTATCAAATATTGATTGGGTTACCAATGAGATCTAAGAAGAAATTAAAAATATCCTGGATACTAATGACAATGAAAACACAACAATCCAAAACATATGGGACACAATGAAAGCAGTCCTGAGAGGGAAGTTTATAGCTCTACAGGCCTATCTCAAAAAACAAGAAAAAATGGTAGTAAATCATCTAACTCTACAACTCAACGAATCAGAAAGAGAGCAACAAGAAAACCCCAGAGTGAGCAGAAGGAAGGAGATAGTAAAGATTAGAGCAGAAATAAATGACATAGAGACAAAAAATCAATACAGAAAATCAATGAAACCAAGAGCTGGTTCTTTGAAAGGATAAACAAGATTCACAAACCTCTAGCCAGGCTCACCAAGAAGCAAAGATAGAGTACGCAAAGAAACAAAATCAGAAATGACAGAGGCAAACTAACAGACCCAACAGAAATACAAATGATTGTTAAAAAATACTATGGACAACTCTACTCCAACAAACTAGACAACCTGGAGGAAATGGACAAATTCCTAGAAAAATACAACCTTCCAAAACTCAATCAGGAAGAATCTAAAAATCTCAACAGGCCAATAACTATGGAAGAAATTGAAGCACTCATCAAAAAGTTTCCAGCAACCAAATCCCAGGATCAGATGGCTTCACAGGGGAGTTTTACCAAACATTCAAGGAAGAACTAAAACCTATCCTCCTCAGACTACTACAAAAAATAAAGAGGAAGGAACACTTCCAAGCTCATTCTATGAAGCCAGTATCACCCTAATACCAAAACCAGGTAAAGACAACACAATGAAAGAGTATTACAGGCCAATATCCCTCATGAACATAGATGCCAAAATCCTCAACAAAAGCTTAGCAAATCGGATCCAGCAGTACATCAGAAAGATCATACACCACGACCAAGTAGGATTTATCCCAGGGATGCAAGGATGGTACAATATCCATAAATCAATAAACGTGATATATCACATAAACAAATTGAAAGAAAAAAAAACACATGGTCATATCAATTGATGCAGAAAAAGCATTTGACTAAATCCAACACCATTTTTGATAAAAACTCTCAGCAATGTGGGAGTAGAAGGATCATACCTCAACATAATAAAAGCCATATATGACAGGCCCACAGCCAATATCATACTCAATGGACAAAATCTAACACCATTTCCCCTAAGAACAGGAACAGGACAGGGATGCCCACTCTCACCATTCCTGTTCAACATAGTACTGGATGTATTAGCCTTTGAAATTAAACAAGAAGAAGACATAAAAGGCATCCAAACTGGAAAAGAGGAAGTAAAACTGTCCTTATTTGCAGATGACATGATATTATACATACAAAACCCTAGAGACTCCATCAAAAAACTTCTAGACTTAATACATGAATATGGCAAAGTAGCAGGATACAAAATTAACCCCAAGAAATCTGAAGCATTTCTATACACCAATAGTGAACTTTAAGAAAGAGAGATTACAAAAACAATCCCATTTACCATTGCACCAAAATAATTAAGCTACCTAGGAATAAACTTAAACTTAAAAGACCTCTACTCAGGAAACTACAGGACTTTGAAAAGAGATATAGAGGAAGGCATAAACAGATGGAAGAACATACCGTGTTCATGGATTCGTAGAAGCAACATCATTAAAATGTCCATACTACCCAAAGAAATCTATAAATTCAACGCACTTCCCATTAAAATACCAACGGCATATTTCACAGATCTAGAACGAACTCTCCAAAAATTCATCTGGAATAAATAAAGACCCCGAATAGCTGCAGCAATCCTGAGAAAGAACAAAGTAGGTGGGATCTCAATACCAGCTATCAAGATGTACTACAAAGCCACTGTTCTCAAAACTGCCTGGTACTGGCACAAGAACAGACATATAGATCAATGGAATAGAATAGAGAGCCCAGAAATTGGCCGGAACCAATATGCTCAATTAATATTTGACAAAGGAGGCAAGAACATACAATGGAGCCAAGATAGTCTCTTCAATAAATGGTGTTGGGAAAATTGGACAGATATATGCAAGAAAATGAAACCAGACCACCAACTTACACCATACACAAAAATAAACTCAAAATTGATAAAGGACTTAAATGGGAAACCATAAAAATTCTAGATGAATCCAAAGTGAACAAAATCTCAGACATATGCCGAAGCAATTTCTTCACTGATAACAGCTCCTTGGGCACTGGAAACTAAAGTGAAAATGAACAAATGGGACTACATCAAAATTAAAAACTTCTTTACAGCAAAAGAAACCATCAACAAAACAACAAGAAAACCCACTGTGTGGGAAAACATATTTGCCAATGTCATATCTGATAAGGGCCTAATCTCCAAAATTTATAGGGAACTCATACAACTTAACAAAAGGAAGATAAACAATCCAATCAAAAAATGGGCAAAGGACCTAAATAGACACTTTAGAAAAGAGGACATTCAGAAAGCCAAGAGACATATGAAAACATGCTCAAAGTCACTAATCATCAGAGAGATGAAAATCAAAACAATGAGGTAGCATCTCACACCTGTCAGACTGGCTATCATCAACAAATCAACAAACGACAAGTGCTGGAGACGATGTGGAGAAAGAGGAACATTTGTGCACCGCTGGTGGGAATGCAGACTGGTGCAGCCACTATGGAAGACAGTATGGAGTTTCCTCAAAAAACTAAAAATGGAACTCCCATTTGACACTGTGATCCCACTTCTACGAATATATCCCAAGAAACCAGAAATACCTATCAGAAAGTATATATGGACCCCTATGGTCATAGCAGCACAATTTACCATAGCTAAGCTCTGGAAACAGCCTAAGTACCCATCAGTAGATGAATGGATCAGAAAACTGTGGTACATCTAAATGATGGAATACTATGCTGCTGTAAAAGAGAAGGAATTCTTACCATTTGCAACGGCATGGCTGGAACTGGAGAGCATTATGCTAAGTGAAATAAGCCAGTCAATGAAAGAAAAATACCACATGATCTCACTCATTCATGGATAATAGAGACCATTATAAACTTTTGAACAATAATAGATACAGAGGCAGAGCTGCCTCACACAGATTGTCAAACTGCAGCAGGAAGGCCGGAGAGGGTTAGGGGGCAGGATGGAAGGGGGTAAGAGATCAACCAAAGGACTTGTATGCATGCAAATATGCATAACCAACGGTCATAAGACATTGGGGGGTAGGGGAGGCCATGGGATTGTCAAGGGCGGGGAAGAAAAAAACAAGGACACCTATGTAATACCCTTTGTAATACTTTAAGCAATAAAATAAAATATAATATAATGAAAATAAGAAATAGAAAAAAAGGAGAGGCTGGGAGCTTCCATCACTGGGGGGCTTGGCCAGCCTGAAAATGGCCCTGAGCCCCTCACCCAGGCTGGCCAGGCACCCCAGTGGGGACCCCCACCCTGAAGGGGGTGTGACCAGCCTGAAAAGAGCCATCAGCCCCTCACCCAGGCTGGCCAGGCATCCCAGCGGGACCCCCACACTGAGCCGGGACACCCTTCAGGGCAAACCAGCCAGCCCCCACCCATGCACTAGGCCTCTATCCTATATAATAAAGGGGTAATATGCAAATTTACCCTAACAGCAGAACAACTGGGAATGACTGGTCACTATCACACACACTGACCACCAAGGGGCAGATGCTCAATGCAGTAGCTGTCCCTTGGTGGTCAGTGCACTCCTACATGGGGAGTTCTGCTCAGTCACAACCCAGGCTGCCAGCTGCCAGCACAGCAGTGGTGGTGGGAGCCTTTCCCACCTCCTCAGCAGCACTAAGGATGTCCAACTGCAGCTTAGGTCTGCTCCCTGCTGGTAAGTGGACATCCCTCAAGGGCTGCCTGTCTGCCAAAGTGATGTCTGACTGCCAGCTTGGGTCTGATCCCTCAGGAAGTAGGCCTAAGCCAGCAGGTGGACATCCTCCGAGGGATCCCAGACTGAAAGAGGGCATAGGCTGGGCTGAGGGAACCCCTGAGTGCACAAATTTTTGTGCACCGGGCCTCTAGTATATATATAAAAAGCTAATATGCTAGGTGTCCCTCCAACTGCCCAACCAGTCACTATGATGCACACTGACCACTAGGCGGCACACACTCAACACAGGAGCTGCTGTGACGCACACTGACCATTTACAAAGAAATGGCACCGCAGACCTGGCACTGACAAACCTTCACTTGGCTTCCCCCAAGTGGGACACAGGCCTTGCAACCACCCCGGAGCGACACCCCACCAAATTGCAGGCCCCCATGGCGCAAAATGTGGCCCACAGCCCAGCCCAGAAACAGTCACTGTAGGTGCTGGGTAATGACGTCACGTAGCAATGCCCCGCTTCCTCTCTGTAGAGACTAGCCTCCTTGGAGCTTCTTCAGCCCAGGAACACAACGTGCTTTATAGCCAGGTGCAAAAATTTTACACTTTAATCAAATGTTTGTGAGGTGTTTTCCTGTGCCTCATCTCATTTGATCCTCACAAAAGTCCTGGAGTAGGTAGATAGGAGACTGGGTAGAATCCTATTTTCTTTTCATTAGCCAGAAAATGGAGATTTAGAAAGTTTAGAAACTTAACCCAACTGAAAAGAAGTAAGAAATGGTGGAACTTGAAAATGACTTCAGGTTTTCTCACTGCACAGAATAAAGTCAAACACTGCTACAGCTAAATATTTTAACCGTTGTTCTTCCTGCATGATCTACAATAACAATCTACTTTGTGTTGATATTTACTGCTGTGTTGCTGACAATTACTTGAAAGAGAAGTAGGGGTGCTTCACTGGGCTGGAAAAAGTTTAGTTAAATCAGAAAGCAGGTCTAATTAAGCAAGTTTATTCTATCCTATCTAATAAAAGAGAAACATGGTAATTGGCATATGACCGTTACCCTTCCCATTGGCTAATCAGGGCAATATGCAAATTAACTGTCAGCCAAGATGGCGGCCGGCAGCCAGGCAGCTTGAAACTAACATGAGGCTTGCGTGCTTCAGTGACGAAGGACTCCAATGTTCCCCGCCTGCCGCTGCAGGCCTCTGAGCTGCAAGCAACTATGTAACAAACATAGAAACTAAACAAAACCCCAGAAACCTGCCGGGCTTCAGCCAGCAGGATCGCAACATTGTAAGCAAAGGCCAGAAACCTACTTTCAGCAGCGGAGGCCTAAGAGCTGGAGCCAAGCCTCAAAGCTAAAGCTGGTCCAGAATAAAAAAAGAAAAAGAAAAAAAGGAGCGGTTGGGAGCTTCAGTCACCCCCAGCCTGAAAACAGCCCTCAGCTCCTCACCCAGACTGCCCAGGCACCCCAGTGGGGACCCCCACCATGAAGGATGTGTGACCAGCTGCAAACAGCCATCATCCCCTCACCCAGACTGGCCAGGCACCCCAGTGGGGACCCCCACCCTGATACAGGACACCCTTCAGGGCAAACCAGCTGGCACCCACCCATGCACCAGGCCTCTACCCTATATAGTAAAAGGGTAATATGCCTCCCAGCACTGGGATCAGTGGAGCCACGAGGCCTCCCGGCACCGGGATCAGCATGACAGGGGGCAGCGCCCAAACCCCCTGATCACCCTGTGGCTCTGTGTGTGACAGGGTGCAGCGCCCCAACCCCCTGATTGGCCCTGCTTTGCGCATGACAGGGGTGGCACCACAACCTCCCCATCGACCCTGCCTTAAGTGTGACAGGGGATGGTGCCCCAACCCCCCAATCGGCCCTACCCTGAGCATGACTGAGGGTGGAATCACAACCTCCCGATCCGCCCTGCTCTGTGCATGACAGGGGGCGGTGCCCCAACTCCCCAATCGGCCCTGCTCTGAGCCAGGGGCTGCACCTAGGGATTGGGCCTGCCCTCTGCCACCCGGGAGCAGGCCTCAGCCAGCAAGTCATCATCTCCCGAGGGGTCCCAGACTGCGAGAGGGCACAGGCTGGGCTGAGGTACCCCTCTCCCCCCCGAGTGCACAAATTTTTGTGCACCAGGCCTCTAGTATATATATAGATGCCTAAGTTGACTCATGCATGCATGATACATATAAAGCTCTTACTGGCGCCAATCGCACATGTGTGTTTTGATCTGTTATTGTCGATCGTGAATTTGGTTGACACTTCTATTATAGAGAAAGGGCAAATAGCAATATTAAAATATTTCTTCTAATTAATTTCCTTTCAATGTGCACGAATCCATGCACCGGGCCAATAGTATTAATGTAAACCATCTTATTAAAGGCCTATTTACTACAGTTTCTAGTATCTGATATATCATGTCTGGCTTTAACAAAAATTCAAGTTATGTTAAAAGACAATAAAAATCATAACCTGAGGAGACAAAACAAAGATCAGAACCAGATTTTTGAAAGTCCGGGCAGTAGGTTTAAAATAACTATGATTAATATGTTAAGGAATGGATAAAGTAGACAACATGCAACAGCAAATGTGTAATTTCAGTAGAGAGGTGGAAAGTCTAAGAAAGAGTTTTTTAAAAGCTAGAAAAATAAATAAATACCATAACAGAAATGCAAAAATAAAGACCTCATTCATTTCCACCAGCCTGTAGGTGAGCAGCTCCGGTTCCTATCATCACCGTCCCTCTGCTGCTGCCACCCCCGCAAGGCTTCGCTATCACCAAAGCCTCCACCAGCGACTCATTGCACCTGATTCTCTCCACTTCGTTCCCCACCAACCACTATCATTGTCACCATGTCGGGCTATTCGAGTGACCAAGACTGCAGCCGGGATTGACGGTTTGGTGCACCTTGATTTGGAGGAAGTAGGGCAGGGCCTCTATCAGGAAAGAAGTTTAGAAGCCCTGGGGAGAAACTAGTTAAAAAGAAGTGGAATCTTGATGAGCTGCCCAAATTTGAGAAGAATTTTTACCAAGAGCACCCTGATTTGGCCATGCGCACAGTGCAAGAGGTAGAGACATACAGAAGAAGCAAGGAAATTACAGTTAGAGGACACAACTGCCCAAAGCCAGTTCTGAATTTTTATGAAGCAAACTTCCCTTCAAACATCATGGATGTGATTGCAAGACAGAACTTTACTGAACCCACTGCTATTCAAGCTCAGGGATGGCCAGTTGCCCTAAGTGGATTGGATATGATTGGAGTAGCACAGACTGGATCTGGGAAAACATTGTCTTATTTGCTGCCTTCCATTGTCCACACCAATCATCAGCCATTCCTAGAGAGAGGTGATGGGCCTATTTGCTTGGTGCTGGCACCAATTTGAGAACTGGCCCAGCAGGTGCAGCAAATGGTTGCTGAATACTGTAGAGCATGCTGATTGAAGTCTACTAGCATTTATGGTGGTGCTCCCAAGGGACCACAAATACGAGATTTGGAGAGAGGTGTAGAAATCTGTATTGCAACACCTGGAAGATTGATTGACTTTTTAGAGTGTGAAAAAAAAAAATCTGAGAGTAACCACCTACCTTGTCCTTGATGAAGCAGATAGATGCTTGATATGGGTTTCGAACCCCAAATAAGAAAGATCGTGGATCAAATAAGACCTGACAGGCAAATCCTAATGTGGAGTGCAACTTGGCCAAAAGAAGTAAGACAGCTTGCTGAAGATTTCCTGAAAGACTATCTACACTAATAAAAGGGAAACATGCAAATTGGTGTCACTCCACTATGCCCACCAGCCAATCAGGATGACTATGCAAATTAACCCAACACAGATGGCCATTAATTTGCATACACAGGCGCAGAGCGAAAACTGAAGGCTCCAGCCAGAGTGAAGAGTGAAGACTGAAGAGGCTTGGTTTCTCCCCTGTGGTCGCAGTGGAGAAGTTAAGCCTCACTGCGGCCACAGCAGAAAATCTTAGCCTTGAAGCCTCGCTGCAGCCGGAGGCAAAAAGCCTAGCCTCGAGGCTTGGCTTCTCTGCTGTGGCTGCACCAAAGGTCTGGGTCTCAGGTGCTGGAGGAAAACCGGTACCGGCAGCCAGGCGAAGGAAGGCCTACTGCACAAATCTTCATGCAATGGGCTTCTAGTCCTATATAATAAAAGGCTAATATGCAAATCGACTGAACGGCTGAACAACAGGTCCCTATGACTCACACTGACCACCAGGGGGCAGACCCTCAATGTAGGAGCTGTCCCCTGGTGGTCAGTGTGCTCCCACACTGCTCAGCCAGAAGCTGGGGCTCACGGCTGAGGAGCACAGCGGCAGTGGTGGGGGCCTCACCAGCCTCCGCAGCAGCGCTAAGGATGTCCAACTGACAGCTTAGGCCCACTCCCCATGGGGATGTCCCCCAGGGGCTCCCGGACTGCGAGAGGGCACAGGCCAGGCTGAGGGATCCTCTGAGTGCATGAATTTCATGCACCAGGCCTCTAGTATTCATATAAACATTGGTGTACTGGAACTGAGTGAAAACCACAACATTCTTCAGATTGTGGATGTGTGTCATGATGTAGAAAAGGGTGAAAAACTTATTCGTCTGATGGAAGAGATCATGAGTGAGAAGAAGAATAAAACCATTGTCTTTATTGAAACCAAAAGAAGATGTGATGAACTTACTAGAAAAATGAGGAGAGACGGGTGGCCTGTCATGGGTATTCATGGTGACAAGAGTGAACAGGAACATGATTGGGTTCTAAATGAATTCAAACATGGAAAAGATCCTATTCTGATTGCTACAGATGTGGCTTCCAGAGGGATAGATGTGGAAGATGTGAAATTTGTCATCAATTATGACTACCCTAACTCCTCAGAGGATTATATTCATTGAATTGGAAGAACTGCTCGCAGTACCAAAACAGGCACAGCATACGCTTTCTTTACACCTAATAATATAAAGCAAGTGAGTGACCTTATCTCTGTGTTTTGTGAAGCTAATCAAGCAATTAATCCCCAGTTGCTTCAGTTGGTTGAAGACCGAGGTTCAGGTTGTTCCAGGGATAGAGGAGGCATGAAGGATGACCATCGGGACAGATACTCTTCAGGCAAAATGGGTGGATTTAATACCTTTAGAGACAGGGAAAATTATGACAGAGTTTACTCTAGTCTGCTTAAGAGAGATTTTGGGGCAAAGACCCAGAATGGTGTTTACAGTGCTCCAAATTACACCAATGGGAACTTTGGAAGTAATTTTGTGTCTGCTGGTATACAGACTAGTATTAGGACTGGTAATCCAACAGGGACTTACCAAAATGGGTATGATAGCACTCAGTAATATTGAAGTAATGTTCCAAATATACACAATGGTATGAACCAACAGGCATATGCATATCCTGCTACTGCAGGTACACCTGTGATTGGTTATCCAATGCCAACAGGATATTCTCAATAAGACTTTAGAAGTATATGTAAATGTCTGTTTTTCATAATTGCTGTTTATATTGTGTGTTAGCAGACAAGGTAGTTATTTACGAAACATGGGAAATGCAGAAATAACTGCAGTGCAGCAGTAATTATGGTGCACTTTTTCGCTACTTAAGTTGGATATTTCTCTACATTCCTGAAACAATTTTTAGGTTTTTTTTGTACAAGAAAATGCAGGCAGAAAAAAAAAGATAGTGGCTGGCAGGACAGAGCTGAGGGATAGGAAGTGAGTGAGTGAGGGGATGAAAGGAGAGTGTGTGGATGTGTGTGGTATGTGTGTGAGTGAGGGAGGGGCAGTAAAATCCCGCAGGAGCAGCAGAGGCTGGCAGACCAGGATCTCTGAGACAGGGAGAGACTACCACCGCTGAGGACACTCCCCAGTCTGCCAGACTCTGGCACCCGAATCCATGCCATCTTAAAGGGGAGAGCAGCCTCTTCTAGGAACTCATCAACAACATCACCCAGACAGGCCTTGGACACTGCCCGCAACTGAGCAGCCACTCCAGCCAAAATCCTGCTGCCCACCCGCAGACTCCCAGACCCTGGGACCTCCACCTCCAAAGGTGCACCGCGCCCACAGCAGTAAGTGCAGCCTCCTCCTCTCCAGTGGCAGACCTCCAACATCGCATTCCCGCATCTCCAGCACGCAGGTATCCGAGGCACACCACACCATAGACTTCTTTTAGGAGTCACTGTGAGCCAAAATTGGGTGTGATTTTGTACAGACACAGGCGCACTGCCCCCCAGTAGAAATTCTGAATTCCCTCTGCCTGGATAACTGCCCACACACACCCAGCTGCGCAACCTCAGCACCAGGGCCCTTCAGCGCCAGGGCCCCTCAGAGTGACTCAGAGCTTAGCGCTCCGGCAAATTCACTGCCACAGTTGCTCACTCCCCCTGAGCCCATCTATCCACAGGGCACTTTGGATATCCACAGTGAGCCTCTGCTGTGTCCTATCTTTGACTAATAGGGGCGCACTGCCTTGGGCAGTAGAAATTCTAAATTCACCCATCCTGGATACTTGCCCAAAGACACCCTGAATAAGCGTTCCAAGGTCCTTCAGAATGCTTCAGTGCACCTGCGCTAGCAAACTCACTGCGGGTGCTTCTGTGTACCACCACTGGGAATGCGCACCTATCCACCACAGGTGCATCAGCAAAAGCTGAGTTTCCCCACCCCACAGCTGCAGAACTCTGGGCACTACAGTTGCCTGCTTATCCGGTGCATTGGCAGCCCTGGGGCGCTGATGTGAGCCCCAATGGACACGCACTTAAACAAAGAGGGGGGCACTGCTGGGGTGTAGAAACGCAGAATTCTCTCTTCTGGGACACCTGCCCACAGACACTGCAATCCAGTGGCTTCAGTGCCAGGGTCCTTCAGAGTGTGTCAGTACACCCTGCTGGCAAATGCACCACAGGTGCCCCTGTGAACTGCTGCTGGGATCATGTGTATCCAACCACAGAGGCAGCAGGAAAAGCTGAGTCTGCCCACCCTATAACTACAGAACTCTGGACACCACAGTTGCGACTTTCCAGACACAGGGCTCTAGAGCCCCACCACCCCAACAGACGGTTCCTGGGTGCCATTGTGAGTCCCCGCTGGGCATGTGTGATTTCAACTAAGGGCACAATACAGCAAAAATTGAGACACCCCCATGGCTGCTGACTTCTAGACACCTCAGTGGCACCTTTCCAGCTCACAGGCCTACATCAGGAGAACCCAAATAGCTCAAGTAAGGAGCTACACTAGACTACCAAGCCCAGGAGACCTGAGAGGTCACACCAGTAGCACCATACCCAAAAGAAACTGGGTAGCAAAGCAATTGGAGCTACAACTAAAACATTACAGCAAAGCATGGGAAGACAAAAAAGCAATCCACAAAGGAAAGAAAAGGAGAAATCACTGGAAAGGGAGTTAAATGAAATTGAGGCTACTAACTTATCAGAGAAAGAATTCAGAGTAATGATTATAAGAATGCTCAAACGGCTGAATGACAAATATACACAACTCAATGAGAATTATAAGGAGCTGAATGAGAATGTCACCAACATGAAAAGGAACCAAGAGGAAATGAAGAACAACATAGCTGCAACAAAAACACAATGGAAGGCTTAAACAGCAGACTAGAAGAGGCTGAGGACCACATCCACGAATTAGAAGGCAAGGTAGGAAAAAACACAAAAACACAGGAGAAACTGGAAAAAAAAAAACTTAAAAAGCAAGAGGAGAGCCTAAGGGAGTTTTGGGACAATGCAAAATGAAACAACATTCGCTTAATAGGGGTACCAGAAGGAGAGGAAGAGAAGCAAGGAATAGAAAACCTGTTTGAAGAAATAATGACAGCAAACTTCCCTGATACTGGCAAGAAAAAAACTACACAAGTCCAAGAAGCACATAGAGTGCCAAACAAGATGAACCCCAAAAGACCAACACCAAGACACATCATAATTAAATTGGCAAACACCAATGACAAAGTAAGAATCTTAAAGGCTGCCAGAGAGAGACAGGAAGTTACCTACAAGGGATCTCCTATTAGAATATCAGCTGACTTCTCAGCACAAACACACTAGACAAGGAGGGAATGCAATGAAATATGCAAAGTGATGCAAAGCAAGGGAATGAATCCAAGAATACTATACCCAGCAAGGCTATCATTCAAAATTGAAGGTGGAATCAGGAGCTTCACAGACAAAAAAGGGCTAAGAGAGTTTATTACCACCAAGTCAGCAATGCAAGAAATGCTAAAGGGACTACTGTAAAAAGAAGAAACAGGAAGACAAGAAGAAACACAAACATTAAGAATAAAAATGGCCACAAACAAGTACTTTTCAATAATAATATTAAATGTAAATGGATTAGGGGAACCAAGATGGTGGCATAGGTTAACGCCGGAGATTGCTGCCCTCAAACAACCACTTCAGAGATATAACTAAAGGACAGAACAGACAGCATCCAGAACCACAGGAAGGCTGGCTGAGTGGAAATTCTACAACTAGGAGGAAAGAGAATATCATACCCAGACTCAGAGGAGGCGCAGTGCTGAAGTGAAATACTCAGGTGCGGAGTGCGCACACGGAGGGGGCTGGCGGTGGAGGGCGCGGTTGTTGTTTTCAATCGGGAGGGAGTTTCAGACTCTGAGCTCCAGATCCGGGCGAGTCTCTGGGACCCAGACTCAAACGGGAGAAGTGGGACTGTCTGGCTTCAGTCGGAACTCGAAGGCAGCTTTCTCTCCGAGGTTTGCAGCCATTGCTGGGACTCTGAGAGGCAGAGCCCCTAGGGAAGGAACTGAGAGCAGCCATAACTGCTCGCTCCTGCCCGCCCTGTAGATCCCCGGGGACCCGCCCCGCCCAAGCCCTGCGCAGAACCATTTGCTGGATAGCCTCAGGCAAACGCTAGATTAGCACCGCCCTAGAGATCCAGCACAGAAGCCCTCCCACTGCAGACACAGCGGACTCTCATAGCCAGTTAGCCTGGAGGTCAAATCACCCCCGGTATTGCCGACATCAATCAAGGCTTAAAGGCAACAAGACTGTGCACAAAGACCACTAGGGGGTGTACCAAGAAAGCATAAAAAATGCGGAGACAAAGAAACAGGACAAAACTGTCAATGGAGGATATTGAGTTCAGAACCACACTTTTAAGGTCTCTTAAGAACTGTCTAGAAGCTGCCGATAAACTTAGTAAGGCCCTCGAAAAGACTGGTGAGACCGCCGATAAATGTAGTGAGATCCTCAAGAAATCTAATGAGACCCTCGATGTTGTGATAAAGAACCAACTAGAAATTAAGCATATACTGACTGAAATAAAGAATATTATACAGACACCCAACAGCAGACCAGAGGAGCGCAAGAATCAAGTCAAAGATTCGAAATGCGAAGAAGCAAAACACACCCAACTGGAAAAGCAAAATGAAAAAAGAATCCGAAAATATGAAGATAGTGTAAGGAGCCTCTGGGACAGCTTCAAGCGCACCAACATCAGAATTATAGGGGTGCCAGAAGATGAGAGAGAGCAAGATATTGAAAACCTATTTGAAGAAATAATGACAGAAAACTTCCCGTACCTGGTGAAAGAAATAGACCTACAGGTCCAGGAAGCGCAGAGAACCCCAAACAAAAGGAATCCAAAGAGGACCACACCAAGACATATCATCATTAAAATGCCAAGAGCAAAAGACAAAGAGAGAATCTTAAAAGCAGCAAGAGAAAGAAACCCAGTTACCTACAAGCGAATACCCATACGACTGTCAGCTGATTTCTCAACAGAAACTTTGCAGGCCAGAAGGGAATGGCAAGAAATATTCAAAGTGATGAATACCAAGAACCTACAACCAAGATTACTTTACCCAGCAAAGCTATCATTCAGAACTGAAGGTCAGATAAAGAGCTTCACAGATAAGGAAAAGCTAAAGGAGTTCATCACCACCAAACCAGCATTATATGAAATGCTGAAAGGTATCCTTTAAGAAGAGGAAGAAGAAAAAGGTAAATATACAAATTATGAACAACAAATATGCATCTATCAACAAGTGAATCTAAGAATCAAGTGAATAAATAATCTGGTGATCATAATAGAATCAGGGACATAGAAAGGGAATGGACTGACTATTCTTGGGGGGGAAAGGGGTGTGGGAGATGCGAAAAGAGACTGGACAAAAATCGTGCACGTATGGATGAGGACAGTGGGTGGGGAGTGAGGGCGGAGGGTGGGGTGGGAGCTGGGAGGAGGGGAGTTATGGGGGGGGGAAGAGGAACAAATGTAATAATCTGAACAATAAAGATTTAATTTAAAAAAATAAATAAATAAATGTAAATGGATTAAATGCTCCAATCAAAAGGCACAGGGTAGCTGAATGGATAAGAAAACATGATCCATATATTTTCTGTCTGCAAGAGACCCACCTCAGAACAAAGGATTCACACAAACTGAGATTGAAGGCATGGAAAAAAATTTTTCAGGCAAATGGAAATGAGAAAAAAGCTGGGGTTGTGATACTTATATCTGATAAAATGGACCTCAAAGAAAAGGCCATAACAAGAGATAAAGAAGGCCACTACATAATACTAAAGGGAGCAATTCAACAAGAAGATATACCTCTGGTAAACATATATGCACCCAATATAGGAGCACCTAAATACATAAAACGACTTCTGGAAGATATCAAAGGAGAGATCGATAGCAATACAGTCATAGTAGGGGACTTTAATACCCCACTGACACCACTGGATAAATCATCTAAACAAAAATCAGCAAAGAAACAGCAATCCTAAATGTCTCACCAGATCAGATGGACTTAATTGACATCTTCAGAATATTTCACCACAAAGCTACAGAATATACATTCTTCTCCAGTGCACATGGGACATTTTCAAAGATAGACCATATATTAGGACACAGACAAACTCTCTTCAAATTCAAGAGAATAGAAATCATAACAAGCATCTTCTCAGATCACAATGGCATAAAACCAGAAATAACTACAATAAAAACATTAAAAAACATCAAACATTTGGAGGCTAAATAGCATGCTATTAAACAGTGACTGGGTTATCAGAGAAATCAAAGAAGAAATAAAAAGCATCCTGGAAAGAAATGACAATGAAAACACAACAATTCAAAATCTATGAGACACAATGAAAGCAGTTCTCAGAGGGAAGTTCATAGCTCTACAGGCCTACCTCAAAAAACAAGGAAAACTGATAATAAATAATGTAACCATACAACTCAAAGAGTTAGAAAGAGAGCAGCAAGAAAAGCCCACAGTATCCAGAAGCAAGGAAATAATAAAGATCAGAGCAGAAACAAATGACATAGAGAAAAAAAAAACAATACAAAAGATCAATGGAACCAAGAGCTACTTCTTTGAAAGGATTAACAAGATTGATGAACCTCTTGCCAGGCTCACAAAGACACAGAGAGGACCCAACTAAACAAGATCAGAAATGAAAGAGGTGAAGTAACAACTGACCCTACTGATATACAAAGGGTAGTCAAAAAACATTCTGAACAACTCTACTCCATCAAACTGGACAACCTCGACGAAATAGACACATTCCTAGAAAAATACAAGCTTCCAAAACTCAATCTAGAAGAATCAAAAAACCTGCATAGGCCAATAACTACTGATGAAATTGAAACAGTAATCAAAAAGCTTCCAGCAAACAAAAGCCCTGGACCAGATGGCTTCACAGGGGAGTTTTACCGAACATTCAAAGAAGAACTAAGTCCTTCTCAGACTATTCCAAAAAAGTCAAGAGGAAGGAACACTTCCAAGCTCTTTCTATGAAGCCAGCATTACCCTAATCCCAAAACCAGATAAAGACACCACAAAGAAAGAATTACAGGCCAATATCTTGATGAACATAGATTCAAAATCTTCAACAAAATTCTAGCAAACTAGATACAGCATTACGATAGAAAGATCATACACCATGACCTAGTGGGATTTATTCCAGGAATTCAAGGCTGGTACAATATCCGCAAATCAATAAACGTGATACATCACATAAACAAATTGAGAGACAAAAATCACATAATCATATCGATTGATGCAGAAATGGCATTTGACAACCTCCAACACCCTTTTCTGACAAAAAGGCTTAGCAAAGTGGGAATAGAGGGATCATACCTCAACATAATAAAAGCTTTATATGAAAAACCTACAGCCAACATCATACTCAATGGGCAAAACTAAAACCATTTCACTTAAGAACAGGAACAAGACAGGGATGCCCACTTTCACCACTCCTGTTCGACATAGTACTAGAAGTGCTAGCAAAAGTGATCAGACAAGAAGAAGAAATAATAGGCATCTAAATTGGAAAGGAAGAAGTAAAATTGTCATTATTGGCAGATGACTTGATACTGTACATAGAAAACCCTAAAGACTCCATCAAAAAATTATTAGACCTAATAAATGAATTTGGCAATGTAGCAGGATACAAAATTAAAGCCAAGAAATCTATGGCATTTTTATATGCCAATAATGAACTTAAAGAAAGAGAAATTAAAAATCAATCCCATTTACCATTGCACCAAAAAAATTAAGATACCTAGGAATAAACTGAACTAAAGAGGTAAAAGACCTCTACCCAGAAAACTATAGGACGTTGAAAAAAGAGTGAGAGGAAGACATAAACAGATGGACTTAAATACCATGTTCATGGATTGGTAGAATCAACATCATAAAAATGTCCATACTACCCAAAGCAATTAAAATAACAAAAGCATATTTCACAGATCTAGAAAGAACTCTCTAAAAATTCATCTGGAATAATAATAATAATAATAATAATAATAATAATAATAAACGAATAGCTGCTGCGATCCTTAGAAAGAAGTACAAAGTAGGAGGGATCTCAAAAGCAGATATCAAGCTATATTACAAAGCCACTGTTCTCAAAACTGCCTGATGCTGGCACAAGAACAGACATATAGATCAATGGAATAGAATAGAGAACCCAGAAATCGACCCAAACCACTATGCTTAATTAATATTTGACAAAGGATGCAAAAACATACAATGGAGTCAAGACAGTCTCTTCAATAAATGGTGTTGGGAAATTTGGTCAGACACATCCAAAAAAAAAGAAACTAGACCACCAACTTATACCATACACAAAAATAAACTCAAAATGGATAAAGGACTTAAACATAAGATGGGAAACCATAAAAATATTAAAGGAATCCACAGGTAGCAAAATCTCAGATATATGCCGAAGGAATTTCGTCACTGACACAGCCCCTAGGGCAGTGGAAACTAAAGGGAAAATAAACAAATGGGACTATATCAAAATAAAAAGCTTCTGCACTGCAAAAGAAACCATCAACAAAACAACAAGAAAACCTACTGCATTGGAGAACATATTTGCCAATGATATCTCTGTTAAAGGTTTTATCTCCAACATTTACAGGGAACTCATACAATTTAACAAAAGGAAGATAAACAACCCAATCATTAAATGGGCAAAGCGCCTAAATAGACACTTTTTGAAAGAGGGCATACATAAGGTTGAGATACACTTAACATGCTCAAAGTCACTAATCATCTGAGATATGCAAATCAAAACAACAATGAGGTACCACCTCACATCTGTCAGAATGGCTATCATCAACAAATCTACAAACGACAAATGCTTGCAAGGATGCGGAGAAAAAGGAACCCTCATTCATTGCTGTTGGGAATGCAAACTGATGCAGCCACTGGGGAGAACAGTATGGAGTTTCCTCAAAAAATAAAAATGGAACTTCCATTTGACCCAATGGAATATATCCCAAGAAACCAGAAACTCCAATCAAAAAGGATATATGCACCCCTATGTTCATAGAAGCACAATTTACAGTAGCTAAGCTTTGGAAACAGCCTAAGTGCCCATCAGCAGATTAATGGATTAGAAACTTTGGTACATCTACACAATGGAATACTATGCTGCTGTAAAAAGGAAGGAACTCCTACCATTTGCAGTAGCATGGATGGAGCTGGAGAGCATTATGCTAAGTGAAATAAGTCAGTCAGAGAAAGATAAAAGATAAATATCACATGCTCTCACTCATTTGTGGATTATAGTGAACAACATAAACCGATGAACAAAAATAGATGTAGAGACAGAGAAGCATTGATCAGATGCTCAAAACTTAGAGGGAAGATAGGGGAGGGTGGAGGTGAGGGGGAGAGATCAACCAAAGGACTTGTATGCATGCATATAGGTAGAAGAGATGGATGTGAACAACAGGGGGTGAGGGTGATGGCAGGATTGGGGGGATAAGAGTACTTGGGGGGATAAGGACACATTTGTAATATCTTAATCAATAAAGGGGAAAAATTAAAAAAGTTTTAAAAAAAGAAAGAAAATGCAGGCAGTGTTTTCACAAAGTAAATATACAGTGGTTTGAAATACAATGAATGAAAGCAATGCATGGCCTTCCAATAAAAAATATTTGAAGACTAAAAAAAAAAGAAAAAGAAATGAAATAAAAGGCCTTTAATTGGCTTTTCAGTAGCCTGGATACAGCCAAGAAAGAATCAGTGAGTGAAAAATAAGTCAATAGAAACTTTCCACACTGAAATGCAGAGATATCATACTCTGAAAACCTTCAGCAACATATAAAATAGTAATTTTTACTATAACTATATTTACCAAACAATCTATATATATATATATATATATATATATATATATATATAAAAGCCTAAGTGACCATTACGACTGAACAACTGGAATGACCAGAACAACCACTTGACCAGTTGCTATGACACGTACTGACCACCAGGAGGCAGATGCTCAATGCAGGAGCTGCCCCCTGGTGGTCAATGTGCTCCCACAGCCAACCTCCCAGGGCCCTTCCCTCCTGGCTGGCCAACCTCCCGCAGCCCCCCCCCAAACCCCCCCTACATGCCAACCTCCCGCAGTGTCTCCCTTCAGTTGGCCAATCTCCCATGGCCCCTCCCCCCCGCAGACTGACTGCCTGTGGCTTTTCCCCCCTCACCCCCACCCACCCAACCCCTCTAAAGCCCTAATCAGGGGGCTGACTGGCCAACCTCCTGTGGTCCCTCCCCCTAGCCAGCAGGCCTCAATCACCGGCCAGGCCGAAGGACCCACCTGTGCACAAATTCTTGCACTGGGCCTCTAGTTTAGACATTTTTTTAGAAGACTATGAGATTACATAGGGACAAGACCTTTCAATAGAAAAACTATATTGGTCAACAAAATGTCTCAGTAACATGAATACTTATAATCATTAAAACTGAAATTTTAAGGAAGGTAATGTTAATGCAAAATGATTCAAACCTCTAAAGAATTTTTATGAGTTTATTTGAGCCAAAGTGAAGACAATTGCTGGGAAGCAGAATCTCAACAGATTAGGATAATGCTCTGGAGAATGGCAGTTTTTCACCTATTTTTAGACATTATAATCAAAGGAGGAGACATAGGTGGGTTACATGAAATCCATTGGTGATAGATTAGAGAGGCAGGAGAAAGCAAAGTGGGGAAACCTCTGAGACTGGATAAAAAGTAAAATGATAGACACATACTTCTTTTACTTAAGTGGATACAGGATCGTTAACAGTCAACAATTAACATGATAACAATAACAATGAAGGAATGTGTGGTATCTGTCCTAACACCCCGGGCATTTGGTTGTGCCCTGAGGAGTCCAGAAAAAGGGAAGTTACAAGTTACCCTGACATTTCAAGGATATGTTATCATAGATGCAAAAGGACAATAGGCTCCTTTAAGATAAAGATTGACTTTGTCAGGAAGATACCAGCCTAGGAGGTGACTACCCACCATAACTGCTTTTAGTTAAAGTTTTAATTTCAGACCATCTTTGTGGTTACTTTAGGTCTTATAGTTTGCAAGACTGCCATGCAGGCCTTCACTGAGCTTGTCAGGTTAGTATGTGGCCTTTTTCATCCTCACAACTTAATATATATTGATTCAGCTATTTTAATAGAGAATAAATAACTATGGCTTTAACAAGAAGGAAGGTTTATTTCTCTTCCATATGAAAACCTAAACTGATAGAACAGAAGGATAAAGAAATCCCAATCAACAAAATTATCAATAGACTCATATTCCTTTCTTCCTGTTGCTCTGCTGTTGGAAACTATCCATTGTCTACACTATCATGAAAGTGCAAACAGAGAACCCAGAAGGCTGATGAACCTTGAGCTTTGGCAAAGGCTAAAGCTATGCACCGATTGTTCTGTCGAGACAATGGTGGCTCAAGCAATTTCCTGACCTTCAAGTAAATCTTTACTAATATTTACTGACCTTTAAGATAGTTTGTCTGCTACCAGATTGCCTGCCTGACTAAGGACAAGATGTGTATCTAAAATTGAATAAAAAGCTAATGGGGCCTGGGTACCAGTGAAGCCTTTCCACTAGAGAATGACGCTCTGCTTGCCCCGCCCCCCATGACATCCAAATTCATATTTCTTGTCTAGGCTCTTCATTTGTGCACTGCCCTTCTCCAGGTCCTGAACCCTAGCTGTGCAGGCTGTGGCTTTCATACTCTGCCAACCCTTCTATCCTTCCTATTCTCAGAGTGAAAGAAAGCTCATCATCATCACATATGCTTATACCCATCAGGAGAAAAAATAGAAAATGAATTTGAGGCCAGGCATCTTTTTTTAAGGATAGGACCCAAGAGTTGCACAACAGAGCATGATAACCAAACCTAGCTGCCAGGGATTCTGGGAAATGCAGTCTTTAGCTGTTGGCTACTCAGTTTAACAGTGGAGGTTGTTAGTCATAGGTGAAGAAGAAGAAGAAGGAGAAGAAGAAGAAGAAGAAGAAGAAGAAGAAGAAGAAGAAGAAGAAGAAGAAGAAGAAGAAGAAGAAGAAGAAGGAGGAGGAGGAGGAGGAGGAGGAGGAGGAGGAGGAGGAGGAGGAGAAGGAGAAGAAGAAGGAAGAGGAGGAGGAGGAGGAGGAGAAGGAGAAGGAGAAGGAGAAGGAGAAGGAGAAGGAGAAGGAGAAGGAGAAGGAGAAGGAGAAGGAGAAGGAGAAGGAGAAGGAGAAGAAGGAGGAGAAGGGAGGAAGAAGAAATATTGAGGTCATTTTGCAGTCCAGTTCACTGTGTCCAGGTCACAGTACACTCTCTGGTCACCAAAGTATTCATGAATACCACGTTCCGTAGGGAAACAACCCAAACTGTCATGCAGTTACTTTATCTAACTCAAAACCTACCATCTCTGGATGAAGCATGTTTCTGTCAGGTTTGAATGTGACTTCTCAAGGTCTGGTAATCTATAAATTTAAATACAAATGATCAACTTCTCCATAATCAAATATACCATGGTGAAGAGGGATATAATAACCACACCTAAAGCTCCCATTCTGGAAAAGGGAAGAATGGGAAAAACATGACACTCATTGCCAATTGCAGTTATCAAATTCTGCTGCCCAGCAATTGTGAAAACTTCCTGCCCTGGCAGTGGAGTGCCACTGGTTCTACTCTAGGAGTAACTCCCTTATCTCTTATTCTGGAGGTCCCTATTTGAAATAGGGTTCACAGTTTTTTATAGCCCAATTTCTGCCAGTATGCATTTGAGGGACTAGAGGTTAGATTTTAAACAGACGTGGGCATTATAAATCTATCAACAAATTAGAATACTACTAGTTTAGTTGTTTTCTATCAGTTCCATGTAAAAGTAACCAGGAATAGTAGTTCTTAAATTTGCCAACCTTTTCATTTATTTATTAACCTCTGTGCTCAACTGTTGTTCTGTTCTGCAATTATTATTTTTTATTCCTCAGTATAATGGTGCCTTACCTTGAAGGTACCCGAAACTGTGAGCTTAGGAGAGATGATAAAGCCCTTAATCTAAACTTTTCTGCTGGTCTGATTCCTATTTCCTGGCCAAGAACAATTATATGAGATGTTCTTGAGAAAGGCTTGGAGCAACAAACTTACCTCTGTGGTGTTGGGAGCACGGAAGCAGTTGATTTTTCCAAAACTGCAAAAACCTTAAATTATCAAATTCTCAATCAATTTAGACTCTAGGCTACAAGTTGAAAGCCTCCCTTATTATCTTCCCTTTCATCTTCTTTTTTCAAACTGGTTAACTCTTCCTTGCCTGTGTTTAGTTCTTGACTGCAGTACTTTGCTAAATGAAGTTATGATATACCAACAAAGTGACTTTTGTAGCTTCTCCTTGAGCTTCCAGCTCAGTAGGCAAATAGGCCTTCTTCAAGTGCACTGAAAAAAAGGGTTTATCAAATGTTCACTATGACATAATAAGGTTCACTATCTACCCAGCCTGCATTATGTGTTTCCTCACTGCCTGCTGACCAAAGTGTTAAGCAAGTAGCACATATTTTAGATTCTGCTATGTCAGATCTGCTTCTGGTAGCAAACTCAGTATAGGTATGTTTGAATGCTTTAACAGAGATCAGAATACAATGAATTTTTTTTAAAGGTAGACAATTCATATGTCTCTCACAGAAAAGTCTGAATGGGAGGTAGACTGAAGAAGTCATTAAGATACCCAGCTTTGTTCTCTTTTTACTTTACTATCCCCAAGGATGTTGTCTTCATGTTTGGTTAAAAGTGGCTCACCACCACTTATCCAGGTTCTGGACTACAAAAACAGATAAAGGGGAAGTGGTAAGCAAGAAGCTCCCTTTTAAGAATGTGACAGAGATTTCAGATTTTCAAAAATTTTGTGAGCCAATTGTTAAACACAGCCATTATTAAAGATTGTATTATAGTCCTAGCTAGTTTGGATCAGTGGATAAAGTGTCGGCCTGAAAACTGAAGGGTCCCGTGTTTGATTCCAGTCAAGGGCATGTACCTCAGTTGCAGGTTCCTCCCCAGCCTGGGCCCTGGTCAGGAGATTATGCAGGAGGCAACCAATCGATGTGTTTCTCTCACGTTGATATTTCTCTCTGTCTTTCCCTCCCTTTTCCACTCTCTCTAAAAATCAATGGAAAAATATCCTCAGGTGAGGATTAAAAAAAAAAAAAAACTTAGTGGCTTAAAACAAAACAAATTTAGGCCTGACCAGTGTTGTTCAATAGCTAGACTGTCAGCCTGCCCACCAAAGTGTCGTGGGTTTGATTCCTGGTCAAGGCACATGCCTGGGTTGTGGGTTCAATCCCTGGCCCTCTTGGGGGCACCTGTGATATGTCTCTCTCACATTGGTGTTTCTCTCTCTCTCCCTACCCTCCATCTATTCTCTCAAAAATCAATGGAAAAATATCTTCCAGTGAGGATTAATTAAAGAAAAGATTGTAATATAAATTTACCATTAAAAAAATTGTACCAAAAATGTAAATAGTTAAAGCTTGTCTTAGTTATTTTACTCTATTTCTATATTTACTACATTAACTATGCTATCTATGTTATTTGCATCTATTTTATTAGCAGGGTGGGAATCTATCCTATATAGTAAAGAGGTAATATGCAAATTGACCGTCACACCAACACACAAGATGGTCACCACCATGTGGTCAAAGATGGCCACACCCAAGTGGACACAAGATGGCCAACACAATATGGCCGGCAGGGGAGGGCAGTTGGGGGCAACCAGGCCTATAGGGGAGGGCAGTTGAGAGGTACTAAGCCTGAAAGAAAGGGCAGTTGGGGGTGATCAGGCCAGCAGAGGATGGCAGTTTGGGGGGATCAGCCCTGGAGGGACGGGCAGTTGAGGGCAACCAGGCTTGCAGAGGAGGGCAGTTGGGAGGGACCAGGCCAGCAGGGGAGGCCAGTTAAGGGTGACCAGGCCTGCAGGGAAGGGCAGTTAGGGGCAACTGGGCTGGCAGGCAGAAGTGGTTAGAGGCAATCAGGCAGGCAGGCAGACGAGCGGTTGGGAGTTAGAAGTCCTGGATTGTGAGAGGGATATCCGCCTGCTCATTTAGGTCTGATCCCACCAGGGTCCCAGATTGTTGAGGGTGCAGGCTGGGCTGAGGGACATCCCTGGCCCCATGCACGAATTTCGTGCACCAGGCCTCTAGTACATATATAAAGAGCCAGGGTCCATAACATCCAAAAGGACTAAAGGCTCAACCGAACACCAGGCTGCTCATGCAGCAGGCTCAGGTGGGAGGGAACTGGTGAGCAGGCTGACCTGCTGACCTCTTGGAGAGAGAGAGAAGAGGGGCTGATCAGTAGCTGCTCCAGGCTGCTGGCAAGGCCCGGAGAGAGAGAGAGTCAAGCGCCAATCAGCCCTTGCCCCTCTCTTTCTCTCCGGGCCTTGTCAGCAGCCGAGCCTCTCTCTCTCTCCAAGAGGTCAGCAATTCAGCCTGGGGCAGCTGTTGATCAGCCTTGCCTCTTTGATCAGGCCCAGAGATAGGCCCAGAGATGCTGAATGGCATAGAAACCGACCAATCAGAACCAAATCTGGGTGAACTGTGAAGGCAGAACCTAAGGTGGGGGCTGAGGAGGGCAACAGCTGTTTGGTGTAAGGTGTAAGAAAGCAGTTCAATTTTTTAATGACCGGTTTGGCAGTATAGTGCATATGGCTGGCTATCAGTCAAGATATAGGGATTATGTATTTTTGTCTGCCAAGAGCATATCCTCCTACTGAAAAAGGCTCCCCCCATTTAAGCAATCCTATCCTATATAATCTATCTATGCTAATAAAAGGGTAATATGCTAATTAGACCAGGTCAACCGGCCATCTTCTGGACGTCCGACTTCCTTCTGGACAAAGCCATGGTTTTGGGGGCAAGATCAGGCTGGCAGGGGGTTAGGAACAATCAGGCCAGCAGTTGGGGGTGAGATCAGACAGGCAGGGGAGGGCAGTTGGGGCGATCAGGCAGTCAGAGGCAGTTTGGGGTGACATTGGGCCAGCAAGGGAGGGCAGTTAGGGTGATCAAGAAGGCAGGCAGAGGCAGTTAGGGGCAATCAGGCAGGCAGGCAGAGGCAGTTATGGGCAATCAGTCAGGCAGGCAGGTGCGCAGTTAGGTGCCAGTGGTCCCAGATTGCGAGAGGTATGTCCGACCATCAAGCCACTAGTTTAAATATATAAAAGCTTAATATGCTAATTGTTTCTCTAACCACTCGACCATTCAACCACTCGCTATGACGTGCACTGACCACCAGGGGTAGATGCTCTAACTGGTAGGTTAGCTTGTTGTTGAGATCTGGCCAATTGGGACTGGGTAAGATGGGCCAGCCATGCCCTGGAGCCCTCCTGTGGTCCCTCCCCAGCCCCAATCGTGCACCAGTGTGGTCCCTTGGCCTGGCCTGCTCCCTCATGCAATCTGGGACCCTTTGAGGGATGTTGGAGAGACAGTTTCAGCCCAGTCCCCACAGGCCAGGCTGAGGGACCCCACTGGTGCACAAATCCGTGCACTGGGCTTCTAGTACTATACTAGAGGCCCGGTGCATGAAATTAGTGCACTGGGGATGGGGGGGTGTCCCTTAGCCCGGCCTGTGCCCTCTCTCAGTCTGGGACCCCTCCCTCCTTACCACCCACCTGCTTGTTGCTTCCTACTGCTCGGCTTGCTGCTCCTTAGTGCTGCCATGAAGGCTCTCGCCACTGCCGCTGCACTTGCCAGTTGTGAGCCCCGCTTCTGGCTGAGTGGCATTCCCCCTGTGGGAACACACTGACCAACAGGGGGCAGCTCCTGCGTTGAGCATCTGCCCCTTGGTGGTCAGTTCATAGCCATTAGTCACTCCACCATTCAGTCAATTTGCATATGAGGGTTTTATTATATAGGATAGGATATTGAATGTGAACTGTAAATGAAAAACAAAATTTTAAAAAGAACCAAATAAAATTTTAGATCTGAGAATTTTATATATATATATATTTAATTCTCACCTGAGGATGTTTTTAAAATTGATTTTTAGAGAGAGAAACATCTATGTGACAGAGAAATACCAGTAGGCTGCCTCTGCACCTGCTGACCCACTGGGATCTAACCTAAACCTAAGTATGTGCCCTAACCTAGAATCCAACAGGAATCCTTTGGTGTACAGGTTGAGACTCTGACCAATTGAGCCACCTGGCCAGGGCAGATCTGAAAAATTTTTTAAGTGTACTTCCAGGTCCTGGTGAGTGTGGATTAGTAGTTAGAGTGTCCTCCCACACACCAAAGGGTAATGGGTTCGATTCCAGGTGAGGGCACATACAGGGTTGTGGGTTCCATCCCTGTCAGAATGCTTGGGGAACTTTCTCTCTCCCTTCCTCTCTCTCTAGAATCAATGAAAAAAAAACATATCCTTAGGGGAGGACTTAAAAAGAAAAAAAAATGCTGGTTTGGTTGAGTGGATAGTGCTTCTGCAGGCAGACTGAAGGGTACCGGGTTGGATTCCAATCAAGGGCACGGTCGTACCTGGGTTGCAGGCTCAATCCGGGTCCTGGTCGGGGATTCAGCAAGAGGCAACCAATTGATGTCTCTCACATTAGTTTCTTTCTTTCTCCCTCCCTTCCACTCTCCGGAAAAAAAAAAAAAATCAATGCAAAAATGTCCTCAGGTGAAGATTAACCAAAACAAACCAACAAACACCCATCCCCAGTGTGATTATTGAAGGAGCATATGAAGTATTTGTTGAATGAGCAGGAAGGGATGGGACTTCACTTTCTAACATTTTTAGCAACCCTGCAAGCCAGAGGGTTTATTTTTTATTTTAATTTTTATTGATTGATTATTTTAGAGAGAGGAAGGGAGCAAGAGAAACACCAATGTGTTGTTCCGCTTATTATGCTCTCTTTGGTTGCTTCTTGTCTGTGCCCTGACCAGGATCCAACCTTGCTGAATCAGGAGGAGGTTCTAACCCACTGCGCTGGGGGCTACCTGTCAGGGTGCCTCAACAAAAACCCTCTGGGTGCCCTGTCCCCTGCTGTGGGTGGGAGATCCTCTGCCACAGCAAAGGTTTGGGTTCCATTCTGCCAGGGCACCTACTTAGGTTTCAGGTTTGATCCCCGGTTGGGGCTGACTGCTGCTCAGGAAGTGACTGAGGACCCTGTGCTCTAGTCATTCGGTGGGGAGCTGGGGTTCCATTGCCAACCTGGCCGATTCTGATCCCCACTACCCCCATTTCTACATCAAGGATGACTTCAACTATGGCACCAGCGTACACATCCGCATGGGTAGGTCACCCTCTCCCTGGCTCGCCAGGCGTGGCTGCTGCGCAGTCGCCCCAGAGACAGATTTCCGGGTTCCCAGGGAGAGCAGGGTCGGAAGGAAAGCACTTCGCCTGGAGCAGAGCACCAGTCCTGTGCAGGGCTTGCAGGGTTTATGTCTCCGATCCTGCCCTCAGCAGCCCCAGAGCCGAGGAGGTGGGCCTTGGGGCTGCTGGGTGCCAGCCCCCCCTGCGGGTTTGTGTCTCTGATCTGGCCCCCAGCAGCCCCAGCACCATGGTGGCAAGGCTTGGGTCTGCTGGGTGCTGGGGCTGCGGGTTTGTGTCTTCAATCCTTCCCCCAGCAGCCCCAGCACCTTGGTGACTGGCCTTGGATCTGCTGGGTGCAGGGCCCCCCTGCATGTTTGTGTCTCCAATCTGGCTGCCAGCAGCCCCAGTGTGGAGGTGGTGGGCCTTGGAGCTGGTGGGTACAAGGCCCCCTGCATGTTTGTATCTTCTATCAGGCCCCCAGCAGCCCCAGCACCAAGGTGGTGGGCCTTGGGGCTGCTGGGTGCCAGGCCTGCAGGTTTGTGTCTCTGATTCTGCCCCCAGCATCCCCAGCTGTGTGATGGCAAGGTTTGGGTCTGCTGGGTGCCGTGGTTGCTAAGTGCCAGGCCTGCAGGTTTGTGTCTCTGATCCCCCCAGCAGCCCCAGCACCAAGGTAGTGGGCCTTGGGGCTGCTGGGTGCTGGGCTTGCTGGTTTGTGTCTCCGATCAAGCCCCAGCAGCCCCAAGCACCACCTCAGCCGGGCTTGGGGCTGCTGGGTGCCAGGCTCCCCTGCATGTTTGTGTCTCCAATCCAGCCCCCAGCAGCCCCAGCACCAAGGTGGCGGGGCTTGGGGCTGCTGGGGTCTGACAGGAGACATAAACACACAGGGGCTTCCATCAGGCTTCGCTGCTCCGCCCCGGAGCCATCAAGCTTCACTCTGCTGCTTGGAGCCTACGGATGCAGATTAACCACCATCTTTGTTGGGTTAATTTGCATACTCTCCTGATTGGCTGGTTAGTGTAGCAAAGGTACAGTCAATTTACATGTTTGTCTATTATTAGGTAAGATAATGGTGTTACTGCACCATTTGCTACTTGAAAATATTTTTATTCAGTGACATTGTATCTTGAAACCAGACATGGTGGGAGTATTTATACCATACAAATCAGCAAATGCTATAAATTAGGGCTCCCTCAACCCCTCCTCTGGAGATCTGACAGTTAAACATTTACGGCACATAATTGCTTCCACTATATCTCTTTAGCCAGAATTTACTGACATGGGCACATCTAGCTACAAGGGATGCTAGGACATGTAGTCTCTTCCTTGGTGGATATATGTCTACCTATAACTTAGAGATTTTATTACAGTGAAGAAGGACACAATGCATATAGGGAAACAATACACACTCTTATATGGAAGAGTAAGCTCTGGACAGTTTCTAGAACTGAGATCCACTTGTGTCTTTTTCTCTCATTTGTTGTGCTGCTCCTCTTTCAGATACTGAACCCTACTCCACGCGAGTCGTGGAAGGAAACACTCAACACCAGTAGTTCATAGCAAAGATTACAATAAACTCAAAATAGAGACTTTAGTACTTCTTTAGTCCACCATCACAGGGTTAGTGAAAATTATCAATTTCAGTTTATGACAGTAGACTGAGAACATAGAACAAGCTCCTTGTCCTGTGCCTAGTTCATAGAAAATGAAAAAAAATATATATAAATGTAAATAAAATCTATAAATGTGCTGGAAGACAAAAATAGTGAGCCCTTTGTACCTCCAGAAATGATGAGGAATTACTGAGAGGAAGAAAAATGATATAGGGTTTAAGAATGTACCTAAAACCTAAAATATGCCAAGGTGACTGGGAGCTTTGAAAAGTGGAAGCCACCTACAGAGAACTCTATATCTGGCTTCACTTTCAGGGACATCTAAATTAAAACACCAATTATACTCAGGTATAAAAGAAAATCTGAACTTTTGATTTGCTAAGGAATTGGAATGTGGAGGTATCTAGCTCCTGCTTCTTCAATGCTATTCTTATAAAGGGCAAATCTTGTTTTTAAAGTTTTAAGTCTGTCAATATTTTTTCAACTTATATACCAAGGTTTACAATTTAGTTCTCAATAGAAACTCTGAAAGCAAGAAAATATATTACTGGATATAATACTTATCTTGGAGTTCTGCTTGCAGAGTAAATATCCATGCTACTCATTTGTTCTTCCTACATTAAAGTTTAATAAAAATGCTTACTATCTAATATGGTCAGAGACTTGTCTTATGCATATATGATTTATATTAAACTAGAGCAGTGATGGCGAACCTTTTGAGCTCGGTGTGTCAGCATTTTGAAAAACCCTAACTTAACTCTGGTGCCATGTCACATATAGAAATTTTTTGATATTTGCAACCATAGTAAAAGATGTATATTTTTGATATTTATTTTATATATTTAAATGCCATTTAACAAAGAAAAATCAACCAAAAAAATGAGTTCACGTGTCACCTCTGACACGCGTGTCATAGGTTCACCATCACTGAACTAGAGTAACAGTGCACAAAATTCATGCATGGGTAGGATCCCTGGGCCTGGCCAGTGATCAGGGCCAATCAGGTTCCCCGCCTCCCCAGGCTCCCCATCTCCTTCCCTCCCACCCACGCACTGCCACTGCATGGTTCTCTCTGCCTCCTCCTTTCCTCTATCCTTCAGCACCCTGCCGCCACCACTGGTAGCCCGCCATGTTCTGTGCCACCATCTGGTGGTCAGCGTACATCATAGCGAGCAATCGAACTCCCGGTCTCATGGTAAAACTCCCAAGGGGACACTTTGCATATATATATATATAGATAGATAAGATTACATATATATATTTTATCCAAACCTTTTATCTTTTATATCATGTTAGAACTAAGAACAAAAATAAAAAAACCAGAAGTAAAAATATTCCCAGGATAAGAGACATAAAAACTTCTTAATTCCTCCTCACACAAAAATAAAAATGATAAGTATCTGTTTTTGTACCATTTCTACAGACCATAAAAGCCATTACAAGGTAATGGATTAATTCTTAGTGATTTATCATGAGAATGCTAATGCAAGCATGTCAAACTTGTGGCCCACGGGCTGCATGCGGCCCACAATGAATATTTTTGCAGCCCAACCAATATAACCGTATGTAAGAAACGTTTTAATAAAAAATTCATAACTTAATTTTTACAGTATCCTGTTATACGTAATTATTAATAACGAACTACAATGTTAGCTAATGACATTACTATAATCGTGTTGCATTCATATCCCTTATGCACCTTACTTACAGGCGCACCATTTCTCTCCACTAATACAAGCAGAGAATATTTTAGCAGCCAATTGCCATATCATTAGTCTTGTACTGACTTGTTTGGTGTGCTCAACAGGAAATACTTCACTTTCAGAGAACATGAAAAATAGATTTATTTGTGTTACACTTATTAATTTGTGCAGTTATTCAGTGTCTGGTAAGTTAATGTTCAAGAAAAAATACAATTTTTTATTAACATTTTTCTATTATTTTGTTAATGATTACTCATTTATTTCAGCCCTTTGTATTCAACATGTGTTTATCGAAATACACCTACTTTTCTATTAAAATTGAAGCTTTTGTTTTTTTGCAGCCCACAGAAAACTTAAACCTTGTTTATTTGGCCTGTGTTAGCCTTTGAGTTTGTCATGCTTGGGCTAACGCATTGATGGGGTTAACAGAACTGGGGAAGGCTATACAGATAATTAATACTTTAAGATGTTGGAAATTTGGATTCTGGAAGGAATATAAAATTACAAAATAATTTGAAGTGATTTTTCTATATCTCATTTTTTATCATTGAATATATTCTTGTAATAATATTAATTGAGCACCTATTATGCACAAAGTGCCACTAAGCCCTAAAATAAACACAAAGAAACGCTCAAGAAGGTTTCACTCTAGAGGAGAATCCTAATAATAGACAAACATGGTAATTAACCATTCCTCCACTATGCTTCCCATTGGCTAATCAGCAGGATATGCAAATTAACTGCCAACCAAGATGGCGGCCGGCAGCCACACAGCTGAAGTGAACATGAGGCTTGGTTGCCCCGGCGATGGAGGAAACCAAGGTTCCCCACCTGCCTAGCTCTGAGCTCCGGATGCAACAATGTTGCAATTATAGAAGCTAAACAAATCCCAGATACCTGCTTTCAGCCTGCCAGCCTCTGAGCTGGAGCCGAAACAAAGTTTCAATTACAGAAGGTAAATAAATTCCAGAATTAAAAAAAGAAAAAGAAAAAAAGGAGAGACTGGGAGCTTCAGTTGCAGGCTTGGCCTGCTTGAAAACAGCCCTCAGCCCCTCATCCAGGCTGGCCAGGCACCCCAGTGAGGACCCCCACCCTGAAAGGGGTGCGGGCAGTCTGAAAACAGCCCTCAGCCCCTCATCCAGGCTGGCCAGGCACCCCAGTGGGGACCCCCACCCTGAAGGGGGTGAGGGAAGCTGGAAAACAGCCATCAGCCCCTTATCCAGGCTGGCCAGGCACCCAAGTGGGACCCTCACCCTGATCTGGGACACCATTCAGGGCAAACCAGCTAGCCCCCACCTGTGCAACAGGCCTCTATCCTATATAGTAAAAGGGTAATATGCAAACTGACCCTAACAGCAGAAAGACTGGGAATGACTGGTCACTATGATACACACTGACCACGAGGGGGCAGACGCTTAACATATATATATACTAGAGGCCTGGTGCACAAAAATTTGTGCATGCGGGAGGGGGGGGGTCCCTTAGCTCAGCCTGTGCCCTCTAGCAGTTTGGGACCCCTCTGGGGATGTCCACCTGCTGGCTTAGGCCCACAACCTGGGGGATTAGGATTAAGCTGGCAGTCAGACATCCCTCTGGCAGCCTGGGAGCCCAAGGGGGATGTTCACTTCCCAGCAGAGAGCAGGCCTAGCTGCAGTCGGACATCCTTAGTGCTGCTGAGGAGGCGGGAGAGGCTCCCGCCACCACCGCTGTGCTGGCAACTGTCAGCCTGGCTTGTGGCTGAGTAGAGCTCCCCCTGTGGGAGCGCACTGACCACCAGAGGGCAGCTTCTGCATTGAGCGTCTGCCCTCTGGTGGTCAGTGTGTGTCATAGTGACCAGTCATTCCCAGTCGTTCTGCTGTTAGGGTCAATTTTCATATTACCCTTTTATTATATAGGATACAGGCCTGGTGCACGGATGGAGGCTGGCTGGTCTGCCCTGAAGGGTGTCCTGGATCAGGGTGGGGATCCCGCTGGGGTGCCTGGCCAGCCTGGGTGAGAGACTGAGGGCCATTTTCAGGCTGGCCACAACCTTCAGGATGGGGGTCTCCACTGGGGTGCCTGGCCAGCCTGGGTGAGGGGCTGAGGGCTGTTTTCAGGCTAGCCACAGCCCCTTCCGGGTCGGGGGGTCCCACTGGAGTGCCTGGCTAGCCTGGGAGAAGGGCTGATGGCCATTTTCATGCTGGCAATGCCCCCCAGCGACCCAAGCTCCCAACCTCTCCTTTTTTTCTTTTCTTTTTTTTTTTGTCAGCACCTCCTTGAGCGGAGGTCAGGGTGGGATGGAAGCTGGTATCTGGGATTATTTATCTTCTATAATTGAAACTTTGTAACCTTGAACGGAGCCCAGGGCAGGGCAGGTGGGAAGCTTGGCTTCCTCCATTGCTGGGAGCAAACCAAGCTTCCTGCTAGCTCCAGCTCCATGGCCGCTGCCATCTTAATTGGGTTAATTTGCATACTCACTCCTGACTGGCTGTTGGGCATGGCTTGTGGGTGTAGCAGGGTGATGGTTAATTTGCATGTTTCTCTTTTATTAGTGTAGATATATTTCAGCTCAACTTTGGTGAAAATATTGATGGCGAGTACATACATGGTTGGGGTAAAAGTAGGTTTGCAGTTGTTTGTATGGAAAATATACAACAATCTACACTAATAAAAGAGAAAAATGGTAATTGGCGTACGACGATACCCTTTTCATTGGCTAATCAGGGCTATATGCAAATTAACTGCCAACTAAGATTGGCAGTTAACTGCCAACAAGATGGTGGTTAATTTGCATATGTAGGCACAATGCAGGGAGGCGAAAGGGAAAGCAGGAAGAAGCCCCCTGCCACTGACAGTGATTGGAAACCCAGAGGGGAGCTAAGAGCTGGGGGGCAGGGCAAAGGCGACCCTGGGGCCACCTTTGCCCTGCCCCCCAGCCATGATCGGAGAATCAGGTGCCTTTTCCGCCCTGGCCAGTGATAGCAGGAAGTAGGGGTGGAGCCAGCGATGGGAGCTGGGCACGGTCGAAGCTGGCAGTCCCGGGAGCTAGGGGCCCCTTGCCTGGGCCTAAAGCGAAGCCCACAATCGCGGGGCCGCTGCAGCTGTGGGTCCCAGCTGCCCGGGCCGAACGCCTAGGCAGAGGCGTCAGGCCTGGGCAAGGGGCCGATCCTGCGATTGGAGGGTGATGGGGGTCAACGCTTGAGGGCTCCCAGTATGTGAGAGGGGGCAGGCTGGGCTGAGGGACACTCCCCCCCACCCCACACCCAGTGCACGAATTTCATGCACCCGGCCCCTAGTTAATAAATAATAATACAAGAATAAAGTCTGTGTTTTGCATACTTACAACTGTAAACCTAATCTTGCCCGACCCTATATACATATACATATACATATACATATACATATACATATACATATACATATACATATATATATACATATAAGTATGTATGTATATATACAAATATATAGTATTTGCATATTGGCTGCTTTCCCCCACTAGACTGTAAACTCAATGGAGACAGGGAAATTTTCTTGTTCACCCTCATCTAACACAATATTGACATTTTTTGAGCACAATTATTTTTGTGGGGGCTGTGTTTAGCTGCATCTGTGGTCTGTACTCATTTTATGCACCCACTCTTAGTTATGGCAATAAAAAGTGTTTTATCAGTTACTTCTATGAAGAATACACAATAGAAACAAACTATTAAGATTTGGAGGAAAAAGTATTATTGAAAACTCTAGAATGAGAATTGTTTCTAGCTATTTTAAGCATAAGTCCAGATATGAAATGTTATGTTCATAAAAGCAACATTGAGGGCCTTATTAAAGCATTTGGAAGATTTTACAAATCCATTTTTAACATATTTTCTATTTTACTTTTTCTTTTAATTACATAATTTGGAGAATTTTTTTTAACTAGAGATGCATGCAATATACCATGTAAATATTATTGTCTTTTACATGTGGACCACGGCATCAAAAATTTGGGAAGGACTATCCTACCAATAATTATTTCCCTTCTCTTTTTCCTTTCTAGCAGGACTCATTTTCACCATAGAAGATGAAGATGGCAAACATGTTTTTCCATAGGGTTTGCCAAAGGAGAAATCGGATAGTCCATTCTTGGCCAATGGAACCTGTAGATTCCTGGTGACTTAAAGAGTTGTCTTCCTAAGAAAAACTGATCAACCCAACTCAATGTCCATTTCTTCATTGGATGTAATACCTTACTTCCTTGTGAATCCAGAACTGCTGCAGCCATGTGTGAGCATGAGACTAAATATTGCCAAAGAATGTAGGCAGCTTCTAGAAGCTGAAAAAAAGCAAGGGAATTGATTCTCCTCTATAGTCTCCAGAGGGAACACAGTCCTACAGACCCATTTTAGGCTTCTGACCTCTAACACTGTAAAATAATAAGTTTGTGCTGCTTTGAGCCACTAATTTTATGGTAATTTGTTATAGCAGCAATAGGAAACTAATACAGTGGTTAAGAACTTGGGTGCTACTATCAGACTATTGAGTTTAAATCCTTCACCTACTATTTACTACATATATAACTTTGGGGAAATTACTTAAATTTTCATTTTGAAAAATGGGATGATCCATTTTGAATTGATTTTTGTACATGAGGACAAACTGTAATCTAGTTTCATTCTTTTGCATGTGGCTTTCCAATTTTCCCAGCACCATTTATTGAAGAGGCTTTCTTTACTCCAGGGTGTCTTTTTGGCTTCTCTGTCAAAAATTATTTGCTCATATACATGTGTTTTTATTTTTGTTCCATTAGTCTGTGTGTCTGCCAATATCATGCTGTTTTGATTATCATAACTCTGTACTTAACTAGCTGTCAGGTAGTGTAATAGCTTTGATTTCATTAGTTTCTCTCAGGATTGCTTCGGCTATATGAGCCCAGATATAACCCACATGTATATGAGCAAATAATTTTTGACAAAGGAACCAAAAGCACACCATTGAGAAAAGAAAGCCTCTTCAATAAATGGTGCTTGGAAAATTGAAAAGCCACATGCAAAAGAATGAAACTAGATTACAGTTTGTCCCCATATATAAAAATTAATTCAAAATGGATTAAATACCTAAATTTAAGATCTAAAACAATAAATCACATAGAAGAGAACATAGACACTAAACTTATGGACCTTAGTCATAGAGAACATTTTATGAATTTGGCCCCAAAGGCAAGGGAAGTAAAGGCAAAAATAAATGAATGGGACTATATCAAACTGAAAAGATTCTGCATAGCAAAAGAAACTGCCAACGAAACAAAATGACAATTTACCGGAATGGGCGATGTTATTTGAAAACAACTCTGACAAGAGGTTAATATCCAAAATATATAAAGAACTCATACAACTAAAATCCAAACAAACAAACAATCCAATTAAAAAATAGGCAGAGGCCAGAACCGGTTTGGCTCAGTGGATAGAGTGTCAGCCTGCGGACTCAAGGGTCCCGGGTTCTATTCCAGTCAAGGGCATGGACCTTGGTTGTGGGCACATCCCCAGTGGGGGGCGTGCAGGTGACAGCTGATACATGTTTCTCTCTCATCAATGTTTCTGGCTCTCTATCCCTCTCCTTTCCTCTCTGTAAAAGATCAATAAAATATATTAAAAATTAAAATAAAAAATGGGCAGAGGACCTGAAGAGATACTTCTCCCAAGAAGACATACAAATAGCTGACAGATATATGAAAAGATGCTCAACTTCACTAGCTATTAGGGAAATGCAAATCAAAAGTACAATGAGATACTACCTCACACCTGTTAGAATGTCTATTATCAACAAGACAAGCAATAATAAACGTTGGCGAGGTTGTAGAGAAAAGGGAACCCTCATTCGCTGCTGGTGAATGTAGAATGGTACACCCACTATGGAAAATAATCTGGCGGTTCCTCAAAAAATTAAAAATAGAGTTACCATATGACCCAGCAATTCCTCTTCTGGATATCTACCCGAGAAACTAAAAAACATTTATTCTCAAAGAATGCATGCACCCCTATGCTTATTGCAGCATTATTTATGGTGGGCAAGACATGGAGACAATCAAAGTGCCCTTCAATAGAGGACTGGATAAAGAAGAAAGATGTGGTACATATATACAATGGAATACTACTCAGCTATAAGAAATAATGAAATACTGCCATTTGTGACAGCATGGATGGACCTTAAGAATACTGTGCTAAGCAAAATAAGCTAGCCAGAGAACCCTAAGAGCAATATGATTGCACTCATATGTGGGATATAAAACTGAAACTCATAGGCACAGACAATAGTATGGTGGTTACCAGATGGAAGGGAAAGGGGTGGTTGGAGGGGAGTTAAAGGGGCCAAATATTTGGTGACAGAAGATGATTTGCCTTTGGGTGGTGGATACATAAGGCAATATACAGATCATGTATCATAGAAATGTACACTTGTATCATGAAACCTATATGTTCCTATTAACTGGTCACCCCCATAAATTTAATGGGGAAAAAAAGAAAAAGAAAAGAAAAATGGGATGGTGGTAAGTGAACCAAACCTGCTGGGTTGTTATGAGTTTCAATGTGAAAATCTTTAGGAACATCTGACTCTTAGGAATTTTTAAATAAACATAATAATTATTCTGCTAAAAGTTATCAATTAATGGAGATATTTGTACTTCCTCTCCTATGAATCAAATGTTTCTTTTTACATAGTCATTGAGGAGGAGTACAGGAGTGTACACTTTAGGAGTTATGTATACACCATCTCATTTGATCTTTACAACCAATCATGAAATGGGTATAATTTAAGTTTTCATACAAGAAAACTGAGGCTGTGGGGAGGTTAATTTTTTGCAGGTAACATAGCTAGTAATTGGACAAATCAAAGCGGTTTGTTCACCACTGCATTAACTACACTTATTTGCTGGATGATGAACAAATATGTGCAAATAACCACACCAGTGGGCACTCAAATAATGCGGGATTTAGAGTAACTGACACCAGGACACGTCAGGTGATCCACACTGGCACAATTCCCAGCTCTTTACCACCCATCCCTTGTTTCCAGAAAGGTCAGAGGATGCGGGAGAGACCTCGGATCGCTTAGAACTCTGACGGTATCCCAGGAAGTAGCGCCGCTGAGTCACAAAGGCGGCTACGTAGGGACTACCCAAGACAAAAACAAGGGCGGTGTCTCCCCGGAGGCCAGTGCGCAGCCGCAGAGCTGGACCCGCCCGTCGCTCCGCCCCCGGGAGAGTCGGAAACACGATGGAGGAGTACCATCGCCACTGCGAGGAGGTATCGCCACTCTGCCGCCTTAGAGCGACCCCAGCCCCCTCCCACCTCAGCGCGTGGCTCTCTGCCGTGCGCTCTCCCGGCCCTCGGAGGCCCCGAGAATTGGGTATCCTCCGCCAGGCCGCGGGTTCACCCCTCCCGTCTCCCTTCCCCCACACCGAGGCCTGGAGGGTGGGCTGAGAGGCCTGGGTGACCAGGGCAGTCAGTAGCGATTGGGGTTGGCAGTGGGGCAGGGTCGAGGGGTGGAAAGCCTGACTCGGGATGCGTGAGGTGGGGGTGGGTTGCAGGGCACCGCCATCTGCAGGGACAGACTTTTCAAACTCTCTGTCCCTTGGCGTCCCCAAAGTAGGTGCCGCCGCCCTGCAAGAGAGGCCCTAGTTGCAGAGCCACTCCAGCTCCCTGTCGCTCTGTCCTGGGTGCCTGAAAGAAGGTGCTTCATGGATTAAGAACCATTGTTTACTGACTCAGACTTCCTGAAACCCCACCAGAACCCCATGGTGTCCGTTATTTTCCTGTTACTGGTGGCAGCTCTGACTTTCATGGTGACTTGCCCAAAATTAAAACTGCAAGGAATGCCAGATGCTCCAATTTGAACCCAGGCCTGGACCTCCCAACAACTCTTGCTTCACTTTAACCAAGACAGGCCTGCAAGTGTAGAAGAGACAAAGATATTTTCTGTCTCACAGAAAATACAGCCACAGTTGAATGGTGCGATGAAAAAAAAAGTAGGCGCATAGTGGAGGGGCAGCATAAAATAATATATTATAACCCCCCCCCCCCCCCCAGAAGGGACTTCTGGTTTATCCATCCTTAGGATGTGGGCTCCTATAAAAGCTAAAACTACATTTACATTAATTAGTTATGTGATGCAGTTAGCAAACATACTTACAGATTAGTGCTAAATTATTATTTTAGAAATTGAGCCACAAACAATTTCACTCTCAGGCATATACCCCAGCAAGTGCTACTCTGACTCTTAAGAGGCTTCTGTATGGCAGTACATCCTAAATACTTATATTTAAAAAGAAATGAAATTACATGTTACCATGACCACACCATACATCCGATTATGTATTTGTGATCTTCCAAATCAAAGTGGAATGGCCACCCTTTAATTTGTAGACCACTTTCAAAAATAGATGAGGACCTTATTTTAAGGTGAAATGAACATTTTAATAGGGTAAAAATGTGTGGGCTGTTTTCATAATATTCCTAATAATGTAGGGTATTTTTATTCCTTTATTGGTGAAGTCTGTGGTATAACTGAGTTGAAAATACATCTATATTCAAGATGATGCTTATTTTCAGAATTTACCTGTTTTTTAAACCATTTTTTAATTGTATAGTGGGATTTGCAAAAATGCTGATGTCAGAAAGCTTTTCCATGGATTAACCTGAAGTATTTTGGTGTAGATTTCAATCTTATCATATAGCCTAGTTCTCTACTATGGGAGACAGACACTTGGATGTCATTAATAGTTGCTTTTAACTCAGGAGTCAATGAAGTCACTTTAAAGGAAAGACTAAGTTGCCAGACCTATTATATAGTATTAAAGGGTCATTAATTGACAATGGCCAAGTATTTTCATAATTCTTAATTCAGGAAAGCCATATTTTTGCCTACCATAAGTTAAAAACAAAATTAATCTATTAAGCACTCTGTTCTCATGGACCACCTCATTCTCCCTTCACTGCAGCCATCTCTTGTATATTGATGACACATCTTTATATCCACCTCCTGCTATTTCCTGCACTCTCCAGTGCAATGATTCTCAATCTGGGGTGTTCATCAGAACCACTAGTAAAGCACTTTTAAAAAATGTAGGTGCCCAGGTTCTGACCCAGACCAAATGAATAAAAGTCTTCAGGGAGGTAGGTGGGAAAAGCAATCTATAATATTAAGTGTTTGAGGTAGGATTAGTAGCCTCAGTAGACTGGATTCCCCTTATATTCACTAACACTTGTCTAAGCCAGCCTAGGAGATTCTGTTTACCACAAATAAGATGAAGTCTGTGTTACAAGCAGCTTTGTCTTTTATTTTCCCCATTTAGGTTGGTTTCAATGTGGATGAAGTCCACAACCTTGTTAAAGAGGTAAGTTATACATCTTGTTCATTTTGAGGGCTGCTGCATTGATTGCAATTTTTTAAAAGCTGTGTTTTGACAATACAAAGTTAGAAACCTTAGTATTAAAACAAGATTTTTTTTTTTACTTTTCTTTTATATATATACTAGGGGCCTGGTGCACGAAATTCGTGCACTGGATGTGTGTGTGTGTGGGGGGGGGGGCGGAATGTCCCTCAGCCCAGCCTGCCCCCTCTCACATACTGGGAGCCCTCAGGCGTAGACCCCCATCACCCTCCGATCGCCTGATTGGCCCCTTGCTCAGGCCTGACGCCTCCGCCAGAGGTGTCAGGCTTGGACAGGGGACCCCCATCTCCCCCCGATCACTGGCTCTGGCCCCCGCCCAGGCCTGAGGCCTCTGGCCCAGGAATCATGCCTGGGCAGGGGACCCCCATCTCCCTCTGATTGCTTGCTCCACCCCCCGCCCAAGCCTGACGCCTCTGACCCAGGCTTCAGGCCTGGGTAATGGGACCATCGTATCCCCCCAACCCCCGGCTCCACCCCCCGCCCAGGCCTGATGCCTCGGCCAGAGGAGTTGATCCTCATCACCCTCCGATCACCAATCACCGGATCGGCCCCTTGACCAGGCCTGAGGCCTCCGGCAGAGGTGTCAGGCCTCGGTAGGGGACCCCCAGCTCCCCGCGGTTGCAGGCTCCACCCCTGCCCAGGCCTAACGCCTCTGGCCTAGGCGTCCGGCCCGGGCAGCGGGGACCCACAGCGGCAGCAGCCCCGTGACCGTGGGCTCCACTTTAGGCCCAGGCAAGGGACCCCTAGCTCCTGGGACTGCCAGCTTCAACCGTGCCCAGCTCCCATTGCTGGCTCCACCCCTACTTCCTGCTATCACTGGCCAGGGCAGCAAAGGCGCCTGATTCTCCGATCATGGCTGGGGGGCAGGGCAAAGGCGGCCCCAGGGCCGCCTTTGCCCTGCCCCCCAGCTCTTAGCTCCCCCCTGGGTTTCCGATCACTGTCAGTGGCAGGGGGCTTCTTCCTGCTTTCCCTTTTGCCTCCCTGCATTGTGCCTACATATGCAAATTAACCGCCATCTTGTTGGCAGTTAACTGCCAATCTTAGTTGGCGGTTAATTTGCATATAGCCCTGATTAGCCAATGAAAAGGGTATCGTCGTACGCCAATTACCATTTTTCTCTTTTATTAGATAGGATATATATTATTGATTTTTTACAGAGAGGAAGGGAGAGGGATAGAGAGCTAGAAACATCGATCAGCTGCCTCCTGCACACTCCCTATGGGGAATGTGCTCGCAACCAAGGTACATGCCCTTGACCGGAATCGAACCTGGGACCCTGCAGTCTGCCGGCCGACGCTCTATCCACTGAGTCAAACCGGTTAGGGCCTAAAACAAGATTTATATATATATATATATATATATATATATATATATATATATATATATATTTTTTTTTTTTATTGATTTTCCACAGAGATGAAGGGAGAAGGACAGAGAGCTAGAAACATCAATGAGAGAGAAATATCGATCAGCTGCCTCCTGCACACCCCCTACTGGGTATATGCCCGCAACCAAGGTACATGCCCTTGACCGGAATCGAACCTGGGACCCTTGAGTCTGCAGGCCGACGCTCTATCCACTGAGCCAAACCGGTTAGGGCCTAAAACAAGATTTTTAATATTTGTTCACTAACTCTTTACAGGAGTGCTCCTATGTTTGTTTGTTTTTTAAACCACCTACTCTCCCTAGACTGCTTTTCCTTAATGGGAAACTAAGAGCACTCATTTTTCTTTCAAGTTATCTAAACAACAGAAAAACATCATGGGGCTCTGGATCCCCCTGTAAATAGCTATTAATTAAGATTTAGACTTCTTAATTAGCATTAACCAGGAGGCCCACTAGATAATGAGGTCCTTAACCTGTCTATTCCCAGGGCCCAACTGAGAAAGTGGACACATAGCAGGCACTTGTAACTCACTTTTTCTTTGAGAATTTATGTGGGGGAAATTCTATTATTGACAACAGATAAAATGTATGTATATCACTGATAAGTGAGTGGTTCTAAGACTTCAGAGGGAATTAGCATAGGGGCTCAGAGTAAGAAATCTAAGGACAGAAAATAAAGGAGATAAGGAGATTAGAAAGAAATAAGGAAAACCTAAATACCTGCTGAAACTATCGAGAAAGTACTGAAATGTTTTAAAATAGTGCACTCTCACTCTCTCAAGTCTTTCCAATGCCAGAGCAGGGTAGAGGATAGACATGGAGCTGAAAGTCACCTGGAGCAAACCTGAGATTTGTTTGAAGTCTCTTATTTCATATAAAAACTTCAAGTGAAGCCTGCTTTTGACTCCATAATTTATCAGAGTTTGTTTTTTATTTAAAACTAGGGGCCCGGTGCACGAAATTCGTGCACTGGGTGGGGGGGGGGGAGTGTCCCTCAGCCCAGCCTGCCCCCTCTCACATACTGGGAAGCCCTCAGGCATTGACCCCCATCACCCTCTAATCGCAGGATCGGCCCCTTGCCCAGGCCTGACGCCTCTGCCTAGGCGTCCGGCCCGGGCAGCGGGGACCCGCAGCTGCAGCGGCCCCACGATCGTGGGCTTCACTTTAGGCCCAGGCAAGGGACCCCTAGCTCCTGGGACTGCCAGCTTCGACCGTACCCAACTCCCATCGCTGGCTCCACCCCTACTTCCTGCTATCACTGGCCAGGGCGGAAAAGGCACCTGATTCTCCGATCATGGCTAGGGGGCAGGGCAAAGGCGGCCCCAGGGCCGCCTTTGCCCTGCCCCCCAGCTCTTAGCTCCCCCCTGGGTTTCCGATCACTGTCAGTGGCAGGGGGCTTCTTCCTGCTTTCCCTTTCGCCTCCCTGCATTGTGCCTACATATGCAAATTAACCGCCATCTTGTTGGCAGTTAACTGCCAATCTTAGTTGGCAGTTAATTTGCATATAGCCCTGATTAGCCAATGAAAAGGGTAGCTCATACGCCAATTACCATTTTTCTCTTTTATTAGTGTTGACTAGTAGCCCATCGCGCGATATTGCGTGCAGTAGGCCGCCTGCCGCTTCCGTGGGAGCTGGCAGGAACCCACAGCGAACCGCAGGGAGCCACGCTACTTCCACAGGAGCCATGAGGCTTCCTCAGGAGGTGGAAGCGAGCTGCCTGCGCCCACGGGAGCCAGGATGGAGCCAAGCTGATTCCGCAGGAGGCAGGAGGGAGCTGCGCTGCTTCCACTGGAGGCAGGCCCGCCGTCTCTTCTCTGGGCCTGCACTCAGCTGTGGAGGCTGCGGGCCGGCCCCTCCTGTCCATGTCTGTGTCCACTCCGGCTCCGGGGGGGCCGCCTGAGCCAGGGTGCCGCAGCTCGCAGGCCCTGTCACTGTCTCCATCTCCACTCCGGGCCTCACCTGCGCCGGAAACCTCCTTCTGTCTGGTCATGACCCCTTATGGTGTCCTGGCCTAATTTGCGTGTTTTCTCTCTCTCTCTCTCTCTCTCTCTCTCTCTCTGTATATATATATATATATATATATATATATATATATATATATATATATATAAATTATTTGTATTACTTAACTCCTTCTTGCAAGTACTTAAGTAAAACCAGTGCTCTAAAATGCACCTACCTAGCCACCACCAAGTATGTGTATGCCAGTTTAAGAAGCATGGCTTTTTTAATTTAATAAAACAGCACATGCACATCATTTTAAGAATCCAACAGAACAGAAAAGCTTACAATGAAAAGCAAGAATCCTCTCTCCACCCTTTCCCATACCCAGTTCCATTCCCTAGAGGAAATCCCATCAGTGCACAACTGTTTTTATTTTCTAAGAGAGATTACTTATATATCTCCAAATAATGTTTATACCATCATTTCTTGATTTATGAATTATAGACAACATTCCTAGAGCTCCTGCTATGAGAGATGAAAATTTAGTTCCCTCAAATCACCTGCTTCTTCCCTCAATAGTGAATTCAGTATTTTTACTTAAATATATTTACACTGTTAGGAGCATGTTTCTTTTCTACTCCTGACATTTCCTTCCATACACAGGATTTTTCCTTAACATTTCTGGCCTCTTGTCCCACCTGTCATTATTCCTCCCCATGGAGGTACAGTAAATTGCCTGTTTGATGAGTGACAACCATTGATCCACCATTCTCATTTGGAAAAACAAATCTCCCAAATGCCTTGGACTTAAGTATTTGTTTTCTCCTTTCCTCTCCACCCAGACCAACAAAAGGCACCAGCCTGGCTATGTGTTTCTCTCTGTTGACTCAGCCTTTCCCTTGGATGCCTCTTCTGAGGTCTGAACTGAACACGTAGAGAGATAGCAAAAACAAGCTTCAAACCCCAACCTATTCTTTACCAATAATAAAGATAATATTTTATCCTCTTTCTAGTGACTCTTGTCTTTTCATTTGGCTCAGAATGTTAGTAAAGAATAAGGTCTATTTAAAAGGCTCCTCAAATAACCCAGCATCATTTTCTTCATGTTCCATCGACCACGAACACTTTGAAAAAAATGAGGTTATCACTCCTGCCCTTCCCATGACCTCTATGCCAATTCCACCTCCCAGCTGACTGCATTTTGCTTTTGTACTATCAAGGCATTGAAAATATTTGCATTGTTTTAAAAATTAAATATTCCTGGGTTACATAGTTCTAATACATATTTCTAAACTATTAAAATATGGCAGGATTTTCAGGTGCTTATCTAGGACTCAAGCTGACCCTAGCTGTACTAGGCCAGACCTGATTGAGTTTTGGGTGAACTTGTGCACCAGAACATTCAGGCAAGTAAGGCACTGTCTCAGGACAGGCTGATAAGGTGTTCAATGCCTACCAGGGGTCCTCAAACTATGGCCCGCGGGCCACATGCGGCCCGCCGAAAACATTTATCCAGCCCGCTGGGTGTTTCTGCCACCACTGCCTGTTGCTGAATTTGTTCATAGTGTTTTTTTTAAACTATAGTCCGGCACTCCAACGGTCTGAGGGACAGTGAACTGGCCCCCTGTTTAAAAAGTTTGAGGACCCCCCTAGACTAAAGGCAGGTAAGGTCGGCTAAAACACAGGCCCTAAGAGCCATACCCACAAAACAAGCCTGCTTCCTAGGCCAGCTCATTTTTTTTCTAGGATTTGGCACAGTTAAAAATGACTCAAGGCTATTAAAAGTGTTTATAAATACCTTACCCACAATGCAGATGCCACTAGACTAATTCCTCTGCCAGAATTGATTCCCAAAGAGAACTACTTGTCTATTTACCTAACAGGAGAGCCAAATTGATATTTCAAATATTGTTCTTAAGATTTTGATTTACCATCACATAGTGTCTAAAAGATGTTAAGTGATTATTTTTCCAATATAATTTCTAGTATAGGACTAAAAAAACACATAATGACCAAAGGCAGGTATTTCTACGGTCTCTTATTTCTTTGGTATATATGACATATATTCTGTACTAATAAAAGCATAATATGCAAATTGACCAAACGACCAAACAGTAGAACCACTGGATGACCACACTATGACACGCACTGGTGCCAGGCCAGCCAAAGTGGGTGCCATGCGACTGGTTGGGGGGCCCCTCCATCGCCCCATGATCACCCTGCAGAGGGAGGCCCAGGCCACTCTCTGCAGGGTGATCAATCAGGGGATTCTGTGGAAGCCGAGAACCAGGGGTGTGTGACAATGGACGCAGGCAGCGCCAGGCCAAGACAGGTGAGGGCGGGGGGGCAAGGCTGGGGCTGTGAGAGCAACAGCTGGGGGAAGGAAGGCATACCTTTGAACGAATTTCATGCATTGGGCCTACAGTAAATACATAAATTTACATATATAAAAGTATGTGTGTATATATGTCTATAAACACTTAAAGTAATATTTGGCCTCCTGAGATATGTTATTTTGTTCAAAAGACATCAATTTTAGAAAACAGTAAATCAGTTTTCTAGATTCATACTTAAACATCACTTTCAGAGTAAGCTCCAGGATGCCTGGCAGTATACAACAAAACAGAGAAGCACTGCCCGGGTGGGTCAGTTGGTTGGAGAGTCATCCCATATACTGAAAGGTTGCAGGCTTGATCAGTCAGGTGCATACTGGAGGCAACCGATCGCTGTTTCTCTCTTTCTCTTCCTCTCTCTCTCTAAAAATCAACAAAAGCAAAATGCGGTCAGCTGGGAGGTGGAAGTTGGCGTAGAGGTCATGGGAAGGGCAGGAGTAATAACAACCTCATTTTTTCAAAGTGTTTGTGGTTGATTGAGAGAGTGAGAGAGCACTATTTTGAAACATTTCAGTACTTTCTCGATAGTTTCAGCAGGTATTTAGGTTTTCCTTATTTCTTTCTAATCTCCTTATCTCCTTTATTTTCTGTCCTTAGATTTCTTACTCTGAGCCCCTATGCTAATTCCCTCTGAAGTCTTAGAACCACTCACTTATCAGTGATATACATACATTTTATCTGTTGTCAATAATAGAATTTCCCCCACATAAATTCTCAAAGAAAAAGTGAGTTACAAGTGCCTGCTATGTGTCCACTTTCTCAGTTGGGCCCTGGGAATAGACAGGTTAAGGACCTCATTATCTAGTGGGCCTCCTGGTTAATGCTAATTAAGAAGTCTAAATCTTAATTAATAGCTATTTACAGGGGGATCCAGAGCCCCATGATGTTTTTCTGTTGTTTAGATAACTTGAAAGAAAAATGAGTGCTCTTAGTTTCCCATTAAGGAAAAGCAGTCTAGGGAGAGTAGGAGGTTTGCTTAAAGTCATCAACTTGGGGATGGTAAAGACAGAATTAAAATACTGTAGCCCTGACCCCTGGTCCATTGACCCTCCTAACTCTTATACTATTGCATATTCTAGGAGAATAATTTGAGCCCCATTCCTTTCTTCAACTCCTCTAAATTTAACTTTTCTTTCTACATTTTATTAGGGAAGATTTCATACTGCCCAGCTTAACATTTCATATTAATTTGTGCCTTTCTGAATTTTAACTACAATTGTAGTAAATGAAAGCTGCATATGTCCACATGCTCGTGTGTATGTGTGCGTGTGTGTGTGTGTGTGTTTGTGTGTTTGTGTGTGATTAAGCTGGATTCTATAAATTAATTGAATGAGTGCTTTATCATCCAGGCTCTATCACTCAAATATAAAACATTAGCAGCAAAATTAGGGAAAGACAAATACTATATACTCACTTATATGTGGAATCTAAAAACGTCTAACTCATAGAAACAGAGAGTACAAAGGTGATTTTTGAGGTCTGGGGGAGCCGGAGGAACAGGGCAATATAGATCAAAGGGTATAAACTTCCAGTTAAAGATGAATAATTTCTGGTAACCTAATGTACAGTGTGTAATTACAGTTAACACTGTATTGTATACTTGAAAGTTGCTTGAAAGTAGATCTTAAATGTTCTCTACACACATGCAAAAATAATAACTATGAGAAGACTGGTTCATTAATTCACCTTGTCATAATAATTATTTCACAATATATACATGTATCAAATCATCACATTGTATACCTTAAAGTTACATAATATCGCCCTAACCTGTTTGGCTCATTGGATAGAGTGTCGGTCTGTGGACTCAAGGGTCCCAGGTTCGATTCTGGTCAAGGGCATGTACCTTGGTTGCGGGCACATCCCCACTGGGTTGTGTGCAGGAGGCAGCTGATCGATGTTTCTCTCTCATCGATGTTTCTAACTCTCCCTTCCTCTCTGTAAAAATCAATAAAAATATATTTAACAAAAAAGAAACAGATAAAGTTACGTAATATCATATGTCAATCATCCTATCTAATAAAGAGGGAATATGCTAATTATTGCCCTGCCTTCAAAGATGGTGGCGCCCACAGCCAAAAAGGAGGGAATATGCTAATTGCCACGCCCACAAAGATGGCAGTTTCCACAGCCACAAGATGGTGGCACCCAGTCCCCTCAGCCCTGCTGGGGTGGCAGGCATGCGGAAAGGCATGTGCCTCCCTCTGGAGATCTCTAGTCCCCTCAACCCCCCAGCTGCCCAGGGCCGGCCTGAGGTGCAGGCCAGCCTTGGATGACAGCTGCCCAGCCACCCAGGGCCGCCCGAGGCTCAGTTAACCAGGGCCAGGCTTGTGCTGCCAGCAGTGGCAGCAGCAGAGGTGTGATGGGGCGTCGCCTTCCCCTGTTTGCGGGGTCGCCTCCGGCCCCTGAGGGCTCCCAGATTGTGAGAGGGAGCAGGCCAGGCTGAGGGACTCCCCCCTCCAGTGCATGAATTTTCATGCACTGGGCCTCTAGTATTTCAATAAAACTGGAAAAATAAAATAAGCAGTAATAATGATAATTATGATGATAATAATATTTAGCATGACTTATTGTGATTACTCTGTGGCCATCACTGTGTTTGAGCACATGGCATTCATTATCTCCTTCCAGACTCACAACAACCTGATGAGATGAAGCTGTTATATCTTTAAGCATTAGGAAAATATGGGCTTCAGGAGGTTAAGTCTCTTGCAAAAGGATACACAGGAAGTAGGTGGGAGTGGTGATCTTAAAACCTAAGATTGTGATTCTAAACCAGTGCTCAATCAAATATCAGAAGTGAATAGAAGTAAATATTGTGGAAAATCATTTAACTTTCTTTTTATAGGGCACCCCAGAAATAGTGTTTGTTGATGATTTGCTTTTAATAGCAAGTATGCTAGTTTTATAGCTAAGCAATTCTGTGATATGAATGAGAATGTAATTATTATACACTAGGGGCCCAAGGCACAAATTTGTGCACCCTGAAAGGAACTGTGGGCTGCAAGCCTGCAGTGGGTACAGGGGCAGGTCTCGGCCCATCCTCTGTGCCCCCGGATGGCCCCTCCCACTGTGGCCCCCAGTCTCCTGTCTGCCAGCAGCCCTGCTCCTGCCACATCCTTTCCCATGTGCTGATGGCACTGGCCCACTTGCACCCGCTGATGGCGCAGAGTGATTGGAACTGGCGCCAGTAGTGCCAGTCACCCCTCACGAGCAGTGGGAGGTGGAGAAGCCCTGAAGGGCAATCAGGGCCGTCATCCATCACTTGCACCCGCACCCACTGATGGGGCCGAGTGATCGGGGCTGGCGCCACCGGCAGCAGGTGCGAGCAGCAGGCAGGACCACAACACGCGGGAGCAAAAAATTTTCAGTAACCACCAGAGGCTCACCCTGATGACAGCAATCAGTGTCCTGCCACGGCTGATGCCCACTATGTTCCACCCTCTGCCACCTGCTTCTGATGAACTGGCAGGTCACGGCTTGATTCCTGGTCAGGCCATATTCCTGGGTTGCAGGCTCAATCCCCAGTGTGGAGTGTGCAGGAGGCAGCCAATCAGTGATTCTCTCTTATCATTGATGTTTTTATCTCTCTCTCCCTCTCCCTTTCTCTCTCAAATCAATCATAATATACTTTTAAAAAATCCCAACTGTTTGAAAGCCATTCTTTAACCAATTTATAACACCCTTTTAAAATCTCTACTGGCATAATCCTTTTATGATATAACTTAAAACCCTTGATTAGCCTTCCCTGTGTTACAGAATTATTAGCTTCTTTGCTAGATTAAGTTCTTTACAACAGAGGCCATGTCATATTTATCTTTATGTGACCATAGTATCTCATAGTGAGATAATGCATGTGGAAATGCTTTGAAAATGCTTAAATAATTAGAGACACTGCTTACTAAATACTTACTAGATGCATATTTTCTAAGATGCTCTATTGGGTTATAAATGCATTTTGTATTTTGCATACATTTTTGCTGCAATTTGTATAATTTGTTTAACTATTCTCTGCTCTTTTAGTGTATAGATGGAGTTTTGGGTGGTGAAGATTATAATCAGAACAACATCAACCAATGGACTGCAAGTATTGTGGAGCAATCCTTAGCACATTTGGTTAAGTTGGGAAAAGCTTATAAATATATTGGTAAGTGTTACTATCCTTCCTTAGAAGTTCACTCACCTTTGTTTTTGTAATTTTCTCTGAATTTAGAAACTATAATTGAATGATAGACACTGTAGTTGGATATTAATCCTATCTAATAAAAGAGTAATATGCAAATTAACCATCACTCTGTGACAAAGATGGCCACGCCCATAGAGGCTGGGCAGGATGCTGGTGGCATCACCCCGGCAACGTGAGCCCAGCAGGCAAGCGGAGCTACAGGCAGCACCCAGCAGGGCCTGCTGGGCGGTGGTGGCAGCAACTTGCAAGCAGCACCCAGCAGGACCTGCTGGGTGGTGGCGGCGGCAACCACAAGCAGGCAAGCAGGCCCACAGGGAGCACCCAGCAGGGCCTGCTGGGCAGTTGCTGCAGAGACCAGGGAGCAGGTAATTGGGGCCCGCAGGCAGTACCCAGCAGGGCCTGCTGGGTGGTGGCTGCGGTGACCTGTGAGCAGCCAAGTGGGGCCTGCAGGCAGCACACAGCAGGGTGGTTGAGGCAGCAACCTGCAGGCAGGCAAGCGGGGCCCGCAGGCAGCACCCAGCAGGGCCTGCTGGGCAGTTGCCGCAGAGACCGGGGAGTAGGCAATGGGGGCCCACAGGCAGCACCCAGCAGGGCTTGCTTACCCATCCCGGTGGTGTGGAGCAGGCAGGCCCCACAGAACCATGGGGAGTGGGCCCAAGCTGTCAGTAGCACATCCCCTGAGGGCTCCCGAATTGGAGAGAGTGTAGGTCGGGCTGAGGGACCTCCCCCATGCCCTGCACGCCCCCATGCACGAATTTCGTGCACCAGGCCTCTAGTAGGGTATAAAGGACTTCTGACTTATTCATCCAAAGATAATATATGATAATATCTAAAAGATAGAGATAACTTTTGCTATTCAAAAGCCTTTTCTTGGTAACATCACCTTTTATATTTACACTAGTAGCCCTGTGCACGAAATTTGTGCACTTGGGTAGGGGAGGAAAGGGGCCCCTTAGTCTGGCCTTCACCCTCTCCAATCTGAGACCCCTCAGGGAATGTCTAACTACCTGTTTGTGCCCACACTTTTAACAGATAACGGCTCCATTGTTGTTTCTTTCTTATGCTTAAAACCATTGGAATTAGTAGGTATTCGAAGTGTGTGTACATTTTGGGGGGGCACCCTGTATATCTCTAGTCGACGGTGAAAGAAACCAACAGCAGATTTGGAACCCCCAGACAGAGAACCTCGCTCACTCCCAGCATGTCTCCCCACTTCACTTTCACCTTCGTGGGCAGCAGGAGAATCAACGCTTTCTCTCATTAATTCGGAAAAGCACGTCCTGTCACCTGCTGCCCGGCAGGAGTGCGCTAGGCCCCAAGCAAGTGAGGCTCAGTCAGGGCAGCAGTTGCTCATGGGTGCTGGCACCCAAAGTGCACATTCCTCCTCTACAGTCACCCCGACTATCCCACTGTTTCACTGAGAGGATGGAATTCCTCTCCACCTCTGGGTTCTTGATCTTGAACACTGACTGAAGGCACCTCAGCGAGGGCCGCCCGCGCCCACCAGGTGTGTCTGTCTGCATCTGCTCCTGCCTCAGCACCTGCATTAACCCCCCAGAGGTGATCTCGTAGCTGCACTGGCCTCCGTGGGTACAGGGCATCACCACTCCGCCCTCTCACTGTCATCTCACAGGCGCCCACCCTCAGCACCCAGAACACCCAGACACTCTCCAAAGGATGTGAGTGCATCAGAGGGGATATGTGCACATCCTGTGGGAGTGTTAGGCATGCCGGGTTGATGGAAGTATGGTGGAGAGGCGGGGGGAACTTGTGCACGCCTTGGTTTGCAACTGTTGCAGGCGCGAGAGGGTGACAGTGTGCTGGGGAATGTTCGCATGCCAGGGGGGGATGTGCATACTGGAGGCCTCTGACTTTGCAGATCCGCAAACCCCCGTGGTGCAGCCAGGAGGACGTCAGTCTGGCCCGCCACGGTGGCTGTCCCTGTGATCCTGCACCTTCTGGGCCAGGAGGCAGATCTTGCGCAGCCACTCCTGGGCACTGATGGCCTGCAGGCGCTACTTCAGCTTAACCTGCAGGCTCCGCTTGGCGCACTCACAGCTGTCACCACCGCCATGTGGGGAGTACAGGCCGCCCTCCACCAGCCTGCCTCCCCTATCCAGAGGGTCTCTGCGCTGCTCACCTGCCCAGAGTGACTGAGGCTGGGCGGAAGCCAGGCGTTCTGCCCTGCCCAACCCCGGCCGACCCGCCCCTGTGTGAGCTGCCACTCCGCCAGGAAGGGTCACGGATCCGGGTCCCAGGACCGCGGACAGCCTCAAGTGCTGCCCCCTGCCCAGCAGGGTCACAGATCAGTGTCTTGGTCCTGTGGACAGCCTCAAGCACTGCCCCCCACCTGTCAGGGTCACAGATCCGGGTCCCGGGACCGCGGACAGCCTCAAGCGCTGCCCTCCACCCACCAGGACATGGATCTGGGTCCCAGACCGCTGACAGCCTCAAGCACTGTCCCCCACCCGCCAGGTCACGGATCCGGGTCCGGACCGTGGGCAGCCTCAAGCACTGCCCCCCACCCGGCAGAGTCACAGATCAGGGTTCGGGACAACGGACAGCCTCCCGTGGTGACCCCCACCTGCCAGGTCACGGATCTGGGTCCAGACCACGGACAACCTCAAGCACTGCCCCACACCCAGCAGAGTCACAGATCCGGGTTCGGGACAACAGACAGCCTCCCGCGGTGCCCCCCGCTCGCCAGGTCTCGGATCCGGGTCCCAGACCGCGGACAGCATCAAGCACTGCCTCCCGCCCGGCAGGGTCACAGATCTGGGTCCCAGACCGCGGACTGCCTCAAGCACTACCCCCCGCCCGGCAGGGTCACAGATCTGGGTCCCGGACGGTGGACAGCCTTGCCCGCTGCCGCCCACCTTCAGTATGCAAATTAGCCGCCATCTTGTCGCTTCAGGGTGTGGGTCCTCACTGGGGTGCCTTGCCAGTCTGGGTGATGGGATGATGGCTGTTTTCAGGCTGGTGGGCAACTGAAGCTCCCAACCTCTCCTTTTTTTCTTTTTTTTCTTTTTTAATTCTGGGATTTATTTGCCTTCTATGGCTGTCACTGGAGCTGAGAGCCGGCTTTAGCTCTGAGGCTCGGCTCCAGCTCTGAGACCTCGGCTGCTGAAAGCAGGTATCTGGGTTTGTTTGGGTTCTATAATTGTAACACTGTTGTGATCCTGCTGGCTGAAGCCCGGCTGGCTGAAAGCAGGTTTCTGGGGTTTGTTTAGGTTCTATAATTGCAACATAGTTGCTTAGAGTTGCAGCATGGAGGCCGGCAGCGGCTGGCGGGGAGCCTTGGCTTCCTCCATTGCTGGAGCAAGCAAGCCTTTTGTTCGCTTCAGCTGCCTGGCTGCCGGCCGCCATCTTGGTTGGCAGTTAATTTGCATATCTCCCTGATTAGCCAATGGGAAGCATGTCAGAGGTACTGTTAATTACCATGTTTGTCTATTATTAGATAGGATCAGTTAGCTCTTTCCACCACAACCTACTGGGCACTACTATCTACTTTTCAGTAAACACATGCCTCCTTACATGTAGGACTGTGAAGTACCACACAATAATTATTTCTAAAGTGGAATATTTTCTTTGACTGAATTATGTCCATGAGGCAGGGCACATAACCACTGGTTATGGCAATGGGCAACAAACAGACTGGATCCAGTGGGGACAAAATCATGGTGTTAAATAATCAAGGTGAGGGCTTTTTTATTTTTTAAATTCTTACTTGCTAAATGCTTTGTTTTCTATTATTTTTACATCTTTTAAAGCCAAAAACTCAAACACTTAGATCTTGGATATCTTTTCCTTTGTTTATAAGCATCCTCACTCTGTGACTTTATTTTTAGTGACCTGTGCAGTGGTCCAGAGGAGTGCATATGGCTTTCACACAGCCAGCTCATGCTTTTGGGATACCACATCTGATGGTAAGAGACCTTAAGCTTATTCAAACAAAATCCAACTACTAACAGAGTCAAACAGTGTACTTATTGTCAAATGCTTATTTATTTCTAATTCTGAAAAAAACTTTATCAATAGAATTGCTTCGTATCTAACTATAACAAGTATGTCTTCAGACAAATATGAAATATTAACATTTAACAGATTGCAGGAAATAAGATATTAAAACCTATGAAAATATATTATCTGGTAATTTCATTGTTTTGCTGGTATTTCAAAGTCCTTTTGTGTGTGTGTTTTCAGGAACCTGTACTGTGAGATGGGAGAACCGAACCATGAACTGTATCGTCAATGTTTTTGCCATTGCTATTGTCCTGTGACATCCTAAAAATGTTTGGCCAAAGCCATTCACTTAAGAATTTGTCAGTGTATACTTTCTAAAAAGAGTAAGTTACTTATTAATACTCTAGATGACAAGTGTGCAATATGCTTCAAAGCTATCAAAAAAACTGAATATTATAATCAAGCAATCTCATACATAGTAAGTTGGCAGATTTGCTCATATTCTATATATACAGAATCATTTCAATAGGAAAAAATTAATGTCAGCAAAAAACAAATACAGAAACATGGCATGACTTGAAAATACAACCTTATATTTACACTAGCTTTTTACTAACATGTACCTAAGGAGTTAGGGAAATCTATTCTGCTGGGGTCCAGCCCCAGCAGGTCCAGGGGTTCCCCAAGGTGTGGACGGAGTCGGAGAAGAATGAAGGGCACGGAGTCAGCTTTTAGGTGATCATAATAGCCAGATTCTCTCTTTTATTGTCATCTAACATCTGTATTTATACTATTTGGTTCTCACCTGGGGAAACAACCTCTCTTCTCCTAGCCAGGTTCCTCCCCCTATTGTCCTCTTACATCTGCATTTATTCTATTTGATCTTAACCCCATCCATTCCATTCCAAAGGCTAGGGCGTTTCTCATCTCTATTTCAAGGTTCCTTGAAACATTCCTGCAGGGACTGCCTCAAGCAGCCAGGGTGGATCGGCTTCCATCAAATTCCCCCATTTTTATTTTTTAAATGACAGAACCTTGTTAGAAAAAAAGAGGGAGAAGAAAGGGAAGAAGGCAGCATCCTGACACAGCCCTTTCCTTCAGCTGCCCCTTTCCCTGTGGTCCAAGGTAGAAATGGGAAACAAGTCCTGTTGCAGTGAGAGGGCAGCTGCTGTCAGCCAAGTCTCTGTTTTCTGGGTACAGATCTCAGCTGGACCAAGTCTCTTTCTGTTCCCAATCTGAGCTGGGCCAAGTCTCTATCCGTTATCTGGGTCCCGATCTGGGCTGGACATGGGAAGCAAGAAGCAGCCATGGGAAGCAAGAAGCAAGAGGAAGCAAGAAGCAGGAGACCTTCCTCAGAAGGGGCGAGTATTCAAGCCCCTGCACCATTAGGGGGGGGGGTGAGGATCTGTGCCCCACCTCTGTTGAACCCCAAGTTCTCTCCTACTGGCCCCCGACTGTGCCTGTCTTAGGTTGCCCCACCTTGTGGGGTCTTCCCGTCTTTGACTACCAGCCATCTCTGGGCCAAGTAGGGTGATGTGAGGTTCAGTTCTGTCTCCTTGGTAGCCTATGCCCCTGTGGCCTCCATGCCCAGCAACTGCCTTTGGATCCCCTCGCCTGCTGGTGGGGCCCCAGCATTGATCACATATCTTGGGGAACCCAGGTTTCTTCTCCAGAGAGGGCCCAGCTTACACCATTGGGCAAGAGACAGATCCATGGTACCAGCCACCGTGACCTCAGCATTAACAAAGAACTCAGGCAACAGCTGTAGAATATTGGATAGTGAGAAGAGGGTCCCTCTTGACACAAGGGCAAGAGGGGCCAATACAGGACAAAGGAGAGTCCCGGGACAGGCTTTCTCAGACCAGGATGTCAGGTTCTTGGCACAAGATAAGTCCACATATGGGGCATATACCAGACACACCCAGTCATGGCAGAAAAGGGAGGGGCCTTTCCTGGAACAGTAGGGTAGGGAGATTCTAGAAAAGGCTGTGTTCAGGAGAGAAGGAGAAAGGCCAAAGAACCAGCAAACAAGTAGTTAGATTTATAAAAAGAAAAAGGAAAGGAGATGTGGGGCAAAGCTGGGACATAAGGACAGACAAAAAGGAGGCACATGTGATCCTCCCAATGGACAGGTGGTTCCAGCTCAGGGCTGCACATCTGCTGCAGACGGGTACTGGTCAGGTGTGCTACCTTAATGGAAGTAAAACTTAAGCATCAAGAACAAAACTCTGGCTATTAAAACAATAACAAGACAATGCCAATGCAAAACCCAAAACATTTCAAAACTTAAACATAACATTTTTAAAACTAGTAAGAATAAAAAAACAATGGCAATGCAAAACAGCAATAAGTGAGTTTCTGCTAAATGAAAATTTCTTTTGCTGATTTACTCAGAGTCCTCAGACTTGGCTGAGAAAGTAGCTTCCACTTCTTGCTTTTCTACCATCTGCTGGGCTTCAGTTGTTAACTTCTTCAACTGACCGCATGTTGGCACCTTAGTCCCTTGCATAGCCTTCCTTTTCTTCTTTTTTCCGCTTTTCTTTGGAACAATGGGACAAGGAGCTTCTCTGTGTCCATTGTGGTAATACAGGTAATGCTCTGGTACCCAAATTGGTTGCACTGCTCCTTCTGGAAAAATACAAAACACAACCTCTTCCCCACATCATTACGAGATCTGGTAAAACTCTTCTCTGGTTTGTGTATCCTTCTACCAGGCTGAGTCGGCAGAGGCTATTGTACAGGAAGCCCGATGCCTTTTGGCTGCTGTACAACCCTCTGCATTGTATTTCCCAAAAGTCTAACATATAACATTATTCTCCCCCCCCCCTTTTTTTTATATATAGAAAAGGTTTATATTGATGGAATTGTCAGTTTTCCTTTTTGTGTCAAGAGCCAACTTTGATGTGTTAAAACTAAGTAAAATGCATTTACTCAATCAGTAACATTTTTAAGAATAAACTTCAAAATTGCAAGACATAATCAACCAACAGATTTAATTCTGTCCTCTAGATTTTTCATGAGGCAAATTAGATTATTGAACAATTTTTATAATTTGATTTAGTAAACTTTACTTTTTAATTTCAAGTGGCTCTGGAAAACCACATTTGAGCCTTGCAAAACAGGTTCTGGCCTACCTGGTCTTTTCAGATGTAAATTGACCACATTCTTTCTTTAAGATTTTGCTACAGGCAGGAGGTGACTATCACCTTCCTTCATTAAGAAAAGCTTTCTTAATTAACAAAAGACCAGTTTTTTACCTTGGCTCCTTAGATTTTTATAAAGATATATTTCAATAATTTTTGAGATTCAAATCCAAATTATTATTTTAAGGCATATTCTTTAGCAAATTTTTGTAACAGAGACAATTTTACTGAATTTTCTTTTGCTTTGGGGAAAGTTTCAGCAAATGACTCAGATGGCATATTTTTCCCAAAGTCATGCTTAATAGAAAAAGACATTTTAAATTTTTTCCTATTTCGCTTTCCAAAGTCATGGCTAGCACCCAAGGTTATCTTAGCTAAAGTTTGGTTGTCATAAGATGTTCTCCGGTAATTTTTAAACAAAACATTAAGTAATCTCATTGCGGGAGAGCTTATAGCTCTGCCTTTTCCTGCTACCTTTGAATCTCTCCACACCAGAGGCGGATTCGGCAGTGGGGTTTCATTTCTTATTACAGATTTTAGATTCCAAACACAAATTAAGATATTAATTTGAACAAGAAACCCATTGAGGTGACCATGGCACTCTTTTTTTCAGCCTGATTTAAAAGAGTACCTTTTAATATTCCAATTTCTTTATAATTTGGTCTTTTTGTACAGGTGATTCTATTAACGGCAAATGAAACATTTCGGGATTAGGACATGGAGGTGGAGGGAGCCATGAAGGCCATCCCTCCCATTTTTTCTTTTCTTTCTGCTCCTCTTAAGTCACTTTTCCTTCCTCAGAAAAGCATGGACACACTTCTTGTATAAAACATTCCGTCTGACTGGGCGTAACCTTAACTTCTCTGCTAGCAAGCATATGTGTTAAAAGATCAATAAGGAGTCTTTTTTCTTCTAGACTCAGTATGGCACATCTTCTCAATCTAAGTTCTGTACTATCCACCCACTTACCCTACTTATCCTCTATAGGGGGGTCTGCAGCACCCTACGGTGGAATCCTATCCGTCCCGAGTGCGGGGGGGGCGGGGGGCTTACCTAGGGGAATCCTGTTCGGGTGCCAAAATGCTGGGGTCCAGCCCCAGCGGGTCCAGGGGTTCCCCAAGGTGTGGACAGAGTCAGCGAAGAATGAAGGACACGGAGTCAGCTTTTAGGTGATCATAATAGCCAGATTCTCTCTTTTATTGTCATCTAACATCTGTATTTATACTATTTGGTTCTCACCTGGGGAAACAACCTCTCTTCTCCTAGCCAGGTTCCTCCCCCTATTGTCCTCTTACATCTGCATTTATTCTATTTGATCTTAACCCCATCCATTCCATTCCAAAGGCTAGGGCGTTTCTCATCTCTATTTCAAGGTTCCTTGAAACATTCCTGCAGGGACTGCCTCAAGCAGCCAGGGTGGATCGGCTTCCAACACTATTCAGATAATAAAATTCTCTTTCAGCTTCAGAGAAGTTAACAGGGATAAATATATGAACAAAAAGCACTGCTAGGATAAATCTGGAGAAAATAATTATTAGCTAACGCTTTTTTAAAAAATATATTTTTATTTTTTTCAGAGAGGAAGGGAGAGGGAGAGAGATAGAAACATTAGAAACATCAATGATGAGAGAGAATCATTGATCAGCTGCCTCCTGCACGCCCCCTGCTGGGGATTGAGTCCGCAACCTGGGCGTATGCCCTTGACTAGAATCGAACCTGGGACCCTTCAGTCCGCAGGCTGACGCTCTATCCACTGAACCAAACCAGGTAGGGCTAGCTAACACTTCTTAAGTTTGTATTTCTTCTCAGCTGTACATATGATTTAGTAGAAAGCAATTGTTCTTTTTTTCCTCTCAACTAATATTGCAGTAGCAACTACTATTAACTTGTTTACATTTTTTGAGAACTGTTAAAACAGTTTTTAAAATTTCAAAATCTTGGATTTACATTTGAGGGCAAATTAAATCTGGTAACCTTGAATTCCCTTGTTAAACAGAATGAGTTATGGTGTATGATGAAAAGTATCTGCCTGACAGCTGCCTTACAATTCACGCATTCCATGTGTAACAAATACTATTGAATGCCTGTTTGTTATGAGCATATTTCTCTGCTAGTCATTATAGTTATCTGCTGTTCAAATACTAAGTTTCTTTTGGTAACTGTTCAGTTGGACTGTTAACATTTATGTTTGTGGGAAGAAAAAAAGTTGTTTACAAGAGAGGGAAAAGTGAATCTGGTTATTTATGTAGCAAAGCGAAAAGCGCTTATTGCTGACAGAGAATCGTAACTTTAAGAATTTTTAAGAATTGCTCCTAGCAAGTAAAAAATGAATAAAACATGCAGTTCTTAGTTAAAGGCCTTATTAGAGGAGTCTTACTATACAAGTAGTAAATTTTATCATTGTTTAGTTACAACCATCTGTAAATAATTTTAAATGCTTATGTGGGATTCAAATTAATTGGAATAAAGTATAAATTAAAAGTATATAATCATTGGCAAGTTATTGAAAATCTCAGGGCTTATAAAATGTAGTTAAATTTATTTAAAAAACTAGAGGCCCTGTGCACGATTAAATCATGTGCGTGTAGGGTCTCCTAGGCCTAGCCTGCCATCAGGGCCATGTCCGCCGCCCGCGATGCCTTGCATGCTCCGCGGATGCTGCCGGCGCCCCACAACACTCTGGGGATTCTGCTGGCACCCCGGGAGGGTGGGGGGAAAGGAGGGTGGGGAGGGCTGGGAGGTGGGGTGGGGTGGGGGTAGGGCCCGAGAGGTGCTCCATGCACCTCCTGGTGACCAGTCATTATGGTGTTACGGCGTTAGGGCCATTGGTCTTTTATAATATAGAGAAGATCTACAGCTGGTCACCAAATGCAAAGTCAATCTGCTGTTTAACCATGAAAACAAAATCAAGTTTGCATATTACCACTAACACACATACATATGGGTAATAGAACCATGTTTCATTGAATTTGGGGGAAAGAATAGCTTGGTATTAATAATGCCAATATTAAGATAGTATTCTTGTAGGAATACTATGTGCATGTTTGATATTTTGCTGAGTAACAATAATTGTTCAATGTTTAAGAAGAATATTAAGAAAATACAAGGGTAGAATTTAATGCAGTGATCTACATTTTTGGCCCATGGGAAACTCTCGTAGTCATTACCTACATATTAGTTTATGCTGCTGGCTTTTGTGCCCTTGAAGATTATAATAGTGACCAAAATATCTGTGCAACTGAGACTCATTTTGATTATTGTTATTGAAGCCTGATCATAAAAAAATAAAATAAAAAATACCTTGTGAACTTGCTATCTGATCTGTTTCTAGTTACAACATAATAAAGATTATTTTTCTGTGCTATACGTTTGTTTCTGGATGATCAGTAAATAGTTAAAGAAATGGCATTGTACTTACTCTAGAAAATTGTAAACAGGAGGAATGAGGAAGAGAAATGAATGTCAGACCATCCTATCTAATAATAGACAAAGATGGTAATTGACCATACCTTTGCTACTCCTCCCATTGGCTAATCAGCATGGTATGCAAATTAGCCACCAACAAAGATGGCGGGTAATTTGCATACTGCAGGCAGGGCGGGACAGTGTGAGCCACCATCCGGGCCCGTGTGCAGCCCTGCCCCCAGCCGGGACCCCCGTGTGCAGCCTAAGCCCTGCCTCCAGCTGAGACCCCCCATGTTCTGCCTAAGCACCGCGCCACCTAAGCCCCGCCCCCAGCCAGGACCCCCATGTGCCGCCTAAGCCCCGCTGCCAGCTGGGCCCCCATGGCAATCTGAGGGCAGGAAAGTGCTGCCCCTGGGTTGCCGTGGTGAGCAGGAAAGTGCAGCCTGTAGGCAGCACCCAGCATGGCCTGCTCCTGGGCCGCCATGGCAATCCCATTGCAGGAGAGTGGCCTGCAGGCAGCCCCCAGGTGGGCCTGCTCCTGGGTCGCCATGGCGATCCCAGAGCAGGAAAGTGCGGCTGCAGGCAGCACCCAGGTGGGCCAGCCCCCAGGTCTCCGCGGCAGTCCGGCGATTCATGAGCAGTAAAGCGCGGCCTGCAGGCAGCAACCCACCATGGCCACAGCTCAAAGGAGAGTACAACATGCAGTGGAGGCCAGGAGCCTGAGAGCTCAACACAGAGGGGCACCTGCTCCAAGCCTCCACAGTGTGGCTGGGGGCAGGCCCCCAGCAGACACACACACACACACACACACACACACACACACACACACACACACACACACATGGAGCACCTGCTCTGAGTCTTCTACGCAGCTGGGGGCAGGCCCTCAGTGGGGAAACACACACACACACACACACACACACACACACACACACACAGCAACTGCTCCAAGCCTCTGCTGTCAGACTGGGGCCATCAGTAGGACATCCACTGAGGGCTCCTGGACTGTGAGAGGGGCAGGCTAGGCTGAGGGAACTCCACCCCCCAGTGCTCGAGTTTTGTGCACTGGGCCTCTAGTATAGATATATTGTACAAAATAAACTTTGTTAACATAGCAACCCGAACCCAGGATTCACCATTATAACATAATTAATGACTTCAATTTTATGCCCTTTATTTTATGATTATAATACAAAATTTCATTTTAAAAAGTCAGTGTAAAACATATTCTGTAACTATTAGCTTTTAATGATTACTTTTAGCAAGGAATTTTGTCCTGTTTGTCAACTTGAAATTGAGTTGTGAGTTTTTTTAATTAATTTAAGTATGTAATATTAGGGTATTCAAATGTAAGTACTAACTAAGATTTTTGTAAAACTATAATTTTATGTTCTTAAAGTACCAGTGTGCTGTCCTAAATGATGGCAACATCTCATTACATTTTCTCTAGTAAAAGGTACTTTTGCTCTTCTTTCCAAGTTGGATGTTATCTGCTTATGAGTCACTGAAAGCATTTTCACTGCCTACATTCATGATCACTTTTTAAAAGTAATTTTATGAAACCACATTATATTTTCAAAGTTTGAGAGAAAAAAAAACACCCTATTTTTGATAACAGCTTTTTAAAAGTGGGAGAAAGATCTGTGACATTTTGTGGCAAAGAAACTAGGTTTTTATTATAACAGACACCAAAGCAAAGTGTGAGATGGATTGAAAATTTTACCCCATATGCTAGAATCTCCCCAAGGGGAATCCTATATAATAAACAGCTAATATGCAAATGGTTGTCACGCCCTCACACCATCATGCCATAACAGCTCAGACACTCAACACTGGGGAGAAAGGTATGGGGACCAGCCAGGCACAAATGAGCTCGTGAGAGAGGAATGGGCACCAGCCAGGCACAAATGCGCTTACAAGAGAGGAAAGGGGACCATCCAGGATCAAATGAGCTCATGAGAGAGGGATGGGGAACAGCTAGGCACAAATGAGCTTGTGAGAGAAGAATGGGGACTAGCCAGGCTGTGGCCAGGGAGAGTGACAAGCCATCCGCCCCATGGTCCCAGGTGCCAGCGGCTGTGCCTGCACCTGCGCCTGTGGCCCAGGAGAGGGACAAGCCACCTGCCCTGCAGTCCCAGGTACCAGTGGCTGGGCTGCAACCCAGGAGAGGGACAAGCCGCCTGCTCCGTGGTCCCAAGTGCCTGCAGCTGCGGCCCAGGTGAAGCTGCCTGCCCACAGTCCCCTGTGGCTGCAGCCAGCATGGATGAATCTGGCCCAGGTCCTGGGTGCCTGCAGCCAGCCAGAGGGAGGGAATCCTGGGTCCCAGGTGCAGGGTGAAGCAGAGGTGGTTAGGGGAAATCAGGCCAGCAGGAGAGCAGTTAAGGGTGATCAGGCAGGCAGGCAGAGGTGGTTAGGGGCAATCAGGCAGGCAGGCAGGTGAGCAGTTAGGAGCCAGCGGTCCTGGATTGTGAGAGGCAATCGGACATCCCCCGAGGGGTCCCAGATTGGAGAGGATGCAGGCTGGGCTGAGGGACGCTCTCCCCCTGGTGCAAGAATTTTGTGCACCAGGCCTCTAGTTTGTTTTATAATCCAGAAGATGAAGCTATATTTGTGGCTTAAGACGCTTATAGTTTCAATGTTTAGTAACTCAGTAAAATTGATCTTTTCATGTTTATTAAATTCTCTATAAAAGCATCATAGCATTCAGCCCATACAAGATTTAGATGGCCACCATCAATATATGTTAACTTCAGTGGTCCTGGAGATTCTAGCCCACCTTATCTAATTTGTATTATAAGTTTTGTCATATAATTAGATCTAGATGTATGATCCCTTTAATAGAGAAAAGGCCATGTGTGTGCATGTGCTAGGAGAGAGAGAGAGAGAGAGAGAGAGAGAGAGAGAGAGAGAGAAAGAAAGAGAAAGTTAGTTTTAGGTGCATAGGAAAAATCTGGAAACATGCACACCAAAACATTGATGTGGTAATCTGGGGAAAGTAAGAAGGAATTTGGGATTAGGCAAAAGGGAATTGTATTCCAGTGTGTGGATGCACTATGATTTCTTATTAAAGGACAATTAAGATGTTTCCAGTACTGCATAAATGCCTTTTATATATCTAGTGTAATTGTAAAGTCTATTTTCAGACTGAAGTCTACATGATGTACTTTCTTTACTTAAAAGTATGCATGAGTCCCTATAACAAAAGTGAATTTCTCTTTTAAGCCCCTTTTATTAATAGAAGTAAAAGCAATTAGTCCTTTTAAGGTTATGATTTTACTGCCACTTATGGAATTTGGATCAGAGTTTCAGAATCTTACACAAGCCCAGGTGGCTGGAGCATTTGGACATTGTTTCAGCTGTCCATTTCCCCCATCAGGTCTGGTGCCTTTTAGCTATTTTTGTGCCACATATGGGTTTGTGAAATTACTTTTATGAATTTTCCCATTGGCATATCTATATGTCTTTTCTCCCCAGGTTCTTGCTACTATTTTGCCCTTTCTGTTGTGCCTTTAATTTTATATTCTCAAGGTTGATAATTTTGCATTCTATTTTTTTTTTCAATTACAGTTGACTTACAATAATTACTTTCTATGTTTTAACCATAGCTAATTTTTTGTGGTTACCTATCATTAATTCTAAAATCAGAAAATAAAAACAACATTCACATTATAATACCATTACATTATTTTATATATCCTATATAATAAAAGCCTAATATGCTAAGTGTCCGACGATTCGTTCAACCATTTGACCAATCGCTATGATGCACACTGACCATCAGGGGGCTGATTTTCCAAACAGTAGGTTAGCTTGCTGCTGGGGCAAGATGGGCTGGACACACCCTGGAGCCCTGCTGTGGTCCCTCTGCGGCCTCTAAAATATTTATTATAATTAATTTCCTTTCAATGTGCACAGATATGTGCACTGGGACTCTAGTCATATAATATGTAGCAATTTATATATATTTTTTGAAAATAATATATAAATTTATTAATAAATAAACAGTAACAAAAGGATATAACAACAGAAGCATGATATAAAAATGACAAAAACATGATATGAAAACAACAAAAACATGACATGAAAACAACAAAAACATAATATAAAAACAACAGTGATGCAAACAATGACTTATAAAGTGATTAAACTTATTCTAATATCTCCCTGTACACCATATTAAGAGTGAAAACACTTTCAGAATGCTTGACTAATTTCCCTTGTGATGAAGTACGTAGAACTTTAACTGTAACGTCACATGCTCTTCAAACTCTAGAGAAAGCAACATACCATGTGCAAAAATGGGTTCAGGTAGGAATATGCCTACTTAGGCATCATGGGAAACTGTCGTCGAATCAATTTAAATGGGAGGCCAGTGCCAGATGGGACAAATTAATTCTTGGAATCAGAACAGCCTCTCCCTCTGCAGATCCTGTTAATACTTCAGCTTCGATACTTTTAGGTCATAATCTTTTGATAATAAATGTGGTACCATTAGAAAGACCCCATTTACTATTGAGATTTCTCAATAGCATGATGATTGCACCCACTTTCAATTTTAATTTATGACATGGCATTCCAGAAGGAGTAATACTATTAAGAAATTCGATGGGAAAATTTTCCTTTTCAGCATCATCTGTGGAATCAATGGAATCATCACTCAAATATGTGTGAAAATCTCCATTGAGTATATCCAAATTTTCTTCATTTAATTTTTGAACATGCTCATTTTGGGGACAAAGAATTGCATGTTTAGATATATTTTTAATATTATCTATAGCAGTGGTTCTCAACCTTGGCTGCACACCAGAATCACCCGGGAATCCTTTCCAAATCCCGATTCCTGGGCCATTATTCTCCGGAAATTGCCTCCTTGTTATGGGGTGGGGCCACAACATTAGTAACAATGAATCAGAATTTCCGGAGGATGAGGCCCAGAAACCAGGACCTTAAAAAGATTCTCAGGTGATTCCAATGTGCAGCCAAGGCCGAGAACCACCGATCTATAGACACAATATTTCCAAAGGTAGCTTCAATAATACATCCATTACAAATCATTTCACTTCCACGCTCCTATCTGAGGGCGGGTTCCTGCCTGAAACCTCCCCCTCCAGGAAACAGCTGGGGGAGGGCGCAGCCATTTCCAAGATGACCCCTGCAAGACTGACTTCCTTCCGGTTGGTCATACTTCTGGCTGTGATAATCACCCAGGGTCTTTATATAAGTAGATAATTCCTCTAAATATTCATTGTGAATTCCTGTTATTCATCTTTTCTAACTTCTGTGTAAAAAAAAATCCTAGAAATAAACTTTAAGAATTATTAAAATTACTACAAGATAAAATAACAAAATATGTTATTAAAAGATAAAATGCAATGATAATTTTACCATTATAAAGTTAATACAAAAACAAATAAGGGGCAGATCAACAATTAGTGAAAAAGAAAATTTAAAACTTTTAACATGTGTTATTCCTTCCCTCCTTTTATAAATATTGAGTAATAGTTAAACATAATATTTTATCATATAAGTGAATGTTTAAAATGGTAAAGTTATGTAAAATAAAAACATGTATTTAAATGTGTGTTTATATTTTCTTTGGTCCAGTTCTAAAATTGGAGAGTATTCTTGCCTCTAGATGGGTTTATTAACAGGCAGCCTGCAATCCAGCGGTGGGGAATCTTTTTTCTGCAAGGGCTTTTCAGATATTTATAACATCATTTGAGGTTCATACAAAATTATCAACTTAAAAATTAACCTGCTATGTTTGGTCAAACATTCAATTAACTCACCTCTAATGCCTTGGCAGGGCCAGACCACATGATGTCACAGGCAGTATATAGCATTCAGGCTGGATGTTTCCCACCCCTGCAGTGTATTCTATTGTTGCTGTTACCTTCCAATTTAATTATGTTAGTGTAGTGAAGAGTTTTAGATTTAATGCATTATTGTAAATGTCATTTGACTATGATGGTGGGCATTAAAATGTCAGTTATTTGCTTTTAGGTTAATAAAATGTTCTTTATAGGAACAAGAATGATGACATGAAGTGTAATGTATAAATCCATTTTGCTATGCACATTATGTAATTACAGAAACTACTCTACGAGCAAAATACTTAACTAATTTCTCCAGACAAAGTTCTACTAAAAGCTCTCCTTTGCAGCAGCATTATAGTAAGCAACATAGTCTAACCATCTAGATTATTTTAAATCACACAATTTCAGAATCTTTGAGTTATACAGAGTTGATGCTTTTATTACTACATTGCTAGTGAGATACATTCACTTCTCTGATAGGACAGCTATTAGAGGAGACATTAAAGTGCCTAGGGTATCTTCCAAGAATGATAAAACAGAGTGGCATCAGATAGTGGTGGAACATCCTATATAATAAAAGGCTAATATGCAAATTGACCAAAGGCAGCACACTGACCACCATGGGGCAGACACTCAATGCAGGAGCTGCCTCCTAGTGGTCAGTGCACTCCCACAGGGGGAGCGCCACTCAGCCAGAAGCCAGGCTCATGGCTGGCAAGTACAGCAGCAGTGGCGGGAGCCTCTGCTGCCTCCTTGGCAGTTCTAAGGATGTCCAACTGCCAGCCCAGGCCTGCTCTCCACAGGGAAAGGGCCTAAACTGGCAGTCGGACACCCCCCAAGGGCTCCCAGACTATAAGAGAGCACAGGCCAGCCTGTGGGACCACCCTGAGTGCACAAATTTTGTGCATCAAGCCTCTAGCCATTATATAAAATTGCAACTTTACACCCTAGCGACCTCTCACTTGATCAAGTACAAATTCATGCCTCTTTGCGATACTTACTTTCACTGTAGAAAAGAAAACTTGGTGTGTCAGATAATTACAGATTATCAGATCACTTGTGTTTTTGACAAGTGTATGAGTATAAACATTTATGTGTAAACATTAATGTGTTAACATGATTCTAGGGAAGCAGTGCTCATCATTCATAAACAAAGTCTAAGTTTCCTTTAGCCTCAATTACAAATGGAAGAAAATATAGAACGAACCAGAGAGTGAAAAAAAAATCAACTACTATAGAAGGGATAGGGAAAGAGTAGCAATAAATCTTTACTAAATTTAATAATTAATTTTGTGAGACAGTGATAATATGACTCCATTTGTTGATATTGAACTGCTGACAACTCTCACTCCTCCCTTTTCACTTGCTTTTCCACATCTGGATAATCTGATGAGAAATCCTGGTTCTTCCTCCGCTGATGAGCACAGGAAACGCAAACACAAGCCACTGCCTCACACAGAACTCACACATGAACTCACCACCTACTTTTTCTTCCTCTTCCTCTTCTTAAAGGATACCTTTCAGCATTTCATATAATCCTGGTTTGGTGGTGATGAACTCCTTTAGCTTTTCCTTATCTGTGAAGCTCTTTATCTGACCTTCAATTCTGAATGATAGCTTTGCTGGGTAACGTAATCTTGGTTGTAGGTTCTTGATATTCATCACTTTGAATATTTCTTGCCATTCCCTCCTGGCCTGCAAAGTTTCTGTTGAGAAATCAGCTGACAGTCGCATGGGTATTCCCTTGTAGGTAACTGAGTTTCTTTCTCTTGCTGTTTTTAAGATTCTCTCTTTATCTTTTGCTCTTGGCATTTTAATTATGATGTGTCTTGGTGTGGTCCTCTTTGGATTCCTTTTGTTTGGGGTTCTCCGCGCTTCTTGGACCTGTAAGTCCATTTCTTTCACCAGGTGGGGGAAGTTTTCTGTCATTATTTCTTCAAATAGGTTTTCAATATCTTGCTCTCTCTCATCTTCTGGCACCCCTATAATTCTGATGTTGGTACGCTTGAAGCTGTCCCAGAGGCTCCTTACACTATCCTCGCATTTTTGGATTCTTTTTTCATTTTGCTTTTCCGGTTGGATGTTTTTTGCTTCCTCGCATTTCAAATCATTGACTTGATTCTTGCACTCCTCTGGTCTGCTGTCGGGCGTCTGTATAATATTCGTTATTTCAGTCCGTGTATGCTTAATTTCTAGTTGGTTCCCCAATATAAGATCGAGGGTCTTATTAGTTTTCGTGTAGATCTCATTAAGTTTATCGGCAGCTTCTAAACAGTTCTTGAGAGACCTTAAAAGTGTGGTTCTGAACTCTATATCTTCCATTGACAATTTTGTCCTGTTTCTTTGTCTCCGCATTTTGTTATGCTTCCTTGGTGCACCCCCTAGTGGTCTTTGTTTGCAGTCTTATAGTTAAATCCTATTTTTTAATTTGAGCTGAGTTGTGTGCTTAGTTTACTTTCCCTTTCTATGGACCTAATGTCATGACGACACCACTAAAGAGGTAATATTCCTAGAGTGATGGTTTGTTTTTGTTTTTTATTCCCAACAAATTATTTTACCATAACCTCAAGAAGCCCATTTCTATCACTTTACTTATGTTATCAAGTTCTTTTATTTTCTGGAAATCTTGTTGGGTTACTCTTTTCTCCTGCTTCTATCAGAAATAGCTGCCTAGCCATAATCCAGGGACATTCTTCCTCTGATTTACTGGGTGGGAGCCATTGCTTTGGGAATCTTATTTCCTTATTCATTCCAGATTACTTCCTCATTTTCAAAAAACAACCTTAAGTGACTTCTCAAGATTTATGGGAGATTAATTTTAATATATCTAAAAATCTGAAAATGTCTGAGAGTTCCAGTTGCTCCATGTCCTCGCCGACACCAATATTTGTAAATTTTAGATTTATTGGTACCTGAAGTGGTCCTTGTGATATTATTTTTGATTTTTCTGATGGCTGGTGTAATTGAGAATTTTTCATGCTTATTGGAAATTTAGATATGTTTTGTTGTGAAGTGACTGCTCAATTGCTTTGTTCATTTTTAAATGTTTTGCCTCTTGGTTGTAGATCTGTGTAGGGTCTTTATATATTCACAATATGAATCCTGTATGGATATATGTGCATTGTAAATATCTACTCCAAGGCTGTGACTTGTCTTTTTATGTTATTTTTTTCATTTTTTAAAAATCTTTTTTATTGAAAGTATTATCTATATAATACTATATCCCCCTTCCCCTCATTGACCCCTTCTAGCCCATCCCACACCCCTAACCCAGGCCTTCACCACCCGATTATCTGTGTCCATGGATTAAGCATGTATGCACACATGTTCTTTGATTGATCTCTCCTGCACCACCCAACCCCCACCCATTCGCTCTGAGATTCAACAGTCTCTTCTATGCTTCTATAAATCTGGATGTATTTTGTTCATCAATTTATTTTGTTCATTAAATTCCACATGGGAGCCCAGAAATCTATAGCATTTTTATACACAAATAGTGAACTCACAGAAAAAGAGATTTAAAAAGCAATACCATTTACCATTGCACCAAAAAAATTAAGATACCTATGAATAAATTTAACTTAGGAGGTAAAAGACCTTTAGTCTGAAAACTACAGGACGCTGAAAAAAAAAAAGAGAGAAGAAGACATAAACAGATGGAAGAATATATCATGTTCATGGATTGGTAGAATTAACATCATTAAAATGTCCATACTATCCAAAGCAATCTACAGAATCAAAGCACTCTCCATTAAATACCAATAGCATATTTTACAGACCTAGAATGAACTTTCCAAAAATTCATCTGGAATAAAAGAAAGACCTCAAATAGCTGCAACAATCCTGAGAAAGAAGAACAAAGTAGGAGGGATCACATTACCAGATATCAAGCTATATTAAAAAGCCATTGTTCTCAAAACTGCCTGGTACTGGCACAAGAACAGACGTATAAACCAATGGAATAAAATAGAGAACCCAGAAATTGACCCAAATCACTATTCTCAATATTTGACAAAGGAAGCAAGAACATACAATGGAGATAAGACACTGTCTTCAATAAATGGTGTTGGGAAAATTGGAAAGATAGCTGCAAAAAAAAAAATGAAACTAGATCATCAACTTACAGCACACACAAAATGAACTCAAAATGGTAAAGGACTTAAATGTAAGAAGGGAAACAAAAAAATATTGGAGGAATCCACAAGCAGAAAATGTCAGACATATGCCAAAGCAATATCTTCACTGATACAGCTCCTAGGGCAATGGAAACTAAAGAGCAAATAAACAAATGGGATTACATCAAAATAAAAAGACTCTACACAGCAAAAGAAACCATCAACAAAACAACAAGAAAGCCCACTGCATGGGGGAGTATATTTGCCAATGTTATCTCCAATAAGGTTTTAATCTCCAACATTTACAGGGAACTCATACAACTTAACAAAAGGAAGATTGACAATCCAATCAAAAAATGGCCAACGGACCTAAATAGATACTTTTTATAAGAGAACATACAGAAGGCCAAGAGACATTTGAAAACATGCTAAAAGTCACTAATTAGCTGACAGACATGAATTGAGACGACAATGAGGTACCATCTCACACCTGTCAGAATGGCTATCATCAACAAATCAATAAATGAAAAGTAATGGTGAGGATGTGGAGAAAAAGGAACCCTCTTGCACTGTTGGTGGGAATGCAGACTGGTGCAGCCTCTGTGGAGAACAGTATGGAGTTTCCTCAAAAAACTAAAAATGGAACTCCCATTTAACCCGGTGATCCCACTTCTAGGAATATATCCCAAGAAACTAGAAACACCAATAAGAAAGGATATATGCACCCCTATGTTCATAGCAGCACAATTCACCATAGCTAAGATTTAGAAATAGCCTAAGTGCCCATCATCATATGAGTGGATTAAAGAACTGTGGTACATCTACACAATGGAATACAACACTGTTATAAAAAGGAAGGAACTGCTACCATTTACAACAGCATGGATGGACCCGGAGAGCATTATATTTAAACAAAATAAGTCAGTCAGAGAAAGATAAATATCACATGATCTCACTCATTTGTGAAATATAATGAACAACATAAACTGATGAACAAAAACAGATCCAGAGATAGAGAAGCATCGCTCAGACTATCAAGCCTCAGAGAAAAGGCAGGGGAGGGTGGAGGTAAGGGGGAGAGATCAACCAAAGGACTGGTATGTATGCATATAAGCCTAACCAATGGACACAGACACTAGGGTGGTGAGCAGGGTTGTATGGGTCAATGGGGGGATAAGGACACATATAGAATACCTTCCTATCTTATAAAAGAGTAATATGCAAATTAGCCATCACTCCATTACAAACATGGCGGCGTCCACAGCCAATAGGAGGGAATATGCAAATTGCTGTCACTCCTTGCCAAAATGGCGGCAGCTGGGCCAGGACGCTTGTGTCATCGCCATGGCGACGACGCAGGCATTCTGCCCCAACCCTCTGGTGAACGGCCTCTGGGCCTGCTTGGTCACTGCTGCTGTTGGGGTGGAGAAGCAGAGACACAAGCCTTCAAGGGGCCCCGGCACCCAGCAGCCCCAAGTCCCATGGCTGTGGTGGCACTGGGGTCAGAGGAGCAGAGACACAAGCTCACAGGGTCTCCGGACGTCCTTCCCGACAAAGCCATGGTGGCAGGGCTGAGGCAGAGGCAGTTAGAGGCGATCAGGCAGGTAGGGGAGAGCAGTTAGGAGGATCAGGCCAGCAGGTCAGACCAGTTAGGGCAGTGGTTCTCAACCTTCCCATGCCGTGACCCTTTAATACAGTTCCTCATGTTGTGGTGACCCCCAATTTCATTGTTACATATTGAACATAATTATATATGTGTTTTCTGATAGCCCGGCACACAGCAGCTCCAAGCCCCGCAGCTGTGGTGGCGCTAGGGGTGCTAGGGGCGCTGGAGGCGCTAGGGCCGATGGAGCTGGAGAAGCAGAGACACAGCCCGCAGTGAGGCCTGGCACCCAGCAGCCCCAAGCCGCGCGGCCAGCTGCAGAGGTGTTGGGGCCACTGGGGCCGCAGCAGAGACAAACCCACAGGAAACCTGTGGAAAGGCAAATAAACTATCATAACTTTATTGCCCTTTCCACAAGATGAGAAAACTGACCCTGATTTACTTAGTGATATGGCCCACACCTTTCTACAATCACAGGGTATGATATGACCACTCCCAGGAAGGTCTGGTCAGAATACTGTCTCCAGGGAATAATGCTACTATGGCAAATCATCTAAAAGAGGAAACAAGCTTTTGTTGGGTTTATTCTGAAGGTCAGAGAACAGGCCACCCCAACATATGCTGTGTTGTTATATTGATAATCTTGAGCTGCAGATGCTTGAAAAACAGCAAATGCAAGGAGAGGCTTTCACTGAAGTCTCCTTATCTGCCTAAAATCGGACCCCCCAAAAAGAGCTTGCATGTCATAAGTCCCCTCAATGGGAAAAGTGTCATCAGCCAGTAAAGACTGACTCCTGTCACAGGACAGGAGACTAGAAGTTGACATCACACCCAAACTTTGTTACAGACTATCTCCCCCCACCCCCCATTCATCTTTCCTAAAAATCATTTACTCTCCGCTAAGAGGCCTACATCTCCTGTCCCCTCTCCCTAGGAAGAAGGTATTTAAATCTGGATTCTAAACCACCTTGGGGAGTTATTCATTTTTCCCTGGGATCTCCCACATATTCACTAGGTACATATGTTAATGAACTTTTCTTTTTCTCTTGGAAATCTGTCTTTCGTTACAAGGGCCCCTGCTAAGAACTCAGAAGGGTAGAGGAAAACTATTTTTCCTCCTCCATAATTCTATCTCAGGAAATCAAGTCCCGGGCTGAACAGTGAGGTTGGCTCAAGTGCCAAGCAGTCCTGGCTGAGGGGATGGAAGCTTCTAGGAGGAAATCAATTATATTGGCATGAAAGTAGGACAGAGGGCACATGCATGGTTGCTGGTGGTAGTTTAAAGTGGTTCAACATTTTTGGAGGATGATTTGGCAAAATCAATAGAAATGTTCAAGGTACATCCAAGAGTCTTCTTCTAGGAATCTCATCTGCTGAGATAAATCACGAGTGCATAAGCCCTGGTCAGAACGCAGGATGCTACTGCGAACTCCCTTCCCTGATAGGAAAACCTGCTAACAACCTGCATTTTTAGGACAAGGTGGCAACTATACTAACAAAAGGGTAATATGCTAATTAGACTGAACATCTTCCGGACAACCTTCCAGACGTCCTTCTCAACAAAGCCATGGTGGCAGGGCTGAGGCACAGGCAGTTAGAGGCAGTCAGGCAGGCAGGGGAGAGCAGTTAGAGCAGTGGTTCTCAACCTTCCCAATGCCGCGACCCTTTAATACAGTTCCTCATGTTGTGGTGACCCCCAATTTCATTGTTACAAATTGAACATAATTAAAGCATAGTGATTAATCACAAAAACAAAATATAATTATATATGTGTTTTCTGATAGTCTTAAGCGACCCCTGTGAAAGGGTCGTTTGACCCCCAAAGAGGTTGCGTCGCACAGGTTGAGAACTGCTGAGTTAGGGGGAATCAGACCATCAGGGGAGAGCAGTTAGGGGGATCAGGCCAGCAGGGGAGAGGAGTTAGGGGTATCAGGCCAGCAGGGGAGAGTAGTTAGGGGGATCAGGAGGACAGGCAGGTGAGCAGTTAAGAGCCAACAGTCCCAAGGGGGGTCCCAGATTGGAGAGGGAGCAGGCCAGGCTGAGGGACCCCCTCCTGCTCCCATGGATGAATTTCATGTACCAGGCCACTAGTAATCAATAAAAAAATTAAAAAATAAATTAAAAAATAATTCTACATGTGATCGAGTTCATGTGATACCTGTCTTTCTCTGACTGGCTTCTTTTGTAGTAATATCTTCTGCTGAACAGAAGCTTCTAATTTTATAAAGCCCTATGTAAGTTTTTCTCTTTTATGGAAGTGCTCATTTTTTAGTATTTATGAAGTATTTGTTTACATACAAGACAAAAAATATAGTCTATGTTTTACTCTACAAGTTATGTTTGTTACCTTTTCCATTTAGGTCACTTAGGTCTATGCTAATGTTTGATTTGAAGGTGTGGGGTGAGGTAGAAGTCAAGATTTATATTATGCCATAGGGATATATAATTGCTACAGCACCATTTATGGAAAAGACCATCCTATTTATTCTTCAACTTAATTGCAATGGCACGTTTGGTATAAATACACACACACACACACACACACACACACTAATATATTCCTGATTATTTTAAACTGGTAGGGTCCAATTTTTTATTAACTTGCTGAATATGTATTCTCCATGTGATTTCTGGGTTTCATGACTGTTTAGCAGGGCCATTTTTTTCTAAATTTTAGGCATATTTTGGATTCATTTGGCAAGTTTAATCTTTACTTAACAAGAGCTTGTAATTTTCTGCTGTCTCAAGAAATCAACACCACCTGCAGAAGACCTTTAGCCAGGAGGCAGGTCAAAACTTCCTCATTTCTTAAAATAACTGTGCTTTTAAATACCATTAAGAAAGCAGAACATAAAAAATATTAGTAGGGCCCTAGCTGGTTTGGCTGAGTGGATAGAATGTCAGCCTGTGGGATGAAGGGTCTCAGGTCTGATTCTGGTCAAGGGCACATGCTGGGGCTGTGGGCTCAGTTCCTACTGGGGGTGTGCAGGAGTCAGCCAATCAATAATTCTCTCTCACCCTCTCCCTTGCTCTTTGAAATCAATTAAAAATATTATATATATATATATATATATATATATATATATATATATATATATATCTTCTATTCCTACTAATATATTCCTACTAATATATATTCATATGTATATATGTATTAGTAGGAATAGAAGATGACAGGAAGAAAGACAGCAATGAGGAAGAGAGTGTGAGTCAGGGAGCAAAAGGGGTGTGTGTGGACATGTGTGGTTTGAATGTGTGTGAGTGAGGGGCAGTTAGACCTTCAGGACTTTTGGGGGCTCACGGACCAGGCTCCCCTAGAATGAGCACCTCTGCTACCACTGAAATCACATCCGTGGTAGCCTACTCTGACAGAAGCCATGCTATCTTGAAGGGGAGAGCTATTGTGACAAGAAGCCCAGCCTCACAACCAGCCAGCCTGGACTCAGACATCACCCTGGACCCTAAAGCCACTCTGGCCAAAGACCCGCTACATCAGCTGCAAACCCATGGACAACAGGACTCTAGACTCCCCAGATGCAGGCTCCTGTGGGTCTTGGAGTGCACTCCACTTCCTCCAGGACACTGTGTCAATCATGGGCACCACACATCCCACCGGTGAGTCTCAAACTGCACTGCTCACTTGACAAGACCACGGTGTTGGCCATTGCCCTGTGCATCATGCAGGTGAGCCTCAGATTGAACTCCCTGCACAACTAAACTGTGGAGTGAGCCTCAGCCCCACGTGTCTCACAGGTGAGCCACTAACTGTGCTCTGTGCTGACCAAGACTGAGGTTTCAGCTCCAAGCCCCACTGTCTTGATGTATGGACCCTTCTCTTAGAGGAAAATGGGGAGATAAAGAAACAATCCCAAAGGAAAGGGGCACCAGAAAAGGAAATAAATGAAATACAGGCATGCAATATGTTGGACAAAATATTCAGAATAAGGGTCAGAGAGTTCCTAAACCAGTTGAATGAGAAAAATCAACAACTTAAGTAAGAATCAACATGAAATAAACAGTGATATATCTACAATAAAATAAACACTATGGAAGGTTTCAACAGTAAATTAGAAAAAGAAGAGGATGAAATTAACAAATTAGAAGAAAGGGCAGGAAAACACAGCCAATATGAACAGCAATTGGAGAAAAAATGAGAAAGCAGAAGAAGACCCTAACGGAGCTCTAGGACAACATGAAATGAAGTAACATACGTATAATAGGGCTGCTAGACCAACAAGAAGAGGAGCGGGGATTAGAAAACTCATTTGAAGAAAAAATGACAGAAAATTTCCCTGATTTGGGGAAGAAAAAAGTCACACAAGCACAGAGATTTCCAAGCAAGATGAACCCCAAAAAAACCCACAACAAGAAACACCATAGTTACAAACATTAATGACAAAGAAAAAATCTTAAGTGCTACAAGAGAGAGACAGAAAGTTAACTACAAGGAAACTCCCATTAGACTATCAAATTATTTCTCAACAGAAACACATCAGGCCAGAATGGAATGAAGTATAGAAAGTGACACAAAGCAAGACACTGAATCCAAGAATATTCTATCCACCAAGGCTAGAATTGAACATTGAAGGGGAAATCAGGAGCTTCACAGACAAAAGAAGGCCAAGGGAATTTATCACTACCAAGCCAGCAATGCACGAAAAGGTGAAGGGAATGCTCTAAAAAGAAGAAATATAAAGGCAAGAATGAACACAGGCTTAAAAAATAAAAATGGCAACAAACAAGTACCTATTAATAACCTTAAATGTAAATGGATTAAATGCTCCATTAAAAAGACATTAAGTGGCTGCATGCTTAAGAAAACATGACCCATACATATGCTATCTATAAGAGATCCACCTCAGAACAAGGGAATCACTAGGACTGAAAGTGAAGGAATGGAAAAGTATTTCTCAGACAAATAGAAATGTAAAAATATCTGGAGTCGAAGTACCTGTATCTGACTAAATACACCTCAAATTGAAGGCCATATCAAGAAAAGGAAGGCCAGTTCATAATTCTAAAGGGATCAATACAACAAGAGGATATAACTCTGGTAAACATATATAAAACCAATGCAGGATCATCAAAATAAAAAAAGCACACTTCTAGAAGATATCAAGGAAGAGATTGACAGCAATACAATCATAGTAGGGGACTTTAATACCCCATTGACAGCACTGGATACATCCTCCAGACAAAAAATTAACAAAGAAACAACAAGTCTAAATAACTCACTAGATTAGGTGGACTTGTTTGACATCTTCAGAACATTTCATGCCAAAGCTACAGAATATATATTCTTCTCAACTGTACATGGTACATTTTCAAAGATAGAGCACATATTGGACCCAGACAAAATTTTCCAAATTCAAGTATATTGAAACCATATCAAGCATCTTCTCAGATTACAATGGCCTAATATAAGAAATCACTACAATAAAAACAATAAAAAATCAAACACTTGGAGGCTAAATAACATGCTATTAAACAATTATTGGGTTACCAAAGAGATAAAAGAAGAAATTAAAAACATCCTGGAAACAAATGACAATGAAAACACAAAAAAATCCAAAATATATGGAACACAGTGAAGGAAGGCCCGAGAGGGAAGTTCAAAGCACTACAGGATTACTTTAACAAAACCCAACACACATTTTTGATAAAAACTCTCAGCAAGGTGGGAGTAGAAGGATCATACCTCAACATAATAAAAGCCATATATGACAGGCCCACAGCCAACATCATACTCAATGGACAAAAACTAACAACATTTCCCCTAAGAACAGGAACAAGACAGGGATGCCCCCTCTCACCACTCCTGTTCAACATAGTACTGGAAGTGTTAGCCATTGCAATTCGGCAAGAAGAAGAAATAAAAAGCATCCAAATTGGAAAAGAGGAAGTAAAACTGTCCTTATTTGCAGATGATATGATATTATACATACAAAACCCTAGAGACTCCATCAAAAAGCTACTAGACTTAATACATGAATTTGGCAATGTAGCATGATACAAAATTAACCCCAAGAAATCTGAGGCATTTCTATACACCAATAGTGAACTTTCAGAAAGAGAGATTATAAAAACAATCCCGTTTACCATTGCACCAAAAAAATTAAGCTACCTAGGAATAAACTTAACTAAAGAGGTAAAAGACCTGTCCTCAGAAAACTACAGGACGTTGAAAAAAGATATAGAGGAAGACATAAACAGATGGAAGAACATACCGTGTTCATGGATTGGTAGAATCAACATCATTAAAATGTCCATACTACCCAAAGCAATCTATAAATTCAACGCACTTCCCATTAAAATACCAACAGCATACTTCAGAGATCTAGAACGAACTCTCCAAAAATTCATCTGGAATAAAAAAAGACCCCGAATAGCTGCAGCAATCCTGAAAAAGAACAAAGTAGGTGGGATCTCAATACCAGATATCAAACTGTATTACAAAGCCACTGTTCTCAAAACTGCCTGGTACTGGCACAAGAATAGGCATATAGATCAATGGAATAGAATAGAGAGCCCAGAAATCGGCCCGAACCAATATGCTAAATTAATATTTGATAAAGGAGACAAGAACATACAATGGAGCCAAGATAGTCTCTTCAATAAATGGTGTTGGGAAAATTGGACAGATATATGCAAGAAAATGAAACCAGACCACCAACTTACACCATACACAAAAATAAACTCAAAATGGATAAAGGACTGAAATGTACGACAGGAAACTATAAAAATTCTAGAAGAATCCAAAGGCAACAAAATCTCAGACATATGCCGAAGCAATTTCTTCACTGATACAGCTCCTAGGGCACTTGAAACTAAAGTGAAAATGAACAAATGGGACTACATCAAAACAAAAAGCTTCTGCACAGCAAAAGAAACCATCAACAAAACAATGAGAAAACCCACTGTGTGGGAAAACATATTTGCCAATGTCATATCTGATAAGGGCCGAATCTCCAAAATTTATAGGGAACTCATACAACTTAACAAAAGGAAGATAAACAATCCAATAAAAAACTGGGCAAAGCACCTAAATAGACAGCTTTCAAAAGAGGACATTCAGAAAGCCAGGAGACATATGAAAACATGCTCAAAATCACTAATCATCCGAGAGATGCAAATCAAAACAACGATGAGGTATCATCTCACACCTGTCAGACTGGCTATCATCAACAAATTAACAAACGACAAGTGCTGGAGAGGATGTGGAGAAAAAGGAACACTTGTGCACTGCTGGTGGGAATGCAGACTGGTGCAGCCACTATGGAAGACAGTATGGAGTTTCCTCAAAAAACTGAAAATGGAACTGCCATTTGACCCTGTGATCCCACTTCTAGGAATATATCCCAAGAAACCATAAACACCAATCAGAAAGGATATATGCACTCCTATGTTCATAGCAGCACAATTCACCATAGCTAAGATCTGGAAACAGCCTAAGTGCCCATCATTAGATGAATGGATTAGAAAACTGTGGTACATCTACACGATGGAATACTATGCTGCTGTAAAAAGGAAGGAACTCTTACCATTTGCAACGTCATGGATGGAACTGGAGATCATTATGCTAAGTGAAATAAGCCAGTCAATGAAGGAAAAATACCACATGATCTCACTCATTCATGGATAATAGATACCATTATAAACTTTTGAACAATAATAGATACAGAAGCAGAGCTGCCTCAAACAGATTGTCAAACTGCAGCGGGAAGGCCGGGGAGGGTTGGGGGGCAGGAGGTAGGGGGGTAAGAGATCAACTAAAGGACTTGTATGCATGCATATAAGCATAACCAATGGACGTAAGACACTGGGGGATAGGGGAGGCTAGGGGACTGTCTAGGGCGGGGGGGAAAATGGACACATATGTAATACCCTTGGTAATACTTTAAGCAATATAAAAAATATTGTGCAAATAAATATTGTGCAAATATTGTGCAAATAAATAAAACATAATGATATAACTCAAGACCAACAACTTCAAAAGATAATTGTTTTTTTATTAAAAAACGTAAACTCTGCTCAAACTAACTCAGATTTTGATTCCTAGGCTTAGCAGTTTGTATCCACCCTTCCACATCAATTCATATTTGATGAATTACTGATTGACTGGATGGAAATGCTGACTTAATAAAAAATATAGCCTGCATATATCTCTTCTGGTTGAAAAGATACCAATTAGATGAGAAATAAGAGTATACAAATCATAGAATAGTACTATGAATATATATAGCTTATGAACAAATTTGAAAACTTGGATAAAGTGTCATTTATAGGTAATTTTATACATATATATGTATATATATGTAAATTAAAGAAGAAAAATATAAATAAAACAATCCATGGCAAATAAATTAAAAAAAAGAAAAACTTGTAATAAATCATCTAACTGTAAAAGTTTAAGAATTAGAAAGCGAGCAGCAAAGAAAGCCCCGAGTGAGCAGAAGGAAAGATATAATAAAGATCAGAGCAGAAATAAATTACATAGAGACAACTAGTAGAAACAAACAAACAAACAAAAAAAACAAAACACTATACAAAAGATTAAGAAAAAACCAACAAGAACTGATTCTTTGAAAGTATAGACAAACTGATGATACTCTGACCAGGCTCACCAAGAAGCAAAGAGAGAGGACCCAAAGAAAATCAGAAATGAAAGAGGCAAAATAGCAACAAACCTCAGAAATATAAAGGAATGTAAAAAGATACTATAAACAACTCTATTCCAACCATCTGGTCAACCTAGAAGAAATGGAGATATTCCTAAAAAAATACGACCTTCCAAAACTCAATCAAGAATTAAAAAATCTGAATAGGCAGATAACTATGAAGGAAATTGAAGCAGTCATCAAAAAACTTCCAGCAAACAAAAGCCCTGGAACAGATGGCTTCACAGGGAGTTTTACCCAACATTCAAAGAACTAAAACCTATCCTCCTCAGACTATTCTCAAAAATTCAAGAGGAAGGCACAATTCCAAGCTATTTCTATGAAGCCTGCATTACGGTAATTCCAAAACCTGGTAAAGACAGTACAAAGTAAGAGAATTACAGGCCAATATCTCTGATGAACATAGATGCTAAAATCCTCAACAAAATTCTAGCAAATCGGATCCAACATTACTTCAGAAAGATAATACAACACGACCAAGTGGGATTTATTCCAGGGATGCAAGGGTGGTATAATATCTGTAAATCAATAATCGTGATACATCACATAAACAAACTGAGAGATAAAAATCACGTAATCATATCAATTGATGCAGAAAACCCATTTGACAAATGTTTTCCACCATCCTTTCTTGATAAAAACCCTCAGCAAAGTGGGAGTAGAGGTATCATACCTCAACATAATAAAAGCCTTATATGACAAACCTACAGCCAACATCATACTCAAAGGGCAAAAGCTAAAACCATTTCCTTAAGAACAGAAACAAGGCAGGGTAGCCCACTCTCATCACTCCTATTCGACATAGTACTGGAAGTGCTAGCCATAGCTATCAGACAAGAAGAAACAAAAGGCTTTCAATTTGGAAAAGAAGAAGTAAAACTGCCATTATTTGCAGATTTACATAGAATACCCTAAAGACTCCATCAAAAAAACTGCTAGACTTAATAAATGAATTTGGCAATGTAGCAGGATATAATATTAACACCCAGAAATCTGTGGCTTTTTTATACATCAATAATGAACTCACAGAAAGAGAAAATAAAAACAAAATGCCATTTACCATTGCACCTGAAAAAATTCAGAAACCTAAGCAAAAACTTAACCAAGGAGGTAAATGACTTGGAAAACTACAGGACAGGAAGAACATACCATGTTCATGGGTTGGTAGAATCAACATCATTAAAATGTCCATACTATCCAAAGCAATTTATAGATTCAATGCAATCTCCATTAAAATACCAATGGCATATATCAAAGACCTAGAACAAACTCTCCAAAAATTCATCTGGAATAAAAACAAAGATCCCAAATCACCTCAGTAATCCTGAGAAAGAAGAACAAAGCTGGAGGAATCACAATACTAGATACCAAGGTACATTACAAAAACACTATTCTTAAAACTTCTTAATAATGGCACAAGACCAGATTTATAGAACAATGGAACACAAAAGAGAACCCAGAAATCAACCCAAGCCATTATGCTCAATTAATACTTGACACAAGAGGCAAGAGCATACAATGGAGTCAAGAAAGCCTCTTCAGTGAATGGTGCTGGTAAATTTGGTCAGATACATACAAAAAAATGAAACTAGATCACCAACTTACACCATACACAAAAATAAACTCAAAATGGTTAAAGGACTTAAATGTAAAATGGGAAATCATAAAAATCTTAGAAGAATTCCTTAGGCAGAAAAATATCAGACATATACTGAAGCAATATCTTCACTGATAGGGCAATGGAAACTAAGAAGAAAATAAACAAGTAAGACTACATCAAAATACAAAGCTTTTGCACAGCAAAAGAAACCATCAACAAAACAACAAGAAAGCCCATTGCATGAGAGAACATATTTGCCAATGTTATCTCTGATAAGGTTTTATTCTCCAACATTTAGAAGGAACTCATAGAACTTATCAAAAGTAAGATAGACAAACTAATAAAAAAATGAACGGACCCAAATAGATACTTTTCATATGAGAACATACAGAAGGCCAAGAGACATATGAAAACAAGTTCAAAGTCACTAATTATCCAAGAGATGCAAATCAAAACAAAAATGATGTACCATCTCACACCTGTCAGAATGGCTATCATCAAGAAATCAATAAATGACAAGTAATGGCGAGGATGTGGAGAAAAAGGAACCCTCTTGCACTGTTGGTGGGAATGCAGACTGGTGCAGCCACTGTGGACAACAGTATGAAGTTTCTTCAAAAAACTAAAAATGAAACTCCCATTTGATCCAGTGATCCCACTTCTAGGAATATATCCCTAGAAACTAGAAACACCAATCAGAAAGGATATGCGCACCCTTATGTTCCTAGCAGCACAATTTACAGCATCTAAGATTTGGAATCAGCCTAAGTGCCCACAGCAGATGAGTGGATTAAAAAACTGTGGTATATCTACACAATGAAATACTACACTGCTATAAAAAGGAAGGAACTGATACCATTTGCAACAGCATTGATGGGCCTGGAGAGCATTATGCTTAAGCAAAATAAGTCAGTCAGTGAAAGATAAATATCACATAATCTCACTCATTTGTGTAATATAATGAACAATATAAACTGATGAACAAAAACAGATCCAGAGACAGAGAAGCATCAATCAGATTGTCAAACCTCAGAAGGAAGGTAGGGGAGGGTAGAGGTGAGGAGAAGAGATCAACCAAAGGACTTGTATGCATGCGCATAAGCCTATCCAATGGACACAGACACTAGGGGTTGAGGGCATGAGCAGGGAGTGTCTGGGGCAATGGCGGGGGGGGGGTGATAAGGACACATATGTAATACCTCAATCAATAAAAATATTAAAAAAAGAAATTTAAAAAATTCTACATGTGAGTGAGATCATGTGATACTTGTCATTCTCTGACTTGCTTCTTTTGTAGTAATATCTTCAGGTGAACAGAAGTTTCTAATTTTGTAAAGCCCTATTTAAGTTTTTCTCTTTTATGGTTAGTGCTCATTTTGTAGTGTTTATGAAGTATTTGCTTAACTACAAGACAAAAATATAGTCTATGATTTACTCTAGAAGTTATGTTTGTTACCTTTGCCATTTAGGTCACTTAGGTCTATGCTAATCTTTGATTTGTGGGTGTGGTGTGAGGTAGAAGTCAAGATTTATATTATGTCATAGGGATATATAATTGCTGCAGCACCACTTATAGAAAAGATATATATATACTAGAGGCCCGGTGCACAAAAATTTGTGCACTTGGGGGGGCGGGGATCCCTCAGCCCAGCCTGTGCCCTCTCACAGTCTAGGACCCCTCGGGAGATGTTCACCTGCTGGCTTAGGCCTGCTCCCCGGGGAAACGGGCCTAAGCAGGCAGTCACATATCCCTCTGGCAGCCCGGGAGCCCTTGGGGTATTTCCACTTGCCAGCAGGAACCAGGCCAAAGCTGCAGTCGGACATCCTTAAAACTGCCGAGGAGATGGGAGAGGCTCCTACCACCACCGCTGTGCTGGCAGCCATCAGCCTGGCTTGTGGCTGAGTAGAGCTCCCTCTGTGGGAGAGCACTGACCACCAGGGGGAAGCTCCTGCATTGAGCTTCTGCCCCCGGTGGTCAGTGTGTGTCATAGTGACCAGTCATTCCCAGTCGTTCTGCTGTTAGGGTCAATTTGCATATTACCCTTTTATTATATAGGACAGAGGCCTGTTGCATGGGTTGGGGTCAGCTGGTTTGCCCTGAAGGGTGTCCCGGATCAGTGTGGGGTCCTCCTGGGGTGCCTGGCCAGCCTGGATGAGGGGCTCAGGGACGTTTTCAGACTGGCCAAAGCCCCTTCAGGGTGGGGATACCCGCTGGGGTGCCTGGTCAGCCTGGGAGAGAGGCTGATGGCTGTTTACAGGCTGGCCACAGCCCCTTTAGGGTGGGGGTCCCCATTGGGGTGCCTGGCCAGCCTGGTTGGGGGGCTTATGGCTGTTTGCAGGCTGGCCACAGACCCTTCAGGGTAGGGGTCCCCCCTGGGGTGCCTGGCAAGTCTGGGTAAGGGGCTGATGGCTGTTTGAGGCTGACCACAGCCCCTTCAGTGTGGGGGTCCCCATTGGGGTGCCTGGATAGCCTGGGTAAGGGGCTGAGATCCGTTTTCAGGCTAGCCACAGCCCCCAGCCACCTAAGCCACCAGTGGAGGCTGGCTGAAAGCAGGTATTGGGGATTTATTTATCTTCTATAATAGAAACTTTGTTGCTTGAGTGGAAGCCTCAGCCAGCCGGGAAGCTTGACTTCCTTCATCGCCGAGGCAACCAAGCCTCCTGCTTGCTCCAGCTCCCTAGCTGCTGGCCGCCATCTTGGTTGTGTTAATTTGCATATAGTTGCTCTGATTGGCTGGTGGGCGTGGCTGGGGCATAGCAGAGGGGCTGTCAATTTGCATGTTTTTCTTTTATTATATACTAGGGGCCTGGTGCACGAAATTCGTGCACTGGGTGTGTGTGGGGGGGGGAGTGTCCCTCAGCCCAGCCTGCCCCCTCTAACATACTGGGAGCCCTCAGGCATTGACCCCCATCACCCTCCAATCACAGGATCGGCCCCTTGCCCAGGCCTGATGCCTCTGACAGAGGTGTCAGGCTTGGAAAGGGGACCCCCATCTCCCCCCGATCACTGGCTCTGGCCCCCGCCCAGGCCTGAGGCCTCTGTCCCAGGAATCATGCCTGGGCAGGGGACCCCCATCTCCCTCTGATTGCTTGCTCCACCCCCCGCCCAAGCCTGACGCCTCTGACCCAGGCTTCAGGCCTAGGCAAGGGGACCATCATATCCCCCCAATCCCCAGCTCCGCCCCCCACCCAGGCCTGATGCCTCTGGCCCAGGCATCAGGCCTGGGCAGGGGACCCCCAGCCCCCCGCCCAGGCATGATGCCTTGGCCAGAGGAGTTGACCCTCATCACCCTCTGATCACCAATCACCAGATCGGCCCCCTGACCAGGCCTGAGGCCTCCGGCAGAGGTGTCAGGCCTGGGCAGGGGACCCCCAGCTCCCCGCGGTTGCAGGCTCCGCCCCTGCCCAGGCCTAACGCATCTGGCTGAGGCGTCCGGCCCGGGCAGCGGGACCCGCAGCTGCAGCGGCCCCGCGATCGTGGGTTTCGCTTTAGGCCCAGGCAAGGGACCCCTAGCTCCTGGGACTGCCAGCTTTGACCGTGCCCAGCTCCCATCGCTGGCTCCACCCCTACTTCCTGCTATCACTGGCCAGGGCGGAAAAGGCACCTGATTCTCTGATCATGGCTGGGGGGCAGGGCAAAGGCGGCCCTGAGGCCGCCTTTGCCCTGCCCCCCACCTCTTAGCTCCCCCCTGGGTTTCCGATCACTGTCAGTGGCAGGGGGCTTCTTCCTGCTTTCCCTTTCGCCTCCCTGCATTGTGCCTACATATGCAAATTAACCGCCATCTTGCCGGGCTGCCAGCCGCCATCTTGGTTGGCAGTTAATTTGCATATCTCGCTGATTAGCCTATGAGAAGGGTAGCGAAGTTACGGCTAATTACCATGTTTCTCTTTTATTAGATAGGATATATATATATATATATATATATATATATATATATACACACACACACACTGAGTGGCCAGATTCTTATGACTGGCCATATTATTATGACCTCCCCATCAGTGCTTCATTGGGCCACCTTTTGCCTTCAATACTGCGGTGATTCTTCTTGGTATTGACTCCACAAGATGTTGAAAGGTGATGTGAGGAATCTGACACCATGTCTGATGAATAGCACTGTCCAGTTCTGTGAGATTTGATGATTGTGGAACCCACTGCTTGATGGCTTTTTTAACTTCGTCCCACAAATGCTCAATTGGATTGAGATCTGGTGATTGTGGGGTCCACCTAAGCAAGGTAAAGTCTCCCTCATGTTCTTGAAACCACTCCTACACAATACGAGCACTGTGGCTTGGCACATTGTCTTCTTGGAAGAAGCCATCTCCATTGGGATACACCATCAACATGATAGGATGAACTTGATCAGCAATGATACTTAGGTATGTTGTGCTATTCAGACATTTATAATGATCCGGCCCTCTAGCAACTTCAGTGCAAAATTATAGCTAATTTGCCTACAAATGTCAGGTGGTCATAATATTCTGGCCACTCAGTGTATAAATTTCTGATAATATTAAACTGGAAGTTTCCAAAATTTTATTAACTAGCTGAATCTGTCTTTTCCATGTGACCTTTGGGTTTCATGACTGTTTAGCTGGGCTACTTTTTTTTTAAATTTTAGGCATATTTTGGATTCATTTGGCCAGTTAATCTTTACTTAAACAAGAGTTTATATTTTTCCACTCTCAAGCAATCAACACCACCTGCAGCAGGCCTTTAGCCAGCAGGCAGGTCAAAACTTCCTCATTTCTTAAAATAACTGTGTTTTTATATACCATTAAGAAAGCAGAACATAAAAAATATTAGTGGGGCCCTAGCTGGTTTGACTCAGTGGATAGAATGTCAGCCTGTGGGCTGAAGGGTCTCAGGTTTGATTCTGGTCAAGGGCACATGCTGGGGTTGTGGGCTCAGTTCCCACTGTGGTGTGCAGGAGGCAGGCAATCAGTGATTCTCTCTCATCATTGATGTTTCTCGCTCTCTCACCCTCTCCCTTGCTCTCTGAAATCAATGAAAAGATATTTTAAATATATATATATATATATATATATATAGATAGATAGATAGATAGATAGATAGATAGATAGAAGATGGCAGACAGCAGGACAGCAAATTGGAAAAGAGTGTGAGTGAGTGAGGGAGGGAGGGAGGGAGGGAGGGAGGGAGCAAAAGGGGTGTGTGTGGACATGTGTGGTATGAATGTGTTTGAGTGAAGAACAGTTAGATCCTTCAGGACTTTAAGGGACTCACGGACCAGGCTCTCCTAGAACAAGAGCTTCTGCTACAACTGAAATCACATCCGGGGTGGCCAACTCTGACAGAAGCCATGACATCTTGAAGAGGATAGCTGCTGTGACTAGGATCCCAGTCTCACCACCAGCCAGCCTGGACTCAGAAACCACCCTGGACCCTACAACCACTCTGTCCAAAGACCAGCTACATCAGCTGCAGACCCATGGACATCAGGACTCCAGTCTCCCCAGATGCAGGCTCCTGTGGGTCATGAAGTGCACCCCACTCCTTATGGCCCACCATGTCCATCCTGGGCACCATGCATGCCATTGGTGAGTCTCAAATTGCACTCCCCACCTGCCAAGCCCACGGTGTTGGCCGTGGCCTTCCACATCCTGCAGTTGAGCCTTGGACTGCACTCCCTCTTCACCAAAACTCTGGAGGCAGCCCCAGTTCTGCATATCCCACAGACGAGACACTGACTGTACCCTTCTGCCAACCAAGCCCGAGGTTTTAGCCCCAAGCCTCACTGTCTTGATGCCTGGACCTTCTGTGAAAGCAAAAATGGGGAAACAAAGAAACAATCCCAAGGAAAGAAGAGGAGTGGCCGTAAAAGGAACTAAATGAAACAGAGGCATGAAGTATGTCAGACAAAATTTTCAGAATAAGGGTCAGAGAGTTCCTAAGTCAGCTGAATGAGAAAAATCAACAACTAATTTAAGAATCAAGATGAAATAAAAACCGATATAGCTACAATTAAAAAAAAAACCCACTATGGAAGGTTTCAACAGTAGACTAGAAAAAGCAAAGGATGGAATTAGTGAATTAGAAGAAAGGGCAGGAAAACACAGCCAATATGAACAGCAATTGGAGAAAAAAATGAGAAAGCAGGAGAAGGCCCTAACGGAGCTCTAGGACAACATGAAACAAAGTAACGTACGTATAATAGGGCTGCTAGACCAACAAGAAGAGGAGAGGGGATTAGAAAACTCATTTGAAGAAAAAATGACAGAAAATTTCCCTGATTTGGGGAAGAAAAAAGTCACACAAGCACAGAGATTTCCAAGCAAGATGAACCCCAAAAAACCCACAACAAGAAACACCATAGTTACAAACATTAATGACAAAGAAAAAATCTTAAGTGCTACAAGAGAGAGACAGAAAGTTAACTACAAGGAAACTCCCATTAGACTATCAAATTATTTCTCAACAGAAACACATCAGGCCAG